>NC_091283.1:327558795-328758795 GCF_032444005.1 Ranitomeya imitator | reverse complement strand
TCCTTCTGCGGCCTCTGCGTAAAGGCCCAGCTACCTGTGGGGAGGACACCAGTGAGACAGTAGGGCTGCTGCTGTGTCCATGCTCTTCCTGGCTTACAGGATCAGGTGCTGCTGAGGGTGGTGGTGCTGCATCTTGGACACTTATTGCTGTATCTTGGGATGCAGAAGCCGATGGTCCAGGAAGGATGGAGGTAGAAGAGGCCAAAGATGGGCCTGCCACCTCTTCTTCTACATCAACCGGATCAATGACAACCTCTGAGTCTGACCCGGTCTCCCTCTCAGTGAGGTTGGACTGTGTTCTGTTATTAAAAAAATAAAATTACTACCCCTAATTAAGAGTTGAGTCAATTGCGAACATAAGTTTATTATACATCTGTGATCTCGTCTCCCGGTACTCACCTACACGCAACCGATACTCACAAGACCTCCTTCTCTACTCCCCTCTTATCTCCTCTTCTCACAATCGTATACAAGATTTCTCTCTCGCATCACCCCTACTCTGGAACCCTCTACCACAACACATCAGACTCTCACCTACCATCGAAACCTTCAAAAAGCCTGAAGACCCACCTCTTCCGACAAGCCTATAACCTGCAGTAACCACCGATCGACCAAACCACTGCATGACCAGCTCTACCCTCGCCTACTGTATTCTCACCCATCCCTTGTAGATTGTGAGCCTTCGCGGGCAGGGTCCTCTCTCCTCCTGTACCAGTTATGACTTGTATTGTTTAAGATTATTGTACTTGTTTTTATTATGTATACCCCTCCTTACATGAAAAGCGCCATGAAATAAATGGCGCTATAACAATAAATAATAATAATAATAATAATTGTGTAGTGAGGTTTTTACTTACGGTCTTAGATCCATACTGGAATCCAAAAAGGAAAGCCGATTATAGTATATATATTTTCGCTTTTTGGTTGGAGCTGCTGACCCACTTCTTGCCCGCTGCTGCCTTTCGCGGCGATATTGGTCCCTGATGCTGCACCATTGTGTCCTAATATCTTCCACTGCAATGACATGGTAACAAATATTCTATAAGCTCATTCTGCACATTGCTTTAAACATTGATTGATCATATTTTAACAATGCTAATAAAATGCCTTCTTAAATGAATTTCATAAAGTTTAAATTGCTTAAAACCACAAAAACATAATATACAATAAAATGAAATAACACAAGGATAGGCTCCACTCCCCTCTGTACCAGTCTGTCGTTACAAAAAATAGTACCCAACGCAACATCTATATTATCTATGTACGTAAACCCTTTCTCATGTTCAGCATCTTTGTTTTTGCTCAAAAATCCCCCCCCCCCAAAAAAAAAAAAAACAGACTAAGCCAAAAAATAATCTGCATGAAATCATGTAGGTAAAGCATTTTTCAAGGTTAATTAATGTCGCAACATGAGTGTACTTACAAAGTTGTGTCTGCTCCGCACATGTGCGTTGGTCATAATCTGGGAATAGGATCCCACAGATGGTCCTCCAAGCTGCCTCTTTCCTGGCCCGGTTGGAATAGTTTGGATCCCGCTGGTCCCAGATTTCAGGCCTTTCTTGGACCAGAATGAGGAGCATATCCACATTAATGATGGATGTCATGCTGCTTGCAACTCCGTGGAGGCGAGCGCCAGACATCTGGGATGTCTGTCTGGCTTTTTCAGATAATTAGTAGGGTTGAGCGACTTTTACTTTTATAGGATCGGGTCGGGTTTCACGAAACCCGACTTTCTCAAAAGTTGGGTCGAATGAAATCGGCCGATCCTATAAAAAAGTCGGGGTCGGGGTCGGCCGAAACACGAAACCCAATGCAGTGCAATGGGATACTATGGTTCCCAGGGTCTGAAGGAGCGGATACTCCCCTTCAGGCCCTGGGATCCATATTTAAGTGTAAAATAAAGAATTAAAATAAAAAATATTGCTATACTTACCCTCTGACGCGCCCTGGTACTAACCGGCAGCCTTCCTTCCTTAGAATCAGCGCGTGAAGGACCTTAGATGACGTCGCGGCTTGTGATTGGTCGCGTGACCGCTCACGCGACCAATCACAAGCCGCGACGTCACCGAAGGTCATTCAAGCGCTGATTCTTAGGAAGGAAGGCTGTCTGAAAGAAGCAGGGCGCATCCGAGGGTGAGTATATACCTAATAGGAATATACTCACCCTTGGACGCGCCCTACTTAACCCGCGGTCACGCGACCAATCACAAGCCGCGACGTCATCTAAGGTCCTTCACGCGCTGATTCTAAGGAAGGAAGGCTGCCGGTTAGTACCAGGGCGCGTCAGAGGGTAAGTATAGCAATATTTTTTATTTTAATTCTTTATTTTACACTTAAATATGGATTCCGATACCGATTTCCGATATTGCAAACATATCGGAACTCGGTATCAGAATTCCAATACCAGATTCAGAAGATCGCTGACCTCATGGCCGACCCCACACAGGGGTCGGGTCGGGTTTCATGAAACCCGACTTTGCCAAAAGTCGTCGACTTCTGAAAATGGCCGACCCGTTTCGCTCAACCCTACTAATTAGCATGTCTGAGCTTCCTGATTGAAGGCTTGGCACATTTCCTGGCAACTGGAGATGTCTGGCGTATTTCTCGCAAGTCACACTGCTGGTCCGTGTGTAATCCGTATTTTTCTCGCACCCATAGAGTTGCATTGGTGTATTTTTTTGCGCAAAACGCTGACAAACGCAGCATGCTGCGATTTTCTACGGCCGTACAAGACCGTATAATACGGATCCGTAAAATACGTCAGATAGGAGCTGGGCCATAGAGCATCATTGTACCGTGTGCAATGCGTATTTTCTGCGCCTCTCATACGTCCGTAAAACTCGCTAGTGTGACGCCGGCCTCACAGTCTGCAAAGACGGAAGACAGCCCATGGGCATAGGAGACAACAGTCAGACACAGATCCTATCTCTTACATTATTATCTGCATCAGATGGGAAGTGGGTGTGCCTCTGTGGGCTGCTAAATTCACAGTTGTAGGTATGGCCGGGAGCCATTTTATTATAGCTCAGTGCTATCTGCTGAGCTCCATTTATACTCTATCACAAGCCCTGTTATGTCGGAAGCTGTACAGTTCACTTCCGGCATAATAGGTCCTGGGCAAGCTGCGCCTACCAGTGGAGGTGCAGGAGATCATATGAGAGAGAGAGGAACTGCTGGATACTGGGGAAGCTGCGTCGATGAAAGGAGGGGGGTGGTGACTTCATTCATTGGTAACTATTAGGTGAAGGGCCAGCTATGCTGCATTTTGTACAGAGTCCAAAATATGAGAGGTGGTAGAAGGCATGTGTGAGGGGAGAGATGGCTTCTGAGAGGTGGCATATCACAGAGAGGGCGATGGCATATGGAGGGGGGGAGATCTCATGTGTGAGATGGCATATGATGGGGAAATGGCATATAAGAGGGGGAGGAGATGGCATATCACATGTAACGCGCCATGGAAAAAATGGCGCTATAATAATAAATAATAATAATAATATGGAGGGGGAGATCTCATGTGTGAGATGGCATATTGAGGCGCTGGCCACTTACTAAAGACTATTGGACAAATGGACGTAGAGTGGAGTCCACAGCTCTCCAGGATACAAGAAACCAACACTATGGAAAACCATAAAAAGTTCCCAGCCAATAGAGATAATAATATTAAAAATGTCTTTATTGATACAAGTGACAGTAGTATAATAGTTAAAACAATTTAAAAAAATGTGCGCACAATAAAATGAAATTTCAACCAGACTGAAAATAGAATGGGATAAAATAATATATTTATTGTGACCAAAAAATGTTTTCTTATTAGACCTAAGGTATTTCATAAGGGAATAAAACATATAAAACATATGCAGCAATACTGCCTTAAATAGAATGGGCAGAAAAAAAGGTGCTATAAAATGTAAAAAACATGTGTAAAAATTGTGCAAAAAGATATATCCCATAGAAGAGGTACCAACCCAATCAATCATTTTCCATATAGGAATGCAGTGCAATGTGAATAATAGTCACAAATTTAGGTTTAAAACCAAGAAAAAGTTGTGCTATTAACATATAAAGTGAACAGGAATATGCCACAGTATACAAAAGGAGAAAGTATATATATATATATATAGGGGGATATAACTTTAAGGTCGGTCTTGTCCAAGTAAAGTGCGCACCCCGATGCGCGTTTCGGAATTATTTTCCTTCGTCAGGAAGGAAAATAATTCCGAAACGTGCATCGGGGTGCGCACTTTACTTGGACCAGACCGACCTTAAAGGTATATCCCCCCATATATACTGTTTTTTACATTTTTATAGCACCTTTTTTCTGCCCATTCTATTTAAGGCAGTATTGCTGCATATATTTTATTCCCTTATCATATACCTTAGGTCTAATAAGAAAAAATTTTGGGGTCATAATATATATATTATTTTATCCCATTTTATTTTCAGTCTGGTTGAAATTTCATTTTATTGTGCGCACATTTTTTTAAATTGTTTTATCTATTATACTACTGTCATTTGTATCAATAAAGGCATTTTTAATATTATTATATCTATTGGCTGGGAACTTTTTATGGTTTTCCATAGTGTTGGTTTCTTGCACTCTGTGAGTAATTATTTACTCAACTAGTTTTTAGTACACCAGGTGGTTTTACTCTATATTTTTCCATATTTTATATCATATTTCACATATATTGAGATAAATATATATATATATATATATATAATATATATATATATATATATAAAATCCCGTAAGGTGTTACTATTATTTTTTGATTTAGCTCTACAGGATGCAGACTTTTTTCAGCACTGAGCATCGTTTATGGAGCGCCCCCATGGGGCCGTGGGGTACTCGGTACCGAGTCCTTCGGTTCACAGAGGGAATGTCATGGTGGCTGACTCGATCCGTGGCCCTGGGATGTCCGTGTAAAAGGGAAAGGTCTTTAAAGGGGAAAAGTTTGCGACGCCACCTGTGGTATTCGGTCAGGGTGACCGACGCTGCTTTAAAGGGTCCGCTGGGGTGATGTTATGGCAGCTAGATGGTATACCTTCCCACAGGTGAAGTATGTCCCCAGGGCTTTCCGGTGTGTAGATGGGGAATGCTGAGAGGCGCAGTGAAGAATGAGGACACAAGGTTGCAGTCTCTTTACCTTTACTAAGGACTTCAGCATCCACAGTCCAGGGCACCAGATCACAGGGTAGGCAGAGTCCGGCTGGTTTGGAGGCAAGTCCAGAGACCTCTTGTCCAGGTGGAAATCAGTAGCCTTCCCTTGCGCTGCAGTGTTGTAGTTCCTTACTGCCTAAGGCTTCACATAAGGTCCTCACAGATGTAATGTTTCTCTCTCTGTTCCCCGTATAGGATAGGACAAACCCGTATGACTGATGGCTTGAAGTGGTTTATAGGGACTCTATCATGCCCCAGCCTCTAAGGGGTGCCACCGTGCCTCCTGGGTGTAGGGCTGTCCTGCTGGTCTCTGGAGCAAAGCATAAAGGTCCTTACTCCCTCAGTGTTCCAGCTACCGGGATTCTGCGCCTCAGAAGGAGGCAGCCTGTGTAGGGCTGGTCCCCCTTCTGGTATCCACTCCTTTGCTATGACTTCCTTCACGCTCGCTACAATACAGTTCTGCCTTCAATGTCTCTTTCTGGGAGCTGCAGCTCTGAGGGCATGCACAGCTCCGTGTCCTTTCTCCTTCGTTCTCTGACAGGATTCCACCCCTGTCAGGGACTAACTCACTGAGCTGAGCTCAGCTAGCAACTCAATAACTTTCCCTACAGGCGACATGGTTTACCTATGTGGGGAGTGACCTAATAAATGGGAGCCGAAGCTCCCCCTGGTGGCCTGGAGTGTGAAATGTGTTACATGTTTGTGTTACCTGGATGCAGTTATCCTTCTTTGCCTCCAAACGTAGCATCACTCTCCCCGAGAGGAAAGCAATACCACTGCGACGACCAGGACCCTGGGGCGCCGCATTTACATCAATGTTATTGAATTTTATTAGATATTTGCTTACTATGTTTTATTAGTGATTTTCTTGCTCGTCAGTTCAGCCTCAGGAATGAATGTTTCCATTCAGTGACAGCAAGCAGAGGAAGATTTTCTTGCTCGTCAGTTCAGCCTCAGGAATCAATGTTTCCATTCAGTGATAACAAGTAGAGGCAGACATGCAGGCTGGATCTTATGGATACCTAAGGCCAGGCAGGAGATTGCTAAAGGTAAAGCAATCGTTCTCTTAATCTCATCTGTATCTCAAGTTCTCAAGCCATTGTGCTGCCAGCAGTTTGGCCCATTGTGTGGATGGGGATAGTAGACCCAGGGAAGCCGTCACCACAGGGGGTCTCACATGGAATCTCAGGTGATGGATTAAACCCCTTTACCCCCAAGGGTGGTTTGCACGTTAATGACCGAGCCAACCAATTTTTACAATTCTGACCACTGTCCTTTTATGAGGTTATAACTCTGGAACGCTTCAACGTATCCCGGTGATTCAGACATTGTTTTCTCATGACGTATTGTTCTTCATGATAGTGGTAAAATTTCTTTGATATTACCTGCATTTATTTGTGAAAAAAATGGAAATTTGGCGAAAAATTTGAAAATTTTGCAATTTTCCAAATTATAATTTTTATGCAATTAAATCACAAAGAAATGTCACACAAAATACTTAATAAGTAACATTTCCCACATGTCTACTTTACATCAGCACAATTTTGGAACCAACATTTTTTTTTGTTAGGGAGTTATAAGGGTTAAAAGTTGACCAGCAATTTCTCATTTTTACAACACCATTTTTTTTTTAGGGACGACATCTCCTTTGAAGTCATTTTGAGGGGTCTATATGATAGAAAATAACCAAGTGTGACACCATTCTAAAAACTGCACCCCTCAAGGTGCTCAAAACCACATTCAAGAAGTTTATTAACCCTTCAGGTGTTTCACAGGAATTTTTGGAATATTTAAATAAAAATGAACATTTAACTTTTTTTCACAAAAAAAATTACTTCAGCTCCAATTTGTTTTATTTTACCAAGGGTAACAGGAGAAAATAGACCCCAAAAGTTGTTGTACAACTTGTCCTGAGTACGCCGATACCCCATATGTGGGGGTGGGGGTAAACCACTGTTTGGGCACATGGCTGAGCTCAGAAGCGAAGGAGAACCATTTGACTTTTCAATGCAAAATTGACTGGAATCGAGATGGGACGCCATGTTGCGTTTGGAGAGCCCCTGATGTGCCTAAACATTGAAACCCCCCACAAGTGACAGCATTTTGGAAAGTAGACCCCCTAAGAAACTTATCTAGATGTGTGGTGAGCACTTTGACCCATTAAGTGATTCACAGAAGTTTATAATGCAGAGCCATAAAAATAAAAAATCATTTTTTCACAAAAATTATTTTTTCGCCCCCAATTTTTTATTTTCCCAAGGATAACAGAAGAAATTGGACCCCAAAAGTTGTTGTACAATTTGTCCTGAGTTCGCTGATACCCCATATGTGGGGGTAAACCACTGTTTGGGCGGATGGGAGAGCTCGGAAGGGAAGGAGCGCCGTTTGACTTTTCAATGCAAAATTGACAGGAATTGAAATGAGACGCCATGTTGCGTTTGGAGAGCCACTGATGTGCCTAAACATTGAAACCCCCCACAAGTGACAACATTTTGGAAAGTAGACCCCCTAAGGAACTTATATTTCACATAAGGTTTGATCACACAAAATAAAATGAAGTGACCCAGACCATGGTACTCATAAAAACCAACAATTTATTAGAAGACAATTCTTATAAAAACAGAGTATGTTTATAGAAAAAGAGGGTACTGGACCATATAAACGAGGGACAAAACTGTCATAGGCTAAACCAAAACAGTGGGCCGACATAACATATAGGCATGATATACATACCAATTGGAAACATCCCATCTATATATATAATTGTCTAAGGGTTTTTCCGTCTGTCTGTCTGTCCTGGAAATCCCACGTCCCTGATTGGTCGATGCCGCCAGGCCTCAACCAATCAGCGACGGGCACAGTATTGACGTAGATGTCATAATGGTTGCCATGGCGACGATGATGTCATAAAGGTTGCCTCGACCAATCAGCGACGGGCACAGTCTGCCGCGAATTCTGGAATCATCATTGTCCATATACTACGGGGACATGCATATTCTAGAATACCCGATGCGTTAGAATCGGGCCACAGTCTAGTATATACATAACAACCCAGACGTATATTACATATAATGAGAAAACCATCTTGTCAAAGTGTACTCATATTATCCATACTACCTAGAGGTAAGCTACGCTAGTCCTCTAGTGTGGCACATGATTCTCTACAAAAAGTAACGTGTATTGTATAGGGATGGATAAATTACCTTAAAGGGACACTGTCACCTGAATTTGGAGGGAACAATCTTCAGCCATGGAGGCGGGGTTTTGGGGTTTTTGATTCACCCTTTCCTTACCCGCTAGCTGCATACTGGCTGCAATATTGGATTGAAGTTCATTCTCTGTCCTCCGTAGTGCATGCCTGCGCAAGGTAATCTTGCCTTGCGCAGGCGTGTACTATGGAGGACAGAGAATGAACTTCAATCCAATATTGCAGCCAGCATGCAGCCAGCGGGTAAGGAAAGGGTGAATCAAAAACCCAAAAACCCCGCCTCCATGGCTGAAGATTGTTCCCTCCAAATTCAGGTGACAGTGTCCCTTTAAAGTCAGCCACACGGGTAGATGCCTCGGCGTCCCTCTGCCCCGATGCGCGTTTCGCACTGCTTCTTCTAAGGAACTTATCTAGATGTGTGGTGAGCACTTTGACCCAAGTGCTTTACAGAAGTTTATAATGCAGAGCCGTAAAAATAAAAAATCATAGTTTTCACAAAAATGATCTTTTCACCCCCAAATTTCTTATTTTCCCAAGGGTGAGAAGAAATTAGACCCCAAAAGTTGTTGTACAATTTGTCCTGAGTACGCTGATACCCCATATGTGGGGGGGAACCACCGTTTGAGCGCATGGGAGAGCTCGGAAGGGAAGCAGCGTCATTTGGAATGCAGACTTAGATGGATTGGTCTGCAGGCGTCACATTGCGTTTGCAGAGCCCCTAATGTACCTAAACAGTAGAAACCCCCACAAGTGACCCCATATTGGAAACTAGACACCCAAGGAACTTATCTAGATGTGTTGTGAGAACTTTGAACCCCCAAGTGTTTCACTACAGTTTATAACGCAGAGCCGTGAAAATAAGAAAACTTTTATCCCACAAAAATTATTTTTTAGCCCCCAGTTTTGTATTTTTCTAAGGATAACAGGAAAAATTGGACCCCAAAAGTTGTTGTCCAATGAGTCCTGAGTAAGCTGATAACCCCATATGTTGGAATAAACCCCTGTTTAGGCGCACGGGAGAGCTTGGAAGGGAAGGAGTACTGTTTTACTTTTTCAACGCAGAATTGGCTGGAATTGAGATTTGACGCCATGTCGCGTTTGGAGAGCCCCTGATGTGCCTAAACAGTGGAAACCCCCAATTATAACTGAAACCCTAATCCAAACACACCCCTAACCCTATTCCCAACGGTAACCCTAACCACACCCCTAACCCTGACACACCCCTAACCCTAATCCCAACCCTATTCCCAACCATAAATGTAATCCAAACCCTAACCCTAACTTTAGCCCCAACCCTAACTTTAGCCTTAACCCTAGCCCCATCCCTAACCCTAGACCTAACCCTAGCCCTAACCCCAATGGGAAAATGGAAATAAATACATTTTTTTATTTTTCCCTAACTAAGGGGGTGATGAAGGGGGGTTTGATTTATTTTTATAGCGGGTTTTTTAGCGGATTTTTATGATTGGCAGCCGTCACACACTGAAAGACGTTTTTTATTGCAAAAAATATTTTTTGCGTTACCACATTTTGAGAGCTATAATTTTTCCATATTTGGGTCCACAGAGTCATGTGTGGTCTTTTTTCTTGCGGGACGAGTTGACGTTTTTATTGGTAACATTTTTGGGCACGTGACATTTTTTGATCGCTTTTTATTCCGATTTCTGTGGGGCAGAATGACCAAAAACCAGCTATTCATGAATTTCTTTTGGGGGAGGCGTTTATACCGTTCCGCGTTTGGTAAAATTGATAAAGCAGTTTTATTCTTCGGGTTAGTACGATTACAGCGATACCTCATTTATATCATTTTTTATGTTTTGGCGCTTTTATACGAGAAAAACTATTTTATAGAAAAAAATAATTATTTTTGCATCGCTTTATTCTGAGGACTATAACTTTTCTTTGTTGACGCTGTATGGTGGCTCATTTTTTGTGGGACAAGATGACGTTTTCAGCGGTACCATGGTTATATATATCAATCTTTTTGATCGCGTTATTCCACTTTTTGTTTGGCGGTATGATAATAAAGTGTTGTTTTTTGCCTCGGTTTATTTTTTTTTATACGGTGTTCACTGAAGGGGTTAACTAGTGGGACAGTTTTGTAGGTCGGGTCGTTACGGACACGGCGATACTAAATGTGTACTTTTTGTTTGTTTTTTTATTTAGATAATGAAATGTAGTTATAGAAACAATATATATATATATTTTTTTTTAGGAATTTTTTTAGGAATTTAAAATTTTTTTTTTTTTTTACACGTGAATATTTTTTTTTTACACTATAACATTGCCCCAGGGGGGTGCATCATGTTATAGTGTAGGATTGCTGATCTGACACTTTGCTGTGCACTGTGTCAGATCAGTGATCACACAGGCACAGAGCAGTGAGGCTTCCCGGCACCTGCTCTGAGCAGGCGCTGTGAAGCCACCTCCCTGCAGGACCCGGATGCCATGGCCATCTTGGATCCGGGCCTGCTGCAGGGAGGAGGAGGTAAGAGACCCTCGCAGCAACGCGATCACATCGCGTTGCTCCGGGGGTCTCAGGGAAGCCCACAGGGAGCCCCCTCCTTGCGCGATGCTTCCCTATACCGCCAGAACACTGCAATCATGTTTGTTCACAGTGTGCCGGGGGTTAATGTGCCGGGGGCGGTCCGTGACCGCTCCTGGCACATAATGCCGGATGTCAGCTGCTATAGTCAGCTGACACCCGGCCGTGATCGGCCGCGCTTCCCCCGTGAGCACGGCTGATCGCGCTGGACGTACTATTCTGTCCTTGGGAAGTAAGGCCCACCCCACATGGATGGAATAGTACGTCCAATGGCAGAAAGGGGTTAAGGAATTTACTTCACTATTTTGCGCTAAAAGCAAATGTTTAAGGAGGGAGAATAAGAAATGTTTAGTGAGGAGTTGTTGGAATGATGCGAACAGGAGAGGATCAAGGCTGAGGTGGATGGATGGCCTATGCAGTGTCTTGGAGATTGGTTGCCGGCTGTGCTGGACCCCCTGCTATGATTGAGGGATCTGTCGTTTGGATTTCACTAAAGGTACCGTTACACTAAACGACTTACCAACGATCACGACCAGCGATACGACCTGGCCATGATCGTTGGTAAGTCGTTGTGTGGTTGCTGGGGAGCTGTCACACAGACAGCTCTGTCCAGCGACCAACGATCAGGGGAAAGACTTCGGCATAGTTGAAACTGTCTTCAACGATGCCGAAGTCCCCGGGTAACCAGGGTAAACATCGGGTTACTAAGTGCAGGGCCGCGCTTAGTAACACTACATACTCACATTCCGATATCTGTCACGTCCCCCGCCGTCACCTTCCCTGCACTGTGTCAGCGCCGGCCATAAAGCAGAGCGGTGACGTCACCACTGTGCTCTGCTTTACGGCCAGCGCTGACACAGTGCAGGGAAGCTGATGGCGGGGGACGTGACAGACATCAGAATGTGAGTATGTAGTGTTTTTTTCTTTTTTTTACTTTTAGAATGGTAACCAGGGTAAATATCGGGTTACTAAGCGCGGCCCTGCACTTAGTAACCCGATGTTTACCCTGGTTACAGGTGAACACATCGCTAGATCGGCGTCACACACGCCGATCTAGTGATGACAGCGGGGTGATCAGCGACCAAAAAAAGGTCCTGATCATTCCCCACGACCAACGATCTCCCAGCAGGGGCCTGATCGTTGGTCGCTGTCACACAAAGATATCGTTAGCGGGATCGTTGCTACGTCACAAAAAGCGTGATGTTGCAACGATATCCTTAACGATATCGTTATGTGTGAAGCTACCTTAACTTTCTTAAGGATTGTTGGTCCTGGATACATGGACGTCGGTTGTGTTATTTGTCATCTGGAGGAGCCTAGACTGTGACTGCACACTATAATGGTGAGAAATACGAAATCTGTGGGCCAACTAAAAGTTGTGAGACAGTATCGCCTGGTATGGAGGCAATGGGACTATTGGCCCCAGGGAGGGACTCTTGTGATCTAGGGACAATGTATTTCGGCCATCTACCTGAATTTGTTGTAAAACCATAGACTTATGGAATACAAAATAGTAGCATCATTAACCTGCCTTGCTGATTATTACAACCCACAACCTCAGATCTTCAAAGCATATGATGGGGAGATGAAAGAGGGAGGAGATGGCATGTGTGAGGGAGGAGATGGCATGTGTGAGGGAGGAGATGGCATGTGAGAGGGGGGAGATGGCATGCGAGAGGGGGGAGATGGCATGCGAGAGGGGGGAGATGGCATGTGAGGGAGGAGATGGCATGTGAGGGGGAGGAGATGGCAGGTGAGAGGGAGGAGATGGCATGCAAGAGGGGGGAGATTGCATGTGAGAGGGGAGATGGCACGTGTGAGGGAGGAGATGGCACGTGTGAGGGAGGAGATGGCATGTGTGAGGGAGGAGATAGCATATGTAGGGGAAAGATGTCATGTGCGATGTTCATGTGTTTCCACACCAGCTCGGAGGAGGCTCGTGAAATGTCAATTTATACCAGAGACAGAAACCATAGTTGATCTTGCATTGCCAGAAATTATATTCCTTAGATCAAAACACAAGACATTTTTTATATAGTATACTTTGTATTTTATTTCTGTAATTTTCTATGTTCAGACATGTTAATAAATATAAATGTTTGATGTTTTTTTCACCTCTTCTGTGCTAATACAAAAAAACTCAAAATATTGTACTGTTCCTTTTTCTTGCTGTCCATACATCTCATTCAAGATGTGTTTGTCCAAAAACACATGTACAACAGTGGTGTATTCAACAATAAAGAGGAGGAAACGTTGTGTCAGCTAAGAATGAGGCACACGTCATGTCAGCTAGTAGGAATTACAGGTCATGTCATTTAGTAATGAGGCACACATGTCAGCTAGCAGGAGTCACAGGTCATGTCATTTAGGACTGAGGCACACGTTACGTCAGCTAGTAGGAGTTACAGGTCATGTCATTTAGGAATGAGGCACACTTCACGTCAGCTAGTAGGAGTCACAGGTCATGTCATTTAGGAATGAGGCACACATCACGTCAGCTAGTAGGAGTCACAGGTCATGTCATTTAGGAATGAGGCACACATCACGTCAGCTAGTAGGAGTCACAGGTCATGTCATTTAGGAATGAGGCACACGTCATTTCAGCTAGTAGGAGTCCCAGGTCATGTCATTTACGAATGAAGCACACTTCATGTCAGCTAGGAGTCACAGGTCACGTCATTTAGGAATGAGGCACACATCATTTCAGCTAGTAGGAGTCACAGGTCATGTCATATAGGAGTGAGGAACACGTCATGTCAGCTAGTAGGAGTCACAGGTTATGTCATTTATGAATGAGGCACACATCATTTCAGCTAGGAGTCACAAGTCATGTCACTTATGAATGAGGAACATGTGATTTCATTTTGGGCTCGCTCGCAGGAGTAGCCATATTGGCCAAGCTCAATCTGATAAAAAGAGGAATTGCACTTGGACCAATGTTATTCAAGGAGGCATTGGCAAACTGTATTTTTCAAAGCTTTCTCCGGCATGAGGAAAAATTCTCAGCATGCTACAATTTCACTATGAAAACATTACTGTGTGTGAAAAATACAGCAAGCGGACCTTCAGTATGAGCTGCTGGTTACAAAGTCATATTGTAAATGGACATCAGACAGATAAGAAAAAATAAATCTTACCACAGTGAGAATCGCAGAACTAATTACCGTATTTTTTGCTATGTAAGATGCTCCAGATTATAAGACGCACCTCAAATTTTGAGGAAAAAAAATCTTTAAAAAAAAAATAAATTGGTGGTGCTTCTTATAATCCATGCGTCTTATTGCTTAGGGAGGTGGTAGCTGCGGTGAAGGGGGGTCCCAGGGTCGCTGCTGGGGGAGGCAGGAGTGAAGCGTTGCTGCAGGCTGGGATGAGGGGTGTGCAGGTGTTCTGTGCTGCGGGGGTCTCCTGTGCTGCAGGGGGCTCTGCCGACATTTTGAGACAGGCCAGAACCCCCCGGCAGTTCGTCCATGCTTTCCTGTGCGACGGACTTCGGGAAAATGGCCACCGGGCAGCAGCACATGCGCAGATGGAGATCTCAGCGCTGAAATCTCATCTTCCGAGATCTTGGTGCGAGAACTATCTGTGCATGCGTCGCCTCCCGGTGGCCATTTCCCCGAAGTCCGTTGCACTGGAAAGCATGAGCCCCCTGCAGCACAGGAGACGCAAGTATCACCCTGGACAGCGGCAGCGGACACCCCCTCATCCCAGCTGGCAACGGTACCGGTATATCCGCTTTGTAAGACGCAACCCTATTTCCCCCCCAAATTTGGGGGAAATAAAGTGCATCTTACAAAGAGAAAAATATGGTATTCATCCTTTGGTACTAGGGTTGAGCGACTTTTAGTTTCTTAGGGTCGAGTCGGGTTTCGCGAAACCCGACTATCTCAACAGTCGAGTCGAGTGGAATCGGCCGATTATCGCGAAAAGTCGGGGATCGACCGAAACACGAAACCCAATGCAAGTCAATGGGGGAGCAAAGTCGGCAGTGAGTGGAGGCCAGGAAAACATGTACAGTGCCCATTTAATGGCAAAAACATCCATTCTTGTTACTGAAGCTTGTCAATCTTAATTTACCTTATAATAATAGTAAGGCATTGGAAATTGGGGGTAATTTGGCTAAAGTTGTGGGGGGTAGGGCTGGTTCAAGTATTTAGTGGGCCCAGGAAATCTGGACCACGTCACGGCAGTGGAGCAGGGAGAGGTAAGTATTTCAACTTTGCAAGTGCTGTGATCCTGAGCAAGCAGGGGGGGCCCACTCCCCACTCGTTGGCATTGGCACAGGGCCCCTCAAAGTACGGCGGTGTGTTTGCACGGCGGGGCGCCTTCCACCAGCAGCGACACTTTTGCGTACTATGAGGGGCCCTGTGCCAGTGACGTCGCCAACTAGTATTCCTCCCCCCTTACCTGATGAAGGAACCTGCACTTTCATCTGCACCTTCCTCTTTGTCCCCGTGTAAGGTGGTATGGTATGCGGGAAGAGGAACCTGACTTTCAGCAGGGTCACAATCTTGCTGTGTAGCGTGCACGGGGAATGTTGCGTTATGGGTCAATGTACCAGCAGACTCATCTATCACTGGCTGGGCAATGGGCAGGATGAGGAGGAAACACAGATATAGGCCCAAAGAATAAAGTGGGCTAAATGCAGTTCAAAATTGGTAACAGGACTAACCAGGGGGCATTGCAGTGGAGGACAACTGTAATGAGAGGCTGACACAGAGAGTAGGCCCAAATCAGTAAGTAGTCTAAATGCAGTTCAAAATTGGCAACAGTAGTAAACAGGCGGCACAGCTTTGTTCAGTGGTGGAGAACAGCAAGGAGCGGCAGACACCGATAGTAGGCCCCAACCCAACTAGTAGGCCAAATGCAGTCTAACATTAACAACTACTTAACGAGAGCCTGAAAATGGAATTTCAGGACAGGAAACCAGGAGAACAGCAAGGAGCGGCAGACACTGTTAGTAGGCCCCAACCCAACTAGTAGGTCAAATGCAGTTGTTCCATTTAACAACTATTTAACATGAGCCTGAAGATAGAAGCTCAGGAAAGGCAACCTGGAGAACACCTTGGAGCGGAAGACACCGTCTCTACAACCCAGACCCAACTTGTAGGCCTAATGCAGTGTTGTTTCAACAACTACTTAACGAGAGCTAGAAGATCAAAGCTATGGAGAGGCAACCTGGAGAACACCTTGGAGCGGCAGACACCGTCTCTACAACCCAGACCCAACTAGTAGGCCTAGTGCAGTGTTGTTTCAACAACTACTTAACGAGAGCTAGAAGATCGAAGCTATGGAGAGGCAACCTGGAGAACACCTTGGAGTGGCAGACACCGTCTCTACAACCCAGACCCAACTTGTAGGCCTAATGCAGTTTTGTTTCAACAACTACTTAATGAGAGCTAGAAGATAGAAGCTATGGAGAGGCAACCTGGAGAACACCTTGGAGCGGAAGACACCGTCTCTACAACCCAGACCCAACTTGTAGGCCTAATGCAGTGTTGTTTCAACAACTACTTAACGAGAGCTAGAAGATCGAAGCTATGGAGAGGCAACCTGGAGAACACCTTGGAGTGGAAGACACCGTTAGTAGGCCCTACCGAAGTAGTAGCCCCAATGCAGTTTTCAAATTCCTATAGGCTGAAAACCAGACTATTGACGCTCAGCTTTTTTCAGAGGAGGACAGCTGTATTGAGTGGCGCAGACAGACACAGGTAGTAGGCCTTAAACAAAAAATTTGGCTCAATGCAGTTTAAAAAAGGTTACAGGGGTACACAGGCAGCATTGCTCTGGTCAGTGGAGGACAATTTCAATTATGGACCGCAGACAGACTTAGTATGCCTACAATTAAAAAAAGGATGCTCTATGCAATTTAAAATAGGTTCCAGGGGTACACGGACAGCATTGGTCTGGTCAGTGGAGGACTATTGGAAGGAGGGACCGCAGACAGGCTTAGTAGGCCTAACATAACAAAAGTAGGCTGTAGGCACTTGGAATTATCTTGCAGGGGTACACAGGCAGCATTGGTGTTGTCAGCGGAGGCCAATTGTAATGAGTTAGTACTCCCAAAAAATAAATAGGTGTTAATGTCTCGCAATACAACAAAACCAAAAAACAAAAGGGTGGCATACTTAGGTACAGGGGTGGGCTCCTCTGCTGAGTTTCAGACCTAGTAATTTGGCGCAAAGTATTTACTGGTGTAAATATAGGACACTGCCCCTGACTATTTTAAGTAGCATCTTACATGTCAACACATTGGTATTGTCAGTGCCAGGCATTGAAGGATGTCAGCGCATAGACTAAACATTGGTGGAGCTGTGAGAGATAATTTTGCAAATCGTAGAGCACGGTTTGAGCTGGGGGGGGAAACTGTCTTGTGGCTGGCGGTACAGGCCCAGGGCCCCTCATGTTACAACGGTGTGTCTGACGTTGGTTGCGCGCCACCACCGCCAGAAACACTTTATTGTACTATGAGGGACCCAGTGGCAGTGCCGTCGACCAAAAGCATGCACACCCACATCTTCAGACAAACGGCACTCTCACGGGTGCTTGCGCCAAGTGGCGAGACCACGGCCCCGTGGGGGGAGTTTGGCCATTTAGGGAGGTGTAAACATGTCGTATGCTGGACAAACAGCTGCTGCAAATTACAAGATTGGAAAACTCAGTCAGAGCAGTCCAGAAGCAAGACCTTTTCATTGGAAAGCTAGGTGTCAGCCGGGAAAGGTGGGGCAAAATAATTCGAAATCCAGTAGTGGTTCATTTTAATGAAGGTTAGATCATCAACATTTTGGGTAGCCAGACGAGTCCTTTTTTCGGTTAATATTGAACCAGCAGCACTGAATACTCTTTCTGATAGCACACTAGCTGCTGGGCAAGCAAGCTCCTGCAATGCATATTCTGCCAATTCTGGCCAGGTGTCTAATTTGGATGCCCAGTAATCAAATGGGAATGACAGCTGAGGGAGAACATCGATAAGGGATGAAAAATAGTTAGTAACCATACTGGACATATGTCTCCTGTCACTTTGAATTGATGCTGCAGTACCTGTCCTGTCTGCGGTCATAGCAAAATCACTCCACAACCTGGTCAGAAAACCCCTCTGTCCAACGCCACTTCTGATTTGTGCACCTCTAACACCTCTGGTCTGCTGCCCCCTGCAGCTCGTGTGAGAACGATCACCGGCGCTGTGTGCTGGGAATGCCTGAAGCAAACGGTCAACAAGAGTTGATTGTTTGGTTGCTAATATTTGTTCCAGGTTCTCATGTGGCATAATATTTTGCAATTTGCCTTTATAGTGAGGATCAAGGAAGCAGGCCAACCAGTAATCGTCATCGGTCATCATTTTAATAATGCGTGGGTCCCTTTTGAGGATACGTAAGGCATAATCCGCCATGTGGGCCAAAGTTCCAGTTGTCAAATCTGCGGTTGTGCTGGGTTGAGGGGCAGTTACAGGCAAATCTACGTCACTTGTGTCCCTCAAAAAACCAGAACCCGTCCTTGCCACGCCACCAATTTCCAGTGGCCCCGGAGAAGCTTCCTCATTGAAAAAATACTCATCCCCATCATCCTCCTCCTCCTGTTCGCCCACTACCTCGTCCTGTACACTGCCCTGACCAGACAATGGCTGACTGTCATCAAGGCTTTCCTCTTCCTCTGCTGCAGACGCCTGCTCCTTTATGTGCGTCAAACTTTGCATCAGCAGCAATACAAAAACAGATGTCGGCGCACTACACTATAACAAATAGTATACAAGGGGTGCGGAAAAAGTGGCAAACAACATGAGCCAAGGGAAAGAGAAAGAGCCACTCTACAAAAATCCGCACACCACAATCAGGTATAATAGTATAAAGGATAAACTTTTATTGATACATAATATTAAAAACATTTAAAAATATCCCCACAAAAAACTCAAATTCTGCCAAACATACATAATGCTAAACACTGTGAAATAACAGTTAATATAGCATACCTCCCAATAGCATGTAAATAATAATATGTCTTGCTGTGGTACCCAAATCGCTGCAATACAACAGAGATAATATACAAGTAATGGTAAACAACAGCCTATATATACAAGCCTGGTGACCTGCCCTCTCTTAATAAAAATGCTACCACCTGTATGCCAGTAATGAATGAACGAATCCGGTAACGTCTGATGTTAGTATAAGTACGTATCAAGTCCTGATAACCTAGAAGGGGTTAAATCACCTAATAATAGCGATTCCAGCCAAGATATAAACCCCTATGAGATCCAGATGGTAAACCAAAGGTTAAATAGTTAAATGGCCGCGGTACTAGCAGAGGTCCCAATGCAAAGATAATCAGTCCCTGGTGCCGATATGAGGTGCAGCACCTGGGTCAGACATGAGACCACAAAAGATGTCGGGCGGGTCACCTGAGAGGATGAAGCGGCAGAAATAAACGTGGGGAAAAACCCTACGCGTGTCGCCGTTACCAGAACGGCTTCATCAGGGGAAGGTAAATAAAACCACCAACAATAAGAGTTTAAATACCTTAGTAAAGGCGTGGATGAGCGCGCAGTCAGATCGGGAGGCCGGAACCGGAAGTGGTCAATAAAGGGGAGGAGCCCGAAAACAGGCAGGCGTCCCTGCCGAACAATACACAGTGCGCATGCACTGAAAAGAATATTCAGTGCAGCGCCCGATGTAATGAATAGCGCTATTCACCTAGACACAGGTAGGGGGCCGTGAATCACCAAAATATACAAGAAATGAAAAATACAAAAAAAAAAAAAAAAAAAAAAAAATTGGCCAAAATAAACTGGAAAAAATATATATACTGTTATATACAAGATACAAATAACATGGAAATAATATATAGATGAACAAATAAACAATAAATAATAAAAAATAAAAAATAAAAAATAAAAAAATAAAATATAAAAACAGACAAAAATAAACAAAAACAAAACGAAATATGAAAGAAAAATATAAAAGTAAATAAATATAAATAAGGATAGTAATAATGAAAAAAGAAAAAAAAGAGAAAAAATTCAGACATTGTGGTCCCCAAAATTTGTTGTAAGGTATCCCAACAACAATACACTCATAAATCATAAGAAATATAGAAGAAACCTCCCGTTTCGACTACCCATATCCAAAGAAGATCTAGACGAATAGCGCAATCCTTCGAAAATTAAATCAAAACAACATATATGGAAACAATCACATAGGAACTTGCCGTAACGGCCCATACCATGACCCGATACAACAATATATAGAATGGAAAAAAAAAAAAAAAAAAAAAAAAAAAAAAGGGAAAAAAAAGGCCCTTCCAAAGAAAGGTGCTATGTATAATTCTCCATAAACAGCCCATACAGAGCCTTGAGCCAACCAATCTACATAAGTCAACTGGCATACGGATATTACTGGGTATCCCTAGGTAAAGTACATGCCCTCACTTGCCGTTAATGACAAGCAAATAAAACATATATATCTAAAAATTACATATGTATTGTTGGCAGACCCCTAATAGAGCCACAACATAAGGATACATAAACCTACCCACCGTTTATAGTAAAAACCGCAGATGAAAGTCAGAAGGTCTGTTGTAAAGCCACCATATTTCAGCCATATAGCCCTCTACGTATGTTACAGACATCAAATGATTCAGGGAGATTAAGAGAAACCTACAAATCTCAATTGGGCTAGCTAGCCACCAGTCATCTGATGCAATAGAGTTTCCACGTATTCAAAAATATCTCCCACGGTGGGGGATACCCCCAACTGTCCATAAACAGAACTTCTTCCCATGATGTTTTCTTTATGGGGCCTCTTCCATCAATTACACTGTGAAATCCGAGTATCTATAGTTTGTTCATGTTGTTATCCAATGTATATAGAATCCTTGTAGCCAGAAGACACTGTAGTGAAACCAAGAAAAAATCCAAATGTGTCCTAAAAGGAAACATATAAAGGGTATTATCAAATGGTCACTTAACCGAGGAAGCCCGTAAAAAGGAGGTCTTCATTTATACCGTATGGAGCAGTCGAATGCAGCGCAAAAATCCATCGGGCCTCCGTTTGTAACAGCTTATTTTCTAACGAGCCACCTCTGCCTGAGCCCTTAATCTGTTCAAGGCCAACAACCTTTGTTCCAGAACATCTACCAGCATGTTGTGACAGATAATGTGATGCCACCGTGGTGAGTTCTTTACCCTTCCTAGAGTCTACAGACGCAGTATTAATGGTGGAAAAATGTTTTTGTATGCGTCTGCGTAATTGCTGGGACGTCTGTCCCACATAGATAAGTGGACAGGGACAAATAATTGCATAAACGACATTTTGCGATTTGCAATTAATGTACGTTTTGAGCTGATGTTCAGTATGATCAGTTGGATTGCAGAATATCTCTCTAACGGGATGCATGTACGAACATACATTGCACTCACCGCAGGAAAAAGAGCCTTTGATGGTAATGCCCCGATTTAAACGTATAGTGGGCCTGGTGTAGTGACTCCTAGTCAGGATATCTCTTAGGTTAGGCGCTCTCCTGGCTGTCATAAGCGGTTTCTCACTCACAATCCGTGAGGTCGAGAAATCCGCTGTGAGTATGCCCCAATGCCTCTGTAGGACCTGTCTTACCTGAGACCAATGGGTGTTAAAGCCTGTGATGAACCGGACAGACCTATCAGAGGGTTTCTGTGTAGACTCCAAAAGAGATGCCTGTGATCGAAGGTTGGCTCGTTGGTACGCTTGTGAGATGCACCTATTTGGATATGATCTCTTCTTAAATCTCTCGGTCAAATCTCGAGCTTCTTTACGGAAATCCTCATCTGAGGTACAATTTCTCCTAGTTCGTAAAAATTGACTCACAGGGACTCCTCTTCTTGTATGCAGTGGGTGAAAACTGTGGTATTCCAGTACGTTGTTGGTAGCCGTAGGTTTACGGTATAGTCCAGTGGATAACAAACCATCTTGACACTTGACATTAAGATCCAAGAAACACACTGAAGAGGAAGAACATGTGTAGGTTAAAAAGATGTTAAATACATTCTCATTCAGAGAGTTCATGAAAATTCCAATTTCCTCTTCAGATCCCGACCAAATGAAAAAGACGTCGTCGATAAATCTGTACCAACAACGTACCTTGGATTTGTACCAGATAGATTTGTAGACAATGGTAGCTTCCCACCACCCTAAAAACAAATTCGCCAGGGCCGGGGCACAACGTGCGCCCATGGCCACACCGGAGGCCTGAAGATAGAATGTCCTATCAAAAACAAAAAAATTATGTTTTAAGACAAAGTCAAGGAGGTCCACGATGAAAGAGTCATGCATCCTGTCAGAATTTTGTAATAAGTCCAGAAAGTATAGTACCGCTTGTAAACCATGGTCATGATCGATGTTAGAATAAAGTGACTCAACGTCGCATGTCACCATGATATCACCTGGTAAAAGAGAAATGCCTTGTAGAGATCTGATAAAATGAGATGAGTCTCTGATGTGTGATGGGAGTTCTAATACCCGAGGTTGTAGAAAAAAATCTATATAGGTCCCCGCTTTCTCACATAGACTCCCTATACTTGAGATGATGGGCCTTCCAGGCGGTCTGCGGATGTCTTTATGGACTTTTGGAAGCATGTAAAAGGTCGACACTACAGGATGTTTGACCCAAATGAAATCATGTTCCCCCTTATTGATGATACCCAACTCTAGTGCTCTATCAATTAGCGTTCTTAATTTAGATGCATAAACTCCAGTGGGATCTGATGGGAGTCTACGGTAAAAATGGGGGTTATTGAGTTGTCTCTGTGCTTCTTCCAAGTAAAAATCATGGGGCCATAGCACAATATTACCCCCTTTGTCTGCTTCGCGTATTATAAATTCGCTATTCGATTTTAGTTTGTCTAATGCACGTTTCTCTAAAGATGTAAGATTAGCGACCGTCGGGATTCTTGAAGGCAATGCCTCTATATCCCTTTTAACCATGTCAAAAAAAACCTTGACAGCAGGAACAGTAGACAGAGGTGGTGAAATGCGAGATCTGTTTCTGTGTGGAAATTTGGGCTTACCAATAGTCTCATCTTCCTCAGATAGTAAATCCATAAGATCCCGGAAAACCATTTGTTCAGTTGGATCCAAAATAGCAGCACACTGTGGTCTGTTGTGTAGGACTTGTAGGATAATTTTTCTGCAGAATAAAAATAGATCTTTAATCAAGATGAATTTGTCCACCTGCTGGACTGGAGAAAATGTAAGACCCTTGGAGAGAACAGATACTTCCTGTGATGAAAGAACATAATTAGACAAATTGATGATTTGAAGAGTACCACCCTGGTCATACTCACCAGTATTAGTTGAGATTGGGGACATCATTTGCGGAACTGTTTCCGCAAGTTCCGGCGTGGCGGCCTGTAATTGCGATTCCTGGTGACCCGGACGTACGGACCTCCGCTTTCTGTGTCCTCACCTGGTCCTGGGTCGTTTTCGCTGTCTGCCGAGGATAAAAAATCACTCGAAGTGTGTGACTCGTTAGATGGTGCCTGTCTTTCCGTCCCGATTGCTTTCAAATGTGGACCAGTACCACGACGCCTGTTCCCCTGGTGTGTCCAGAAAAATACTGTATTTTCTTCAAAGTCTGTTTTGTCTCTTAGAAATTTAGAACGTTTTTTCACCATAATCTCTTTATCATACTTATCGAGTAAATCCTTGAGTTTTGTTTTAAACGGCTGAACCTGCGTGACTTCATCAAATTTCATAAGCTTAGCCTCTAAATTCTTGATCTCCGCTTTGACCTTATGTAGAAGTTCCCTATCATGCGTGACAAGTAAGTTCATCAAGATACTAGAACAACGAATGAGACCCTGTTCCCATATAGTACGGAAAGTAGGGGACGGCTCCCATGCTGGAAAAATCGAGATCCTAAGTCCCCTGGGCACAATATTCAACTTTAAATACTCCTCCATACATCGAATATTCCAGAGAAGTCTGATACCATGCTTTTGTGTATTAATCAAATCTGTGGTCAAACCTGAAAAATCCGGGTCGCCCTGAATAGTGCCTGTCTCTGTAAAGACCTGAGACGAAGAAACTCTCCATGCTGCCTCTCGTGAATCCCAATCCATAATCCTACCACAAACTGACTGCCAAACCACTCATATAACACAAGTACACAAATTCAACAAAAGCTATAATAAGCTGTGTGCTGCCAACAGAACAGGCACCTAGTGCCAAGGGAACAACAGCAATACAAAAACAGATGTCGGCGCACTACACTATAACAAATAGTATACAAGGGGTGCGGAAAAAGTGGCAAACAACATGAGCCAAGGGAAAGAGAAAGAGCCACTCTACAAAAATCCGCACACCACAATCAGGTATAATAGTATAAAGGATAAACTTTTATTGATACATAATATTAAAAACATTTAAAAATATCCCCACAAAAAACTCAAATTCTGCCAAACATACATAATGCTAAACACTGTGAAATAACAGTTAATATAGCATACCTCCCAATAGCATGTAAATAATAATATGTCTTGCTGTGGTACCCAAATCGCTGCAATACAACAGAGATAATATACAAGTAATGGTAAACAACAGCCTATATATACAAGCCTGGTGACCTGCCCTCTCTTAATAAAAATGCTACCACCTGTATGCCAGTAATGAATGAACGAATCCGGTAACGTCTGATGTTAGTATAAGTACGTATCAAGTCCTGATAACCTAGAAGGGGTTAAATCACCTAATAATAGCGATTCCAGCCAAGATATAAACCCCTATGAGATCCAGATGGTAAACCAAAGGTTAAATAGTTAAATGGCCGCGGTACTAGCAGAGGTCCCAATGCAAAGATAATCAGTCCCTGGTGCCGATATGAGGTGCAGCACCTGGGTCAGACATGAGACCACAAAAGATGTCGGGCGGGTCACCTGAGAGGATGAAGCGGCAGAAATAAACGTGGGGAAAAACCCTACGCGTGTCGCCGTTACCAGAACGGCTTCATCAGGGGAAGGTAAATAAAACCACCAACAATAAGAGTTTAAATACCTTAGTAAAGGCGTGGATGAGCGCGCAGTCAGATCGGGAGGCCGGAACCGGAAGTGGTCAATAAAGGGGAGGAGCCCGAAAACAGGCAGGCGTCCCTGCCGAACAATACACAGTGCGCATGCACTGAAAAGAATATTCAGTGCAGCGCCCGATGTAATGAATAGCGCTATTCACCTAGACACAGGTAGGGGGCCGTGAATCACCAAAATATACAAGAAATGAAAAATACAAAAAAAAAAAAAAAAAATAAAAAAAAAAAAAATAAAATTGGCCAAAATAAACTGGAAAAAATATATATACTGTTATATACAAGATACAAATAACATGGAAATAATATATAGATGAACAAATAAACAATAAATAATAAAAAATAAAAAATAAAAAATAAAAAAATAAAATATAAAAACAGACAAAAATAAACAAAAACAAAACGAAATATGAAAGAAAAATATAAAAGTAAATAAATATAAATAAGGATAGTAATAATGAAAAAAGAAAAAAAAGAGAAAAAATTCAGACATTGTGGTCCCCAAAATTTGTTGTAAGGTATCCCAACAACAATACACTCATAAATCATAAGAAATATAGAAGAAACCTCCCGTTTCGACTACCCATATCCAAAGAAGATCTAGACGAATAGCGCAATCCTTCGAAAATTAAATCAAAACAACATATATGGAAACAATCACATAGGAACTTGCCGTAACGGCCCATACCATGACCCGATACAACAATATATAGAATGGAAAAAAAAAAAAAAAAAAAAAAAAAAAAAAGGGAAAAAAAAGGCCCTTCCAAAGAAAGGTGCTATGTATAATTCTCCATAAACAGCCCATACAGAGCCTTGAGCCAACCAATCTACATAAGTCAACTGGCATACGGATATTACTGGGTATCCCTAGGTAAAGTACATGCCCTCACTTGCCGTTAATGACAAGCAAATAAAACATATATATCTAAAAATTACATATGTATTGTTGGCAGACCCCTAATAGAGCCACAACATAAGGATACATAAACCTACCCACCGTTTATAGTAAAAACCGCAGATGAAAGTCAGAAGGTCTGTTGTAAAGCCACCATATTTCAGCCATATAGCCCTCTACGTATGTTACAGACATCAAATGATTCAGGGAGATTAAGAGAAACCTACAAATCTCAATTGGGCTAGCTAGCCACCAGTCATCTGATGCAATAGAGTTTCCACGTATTCAAAAATATCTCCCACGGTGGGGGATACCCCCAACTGTCCATAAACAGAACTTCTTCCCATGATGTTTTCTTTATGGGGCCTCTTCCATCAATTACACTGTGAAATCCGAGTATCTATAGTTTGTTCATGTTGTTATCCAATGTATATAGAATCCTTGTAGCCAGAAGACACTGTAGTGAAACCAAGAAAAAATCCAAATGTGTCCTAAAAGGAAACATATAAAGGGTATTATCAAATGGTCACTTAACCGAGGAAGCCCGTAAAAAGGAGGTCTTCATTTATACCGTATGGAGCAGTCGAATGCAGCGCAAAAATCCATCGGGCCTCCGTTTGTAACAGCTTATTTTCTAACGAGCCACCTCTGCCTGAGCCCTTAATCTGTTCAAGGCCAACAACCTTTGTTCCAGAACATCTACCAGCATGTTGTGACAGATAATGTGATGCCACCGTGGTGAGTTCTTTACCCTTCCTAGAGTCTACAGACGCAGTATTAATGGTGGAAAAATGTTTTTGTATGCGTCTGCGTAATTGCTGGGACGTCTGTCCCACATAGATAAGTGGACAGGGACAAATAATTGCATAAACGACATTTTGCGATTTGCAATTAATGTACGTTTTGAGCTGATGTTCAGTATGATCAGTTGGATTGCAGAATATCTCTCTAACGGGATGCATGTACGAACATACATTGCACTCACCGCAGGAAAAAGAGCCTTTGATGGTAATGCCCCGATTTAAACGTATAGTGGGCCTGGTGTAGTGACTCCTAGTCAGGATATCTCTTAGGTTAGGCGCTCTCCTGGCTGTCATAAGCGGTTTCTCACTCACAATCCGTGAGGTCGAGAAATCCGCTGTGAGTATGCCCCAATGCCTCTGTAGGACCTGTCTTACCTGAGACCAATGGGTGTTAAAGCCTGTGATGAACCGGACAGACCTATCAGAGGGTTTCTGTGTAGACTCCAAAAGAGATGCCTGTGATCGAAGGTTGGCTCGTTGGTACGCTTGTGAGATGCACCTATTTGGATATGATCTCTTCTTAAATCTCTCGGTCAAATCTCGAGCTTCTTTACGGAAATCCTCATCTGAGGTACAATTTCTCCTAGTTCGTAAAAATTGACTCACAGGGACTCCTCTTCTTGTATGCAGTGGGTGAAAACTGTGGTATTCCAGTCCCTTCTAGGTTATCAGGACTTGATACGTACTTATACTAACATCAGACGTTACCGGATTCGTTCATTCATTACTGGCATACAGGTGGTAGCATTTTTATTAAGAGAGGGCAGGTCACCAGGCTTGTATATATAGGCTGTTGTTTACCATTACTTGTATATTATCTCTGTTGTATTGCAGCGATTTGGGTACCACAGCAAGACATATTATTATTTACATGCTATTGGGAGGTATGCTATATTAACTGTTATTTCACAGTGTTTAGCATTATGTATGTTTGGCAGAATTTGAGTTTTTTGTGGGGATATTTTTAAATGTTTTTAATATTATGTATCAATAAAAGTTTATCCTTTATACTATTATACCTGATTGTGGTGTGCGGATTTTTGTAGAGTGGCTCTTTCTCTTTCCCTTGGCTAACTTTGCATCAGCAGACGCATTAGGGGGATGCTCATGCTTATTATGGCGTTGTCTGCACTAACCAGCCATGTGCATTCCTCAAAACACTGAAGGACTTGACACGTCTTGTACCTTCGACCACTGCACACCTGACAACTCCATGTCTGCCATCCTACTGCCTGCCCGTGTATGTGTATCCTCCCACAAATACATAACAGCACGCCTCTGTTGGCACAGTCTCTGAAGCATGTGCAGTGTGGAGTTCCACCTTGTTGCAAAGTCGATGATTAGGCGATGCTGGGGAAGGTTCAAAGAACGCTGATAGGTCTGCATACGGCTGGAGTGTACGGGCGAACGGCGGATGTGCGAGCAAAGTCAGCGCACTTTGAGGAGCAGGTCAGATAACCCCGGATAACTTTTCAGGAAGCACTGCACCACCAGGTTTAAGGTGTGAGCCAGGCAAGGAATGTGTTTCAGTTGGGAAAGGGCGATGGCAGCCATGAAATTCCTTCCGTTATCACTCACTACCTTGCCTGCCTCAAGATCTACACTGCCCAGCCACGACTGCGTTTCTTTCTGCAAGAACTCAGACAGAACTTCCGCGGTGTGTCTGTTGTCGCCCAAACACTTCATAGCCAATACAGCCTGCTGACGCTTGCCAGTAGCTGCCCCATAATGGGACAACTGGTGTGCAACAGTGGCAGCTGCGGATGGAGTGGTTGTGCGACTGTGGTCTGTGGACGAGCTCTCGCTTCTGCAGGAGGACGAGGAGGGGGGGCGAACGGCTACAGCCAACTGTTTCCTAGACCATGGGCTAGGCAGAACTGTCCCAATATTGCTGTCCCCTGCATCCACCACATTCACCCAGTGTGCCGTGATGGACACGTAACGTCCCTGGCCATGCCTACTGGTCCATGCATCTGTTGTCAGGTGCACCTTTGTACTCACAGATTGCCTGAGTGCATGGATATATGCGCTCTTTAACATGCTGGTGGAGGGCTGGGATGGCTTTTCTCAAAAAGAAGTGTCGACTGGGTAGCGTGGTTCAGCGTAGTCCATCAGGGCTTTGAAAGCTTTGCTTTCAACTAACCGGTAGGGCATCATCTCTAACGAGATTAGTCTAGCTATGTGGGCGTTCAAACCCTGTGTACGTGGATGCGAGGATGAGTACTTCCTTTTTCTAATGAGAGTCTCATGTAGGGTGAGCTGGACTGGAGAGCTGGAGATCGTGGAACTAGCGGGGGTGCTGGTGGACATGGCAGACTGAGACGGTTGGAGACGGTATTCTTGCCGGTGCCCTAGATGCAGTGTTTCCTACTACGAAACTGGTGATTCCCTGACCCTGTCTGCTTTGGCCTGGCAACGAAACCTGCACAGATACTGCAGGTGCTGCGGAAAATGGTGGCCTTACAGTGACGGAAGGGATGTAGCGTTGCTGACTAGCTTCATTGGCCGAGGGTGCTACAACCTTAAGGGACGTTTGGTAGTTAGTCCAGGCTTGCAAATGCATGGTGGTTAAATGTCTATGCATGCAACTGGTATTTAGACTTTTCAGATTCTGTCCTCTGCTTAAGGTAGTTGAACATTTTTGACAGATGACTTTGCGCTGATCAATTGGATGTTGTTTAAAAAAATGCCAGACTGCACTCTTTCTAGCATCGGATACCTTTTCAGGCATTGCAGACTGAGCTTCTTTAACCGGATGGCCACGCTGTCCTCCAACTGGTTTTGGCTTTGCCACGCGTTTTGGGTCAGATACGGGCCCGGCAGATGGAACCTGTTGCGATGTTGATGCCTGCTGCGACCCCTCCTCCTCCGCTTCAGAACTACTGCCTGCACCCTGTTCCCCCAATGGCTGCCAATCGGGGTCAACAACTGGGTCATCTATGACATCCTCTTCTATCTCATGTGCAACTTCGTCTGTGTTACCATGTAAGCCGGTGGTATAGCGTTTGTGACGGGGCACCATAGTCTCATCAGGGTCTGATTCTGGATCAGTACACTGCGAGGGCAATGTTGTGGTCTGAGTCAAAGGAACAGCATAGTAATCTGGCTGTGCATCTGTGCACTCCATGTCCGACTCAACTTGTAATGGGCATGGCCTGTTAATTGTTTCACTTTCTAACCCAGGAACGGTATGTGTAAAGAGCTCCATGGAGTAACCCGTTGTGTCGCCTGACGCATCCTTCTCTGTTGTTGTTTTTGCTGAACAGGACAATGGAGCGACTTGTCCCTGAGCGTGAACATCCACTAACGACGCGCTGCTTTTACATTTACCAGTTTCAGAAGAGGAGGCAAAAGAGCTAGAGGCTGAGTCAGCAAGGAAAGCCAAAACTTGTTCTTGCTGCTCCGGCTTTAAAAGCGGTTTTCCTACTCCCAGAAAAGGGAGCGTTCGAGGCCTTGTGTAGCCAGACGACGAACCTGGCTCCACAGCTCGAGACTTAGGTGCTATATTGTTTTTCCCACGACCACCTGATGCTCCACCACCACTACCATCATTACCAGCTGGCAATGAACACCCACGGCCTCTTCCACCAGACTTCCTCATTGTTTTAAAAACGTAACCAAAGTAACGGTATTTGTTACTGTAAAACAACTTACAAGGTGAACTCAAACTTCTGTAGGATTTAGATATCCCTTTATAGGTGGGTGAGACTGCAAAGAAAATCAGGCACAATGTTACACACTCGGTTTTCTGTGGCACAAAATGAGAAAAATGAGACAGATGCCACACCCGCAGAACTGGCACTGAAGCACAAATGCCAATATTAATCTCCCACAATTTTTTTTTTTCAGGGAGAATTTAAAAAACAAAAAAAAACAGACATTAGGCTTTCTGTGGCCCACAATTTGAGAGAGATGGCACACACGACTGGCACTGAAGCACAAATGCCAATATTAATCTCCCACTATTTTTTTTTTATTTCTGGGAGAATTGGCAAGAAATCAGGCCCACTGTTAGGCCGGGGTCACACTAGACCGTAATACGGACAAGTGCATTGCGATAAAAAATCGCATAGCACTCGTCCCAATGTTAATCAATGGGTCAGCTCCCATCATCCGATATTTTCTCGGCTGTATTCAGGATCCGAGTGAAATCGCAGCATGCTGCGATTGCCAGCGTTTCTCGGCTGAGAATCGCCAATGAAAGTCTATAGGGGTGAGAAAAAAATAGCACAGCAAACGGACCATCAGTGTGACTTGCGAGAAATTCTCAGGCATTGGGCAGGTGACAGGAAAGGCTCAGCCATTATTTGTTCATTTTGCAAGTGTGTGAGAAAATCTCACCATACGGATGCCACACGGATCATTTGATGCGAGAAAATCGCATCCTCGCACTGCACACGGATCACTGTTTTGGTAACATTTGTGCGATTCTCGTCCGTCAAAAACTGACCGTTTTTTTATACGTTGTGTGTCCCCGGCCTTAGACTGTATGTTTTCTGTGCCAGTAAATGAGACACAGATGCCACACACAGGACTGCCACTGATGCAGATTTGCCAATTTTAATCTGCACCCTATTTTTTTTTATTCAGGGAGACTAGTGAATAAATCTGGGCCACTGTATTAGAGTATATTTTCTGTGGCAGAAAGTGTCTTGAACAGATGTAACGAGGAAAAAAAAAAAAAAAAGGGACTGTCCTACAATTACTATCTCCCTGCAGTAATCTCAGCAATGTATGGCAGGCAGCAATAACAAGGAGTGGACTGCTGCACAAAAAGTCAAAAGTGTGGACAAACAAACAAGATAGCTGTGCAGAAAGGAAGGAACAACAGGATTTGTGCTTTGAAAAAAGCAGTTGGTTTGCACAGCGGTGTACAAACAGCAATGCAGCTATCAGGGAGCCTTCTAGGGCAGCCCATGAGCTACAACGCTGAGGGAAAAAAATGTAGCCTCCACTGTCCCTGCTAACAAAAGGTGGTGTTGGACAGTGGAAATCGCCACAGCACAAGCGGTTTGGGGGTTAATGGACCCTGCCTAACGCTATCCCTGCTTCTGACGAAGCGGCAGCAACCTCTCCCTATGCTCAGATCAGCAGCAGTAAGATGGCGGTCGGCGGGAACGCCCCTTTATAGCCCCTGTGACGCCGCAGACAGCAAGCCAATCACTGCAATGCCCTTCTCTAAGATGGTGGGGACTGAGACCTATGTCTTCACGCTGCCCACACTCTGCGTCCACCTTCATTGGCTGAGAAATGGCGCTTTTCGCGTCATTGAAACGCAACTTTGGCGCGAAAGTCGCGTACCGCATGGCCGACCCCACACAGGGATCGGGTTGGGTTTCATGAAACCCGACTGTGCCAAAAGTCGGCGACTTATGAAAATGACCGACCCGTTTCGCTCAACCCTATTTGGTACAAGTGCTACAATGTAAGTCCTTTTTTAAAACAAGCATGCATTCATTTTTACTATGGGATCACCTTACAAAATAGAACTTGTGTCCATTATAAAGTAAACCTAATTTACAAGTCTAAAAACAAAAATGTCACAGACAGGTAAAGAAGCACCCATTCACACCGGTCACATTCTGATAGTTATATTACACATTTTGCCTCACTATATGGACATCAGATACTTGGCCACTTATGTGATGGCTTGTGACTGACATTTGTGAAACGTTAAGGAGAAAAAGTATATTCCTACAACATTTACAGGAGCTACAGGAGAATAATGTGACGTCCAAATACTCTGATATCCACATCTGAATTACACACGATCTATTCTGTAGAATAATACAATGCCAAGTAAAAGAAAGAAATTGTCTCAATGAAACCAAAAGCCGATGTAAAAGTTATGCCAAAGTATTCAGAAGACCAGAGAGCAAAAAGAGCAAAAGAGCTTTGTGGGATTTTGGGGGATAATTCAATTATTTTATTGATAAATTTCAACAATCAAATATGTTAAATTACTTGTTTATAGAGAGGTTTTGTACAGGAAGGTTCAGGAGATGAGCCAAGCATTTCAAGACCTTAACTGCATATCGTCTCTCCAGCCCCAAAAATGAAGAACAGCACAAAGAAGCTGAGGTTGTTCCCGATGTAGAGAAATGGTGGAGCTGTGGACAATGTATTCAGCTGCCAGCTGCAGAGGAGTACGCTTGCTGTAGAAATATTCATAGTTTGATAGAGGAGGTGTCACGCCGTAAGCAGGACGGCGTACTGGGACCCGCACCTGTCCCTACAACTTTAATGGGGCTCTGGCTTTCCCTTATCTCGGGGGTACCTATGATGGTTAGGAGGCCCGAGCCGCCAGCATATCCCTGTCTCCTGTGCAGGCCCTATCAGTGGCCCCCTCTCCCCCCAAAGGAGGTGAACTGCACCAGTGTAATAATACAACAAATAACAGGGTATACAGACAAGGTAACTAAAAGACTCAAACTCACCAAATGCTCACACAACCACAGAGGAACACAGAGAAGGGAAGCGAAGGAATAAACTTAGGAAGGAAAACAGGTTTTAACAAGCAACCAAAACAGCAGACACCAATCTCTGTAAATAAACCTACAACACCAACACCTCTCTCCATCAACCTCCAAGCCAGGCAGTAGAACTGATCACTGACACTAGTTGTAGTCAGGACTGGGTCTATATAAGGATCAGATTACAAAATCCACTTCAGCTGAGAGACCCAGCTCTCAGCAATAAGGTTAACTCCTGCACTGCTGGCACAAAGCAGCCAGGTCAGAATACAGGTGAAGAGCTTCTGTTCACTGTGTGTGAACGAGGCCCAGAGCGCTGCGGTTCTCTGGAACATCTCTGACACGGTAGTCCCTGACAGTACCCCCCCTTCTACGAGGGACCTCCGGAACCTCAGGACCAGGTTTCTCAGGATGAGCTGTATGAAATGCCCGAACCAACCTAACCGCATGGACATCGGTAGCAGGTACCCACATCCTTTCCTCAGGACCGTACCCTCTCCAGAGTACAAGATATTGTAGAGATCGACGAACTAAACGAGAATCCATAACCCTGGAAATCTGGAATTCGAGATTTCCATCAACAAGGACCGGAGATGGAGGTGAAGGGGACTGATTGGATGACGCCACAACCTTTTTGAGTAAGGAGCGATGAAAAACATTATGGATCTTAAATGACTGAGGCAAAGCCAGCCAAAAAGCAACGGAATTCACGATGGCCACAATCCTATAAGGACCAATAAACCTAGGGCCCAATTTCCACAAGGAAACTCTTAGCTTAATATTTTTCGAGGACAACCAAACCCAATCACCCACACACAGGTCCGGACCTTCCACATGTCTCCGATCAGCCGCATTCTTATACCTGGAACCCATCCTCTTTAATTATTCAAGAACCCCTTGCCATATGGACGTGATGGATGAAGAAAACCTCTCCTTTTCAGGAACACCTGAGGAATCCCTCCTATTAAATGAACTAGATTGAGGATGAAATCCATATGCCCCAAAAAACGGGGACTTACCAGTAGACTCATGAGTACGATTGTTTATAGCAAATTCTGCTTAAGTACTTAACCCAGTCCTCCTGATTCTCTGAGATGAAACACCTAAGATAAGTCTCAAGATTTTGATTTACGCGTTCAGTCTGACCATTGGATTGAGGATGAAAAGCTGAAGAAAACGACAAATGAGTCCCCAGCCGGCTGTAGAAAGCCCTCCAAAACATAGAAATAAGCTGCACCCCCCGGTCTGAGACAATATCTGAAGGAATACCATGCAGTCTCACAACCTCCTTAATAAAGACCTGTGCCAGAGTCTTAGCATTTGGTAATGCGGGGAGCGCAATGAAATGAGACATCTTGCTAAATCTATCAACTACGACTAAAATAGCTGTATTACCCTCCGAAACCGGCAAGTCAGTGATGAAGTCTATTGACAAATGAGAGAACCAGACGGGCGAGAACGAGAGGACTTGGAACGCGCACACACACTGCAGGCAGCGACATATTCCTGTACATCATGTCTTACCCCAGACCACCAAAAACACCGAGTGAGTAGGTCCGCGGTAACCTTACTTCCAGGTTGTCCGGCCAAAAACGAGTCATGATGCTCATTTATGACCCTGAGATGGAGATTAGCTGGAACAAAAAGTTTACCTAACGGACAGGCTGCTGGGGCGTCCCCTGAGCCTCTACCACCTCTTTCTCAAGATCAGAATTAATTGCGGCGACTACTACACCCTTCTGCAGTATAGGACCTGGTTCACAATTATCCCCACCCCCCGGGAAACAACAGGATAATGCATCAGCCTTTACATTATTTCCTGGCCGGTACGTAATGTAGAAATTAAACCTGGCGAAGAACAGAGACCACCTTGCCTGCCTGGGTGTAAAAGCTTTGCAGATTCTAAATATAACAGATTTTTGTGATCTGTGATCACCATGACAGGGTGAAGTGCTCCCTCCAAAAATGACGCCATTCCTCAAATGCCCATTTAATTGCCAACAGATCCCTGTTACCAATGTCATAATTCTTCTCCGTAGGAAATAATTTTTTCGAGAAAAATGCACATGGACGCCACTTACTCGGAGAAATCCCCTGAGACAATACAGCTCCCATCCCTACCTCAGAGGCATCCATCTCTACCACAAATTGCTGAGTGATGTCAGGCTGTATTAATATGGGTGCAGTGGAAAAACACTTTTTCAAAGTTTCAAAAGCTTTACTGGCCACACTGGACCATACGGAGAAATCCGTGCCTCTCTTGGTCATGTCTGCCAATGGTTTGGCTACCACTGAAAAGTCTTTAATAAATTTGCGATAGAAATTTGCAAAACCTAAAAACCTCTGTAAAGCCTTAAGGTCCTCAGGATGATCCCACTCCAAGACCGCCCTGACCTTAGCCGGATCCATATGAAAACCTGTGGAGGTTAAGAAATAACCCAGAAACGGAATCTCTTTAACCGCGAACATGCATTTCTCAAGTTTGGCAAACAGTTTATTGTCCCTGAGTACCTGAAGGACCTGCCGTACATGATCCTGATGAGACTCGAGGTCAGGGGAATAAATTAAGATGTCATCGAGATATACCACCACAAACCTACCTATTAAGTGACTAAATATATCATTGACAAAGTGTTGAAACACAGCAGGAGCATTACTTAACCCAAAAGGCATAACCAAGTTCTCGTAATGTCCCTCTGGAGTATTAAACGCTGTCTTCCATTCATCCCCCTCCTTCATCCGAATGAGATTATATGTCCCCCTGAGATCTAATTTGGAGAACCATTTAGCCCCCACAATTTGGTTAAAGAGGTCCGGAATAAGAGGGAGCGGAAAAGAATCCCGGACCGTAATCTGATTTAATTCACGGAAGTCTAAGCATGGGCGTAAACCCCCATCCTTCTTAACAAAAAAGAACCCGGCAGCAATGGGTGATGACGAGCTTCTGATATGACCCTTGGCCAGACTTTCCGTGATATAGTCCTTCATGGCCTCTCTGGGGCAGAGATGTTGTATAGCCTACTCTTATAGTACCTTCACAGATAACGGTATCGTTAAGGATATCGTTGCAACATCACGCTTTTTGTGACGTAGCAACGATCCCGCTAATGATATCTTTGTGTGACAGCGACCAACGATCAGGCCCCTGCTGGGAGATCGTTGGTCGTGCGGAATGATCAGGACCTTTTTTTGGTCGCTGATCACCCTGCTGTCATCGCTAGATCGGCGTGTGTGACGCCGATCTAGCGATGTGGTCACCTGTAGCCAGGGTAAACATCGGGTTACTAAGTGCAGGGCCGCACTTAGCAACCCGATATTTACCCTGCTTACCATTGTAAAAGTAAAAAAAAAAAAAACCCAGTACATACTCACATTCCGATGTCTGTCACGTCTCCCGGCGTCAGCTTCCCTGCACTGTGTCAGCGCCGGCCGTAAAGCAGAGCACAGCGGTGACGTCACCGCTCTGCTTTACGGCCGGCGCTTACAGTGCAGGGAAGCTGACGCCAGGGGACGTGACAGACATCGGAATGTGAGTATGTACTGGTTTTTTTTTTTACTTTTACAATGGTAAACAAGGGTATATATCGGGTTACTAAGCGCAGCCCTGCACTTAGTAACCCGATGTTACACAGGGACTTCGGCATCGTTGAAGACAGTTTCAACGATGCCGAAGTTGTTCCCCTGATCGTTGGTCGCTGGAGAGAGCTGTCTGTGTGACAGCTCACCAGCGACTACACGACTTACCAACGATCACGGCCAGGTCGTATCGCTGGTCGTGATCGTTGGTAAATCGTTTAGTGTAACGGTACCTTTAGGCAGTTTAACACCAGGAATGAGACGTATGGCGCAATCATTTTAAAACTCAAGAAATACATTGATATGAAGTGTTATACAAATTATACTAGTTCACAGTAAAACAATCTATAGTCCAGCATTATGTACATACTGACTAACAAGGAACTCCTTACAGTCTGGATACACATTAATCACATAAATGTAGACACGTCCATTGAATTTAATAATGACATAGAAAAATCCTTCCACAGAACAACGAAGCACAAAATACCACGTATGAGGGGGATTGTGATCAGCCGGCTGATTTATGTTGTGTGAATACGGGGTTAAGCTCAAGAGCGGCGCTGTCACATAGTCTGGCGGGAGACGGTTACATGAAATGTGTGCACCAATTTTATTGAACTTATAAGAAAACACCATTTAATTAAATAATTTTGTTCAATAGGAACTATATAGATACCATGTATAGGGATTTGTTTATGAAGGAGCCATGCATACGGATTTCATTACATCATAAATTATTGTGCCATATTCATGAGATCAGACAAATCATAATCCCAGATATAAAAGCTGCCTACTGATTGTACAACCATAGTGTGTGGTAGAATAGATGCACGTCTATAAAACCATTTTTGTTCGACTGGTGCCCTCCAGGATTTAACTGATGCAGTTGAGAAATATATATCTATATATTGAGTATACAGTATATTCGTCTGGCCGGTGTGTATTCGCCAAAAGGGATAGCCTCCATGTTATGTTTAGGGTGTTAACTACTATAAAGGATTGTATTGCCTGCAATGTCTTTGCTAAAAAGTATTGTGCCAACCTTATTGCTTGATAGTATACCTGGAAGCATAAGGTCTAAAAAAAGGGAACTGAGATACCTGGTTTGTCAGCTGTGAACCGTAAAGTGTAATAATTGGTGTTGATGTACTGAAGAAACTGTGGAACAATTGATGTGTCACCTGTCCACACTATGAGATCACCCACATAGCATCCATACCATGCTATGTGAGAAAAGAAAGGGTTAATGATGATTAATATAAAATGTTACTCCCATAATCATCTTTATTTTTATATAGCGCTAACATATTCCGCAGCGCTCTACAGTTTGCACACATCATCGCTGTCGCCAATGGGGCTCACAATCTAAATTCCCTATCAGTATGTCTTTGGAATGTGGGAGGAAACCGGAGTACCTGGAGGAAACCCACACAAGCACGGAGAGAACATACAAACTCTTTGCAGATGTTGTCCTGGGTGGGATTAGAACGCAGGACTCCAGCGCTGCAGTACTAACCACTAAGCCACCGTGCTGCCCATACGGTGGAAAGTGTTCAGACCCCTTTAAATTGTTCACTTTTTGTTTCATTGCAGCCATTTGGTAAATTCAAAAAAGTTCATTTTTTTCTCATTAATGTACACTCTGCACCCTATCTTGACTGAAAAACACAAATGTAGAAATGTTTGCAAATGTATTAAAAAGGAAAAGCTGAAATATCACATGGTCTTAAGTATTCAGACCCTTTGCTCAGTATTGAGAAGCACCTTTTCAGCTAGTACAGCCATGAGTCTCCTTGGGAAAGATGCAACAAGTTTTTCACACCTGGATTTGGGGATCCTCTGCCATTCTTCCTTTCAGATCCTCTCAAGTTCCGTCAGGTTGGATGGTGAACAGCCATTTTCAGGTCTATCCAGAGATGCTCAGTTGGGTTTAGGTCAGGGCTCTGGCTGAGCCACTCAAGAATGGTCAGAGTTGTCCTGAAGCCACTGCTTGGTTATTTTAGCTATGTGCTTAGGGTCAGTGGCTCGCTGGAACCTTCAGACATATATCTCTATATTTGGCTGCATTCACGTTTCATTCAATTGCAACCAGTCGTCCTGTCCCTGCAGCTGAAAAACACCCCCATAGCATGATGCTGCCACCACGTTTCACTGGAAATGGACACAAGGAAATGGACAGCATGTGACTTAAATATGAGTGTCTGAGCAAAGAGTCTGAATACTTATAACATGTGATATTTCAGTTTATCTTTTTTAATAAATTTGCAAAAATTTCTAGATTTGTTTTTTTTTCAGTCAAGATCGGGAGCAGAGTGTACATTAATGTGAAAAAAAACTTTTTTAAATTTACCAAATGGCTGCAATGAAACAAAGTGAAAAATTAAAGGGGTCTGAATACTTTCCGTACTCACCGTATACATTTATATGATCAATATAATCTACTGTATATACTCGTGTATGAGCCGAGAATTTCAGCCCATTTTTTAAGGCTGAAATTGCCCCTCTCGGCTTATACTCAAGTCATTCCCAGGGGTCGGCAGGGAAGGCGGAGAGGCAGCTGTCTAATAATGCTCACCTGCTCCTGGAGCGGTCCCTGGTTCTCCGGGCGCTGATAGCTTCTTCCTGTATTGAGCGGTCACATGGTTCCCTCATTACAGTAATGATTATGGACCCGACTCCACTCCCATAGGGGTGGAGCCGCATATTCATTACTGTAATGAGCGATGAGCGGTACCAGTGACCGCTCAATTCAGGAAGAAGCTGCTGGTGCCTGGAGAAGACCATCAGGGAAGCTGCCAGGGACCGCGCCAGGAGCAGGTGAGTATAACGGGGGCATATTCACCTTTCCCACATTCCACTGTCTGCACCGCTCCGTCTTCCGCGTCCTGTGCAGTGACGCTCAGGTCAGAGGGCGCGATCATGCGAGTATTGTGCGCGCAGCCCTCTGCCTGAGCAGTCAGTGCAGAGGACGTGGAAGACACAGCGGCGCTCGGCGGTGGAATGCGGGACAGGTGAATATAGCAATATGCTCTATGGAGCATCTTATTTGGCCATGAGCAGCATTATATGGGGGCAAATATCTCTATGGAGCATCTTATGGGGCCATGTGCAGCATTATATGGGGGCAAATATCTCTATGGAGCATCTTATGGGGCCATAATCAGCATTTGTGCAGCATTATATGTAGGCAAATATATCTCTATGGAGCATCTTATGGGGCCATAATCAGCATTTGTGCAGCATTATATGGGGCAAATGTGTCTATGGAGCATCTTATGGGGCTATAATCAGCATTAGTGCAGCATTGTATGGGGGAAATGTCTGTATGGAGCATCTTATGGGGTCATAATCAACATTTGTGCAACATTATATGGGGCATATTTTAATATGGAGCATCTTATGGGGCCCATCATGAACTGTATGGAGCATTATATGGGGCGTATTTTGTATGGAGCATTATATGGGGCCCATCATGAACTGTATGGAGCATTATATGGGGCTCCTGATTCAATATGGATATTCAAAAACACAACCTACTGATGTCTCAGTTAATTTTACTTTTATTGGTACCTATTTTTATTTTTGACATTTAACGGTAGCTGCTTCATTTTCCACCCTAGGCTTATACTCGAGTCATTAAGTTTTCCTACTTTTTTGTGGCAAAATTAGGGACCTCGGCTTATACTCGAGTATATACGGTATATTTATGTGATCAATGTGATTTCAGACAATGAGGAGTTCCTTGTTAGGCTGGAGTCACACTTAATGTGTGAAAAATCAGTCTGGGTCTCCCTGCCGAGAGTCACTGGAGTGTAATGCGAGTGCATTCTGATTACTCACACCTAGCATCCGATTGACATCCGAATGCAGTGTGATGGTATTTCGATTTTAACATGAGCTTTTACATACAGCAATTCTCTGTAATTTACACATTGCTTTCAAAGGAAATATTCTTCAAAACACAGATAGATAGATAGATAGATAGAATAGAATAGAAGCCGGCAATTAATCTGCGGCGTACAGTATAATCACAGAGTGACAGGGGTTAGGATAGAATAGACATATACATATAGAATACATAGATATATAGATGTCAGTGACAAATAATACATATACACACACATTGAATAGATGGATAGAAGTTTAGCTGGTAATGCATCTGCCAGGTTCTGTAAAACACTGCCAGATCCGACAGGATAGAAGAGATGGATTACATATAGTAAATACAAATAGAATAGGCAGATATATAGATGTCAGTTGCAAATACAATCAGTACAGTGTGTGTGCAAATTACTGTACATGCATTAATAAAAGAATTTTTTTTGGAAAAAAACAGCATGGGCGCCGACACAATTTTCGAAACCAGGAAAGGGAAAGCCGGCAGCTGATGTTTATAGCCTGGGAAGGGGGTAATACCCATGAACCGTCCCAGGCTGTTAATACCAGCTCACAACTGTATACTTACCTTTACTGGCTATTAAAATGGGAGACCCACCAAAAAATGATGTGGTGTCCCCTATATTTAATAAACAGCAAAGGCTATGCAGAGAGCAGTGGGACGATATGATTAGCCTAGGAAGGGGCTATGGATATTCCCCCCCCCCTCCCCAGGCTAAAAACATCAGCTCTCGGCCACCGCTTCCTTAACATGCGCCAATTCTGGCACTTAGCCTCACTCTTCCCACTTGCCCTGTAGCGATGGCAAGTGGGGTAATACTTGGGGGGGGAGGGGGGGGTTTAGTCCATACTTACAGCCTCGCCCATTCCCCTGATGCCATTGTCATCTGCAAAAGAGGTAAAAAAAAAAAAACAACAAAACAAAAAAAAAGTTCCTCACCTCTCCGCAGAGATGCTTTCAATCCATTAGTCCCGTCACAGGTTCAGCTCTGCTACATCAAGATGGCAGGCCAATATAAGCAGGAAAAGGGATTCTCTCCTGTGTGAGTTCTCTGGTGTATAACAAAATCTGATTCCTGGTTAAAACATTTCCCACATTCTGAACAGGAAAAAGGCTTCTCCCCTGTGTGAGTTCTCTGATGGCTAACAAGAACCGATCTATAGCTAAAACATTTCCCACATTTTGAACAGGAAAAAGGCCTCTCCCCTGTGTGAGTTCTGTAGTGGTTAACAAGATTTGATTTACGTGCAAAACATTCCCCACATTCTGAACATGAAAAAGGTTTCTCTCCTGTGTGAGTTTTGTGGTGGCTATTAAGAACAGATTTCCGGTTAAAACATTTCCCACATTCTGAACAGGAAAAAGGCCTCTTCCCTGTGTGGGCTCTCTGGTGCTGAACAAAATGTGATTTACGAGCAAAACCTTTCCCACATTCTGAACATGAAAAAGGTTTCTCCCCTGTGTGAGCTCTCTGGTGGTTAACAAAACATGATTTACGTGCAAAACATTTCCCACATTCTAAACATGAAAAAGGTTTCTCCCCTGTGTGAGTGCTCTGGTGGTTAACAAAACATGATTTACGTGCAAAACATTTCCCACATTCTGAACAGGAAAAAGGTTTCTCCCCTGTGTGAGTGCTCTGGTGGTTAACAAAACATGATTTACGTGCAAAACATTTCCCACATTCTGAACAGGAAAAAGGTTTCTCCCCTGTGTGAGTTCTCTGGTGGATATCAAGAACCGATTTCCAGTTAAAACATTTCCCACATTCCAAACAGGAGAAAGGCTTCTCCACTGTGTGAGTTCTCTGGTGGTTAAGAAAATGTGATTTCAGTGTAAAATATTTCCCACATTCTAAACATGAAAATAACTTCTTTTCTTTAGGATCAGTTTGTTTTTTAATGCCACTTTTGGGACTTTGATTTTCCTTAGTAGTCGGTAATGAATCAGAATATGGGACCAGTTTCATAGGATCAGATGACAGATCTTTGCTTTGAATGGATGATTGTATATCTGGAGTAATAGCAATCACTTCAGTTGCATCTTGTAGGATCGCAAGATCATCAGATTTAAAAACTGAAGATGTCAGCTGTCCCTCTGATCTCCTGGTACAGTCATCTGCTAAGATAAAAAAACAATTATTTTTTAATAAAATATCCTTGAGTTTTATATTTTTGAACATTTCTAATTAAACTGTCCATAAAAAATGGAAACTATGTAGAAAACATTATTTACCAAGACAATGACAGTTGACAGTCTAATAGAAATGGGATGACCCAGTAGAGAATAGAGTTCAACTCTTTGTTCATTCTGCCTCCCAAATATCGAATAAAAATAAACCAATCAATGTTATGTAGGCGAAAATAATACCTCATCTCACAAAAACAAGTCCCCACTCAGGTCAATCATCTGTCAATGGAAAAACAGAGGTTCCCACACTATAAGGCTACGTTCACATTAGCGTCAAACGACGCTGCGTCGTCAACGCACGACAACGCATGCGTCATGCGCCCCTATCTTTATCATTGGGGACGCATGCGTTGCGTTGTCGTGTGTTTTCGGTAAAACGCACGACGCATGCGTCGTTTCACCGCACCTGGGTGGCGTCGGAGACGCTACCATGTTGCATTTTTGTAGCGTCCAAAAAACGCACGCGTCGCACTTGCGTCGCTCGTGCGTCGTCAATGCGTTCAATTTCCCATTGAAACCTATTGACAACGCACTTGCGTCGCGGGTGTGCGTCGTGCGTGCGTTGTGCGACGCATGCGTCGTTAGATAAAATGAAACAAAAAAGTGTCTAGACCGTGCAAACAGTGAGAAAAACATCCCCCATATATAAAGAAAATGTTGGATTGTTTGTCACTTCTGCTGCAGGCTACACAACAGACTAGACACACTACAATACTGTCTTTTCATCCGCTGTCCAGAGATGTAAGTATAGAATGATTCTGTGCATTTTCTACATGTTTTTTAAAATTATTTTTGCAAGTTGTGTATTATATTCTGCACTGTGGTTAAAGATATTGTGGTATTTTTAGTCTGGTTGTGATGTATGGCGTTGTATAGGATGGCGTTTCATTGTCTGCGGCCTTGATTATTGTTCTTTACAGGATAGATTTTTCTTTTCCATTTTTTGGTTTGGTGGTGTTTTTTGTATTCAGTTGTGATGTTTTATTCTTGCGTTATATGATGGCGTTTAATAGTCTCCGGCCCTGTCGGTTTTATTGTAAAGTATGGTAGTATAGAATGATTCTGCGCCCTTTTATTACATTTATTAATTTTTTATTGCAAGTTGTGTATTATGTTCAGCACTGTGGTTGTGTAAAGACATTGTTGTATGTTTCTGGTTGTGATGTATGGCGTTGTATGGCCTTTTATTGTCTCCGGCCCTGTCGGTTTTATTGTAAAGTATGGTGTGTTATTAATGTTTCTGCCCTTAATTTTTGGGGGTTGTTAATTTTTTCCTTTCAAAAATCTATTGTGTTTTTTGTGTTGCTCCATGCATACTGTACTTTTAAAAAAAAAAAAAAACTCTTTTGGGATTACTACATTGGGTCTGTTGTAGATTAGTTTTCTTATCTTTAGGCTTTTGTACTCTGGCATTGGGTTGTCTCTGCCATTGTTTCTTTAATTTAATCAATGTGGCAGTGTTGTTTGCTCAGCGTTAGTTCAGTTGGAGTGCAATGTTCTTTGTGGTTTAAATGAATATTTTTTTTTTTTTTTTTTTTTATATATTGCTGGATTGTGCATAGGAGCATAGGATCAATGTTATTTTGTTCTTTATTTCAGAATTGCATTAGTCATGGCCAGCGGCAGCGATTCGAGCAACACCCCACCGCTGAAGAGTCCGGTGAGTACATGATCTACTATTGCTTACTATATTCGCTGTCATTTGTAGATGGGTCACTCAACTTTTTGGTAAACTATTTTGCAGGCTTCTTCAAGTGAGGAGGAGGACCAGGAGGAAGAGAGGGAGCAGGAGCAGAGACCACGGGGCCAAGCTGTGGTTGCAGGACGGAGAGTAAGTTTTTCTTTCAAACCTATTCATTTTTTTGTTTAATTTTTTTGTTTGTGCGGGTATGGGGGGTGGTGGGAGGGTGTGGTGTTGTGTGTGGTAGGTGGCGGTGGAGGAGGTAGGGACAATTTTTTTTTTCTTGCAAACATTAATATTTCCCATTTATTCTAGGTTTCACAACGGGCCCTGGATGAACCACTGGATATTGACATGATGGTGGCATCCATTGAAGCACGGGGCCCGTTGTGGGACAGCCATGACCCCCGGCACGCGGACCAGGGCATATTGCGGCGTCTGTGGTTAGAGGTGGCACAATCGCTGTGGGATGGCTTCGACAGCGCTTCCCCCAAGGCCAAAGCTAGTTTCCGTAAGTATTTCCAAAATGCTGCTGTGACCCATGATGCCAGGATTACACAACCGTCTGTGATGTCTTCTATTGGGATTGCACACGGTTGCGTAATCGTTTTCAATATATTATCTAAAACCTTTTTTATTTTTTATCTTTATACACAGTTAAACAATTGAGGACCAGATGGCGCTCCATGAAGGACCGTTTCAGGAGGGGCCTGAAAAAGGAGGGACAGACCCGTAGTGGTGCTGCAGCTTCAAGGACCACGGTGTACAAGTACAACCGTATACTGCAGTTCTTGCGACTGGTCCTTGAAAGCAGAGAGTAAGTATAGTACCTATGCACACACCTAGTTTTTACAACATGCATATTCACATACTACATTCCAGCCACGTAGCTTATTGCCCAGCCATTTATTTTGGCAAGTACAAAGTATAGAAATGAAGAAAAAAAGGCAAGCTCACCGAGGCGTGAAACGTAAAAAATACATACTTTTATCCTCTTCAATCATAAGCAGAGGATGAAACATCAGCACAATACAATAGACACTATCTACGTGTTTCAGGAGACAGGGAACATCAGACCTGAAACGCGTAGATAGTGTTTTTAATTGTATTGTGCAGATGTTTCATCCTCTGCTTCTGATTGAAGTGAATAAAGTATTTTGTTTTTACTTTTCACGCCTCGTTGACCTCGAATTTTTTATTCATTTCTGGTCTTCTCACACTTGACACAGCGGCTCCCTTCTGGGATTACTACAATGGTGAGCTTGACTTACTAGCAATTTCCCTGAAATCTGAAGTATACAGAACACAGAAAGATAGTAGATTGGCCATGCCCAGCCAATATTTCATAGTGGAGTAGTATAGTGGCTATCCAGGTGTATCCCAGATTTTTTATACACAAAAAAGTAAAATATAATAGATACGGCATACATTCCACTGCAAAGCAGGTTATGTTCCCATGGTTGCTCAGCTCGCAGGACCTGTGATGACGTCTCGGTCACATGACCGTGACGTCATGGCAGTTCCAACGTAAGCATAATTGTCTGGCGTTACAAACCGCAACCATGGGTGACTATTTTGAATAAATAAATGCATTTTTTTTTTAATATTGATGGTGCATATGCAGTGTCAATATTAAAAATAGGTAAATATTAATGGCGGCAATGGATACCTGGCGGTAAAGTTTATTAATGACGCATGTGAAATGTGATATTTAGTATACTAATGGTTTCTTTATTTTTTCACAGAACACACAGCAGCACCCGCGAGACTGTCCGACCCTCTGGAGCGGTCCTTTGTGAAGCGCCATCTGAACTGTCGCAGCCATCCCACAGCGAGAGCAGGTCTGCACCACCACAATCTGGCGAACCGGCAGCCGGTCCATCAGATGTTCCCCTGGCCGAGGCCTCTGTCGCTCCTTCCTTCGGGTCTTCCCGACAGCGTCAGCGGGCCTCGGACAGGGCGGTCATGCCCGAATTTTTACATTTGAGCACCGTATTTCAGAATGGTTTCAAGGCGCTGTGCGATAAAATGTCCAATATCGAACGGCGTCTTGAAAACATCGAAACGGATCTCTCGAGGCCGGCCAAACATTTTTTTACTGCCATTCACAACAGCATGGTTGAACATCTTACGCCGGAACTCCAGATTTCGGTCATGCAGGGCTGCAACAATGTATATGTCACTGCTCTGCAGCAGGCTCGGGTCATGCAGTCAGCGACAAATGTGCCCGCAGTACCATCGCTGGCTGCCATGACTCCGACTCCTGCTGCAGAGCACCACCACAGAGCTCCGCGTGCCGAGGGCCACCGCCACCACAGAACAGAGCCCCAAAGTTCAGAGCATGACAGGCCTTCAAGGGCACACAGACAAAAAGCCGACCCACACCCAGAGGGAGAGAGGAGGAAGACAAAGAAGAAGAAGACGACGACGACAAGCACTACGACCTTGGCTATGGCTGCTCCCAAAACTACCACCAGAACACAGCCTGGGTCGACCCGGAGCACACCAAGTACCCAGGCTGGGTCTACACGGAGTACACCCAGTACCCAGCCTGGGTCTACAAGGAGTACACCATCTACACAGCCTGGGTCTACCCGGAGCCGGAGTAGCCAGCCAAGGACACTGGTCGTCCCTCCTCCTCCCTCACCTCCTGCTTTGATAGTCTCGCCACCATCAACTGGCTGGATTGATGTCGGCATCCCGTCTAGTGTGATAGAGTATGCTGCTTCCTCCCCCTCGGTCTCCTCAACACCCCCAAAAAGTGGGGGATATCAATCCCCTTTAATAGCAGATGTAGATACCCCCTAATTACATTTTCCCTTTTTTTTTTTGTGTCCCTAAATAAAACTGTTATTTTTTTTTAAAAAATTCGTTTTTATTGTCTCAAATAAAGTTTGCACCAAATCACACCTTGCGCCGTATACACAAATCTTGTCTTTGTAACACCTGATGTGCAATGTCTGACAATATTTTATCAATTTTTTTTTTTCATTGTTTTATAGGGCTGTCGCTCAGTGTACTATCAGATGTTACAAACACAAACAGCATTGCTCAATATGTCAAGTTTAAAATGTACCATCACACAACGATTTCAGTATAGATAAAGTTGGTTTTTGTGTGTAACCAACGTTATCTTTTCTGAAATCGTAAAACGATTGAGCACCTGCTGTGAGATTTTTGGTGTCAGCGAATGATTTGGAATTTTTTGGGGTAACTGATCACACGCTGTCATTGTTGGATCGGCGAGTTAGACACCGATCCAGCGATGTCTTTGTTTTAAACAAGGGAATATTGGGTTACTAGCGCAGTATTTTAAACACTCAAATAAAAAGTGAACAATACCCCACAAATATAAAAAGGTGTCAACCACGTCCCTCGCCGTCATCTTTCCGCACTGACACTGTGATTCCCGCCCGTAAAGCTGAGCACACCGTTGACTTAATAATAAACGCTGTGCTGTGCTTTAGGGCTGGCACAGTACGGGAAGCTGACGGCGATGGACGTGTCACACACACCGGAATATAATGTTTTTTTGTATTTTTTTAAATTACATTTACAATGGTAAACATCGTGAGTGCGGCCATGCGCTTCATAACATTACCCAGATTACACGGGACTTGCTCTTTTTTGGTCGCTGGAGAGCTGTCTGACAGCTCTCCAGCAACCACGCGACAACTAAACAACGATCTCGGTCCAGTCGTATCACTGGTCGGTATTGTTGGATAATAGTTTTATTAATGTACCTTAAGAATATTGGTCAGGTGAGGTGGAAGCAATGTTCACAGTGTCGCCACTATTTGACTCTGGACGTATTCTAGCATCCTGAGTACAATAGTGTTAACTCTGTAGAGTTTTGCAAACATGATCGTCTCCCTCCTTGTCAAGCCAGGTTCCATATGAAAATAGTCTGCAGGATTAAAAATGGTTAACAAGGTGGGAGCCGATCATGTTATACGTCCAAACTATGGTACACACGGCTGAAAAATTTATTTGTTTTGTCACAGTCCATTTGGGTACTGGTGCTCACATAAATTTTGTGGGACACACATTACTTTCACTAAAATTGGATTTTACAATTCTATTACTATGGAAAAACATATGGGAGATTTTTTTTGTGAAAACGGAAAGGCACAAGAACTTTATTTCAAAACACAACGCATTAGAAAATCAGGGGACATTATAACAATAACCAAACATAGGATGGTTAAATGACATGGACTCCACAGTGTTTACATGACATCATAATAACAAGATGAATTAAACCATTTGATCTTGCCATGAAACACGCCCAACATCTGAAACAAAGTATGCAGCAAATTGGTCCCTCATATGAGCAATCTCCACAGTTGTCCGCAGAGGATGATCTTGATAATCAGGCAATGGATTTGGTATGGGTTCATCGAGTTCCATGTTGACTCTCTCTTTATCAATAATAAAATTGTGGAGAACCACACACGCCTTCACCACCTCATCCACTGTCTCAATTTTCAAATTTATGGCGGATCCTAAGATACGCCATTTGGAGACCAGGATGCCAAAGGCGCACTCCACAGTTCTTCTGGCCCTGGACAGTCTATAATTAAAAATAGTTTTGGTGCGGTCCAACCCCCGACTGGAGTACGGTTTAAGTAGGTTGCCACTCATTTGAAAAGCCTCATCCCCAACCACAACAAATGGCAGGGCCGGTCCTTCGGTGTTGGGAAGAGGTCGTGGCTGGGGGAAATTAAAATTGTTCTCGTATAATCTTCGGCCCATGTCTGACTCCTTAAATGTCCGTGAATCATTTGCACGGCCAAACGCTCCAATGTCCACAGCGAGAAACCTGCAGTCCGCACCTGCAATTGCCATGAGCACGGTGGAAAAGTATTTTTTATAATTAAAAAAAAGAGATCCACTTCTTGAAGGCTTGGTAATCCTAATGTGCTTCCCATCCACGGCTCCAATACAGTTAGGGAAAGAACACACTTGTTCGAATTTTTGGGCGTTGGCCTGCCATATTTCTGTTGTAGGGATGGGTAAAAATTCCTCCCGGAGGTTGTCCCACAATGCGCGGCATGTATCGGCAATAATACCAGACAGTGTGGAGACTCCAATACGAAACTGGAAATGCAGTGATCTCAAGGTCTCTCCGGTAGCCAGGAAACTGACAAGAAGAAAAATAAATAAATATAATTAATTAAATTGTTATGAAAGAATTTTTCATTTTTAATTACAATCCCCCACCCCACAAAACAAAAACACGTTACTTTAAAAAATGGCAAGAACATATAAATCCTTCACATTCCATTACGTACCGTAGAGTCACCAGCAGACGTTCCTCGGGGGAAATTGCTTTACGGAGCTGCGTGTCCTGCCTGGAAATGGCTCCTTCCACCAGACGCAGCAGATATCGGAAGCTGTTTTGAGACATCCTGGTGTACTCGAAGTATTTCTCCTGGTTGTCATTTAACTCGCCAAACAGACAATGGTAGGCTCCACGACTCTCTCGGACTTCCACTATAGGGTGTAGCCAAAAACGCCGACGACTCCTTCTCCGTAGTTTGTCTCTTTTCCTCTGTTCATGTCAGGCAATAGCATAAGCAATAGCAAGGGCTAATTCCAGCTCAAAATTGAGGTAGATACTCTCCATGGGACGATCCATCTTGATGCTCTATGGTTGGAAATAATCTATGCCGGGGTATATATACCACTATTACATTAATACCCACCCTCATCTACCCATTGGTGGCATTACCGATTGTCTAGACACTAGACCCACCCTCTTCTATTCATTGGTGGTGTTATCTAGTGTCTAGACACTAAATTGTGTCTAAAGATATAATCATTGTTTGACAACGCATGCGTCGTAAAACGCAGCGTTTTTTGTAAAAACGCTACAAAAACGCACCAAAAACGCTGCGTTTTACGACGCATCCGTCCGACGCTTGCGTCAAAAAAGGTGCGTTTTTGCGTGCGTTTCCGATGCGTCGTGCGTTGCGTCGGCGACGCTAATGTGAACGTAGCCTTAGTGGCTCAAAGGCTGTTGAAAAGCAACAAGGTTTCTATAAACCAATGCAGCAAAATTCCTCTCACTTCTGAGTCTTGCAGTGTGGCCAAACAACATTTATTATCCCTGTATTTAGCAATCTTATAGTGAGAACAATCCACTTCATTTACAATGTGTGTCTCCTGGAACACAATCTGGGCACTATGTGTTGGGTAATAAAATGCCAAATTTGCAAATGTTTTCACTCTCCAATATTATTATAGCGCCATTTATTCCATGGCACTTTACATGTGAGGAGGGGTATACATAAAAACAAGTATAATAATCTTAAACAATACAATTCACGAGTGGTACACTAGGAGAGAGGACCCTGCCCACGAGGGCTCACAATCTACAAGGGATGGGTGAGGATACAATAGGTGAGGGTATAGCTGGTCGTGCAGCGGTTTGGTCGATCGGTGGTTACTGCAGGTTGTAGGCTTGTCGGAAGGAGGTAGGTCTTCATGTTCTTTTTTGAAGGTTTTGATGGTAGGCGAGAGTCTGATATGTTGTGGTAGAGAGTTCCAGAGTAGGGGTGATGCGCGAGAGAAATCTTGTATGCGATTGTGGGAAGAGGAGATAAGAGGGGAGCAGAGAAGGAGATCTTGTGAGGATCGGAGGTTGCGTACAGGTAAGTTCCAGGAGATGAGGTCACAGATGGAGGAGACAGGTTGTGGATGGCTTTGTATGTCATGGCTAGGGTTTTGTACTGGAGTCTCTGGGCAATGGGGAGCCAGTGAAGGGATTGACAGAGGGGAGAGGCTGGTGAACAGGTGGATTAGTCAGGCAGCAGATTATAGAATAGATTGGAGGGGTGCGAGAGTGTTCGAGGGGAGGCCACAGAGCAGGAGATTGCAGTACTCAAGGCGGGAGATGATGAGGGCATGGACTAGAGTTTTTGCAGACTCTTGGTTTAGGAATGTTCGGATCCGTGAAATATTTTTGAGTTGAAGGTGGCAGGAAGTGGAAAGGGTTTGGATAGGTGGCTTGAAGGAGAGATCAGGGTCAAGTATTACCCCGAGGCAGCGAGCTTGATGGACTGGGGAGAGTGGGCAGCCATTCACTGTAATGGATAGGTTCATTGGGGGGGGGGGGGGAAGGGTCCCGTGAGATGGGGGAAAGATGATGAATTCTGTTTTGTCCATGTTAAGTTTTAGAAATCTAGCAGAGTAGAAGGATGTAATAGCGAAATTGACAATGATTTTGCGAGCTTTGGTATGTGTGAGAGGGGCAACAGATTCCAAATCTACAGCTATTATGGTGTTATATAGAGCGGCAGGGGCATCCGCATTGTGTGGGAAACTTATTTCTGTAAGGCTACGTTCACATTGGCGTTCCGCCAATGTGCGTCGCTGTTGCGCCGGCGACGCAGCGGCGACGCGCCCCTATGTTTAACATAGGGGACGCGTGCGTTTTTTGGGTGGCGTTTTTTGACACTTGCGTCGTTTACGACGCTAGCGTCGGACGCAAGAAAATGCAACAAGTTGCATTTTCTGTGCGTCCGATTCTCGTCAAAAAACGACGCACGCGTCGCAAAACGCGCGCGTTTTTGCATGCGTTTGTGCGCGTTTTTTTGTGCGTTGCGTCGCCGACGCAGGGCGGCGCAACGCTAGTGTGAACGTAGCCTTAGAGGGAGAAGGGATTCAGTGAGTGTAGATCGAGGTACTTAAGATTTCTGCGAGGGGGTGCAAGTTTGTGAGTTGGGGGTTGTAGACAAGGAGTGGAGAGGGAAGAGAATGTGAGTAGGTTGTGGTCAGGAAGAAGTGAGTTAGAGAGGGTAGACAGGGAGCAGAGGAGGGTGAAGATGAGGTCCAGTGTGTGGCCATCTTTGTGAGTGGCTGTAGAAGACCATTGAGTGAGGCCGAAGGAGAAAGTGATAGATAGAAGCTTAGTGGCAGCTGAGAGGGAAGTGTCAATGGGGATGTTGAAGTCACCCAAGATGATAGTGGGGATGTCAGCGGAGAGGAAATGAAGTAGCCAGGTGGTGAAGTGGTAAAAGGTGGTGACTGGCCCTGGGGGGGTGGTAAATGACAGCCATTTGGATGTTGCAGGGGGAGTAGATGCGCACCTCAAAGGAAGGGAGGGTAACAGAGGGTGGTAATTGGATTGTGGTGAAGGAGCAGTTATCTGACAGGAGAACACCAACTCCTCCACCATGCTTGCTGCTGGGGCGGGGTGTGCGAGAAAGGTGGAATCCACCACACGAAAGTGCAGCAGGAGAGGCTGTGTCAGAAGGGGTGAGCCAGGTTTCGGTGATGGCGAGGAAGAAAAGTTTAGTATTAGCAAAAAGATCATGGATGTAGGAAAGCTTGTTACAGACAAAGCAAGCTTTGCACAGAGCTCCTGTTAGTGGGACTGGGGACGCAAGGGCTGGGCGAATGGGCACAAGGTTATAGAGGTTTTGAAAATTTGTGATAGAGTGTGGATTGGAGGTAGAATTGACTGTGGGTATGTGGTGAGGCGGACCAGGATTTGGAGAGATATCACCAATAGTGAGAAGGAGCAGAGAAAGTGTTAGCAGGTGGGAGCAGGAGAGGGCACAAGGTGGGTGTCTGTGTTTGGAGACGGAGGATTGCATGTTGAGGAACAGTTTTGAGGAGGTGGTGAGATGGACGGGGAGGATTGAAGAAGAGATTAACAGTTCCTTACTAGGAGTAGGGATTAGGGAGTTAGCAGAAAGTGAAGGATTATAGGGGTGAGTGAAAACAAACAAACATTGTTGACACTACAGTGACTGTTTCCAGCTTGAATACACGTGGGGCAAGCCAAGCAACCAGGCAACCCCCACATATACTCAGGCTGGCTAGTAGCTGTAAACCATTCAGCTGCGGCGATGAAAACTAAATCTACAAGCTCTTACAAATACTCAGAGACCACCCGAGCTTGCTCAGGAAAACCTGAGCAACAGGTATACTCGCTCTTCACTAGTAAGCTCCAATATTTTCTGTCAGATGAGTTATCAAGAAGAAATATTGCACATTTAAAGAGAACTGTGTATAGTAGTGCAGAGCTGAAATTTCTTAAAGTGTCCCTGTCAGCAGGATTGTGCACAGTAACCTACAGACACTGTCAAGTTGGCGCCGTTATACTGATTACAACGATACCTTGGTTGATGAAATCCATCGTTTGGTTATTGTTTAATCTGTATTTGTAGTTTTCAGTTAAATAGATTCTCGTGCTTCGGGATGGGGCTGTGGGTGGGGCTTTATGTGGTTCTGTGATTACTAGTGATGAGCGAGCACTAAAATGCTCGGGTCGAACAAGTTGGAATACTTGGGTACTCTCCCCTGAGCAACGAGCCCAATGTAAGTCTACGGGAAACCCGAGTATTTTTGTAGCGATCCCCCGGGGGTCCTTTTACGGTCTAAAAACGTCTGAAAATGATGGAAACACTGCTCAAATGACACAGGAACATCATGGGGATCGCCCCTGGAAGCATTTCTGACTTCTAGTTCCCAGCTGTAAGCAATGTTGTCAGAGTTTCACGCCATTTTTACAGGTGCACCAAAAAACGTACAAAAACTAAACCAAAATGGATTTTGCTGGGAAATATGTTAAGGTACATCATTTCCAGGGTAATGACTTGTATACAAGGCAAAATAATTAACCCCAGACCAAAATGTTCCTCCACTACTTGGGCTATGTTAACACGCAGCGTTTTTGATGCTTTGTTCAGCTTCAACATTGCTTTCAACCAATACAAATGCATTCACTGTGAAATGTCATTGTAACATTTAACAACCCTAGCTGGCCATCTGATATGTGACACATAAGGAGACCCATCTTGTTTCATTTATGAAGGAGAGACTCTTAAAGTCACAAAGCCTATTTTTTAGAGGGGCATCAGTTTGGATTAATATTCTTAAAGGGCCATTATTAACCCCTTTCTGCCATTGGACGTACTATTCCGTCCATCTGGGGTGGGCCCTACTTCCCAAGGATGGAATAGTACGTCCAGAGCAATCAGCCGCGCTCACGGGGGGAGAAACAAGATCGCAGCGTTCCGGCGGTATAGGGAAGCATCGTGCAGGGAGGGAGCTCCCTGCGTGCTTCCCTGAGACCCTCGGAGCAACGCAATGTGATCTCGTTGCTCCGACGGTTCTTACCTCCTCCTCCCTGCAGCAGGCCCGGATCCAAAATGGCCGCGGGGCTGCATCCGGGTCCTGCAGGGAGGTGGCTTCACAGCGCCTGCTCAGAGGCGCCGGGAAGCCTCCAGGAGTGCACGTCAGATCGCTGATCTGACACAGTGTACAGCAAAGTGTCAGATCAGTGATCTGTCACTTTACTGTGATATCCCCCCTGGGGAAAAGTAAAAAAAAAAAAAAAAAATTACATGTGTGAAAAAAAAAAAAAATTATATATATATTCCTAAATAAATAATAATAAAAAAATATTGTTCCAATAAATACATTCCTTTATCTAAATAAAAAAACCAAAACAATAAAAGTACACATATTTAGTATCGACGCGTCCGTAACGACCCGACCTATAAAACTGTCCCACTAGTTAACCCCTTCAGTGAACACCGTAAAAAAAAAAAAAAAAAAAAAAAAAACAAGGCAAAAACAACGCTTTATTATCATACCGCCGAACAAAAAGTGGAATAACACGCGACAAAAAAGACGGATATAAATAAACATGGTACCGCTGAAAACGTCATCTTGTCCCGCAAAAAACAAGCCGCCATACAGAATCATCAGCGAACAAATAGAAAAGTTATAGTCCTCAGAATAAAGCGATGCAAAAATAATTCTTTTTTCTATAAAATAGTTTTTCTCGTATAGAAGCGCCAAAACATAAAAAAATGATATAAATGAGGTGTCGCTGTAATCGTACTGACCTGTAGAATAAAACTGCTTTATCCATTTTACCAAACGCGAAACAGTATAAACGCCCCCCCCAAAAGAAATTCCTGAATAGCTGGTTTTTGGTCATTCTGCCTCACAAAAATCGGAATAAAAAGCGATCAAAAAATGTCACGTGCCCGAAAATGTTACCAATAAAAACGTCAACTCATCCCGCAAAAAACAAGATTTCACATGACTCTGTGGACCAAAATAAGGAAAAATTATAGCTCTCAAAATGTGGTAACGCAAAAAATATTTTTTACAATAAAAAGAGTCTTTTAGTGTGTGACGGCTGCCAATCAAAAATCCGCTAGAAAACCCGCTATAAATAGTAAATCAAACCCCCCTTCATCACCCCCTTAGTTAGGGAAAAATTAAAAAAATGTATTTATTTCCATTTTCCCATTAGGGTTGGGGCTAGGGTTAGGGTTGGGGCTAGGGTTAGGGCTACAGTTAGGGTTGCGGCTAAAGTTTGGGTTAGGGTTGGGGCTAAAGTTAGGGTTTGGATTACATTTATGGTTGGGATTAGGGTTAGGGGTGTGGTTAGGGTTACTGTTGAGATTAGGGTTAGGGGTGTGTTTGGATAAGGGTTTCAGTTATAATTGTGGGGTTTCCACTGTTTAGGCACATCAAGGGCTCTCCAAACGCGACATGGCGTCCAATCTCAATTCCAGCCAATTCTGCGTTGAAAAAGCAAAACAGTGCTCCTTCCCTTCCGAGCTCTCCCGTGCACCCAAACAGGGGTTTACCCCAAACATATGGGGTATCAGCGTACTCAGGACAAATTGGACAACAACATTTGGGGTTCAATTTCAACTGTTACCCTTGGAAAAATACAAAACTGGGGGCTAAAATATAATTTTTGTGGAAAAAAAAAAGTTTGTTTTTTTATATTTTATTTTTCACGGCTCTGTGTTATAAACTATAGTGAAACACTTGGGGGTTCAAAGCTCTCACAACACATCTAGAGGAGTTCCTTAGGGGGTCTACTTTCCAAAATGGTGTCACTTGTGGGGGGTTTCAATGTTTAGACACATCAGTGGCTCTCCAAACGCAACATGGCGTCCCATCTCAATTCCAGTCAATTTTGCATTGAAAAGTCAAATGGCGCTCCTTCGCTTCTGAGCTCTGCCATGCGCCCAAACAGTGGTTTATCCCCACATATGGGGTATCGGCGTACTCAGGACAAATTGGACAACAACTTTTGGGGTCCATTTTCTCCTGTTACCCTTGGTAAAATAAAACAAATTGGAGCTAAATTACATTTTTTGTAAAAAAAAATTTAAATGTTAATTTTTATTTAAACATTCCAAAAATTCCTGTTAAACTCCTGACGGGTTAATAAACTTCTTGAATGTGGTTTTGAGCACCTTGAGGGGTGCAGTTTTTAGAATGGTGTCACACTTGGTTATTTTCAATGATATAGACCCCTCAAAATGACTTCAAATGAGATGTGGTCCCTAAAAAAAAAAAATGGTGTTGTAAAAATGAGAAATTGCTGGTCAACTTTTAACCCTTATAACTCCCTGACAAAAAAAAAAATTTTGGTTCCAAAATTGTGCTGATGTAAAGTAGACATTTGGGAAATGTTACTTATTAAGTATTTTGTGTGACATATCTCTGTGACTTATCTGCATAAAAATTCAAAGTTAGAAAATTGCAAAATTTTCTAAATTTTCGCCAAATTTCCATTTTTTTTTCACAAATAAATGCAGGTAATATCAAAGAAATTTTACCACTATCGTGAAGTACAATATGTCACAAGGAAACAGTGTCAGAATCACCAGGATCCGTTGAAGCGTTCCAGAGTTATAACCTCATAAAGGGACAGTGGTCAGAATCGTAAAAATTGGCCCGGTCATTAACGTGCAAACCACCCTTGGGGGTAAAGGGGTTAAACAGTGGGTCTCCTATGCTGTTATTGCCTATGCAGTGAGTGACAAGGCTGCTAAGAATTACAACGCGCCCCAATACCCCTTTCATGAGAGGTACAGGAAGGCCTCCTGAAAAAAAATGTTTCATTGAATGCAAGGCCTGCCCTGCTATCAAGTCATATGCACCCCAATAAGCCTTTGAAGCCAGATACTGGAAGGCCACAGGAAAACCCACTTCACATTCTTCAGTTGGTCCTGCCATACAGGTTCGTTAGGCATTGAATGCAAGGGCCGCCTTGACCCAAATTTGCATGCACCCTAATCCCACCTTGGAAGAAACATGGAGGAGGGCCTCCTAACCAAAACTGTCCCATTACCAAGGAGCGTGTCTCCTAGACTTGTACTGCCCATACACTAAGTGTATGGGCTGACCAACATTTCCCCATGGGGGGTAAATTAAAAAAAAAAATTCTTGACAAAATAGTGTTTACTGTTTTGAGCTATGGTGTAACAGCAGAAAAAAAAAGGAGAATGGAAGTGTCAAAAGCACACTTTGTAGCCCACAGATAGATGAGGCGTGTCACGGAACTACCACACTGTAAACATTTTTTTTTGTTTTAACCAAGATAGTGTATAGACATAGCGTATTAGACCAAAAATTGTAATGTATGCTTGACAAAAAACTATTTTTAGACCACACATGAAATGGCCGTCGGACAGAGATAACAGACTATTTCAACATGTGGCCCATATTTTAAAAAATTTTAAAACCACAAAATACTGTATATGCCAAGGGTATCAGACCAAAATCTGGAATTTGTGTCTGAAAAGATGAGATTTGAAGACCACTGATAGACCAGACGTGTGACTGAGATAACAGACGGTTTCAATATGTGAAATATGTATTTCCAAATACTGTATACACCAAGTGTAGCAGTCTAGCAGACCAAAAAATGCAATGCATGCCTGCAAAGGAAGGATTTGGATACCACAGACACACCGTGTCTGAGGGAGATGACAGTGTGATCAAATTGTGTTTTTTTTTGGCCCAACATAAGTAAGCTATGACACTAAAATAAAGCATTTTGAGTACTAAAATTGTCCAAATATTTCCCCATGGGGGGTACATTTTTAAAAAATATTTTATGATCATCACAGACACCCTTTCCAAAAATTGGACTGGCTGTACAGCACAGAACCCGTTAACCCTGTTGATGTAGTGGTGGAGAATGAGGAAACATTGATGAAGGCCTTATTAAAAACTAGGCCCAATGTTAAGTAGCAGGTCTCCTAGACTTGTAATGCCCATACACGAAGTGCATGGGCTGCAAAACATTTCCCCATTGGGGTTAAATTTTTTTAAAATATTTTATGGGCATCATAGACACCCTTGCCAAAAATTGCACTGGTGTGGCAGCACGGAACACATTAACCCCATCATGACCTTGGGATTTTTCGTTTTTCCGTGTTCGTTTTTCACTCCCCTCCTTCCCAGAGCCATAACTTTTTTATTTTTCCGTCAATTTGGCCATGTGAGGGCTTATTTTTTGCGGGACGAGTTGTACTTTTGAACGACATCATTGGTTTTAGCATGTCGTGTACTAGAAAACGGGAAAAAAATTCCAAGTGCGGTGAAATTGCAAAAAAAGTGCAATCCCACACTTGTTTTTTGTTTGGCTTTTTTGCTAGGTTCACTAAATGCTAAAACTGACCTGCCATTATGATTCTCCAGGTCAGTACGAGTTCATAGACACCTAACATGACTAGGTTATTTTTTATCTAAGTGGTGAAAAAAAATTCCAAACTTTGCTAAAAAAAAAAAAAAAAAAAATTGCACCATTTTCCGATACTCGTAGCGTCTCCATTTTTCGTGATCTGGGGTCGGTTGAGGGCTTATTTTTTGCGTGCAGAGATGACGTTTTTAATGATAGCATATTGGTGCAGATACGTTCTTTTGATCGCCCGTTATTGCATTTTAATGCAATGTCGCGGCGACCTAAAAAACGTAATTCTGGCATTTCGAATTTTTTTCTCGCTACGCCGCTTAGCGATCAGGTTAATGCTTTTTTTATTAATTGATAGAGCGGGCGATTCTGAGCGTGGCAATACTAAATATGTGTAGATTTGATTTTTTTTTTTAATTGATTTATTTTGATTGGGGCGAAAGGGTGGTGATTTAAACTTTTATATTTTTTTCACATTTTTTTTAACTTTTTTTTTTTTTTACTTTTGCCATGCTTCAATAGCCTCCATGGGAGGCTAGAAGCAGGCACAACTCGATCGCCTCTGCTACATAGCAGCGATCTGCTGATCGCGGCTATGTAGCAGAAATGGAGGTGTGCTGTGAGCGCCGACCACAGGGTGGCGCTCACAGCCACCGGTGATCAGTAACCATAGAGGTCTCTAGGACCTCTATGGTTACCATCCTGACGCATCGCCGACCCCCGATCATGTGACGGGGGTCGGGGATGACGTCATTTCCGGCCGCCCAGCCGGAAGCGGCAGTTAAATGCCGCTGTCTGCGTTTGACAGCAGCATTTAACTAGTTAGGTGCGGGCAGATCGTGATTCTGCCCGCGCCTATTACGGGCACATGTCAGCTGTTCAAAACAGCTGACATGTCCCGGCTTTGATGCGGGCTCACCGCGGAGCCCTGCATCAAAGCAGGGGTTCTGACCTCGGACATACTATCCCGTCCGAGGTCAGAAAGGGGTTAAACCTCGTGGTCTGGGGGCGTGGCCTAGCGGGCAATGTGAGAACACGCGGGTCGGATCTCTCTCCCTGCACCACCGATTAAAGCATACCTTAGCGGAGCCGCCGAACGCTTAAAACCGGCCAAGTGTGTGCCTGAAGATCCGGTGAGCAGAGGGGCATTAGCGGGGCTGGAAAAAGCTGCGCTGGGTCAGAGAATGCCGCGCCGTAGACAGCCGGCGCCTGCGGAGGGTGCGAAGATCCAAGTTGGCGCTGTGGCAGAGGAGGAGGCGGAGAGAGTAAGTGCTGCATACCGCAAGAAGATGGAGGTCATAGCCAAGCTGGAGCAGTTCACAAGGACCGAGGAGGCCGGTAAATTGCGGCAGGAGGCGGAGAGCGAGGGGCCTGGAGAGCGCAATGATCCAGAGGATCAACAGAGGTGGTGATGCATCGCTGCAGGGGTCCCCGGAGATGCAATAGGCTGCCCACGTGAGCGGAGCTGCGAGGTCTGTTGAAATTGCTACTCAGGCTAGCTCTGTGGTAACTGCCGATCTGTCAGATATGGGGGAACCGACCCTGAAAGATATTTTTGCAGTAGTGATCTACTGTAAATCCGCATTAGCAGCATTGAATTTACGTGTAGATGACTTAAAGGTGGAGATGGTGTCCCTTAACTCTGCCATGCACAAAGTGGAGAAAAGAGTGGAGGAGGTGGAAGAGCGAGTCGGCGCTGTGGAGGATCAAACTACTGAACTGCTTAAGAGGGAAAAGAAGTATATTCAACGCATTGCAGAACTGGAATTTAAAGTGGACGATCTGGAAAACCGCTCCCGCCGGAATAATTTGAGAATAATCGGAGTGCCAGAAAAAGTGGAAGGGAACAATCCGACTGATTATATTGAGGCATGGCTGAAAAATTCAGTGGGTGGCAACAGTCTGTCTGGTCAATTTTCGGTAGAAAGGGCGCATAGAATCCCAACCAGACCTTTGCCGCCGAGATCTGCCCCGCGAGCTATCCTGGCAAAAATTTTGAACTACCGGGATTGGGAAACTTTGCTGAGAAAGGCCAGGGGAAGTGATGGCCTTACTATTGACGGAAATAGGGTCTCCATCTATCCAGACTACTCTGCAGTGGTACTAAAACTCAGGATGCAGTTCGGGGAGGTCAAGCGGCGACTGAGAGGCTTAGACTTGAGATACTCCATGATCTACCCTGCTAAACTCAGGGTGGTGGCTATGGACCGAGTGCATTTCTTTCAAAATCCGGAGGAGGCAACAAAGTGGTTAGACCTCAACGCTAAACATATCCGAGCTGAGAAGACCCGGTGAAGAGGGTCTGGTGGTTCTGCAGGATTGATGGGCGTTCCTAAGGGAAATTTTTTGTACTTTTTCTGCTGTGACGGTCGAGTTTGATCTGTTGCATTTAAATTTTCTGGCGTTCGGCGGCGCTATGTTCAGTTCATGTTGACTCAGGTGGGAGGAGGGGAGTTAGGAGGATACCGGTTATAATTCTAGGCTGTAAAAGAGAGCTCTCTGATCTCGTATAGAGAAAGTTAGTTTGACTCATTTCTACAGGGATTCGTATAGTTCCTATTGGGTCGGGGGGAGTTACTAGGGGGTTATTTTGGTTGGGATGGGTAGAGTTTGGCTGATACAAGGTGGGGTGAGGGGGGGAGGGCAAAGTTAGAGACCTGGGGGAGCCTGAGGGTATTCACCAAAATCTAGGTCCTGATAGGGGATAATGTAGAAATTTTAAGTTGGAATGTCAGGGGTTTTGTAAATGCAACCAAGCGTGCAGCGATATTTCAATATGTTCTGAAACTGAGGCCCTCGGTGCTATGCCTACAGGAAACTCACCTAGTGGATGATAAAGTTGCTCTGTTACAAAAGAGATGGGTGAGAAAGGCGTACCATTCGACATTCTCAACTTATGCTAGAGGAGTGTCTGTTTTGATTCATACCAGCACCCCGTTTGAAGAGATCGAGGTTAAAACTGATGGGGAGGGACAATTTGTGTTTTTAGTATGTAAGGTTTTTAATAGATTACTTTGTATTGTTTCACTATATATTCCACCACCTTATTCCGGGAAGAAGATTCGGGAAATTCTGGAGCTTGTGGGTAATTGGGAGGGGATCCCTCTTTTGGTTGTGGGAGACGTAAATAATATACTTAATGATCATTGGGATAAGAGTAAGCACGCATTGTTGGGAAATGATGGCAATTCTACTTCCTTTGGTAACTACCTGAGGGAGATAGGATGGATAGACTTATGGCGGGTACGTAACGTCGATAAATATTCTTATTCATGCTACTCGACGACGTACGGCTCTATGTCTCGCATTGACGTCGCTTTAGGTAATGAGGGTATGAATAACTTGATACAAGAGGTAGACTATAGACCCAGAGTAATATCAGACCATAGCCCGGTCTTGGTTTCCCTTAAGTTAGTAGAACAGGATAGATTTAGAGGGTTGGGATGGAAATTACACCCTTCCTGGCTAAAGATTTTGGATATGGAAAAGGTGAGGGCCGAAGTGGTGGAGTTTTTCAGAATCAACGAGGGTAGTGCTGGGAGCAATGTCGTATGGGACACTATGAAGGCCTATCTGAGAGGTATTTTATTTCGAGACCTCTCTAGACATAAGACTAGGTCTAAAATCCATGATACGGAAGTGTTAGGGGAATTGAAGGCTGCAGAGGAAGCATTGGGCATCCAGTCTACAAGGGACACACAAAAACGTATGAGGTTGGCTCAGTCAGCGGTTAATCAGCTATATTTGCGCATGGCTGATAGGATGAGAGCATTTCAAAAAGAAACTTTTTATTTGGAAGGAGAAAGGGCGGGGCATTTATTGTCAGTGGTGGCGTCAGCGCAGCGGGACCCTTCCCATATTTACTCCATAAAAACTGAGGAAGGGAAAGTGGTTACCCAGGGTGGGCAAGTATTAGAAGTTTTTCGGAAAATCTACAGCGAATTATATTCCTCTAAGGGGGTAAAGGGAAAAGAGGAAATGACTAGCTACTTGAATGGGGTTGACTTGCCAAGGCTAAGTAGGGAGGACTGTGACTGGATGGATAGACCGCTTGGTGAGGAGGAATTAAAGGCAGCTCTTTCAGGTATGGCAGGGGGTAAGGCCCCAGGGTCTGACAGCATTCCGACTGAGGTCTATAAAATTCTTCAGGAGGACTTAGTGCCTAAATTGGAAAGGGTATTCAATGATTCGATGGAGAGGGGGGTGCTGCCTCCGTCTAAGAGGGAAGCTATTGTGGTGGTTATCCCTAAGGCTGACAGGGATCCGCTGTTACCGGAGTCTTACCGACCGATTTCACTTTTAACGGATATTAAGATTCTGGCTAAGGCTCTGGCGAACAGGTTGACCCAGGTGATCGATAAGTTGATTCATTCGGACCAGTCAGGCTTCATGCCTAACAAATCAACGGCACTTAATTTGAGAAGGTTATTTTTAAATATGCAAATTCCTTCCGGTAATGCTGGTAGGAGGGCTGTGGTGTCTTTAGATGCCCACAAGGCATTTGATTGTGTAGAGTGGAAATATTTGTGGTCGGTGCTGGACCGGTTGGGATTTGGTCCCAAGTTTATCTCTTGGGTAAAGTTGCTGTACTCTGACCCAACGGCCAAAATTAGAGTTAACAATAATCTATCAGAGTTTTTCCCTGTTTAGGGGCACTAGGCAGGGGTGTCCGCTGTCTCCGCTGCTTTTCGTTCTTGCTGTGGAGCCGCTGGCAGCTAAAATAAGAGGTACACAGGAGGTGAAAGGTTTTGTGTACGGTTTAAAAGAAGATAAAGTGGCCTTGTATGCCGACGACATTTTGTTGTTCCTTGAGGACTCGGAGGGGACCCTTCATAAGGTAGTGGCTATTATTGAGGAATTTGGAAGGTATTCAGGTCTCAGGATCAATTGGGACAAATCTTGTATGATGCGGATTGATGGGGACAAGGTGGGTGATGAGGGGGGTAATCCACTTTCCAGCTTAAGGGTGGTCCATAAATTTAAATACTTGGGGATCCAGACTGCTCTCCCTTTAACTAGTTTTGAGGAACTGAATTTGAGCCAGCTTCTACAGAAAATTCGCACCAAAATTGTGGCATGGAAAAAATTGCATTTGTCGGTAGCGGGTAGGGTAAATCTTATAAAGACGATTGTAATGCCAAAGCTTCTATATGTGATACATAATTCTCCCATGTGGATCCCACAGTGTAGATTTCGTAAGATCAGGTCTTTGTTTGGTGATCTAATTTGGGGAGGTAAGTGTCCTAGGTTCAAACAGGAGATCCTTCAAAGGCCTAAGGCAGAGGGTGGGCTGGCACTTCCCAATCCATGGTTATACTTCCTAGCAGCACAGTGTCAGCATTTCAGGGGGTGGGGAGAGGATACGGGGAGGGAGTCTGTACCCAATTGCTTGAGCTCTTTATTCAGAGGGAAGATACTGAGCGAGAGTCTGGAAGGGGGTCGCTTTCAAAAATTGGGGTCTCAGTACTGTACTATTAGACTAATCCATAAGGTTTGGGTAACAGTTAAGACTATTAGGGGAGTGGGGAACCTTACCAGTTTGGAAGGAGGCTGGTATAAATAGGATTGGGCAGTTGCAGTCACAGGGCAAACTTAGGTCTTTTGAAGCACTGCAGGAGGAATTTCAGTTGCCGCGGTCTGAGCTACATCAGTATAGCTGCATTTCTCATGCAAATTCAGCACAATGTAAAAGGAGTCCCATAGTGTTGCAAGTGGATCTTATGCTGGACTTCATTCTTAAAAACTGTGGTACGAAGGGGGCGATTTCAGGGATATATGAGTTTCTCCTTTTTTCTTTTCTTGATAAACACCCTATTAAGGCTAGAGGTAAATGGGAGGCGGAATTGGGGGAAATTGATCAAGATAAATGGGAATCAATTTTAGAGTACATGCCTAGGATCTCTATGAGTGAGCCGGGGAGGCTATCACAATTATTTGTAATTCATAGGGCCTATAGAACGCCCGATCTATTATTCAAGGCTGGGCTGAGACCTGACTCGCAACGTCCTAGATGTTCACAATCTGAGGCAGGTATTCTTCACATGATGTGGCTATGCCCTAGACTGTCCTCCTTTTGGATAATAGTAATAGAATTGGGGTGGTATATAATTGCACTGTTCCCAAACATCCCCTGGTTTGTATTTTGGGGTATGTGGAGGAGATAGTAGTTGACAATGCACTCAAAACGGTTATTGCTAGGTTGTTGTTTATTGCCAGAAAACTGATCGCCAAGTTTTGGATTCGGGAGGAGCCTCCGACGAGGGGAGATTTTCTGGCGCAGGTGGACCACATTCTTTCTTTAGAGAGAAGTATATACACTAAAAGGCAGAAACTGGACCTTTTCTACAAGTTATGGCAACCTTGGCTTGACTTGAGCTAAGGGGGTGTGTTATGATACGGTGGTTTAGGAGCAACATGGAACGAGCTCTGAAGGAAGTGGTAACTGTACTGACCGCAGTCCCTAAGCTCAACACAACACTAGAAGTAGCCGTGGGATGCTTTTAACTCTCCCTAGGCACCTCGTCACAGCCTAAGAGCCAACTACCCCTAAAGATAGAAGCAGGAGAGCTATCTTGCCTCAGAGAAAATCCCCAAAGGATAGATTAGCCCCCCACAAATAATGACTGAGTGGAGAGGGAAAAGACATACACAGAATGAAACCAGGATGAGCACAGGAGGCCAGTCTAGCTTGATAGATAGGACAGGATGGAATACTGTGCGGTCAGTATAAAACACTACAAAAATCCACGCAGAGTTTACAAAAAATCTCCACACCTGACTAAAGGTGTGGAGGGTAAATCTGCTTCCCAGAGCTTCCAGCAAGACAGAATTAATTCATACTGATGAGCTGGACAAACATAGAAAGCACAGAACGGATAAGTCCACAATCTGTGGACAGAAAAGAGCAAGCAAGAACTTAGCTTTGCTGAGCTGGTCAGGATAACAGGGAAATCCAAAGAGATGTGAATCCAACCAGGAACCATTTACAAGTGGCACTGGCTGAAGTAAAGAGCCAGACATAAATAGCCGAGCAGAAAAGACGATCAGTGGAAGCAGCTGCTGACAGCTAACTCCAAGGAGCAGCCATACCACTTGAAACCACAAGAGGGAGCAAAAGAGCAGAACTCACAAAAGTGCCACTTACAACCACCGGAGGGAGCCCAAGAGCGGAATTCACAACAGGGGTGGGCCCGAACTCTAGGGTATTTTTTTTGGGGGGGGGGTTTGGGAGAGCGATCTACAATCTATAGGATGACGAAGACTGGTCAGCTCTTGGCGGGTCTCTAAGGGGGGAACGGGGGGGAGGGCACGGGGTTGAGATGTTATGAGGGGGAAAAAGGAAAAAAATGTTATTGGAGTTGTATGCAAATTGTAATGACTATTGTTTGTATTACTTCAATTGTCTAATAAAAATTTATCTGATTAAAAAAAAAAAAAACCTTCTGGTCTAGTGGTGGAGAATGAGGAGACATAAGATAAAGGGCTCAATACAAAACTAGGCCTAATGTAAAGGAGCGTGTCTCCTAACTTCTAATGCCCATACACTAAGTGCATGGGCTGACAAAATATTCTCCATGCAGGTTACAGTTTTAAAACATTTATGGGTATCAGACACCATTTCCCAAAAACTGAATGGCTGTAGCAGCATACAACACGTTCACCATGGTGTTCTAGTGGCAACGAATGATGATATGCGGAGGATGGCACTATTAAAAACTAGGTACAATAATAATAATAATCTTTATTTTTTTATATAGCGCTAACATATTCCGCAGCGCTTTACAGTTTGCACACATTATCACTGTCCCCGATTGGGCTCACAATCTAGAATTCCTATCAGTATGTCTTTGTCAATGTCAATTGTCTATGTCAATGTTAAGGAGCGAGTCTCCTAGACTTGTAATGACCATACACGAAGTGCATGGGCTGCCAAACACTTCCCCATTGGGGTAAAATTTTGAAAAAAAGATTTTATAGGCATTATAAGACACCCATGCCAAAAATTGGACTGGCTGTAGCAGCACAGAATCCATTAACCCTGTTGATGTAGTGGTAGAGAATGAGTTAACATTGATGAAGGCCTTATTAAAACTAGGCCCAACGTTATGGAGCAGGTTCTCCTGGACTGGTGATGCCCATACATAAAGTGCATGGGCTGCCAAAAACACTTCCCCATTGGGGTAAAATTTAAAAAAAAAAAATGATTTTATGGGCATCATAGACACCTTTGCCAAAAATTGCACTGGTGTAGCAGCACAGAACACGTTAAACCTAGTGATGCAGTGGTGGAGAATGAGTAGACATAACATAAATCATACTGAAATCAAAGAAAAATAAAAAGTGTGAATCCACCTATGAAAGAAAATAACAAAAGGGAGGAGTGAACACAGACAGGTTCATAAATATGAAGCCAGAATGTGTCCAACAAGATATTTATGTCCCTGAGCTGTTGCTAGGGACAAACATAAAAAGATAATGTAAAAGTATGAATAATTTTCTATTGTAGAGGTATACACTACCTCATTAGGGGACTGACCACAGATAGGAAAATATACGAATAAATGGGAAGAATAGGCGTACATCTCATTTTTATGACATTTCCCCCTGGGGAGTAACATTTGTTTTGGTTTCCAATTAGTAACGGGCATCATAAAAACACTCTTTTACCCAAAAATTAGGGACTTTAGCATCACGGAATCCGTTCACCCTGGTGTTTGTATGGCTGTGGATGATGAGGATGAGGATAAGGAGGAGGATATCACCAAACAGACCAAATCTGGAAGTGCATACCAATGTGTGGTTGTGAAGAGGTGCATGAGAATACACCTCCACGATAAAGACAATTTTAGGTTACTAGATGGTGGCCCGATTCTAACGCATCGGGTATTTTAGAATATGTATGTATGTACGTCGCGCTTAGCATAGCCACACAGCATATAGCACAGCCACACAGTATATAGCACAGGCACACAGTATGTAGCACAGCCACAAAGTATATAGCAGCCACGTAGTATATAACAGCCTACGTAATATAAAGCACAGCCCACTTAGTATATAACACAGCCCATGCAGTATATAAAACAACCCACGCAGTATATAGCAGTGTGGGCACCATATCCCTGTTAAAAAAATTAAAATAAAAAATAGTTATATACTCACCCTCCGGCGTCCACCGGTGTGCGATGCCGCCGCCAGCGAGGCCGCTAAGTCATCTGGGTAATTTCGCAATGCATCACTGGGAACGGAAGGTGAGCATAGCACAAATTTTTATTTTTTTTTACTTATTTTTAACATTATATCTTTTTACTATTGATGCTGCATAGGCAGCATCAATAGTAAAAAGTTGGTCTGGGATGGGGCGACACACTGACTGGAGGGGAGTAGGGAGGGGGGCACTGACTGGAGGAGAGTAGGGAGGGGCAAATAACAGGCCGGACTAAGCCTGGCCGGCGGTAACCAATCAGCGAGGCGGGATTTCCATTACAAAGTCAGACAGACAAACAGACGGAAGTACCCCTTAGACGATTATATAGATAGATGTTTCGTTGTTTTCACTTGGTGGTGTACAGAAGTCTTGTCCAATCCAGCCTTTGTTCATTTTTATAAGAGTCAGCCTGTCAGCATTGTCAGTTGACAGGCGGATGCGCTTATTTGTTATAATTCCCCCAGTGGCACTAAAAACCCGCTCTGACAGAATGCTAGCAGCAGGGCAAGCCAGGATTGGATACCCAATAATTAAAAAGGCACAGAGGAATCCCAGGGGACGTTTGTACGATCTGCAAGGTAGGCCAGGATCTCCAAGGCATAGAGAGCCAGTTCATGCCTCGTGTCTACCTTGGATACCCAATAATTAAAAAGGCACAGAAGAATCCCGGAGGACGTTTGTACGATCTGCAAGATACTCCCTCAGCATCTTCCCAAAAATTGCACTTCTTGCGACAGCACCCCTTGCCTCTGTGGCGGCACGATGGGAGGGTCTGAGAAAACTGTCCCAGAACTTTGCCATTGTTCCCCTGCCTGAGCTGGATTGTACTTCTGTCTGGCTCGTTTGGACAGTTTGTTGTACAACAAACTGACGCCTGCTGTCAGCGTTCTCACATGGGAATTTTTTAAGCAATTCCGCTACAAGGGCCCTCTGGTACTGCAACATTTTAGTACATTTGTTTGCCTCTGGAATAAGAGATTGAAAAGTTCTCCTTGTAGCGTGGGTCTAGAAGAGTCATCAACCAGTAATGAGTGTCGCCAAAAATTGTAATAATGCGAGGGTCAGGAGAAACGCAGTGCAACATAAAGTCAGCCATGCGTGCCAGACTGCTAACAGGCAAGACTTCCGTGTCCTCAACCACAGGACAACTGACCACGCTGTCCTCCCCCCTGTCCTCAGGCCATCCCGGCTGGACAGACGGTATGACAGCTGTGCTTGAAGTAGTACCATCTATAGCGCATGAAAGTAGCTCCTGTTCTTCCTCCTCATTGTCTACCAATCCACGTTGGGAAGACATGAGGCTAGACTGAGTGTAATCACCCTGTCTGGGTCCTTGCTCCATGTCCTCATGCTCTGCCTGCAATGCATCCTCTTTAATTGTGAGCAGAGAGGTTTTCAGAATGCAGAGAAGCAGGATGGTAATTATGGCTTCATCGCCGCTCACCATCTTGGTGCAGTCCTCAAAGTTTTGGAGGATGGTACATATGTCCGACATCCATGTCCACTCCTGAGGTCTTATATGTGGAATATGAACTGAATATCGACGGCCTTGTTGATGCTGGTAGTCAACAACTGCCCTCTTCTGCTCACAAATCTTTTCCAACATATGCAGTGTATAGTTCCAAAGCGTGGGGACATCACACACCAGTCTGTGAGCGGGAAGCTGCAAAAGCTGCTGAACCACGGCAAGGGCGGCTGAAGCTGTAGCTGACTTTCCAAAATGGGCAGACAGATGGAGTACTTTCACTAGCAGATCCGGCAGCTCCGGGTAACTTTTCAGAAAACGTTGAACCACGAGGTTAAGCACATGGGCCAGGCAAGGTTCGTGTATGAGCTCACCTTGCCTCAGAGCCGCAACCAGGTTCCGGCCATTGTCACACATAAATATGCCTGGCTGTAGGTTCAGCGGTGTCATCCAAATATTTGACTGCTCTTTCAGCGCTGTCCACAACTCTTCTGCATTGTGCGGTTTGTCACCTAAGCAGATTAGCTTCAGCACAGCCTATTGCCGCTTGGCTGAGGCAGTGCTTCCATCTTCTGACTGATGTGTTCATTTCAGAGATGGAGGCTGAAGAGGAGGAGGAGGTGCAGGAGCTGTAGACTGTGGGGGCAACCCTGATTGATGTAGGGCCCGCAATCCTCAGTGTGGGGAGGATGTGTTCCATCCCAAGGTCCGACTGGGTCCCGGCTGCCACTACAGGTCCTTCTCAAAAAATTAGCATATAGTGTTAAATTTCATTATTTACCATAATGTAATGATTACAATTAAACTTTCATATATTATAGATTCATTATCCACCAACTGAAATTTTTCAGGTCTTTTATTGTTTTAATACTGATGATTTTGGCATGCAACTCCTGATAACCCCAAAAACCAGTCTCAATAAATTAGCATATTTCACCCATCCAATCAAATAAAAGTGTTTTTTAATAACAAACAAAAAAACCATCAAATAATAATGTTCAGTTATGCACTCAATACTTGGTCGGGAATCCTTTGGCAGAAATGACTGCTTCAATGCGGCGTGGCATGAAGGCAATCAGCCTGTGACACTGCTGAGATGTTATGGAGGCCCAGGATGCTTCAATAGCGGCCTTAAGCTCATCCAGAGTGTTGGGTCTTGCGTCTCTCAACTTTCTCTTCACAATATCACACAGATTCTCTATGGGGTTCAGGTCAGGAGAGTTGGCAGGCCAATTGAGCACAGTAATACCATGGTCAGTAAACCATTTACCAGTGGTTTTGGCACTGTGAGCAGGTGCCAGGTCGTGCTGAAAAATGAAATCTTCATCTCCATAAAGCATTTCAGCCGATGGAAGCATGAAGTGCTCCAAAATCTCCTGATAGCTAGCTGCATTGACCCTGCCCTTGATGAAACACAGTGGACCAACACCAGCAGCTGACATGGCACCCCACACCATCACTGACTGTGGGTACTTGACACTGGACTTCAGGCATTTTGGCATTTCCTTCTCCCCAGTCTTCCTCCAGACTCTGGCACCTTGATTTCCAAATGACATGCAAAATTTGCTTTCATCAGAAAAAAGTACTTGGGACCACTTAGCAACAGTCCAGTGCTGCTTCTCTGTAGCTCAAAAGTGGCTTTACCTGGGGAATGCGGCACCTGTAGCCCATTTCCTGCACACGCCTGTGCACGGTGGCTCTGGATGTTTCCACACCAGACTCAGTCCACTGCTTCCTCAGGTTCCCCAAGGTCTGGAATCGGTCCTTCTCCACAATCTTCCTCAGGGTCCGGTCTCCTTCTCGTTGTACAGCGTTTTCTGCCACATTGTTTCCTTCCAACAGACTTACCATTGAGGTGCCTTGATACAGCACTCTGGGAACAGCCTATTTGTTGAGAAATTTCTTTCTGGGTCTTACCCTCTTGCTTGAGGGTGTCAATGATGGCCTTCTTGACATCTGTCAGGTCGCTAGTCTTACCCATGATGGGGGTTTTGAGTAATGAACCAGGCAGGGAGTTTATAAAAGCCTCAGGTATCTTTTGCATGTGTTTAGAGTTAATTAGTTGATTCAGAAGATTAGGGTAATAGGTCGTTAAAGGCCCCTTCACATTTAGCGACGCTGCAGCGATACCGACAACGATCCGGATCGCTGCAGCGTCGCTGTTTGGTCGCTGGAGAGCTGTCACACAGACCGCTCTCCAGCGACCAACGATGCCGGTAACCAGGGTAAACATCGGGTAACTAAGCGCAGGGCCGCGCTTAGTAACCCGATGTTTACCCTGGTTACCATGCTAAAAGTAAAAAAAAACAAACAGTACATACTTACCTACAGCCGTCTGTCCTCCAGCGCTGCGCTCTGCTTCTCTGCTCTCCTCCTGTACTGTCTGGGAGCCGGAAAGCAGAGCGGTGACGTCACCGCTCTGCTTTCCGGCTCACAGCCAGTACAGGAGGAGTGCAGAGCGCAGCGCTGGAGGACAGACAGCGGTAGGTAAGTATCTAGTGTTTGTTTTTTTTTACTTTTAGCATGGTAACCAGGGTAAACATCGGGTTACTAAGCGCGGCCCTGCGCTTAGTTACCCGATGTTTACCCTGGTTACCAGTGAAGACATCGCTGGATCGGTGTCACACACGCCGATCCAGCGATGTCTCCAGGGAGTCCAGCGACGAAATAAAGTTCTGGACTTTATTCAGCGACCAACGATCTCCCAGCAGGGGCCTGATAGTTGGTCGCTGTCACACATAACGATTTCATTAACGATATCGTTGCTACGTCACAAATAGCAACGATATCGTTAACAATATCGTTATGTGTGAAGGTACCTTTAGAGAACCTTTTCTTGATATGCTAATTTATTGAGACAGGTTTTTTGGGTTATCAGGAGTTGTATGCCAAAATCACCAGTATTAAAACAATAAAAGACCTGACAAATTTCAGTTGGTGGATAATGAATCTATAATATATGAAAGTTTAATTGTAATCATTACATTATGGTAAATAATGAAATTTAACACTATATGCTAATTTTTTGAGAAGGACCTGTATGTTAACCGAGTGTGCAGTCAGTGAGATGTACCGTCCCGGCCCACAAGCACTTGTCCACATCTCCGTGGTTAGGTGGACTTTTCCCGTGCCCTCAACAATGCGGTTCCTGGGAATGTTGTGAGACATGCTGGTGTAATGCCGGTACAGCACACTGGGAGAAATAGTGGCGACTGGGGACCTAGTACCTTGAGATGGCTGCCGCCATCAGGTTGTGGAAAGCGTCCATCTCAACGAGCCTAAAAGGCAACTTTTCAAGAAAAAGCAGATGAGAAATGTTAGAATTTAGTACTGTAGCCTGTGGGGGGTTGGCTGGGTATTTACGCTTGCGTTCCAATGACTGAGGTACAGACAGCTGAAGGCTTTGCTGGGAAAAGAACATGGAAGGGCTTGAGGATGGTGCTGCTTGACTGTGGGCAACAACAGGTGCAAGGCCAGAGGCATCTTCATATGCACGGTGGACTGGCTTCTACGTAAAACAGTGGAAGAAGCAGTGATGTCACCTGCAGACAGTGTTCCTGGAGCCTGTGGTTCAGCCCACAAAGTCGAGAGCTTTGCTGCCATGTGTCTGATCATGCTGGTGGTGGTCAGGCTGTTAGTTTTCCTACCCCTGCTGATGCGGGCATGGCAGGTGCTGCAAATGGCCTGTTTGGGGTTATCAGCAGGGTCTTTAAAAAATAACCAGACTCGGGAAGATCTAACAGTTGGAATAGCAACTTCCCTCATGTTGTTACGGGGAACGGATGCACACCTTCTGTCTGCGGTCACCACACTGCTTCTTCCTGCCTGTTGGGGCGATATGCCTCCTTCCCCATGTGTGCTGCTGTGCTTGCTCTGCATGTCCTCCTGCCAGGTTGGGTCAGTCACTATGTCATCCACCACCTCGTCTTCCACATCCGCACCCTGCTCCTCCTCCTGACTTTCTGGCAATTGTGTCTCATCATCTTCCACCTCTTCTGACACTTTCCCACTATCGCCTTCGTGTGACCGTGGCTGTTCAATGATTTGGGCATCGCTACATGCGATCTCATCTGGCCCCACTTCAAGTTGACTGGCCGAGAGTCTGGAATCTTTAAAGGCAAAACTGAACAGCTCTTCGGAGTGTCCAAGTGTGGGATCAGTTGTCTCTGAGCACTCGGCATGGTGGGAGGAAGGAGGATCAGGGTGAGGAATATCCGGTCCAAACTCATGGCTACTCAGACTTGACCGTGTGGAAGACATGGTGGTGGTGGCTAAGTGACTGGAAGCATTATCTGCTATCCAACCAACAACCGTTTCACACTGCTCTGGCTTCAATAGTGGTGTGCTGCGGTCCCCTAGAAATTGGGACAGGAAGCTCGAGCGAGAAGATGTGGGTCTTTGTTGTGGCCCACTTTCAGCTTGGCCACAGCTTCGTCTTCTGCATGCACCATCAGCATCACGTCCACTTTCCCGTCGCTTGCTTTGCCCATTTTAGGCTACGTTCACACTAGCGTTCGGCTAGTGTGCGTCGCGCTAGCGTCGGGCGACGCAGCGGCGACGCACGCGTCATGCGCCCCTATGTTTAACATGGGGGACGCATGCGTTTTTGCTTGTTGCGTTTTCCGACACGTGCGTCTTTTTTGACGCTAGCGTCGGACCAAGAAAACGCAACAAGTTGCATTTTTCTTGCGTCCGATTTTCGTCAAAAAACGACGCACGCGTCGAAAAACGCAGCGTTTTTGCGTGCGTTTGCACGCGTTTTTCGGTGCGTTGTGCGTCGCCGACGCAGCGGCGCACAACGCTAGTGTGAACGTAGCCTAAAATGGATTACTGCAATATTTTCAAAAGTTCAAGACAAATTTATTTCTTTGGAGAAAAATTATATGTGATTAGTATGCCTGCAAAGCGAAGATTTTTCCACCACAGATACACTAGGCCTCAGCCTCTGATAACAGACTGAATTTTTTTTTTTTTATTTGGCAAAAAATAAAAAATGAGTAGAACAAAGCTAGCAGATAGAACTATGCAACTTATGCCTGCGAAGCTAAGATTTTTCCAACACAGATACTACAGACATCAACCGGAGATAACAGACTGATCTAAATGTGGCCTTGATTTTTTTGGGCCCAACAAAATTGTCTCAACAAGTTGGCTATGACACAAAAAATAAACAAAAGGAGTACTAAAATTCTAAAATTGTGAGAAAGTTCCAAACCACACCAGCGCTACCCTAAATAGGAGGAGAAAGCCGTTTATGAACACTCAGTAACACAGCTGCTGGTATTAGACGGACACTGTGCTAATTTCTGTCGATATATTAAAACAATAATAATAAACAAAAAATACCATGCTAAAAGACTGTGTTTAGGTGGGATGGTCTACCCACCTGAACACGTGCTCAATAAGATGCGAATATATATATATATATATATATATATATATATATATATATATATATATATATATATATATATATATATATATATATATATATATATATATATACAGCTGTTGCCAGTTGCTAGTGTGTGGACACTGAATGAGCCATTAAGGTACCTTCACACTGAACAACTTAACAACGATAACGATCCGTGACGTTGCAGCGTCCTGGATAGCGATATCGTTGTGTTTGACACGCAGCAGCGATCTGGATCCTGCTGTGACATCGCTGGTCGAAGCTAGAAGGCCAGCACCTTATTTCGTCGCTGGATCACCCGCTGACATCGCTGAATCGGTGTGTGTGACGCCGATCCAGCGAGGTCTTCACTTGTAACCAGGGTAAACATCGGGTTACTAAGCCCAGGGCCGCGCTTAGTAACCTGATATTTACCCTGGTTACCATTGTAAATGTAAAAAAAACAAAAAAAAAACACTACATACTTACATTCCGGTGTCTGTCGCGTCCACCGGCGTCAGCTTCCCTGCACTGTGTCAGAGCTCTGCTTTACGGCCGGCACTTACACAGTGCAGGGAAGCTGACGGCGAGGGACGTGACAGACACCGGAATGTAAGTATGTAGTGGTTTTTTTTTTTTTTTTTTTACATTTACAATGGTAACCAGGGTAAACATCGGGTTACTAAGCGCGGCCCTGCGCTTAGTAACCCGATGTTTACCCTGGTTACCCGGGGACTTCGGCATCGTTGGTCGCTGGAGAGCTGTCTGTGTGACAGCTCTCCAGCGACCACACAACGACGAAACAGCGACGCTGCAGCGATCGGCATCGTCATCTTTATCGCTGTACCTTAAGACGCACAAATCACTGCTGTAAATGCACAGAGAATTCAGCCTGCAGGCCTTAAGCAATAACACTAAATAATGGGTTTTATTTAGAATGCACACTAATTAGGTTCACATACCTTAAAGTACCGTTACACTAAACGATTTACCAACGATCACGACCAGCGATACGACCATGTGTCAGCGCCGGCCGTAAAGCAGAGCACAGAGGTGACGTCACCGCTGTGCTTTACGGCCGGCGCTCACAGTCAGTGCGGGAAGCTGACGGCGAGGGACGTGACAGACACCGGAATGTCAGTATGTAGTGTTTTGTTTTTTTTTTACATTTACAATGGTAACCAGGGTAAATATCGGGTTACTAAGCGCGGCCATGCGCTTAGTAACCCGATGTTTACCCTGGTTACAAGTGAACACATCGCTGGATCGGCGTCACACACGCCGATCCAGCGATGACAGCGGGTTATCCAGCAACGAAATAAAGTTCTGGCCTTCTAGCTCCGACCAGCGATGTCACAGCAGGATCCTGATCGCTGCTGCGTGTCAAACACAACGAGATCGCTATCCAGGACGCTGCAACGTCACGGATCGCTATCGTTCTCGTTCAAAAGTTGCTCAGTGTGAAGGTACCTTTAGGGTTCACAATGAGTCTGGTAGGTGAGAGTTTGATTGATGTGCAGATATCTGCCAGTGCTTCGCAGTTGATTAGTGCCCTGCCGCAAGTCCATGCAGGGCTGAGTAAAGGTACCGTCACACTAGACGATATCGCTAGCGATCCGTGACGTTGCAGCGTCCTGGCTAGCGATATCGTCCAGTGTGACAGGCAGCAGCGATCAGGCCCCTTCTGTGCTGTCGCTGGTCGGGGAAGAAAGTCCAGAACTTTGTTTCGTCGCTGGACTCCCCGCAGACATCGCTGAATCGGCGTGTGTGACACCGATTCAGCGATGTCTTCGCTGGTAACCAGGGTAAACATCGGGTTACTAAGCGCAGGGCCGCGCTTAGTAACCCGATGTTTACCCTGGTTACCATCCTAAAAGTAAAAAAACAACCGCTACATACTTACCTACCGCTGTCTGTCCTCGGCGCTCTGCTTCTCTGCTCTGGCTGTGAGCACAGCAGCCGGAAAGCAGAGAGGTGACGTCACCGCTCTGCTTTCCGGGTGCCCGGCGCTCACAGCCAGACCAGAGAAGCAGAGCGCCGAGGACAGACAGCGGTAGGTAAGTATGTAGCGTTTGTTTTTTTACTTTTAGGATGGTAACCAGGGTAAACATCGGGTTACTAAGCGCAGCTCTGCGCTTAGTAACCCGATGTTTACCCTGGTTACCGGCATCGTTGGTCGCTGGAGAGCGGTCTGTGTGACAGCTCTCCAGCGACCAAACAGCGACGCTGCAGCGATCCGGATCGTTGTCGGTATCGCTGCAGCGTCGCTTAGTGTGACGGTACCTTAAGTGATCACATGTAATCCCTTAAAACTTCACTTTTAATGATCTATATATGTAAAAACCTTGACCCAATATTAAAACTTGGTAGATACCACTATAATAGATACAAAACGAAATACCACTGAACGATATCCTGTTAAGGTCCTACATACATCCTACTGCTCAGAACTGCCTGGCTGTGGAGGTTGGCACCCTAAGAAACGATTTATTGGTGCCCCCACTCAACGTAGGCTGTCCCTCACTCCCCTACAATATCCCTCTCAATATAGGTGGGAAAACAATATAGTAAAGAGCAGTGGTGAAAAAAAGCACAAAAAATGCCCACAAAAATAAACAATCTAAAGGCCTTAACCCCTTAGCGACCGCCGATACGTCTTTTAACGGCGGCCGCTAAGGGTACTTAAACCACAGCGCCGTTAATTAACGGCGCTGTGGAAAAAGTGAATAGCGCCCCCCAGAGTCGGATTTTCTCCGGGGTCTCGGCTGCTGGGGGTAGCCGAGACCCCAGAGAACATGATTCGGGGTTTTTTTTTACCCACCCCGCATTTGCGATCACCCGTAATTAACCGTTTACCGGCGATCGAAAAAAACAAAACAAAAAAAAACACGCGATCTTTTTAATTTCTCTGTCCTCCGATGTGATCGCACATCGGAGGACAGAGAAAAGGGGTCCCAGGTAGCACCCCAATACTCACCTATCTCCCCCGGTGCTCCTCGTGGCTCCCGGTGGGCGCCATCTTCAAAATGGCGGGCGCATGCGCAGTGCGCCCGCCCCCGCGAGAATCTTTGGGGTCTAAGCTGCCGGGGGTAGCCGAGACCCCAAAGAGCATGATCGGGGTCGGTATTACCGACCCCTGTTTTGCGATCGCCGGTAATTAACCCCTTTCGGACATCGGACGTACTATCCCGTCGAGGTGGGGTGGGCCCCTATGACCACGGACGGGATAGTACGTCCAGCACGATCGGCGGCGCTCACGGGGGAAGCGCCGCCCATCGCGGCCGGGTGTCAGCTGCCTATCGCAGCTGACATCCGGCACTATGTGCCAGGAGCGGTCATGGACCGCCCCCGGCACATTAACCCCCGGCACACCGCGATCAAAGATGATCGCGATGTGCCGGCGGTGCAGGGAAGCATCGCGCAGGGAGGGGGCTCCCTGCGGGCTTCCCTGAGCCCCCCGCAGCAACGCGATGTGATCGCGTTGCTACGAGGGTCTTACCTCACTCCCTGCCTGTTCCAGACCCGGATCCAAGATGGCCGCGGATCCGGGTCCTGCAGGGAGGGAGGTGGCTTCACAGAGCCTGCTCAGAGCAGGCACTGTGAAGCAGCCTGCACTGCTCTCAGATCGGTGATCTGACAGAGTGCTGTGCAAACTGTCAGATCATCGATCTGTGATGTCCCCCCCTGGGACAAAGTAAAAAAAAAAAATTTTCAAATGTGTAAAAAAAAAAAAAAAAAAAATATTCCAAAATAATGAAAAAAAAAAAAAAAATTATTCCCATAAATACATTTCTTTATCTAAATAAAAACAACAAAACAATAAAAGTACACATATTTAGTATCGCCGCGTCCGTAACGGCCCGACCTATAAAACTGGCCCACTAGTTAACCCCTTCAGTAAACACCGTAAGAAAAAAAAAAAAAATGAGGCAAAAACAACGCTTTATTATCATACCGCCGAACAAAAAGTGGAATAACACGCGATCAAAAAGACAGATATAAATAACCATGGTACCGCTGAAAGCGTCATCTTGTCCCGCAAAAAATGAGCCGCCATACAGCATCATCAGCAAAAAAATAAAAAAGTTATAGTCCTGAGAATAAAGCGATGCCAAAATAATTATTTTTTCTATAAAATAGTTTTTATCGTATAAAAGCGCCAAAACATAAAAAAATGATATAAATGAGGTGTCGCTGTAATCGTACTGACCCGAAGAATAAAACTGCTTTATCAATTTTACCAAACGCGGAACGGTATAAACGCCTCCCCCAAAAGAAATTCATGAATAGCTGGTTTTTCGTCATTCTGCCTCACAAAAATCGGAATAAAAAGCGATCAAAAAATGTCACGTGCCCGAAAATGTTACCAATAAAAACGTCAACTCGTCCCGCAAAAAACAAGACCTCACATGACTCTGTGGACCAAAATATGGAAAAATTATAGCTCTCAAAATGTGGTAACGCAAAAAATATTTTTTGCAATAAAAAGCGTCTTTCAGTGTGTGACTGATGCCAATCATCCGCTAAATAACCCGCTATAAAAGTAAATCAAACCCCCCTTCATCACCCCCTTTGTTAGGGAAAAATTAAAAAAATGTATTTATTTCCATTTTCTCATTAGGGCTAGGGTTAGGGCTAGGGCTACAGTTTGGGTTGGGGCTAAAGTTAGGGTTCGGGCTAGGGTTAGGGTTAGGGCTACAGTTTGGGTTGGGGCTAAAGTTAGGGTTCGGGTTGGGGCTAAAGTTACAGTTAGGGTTTAGATTACATTTACAGTTGGGAATAGGGTTGGGATTAGGGTTAGGGGTGTGCCTGGGTTAGAGGTGTGGTTAGGGTTACTGTTGGGATTAGGGTTAGGGGTGTGTTTGGATTAGGGTTTCAGTTATAATTGGGGGTTTCCACTGTTTAGGCACATCAGGGGCTCTCCAAACGCGACATGGCGTCCGATCTCAATTCCAGCCAATTCTGCGTTGAAAAAGTAAAACAGTGCTCCTTCCCTTCCGAGCTCTCCCGTGTGCCCAAACAGGGGTTTACCCCAACATATGGGGTATCAGCGTACTCAGGACAAATAGGACAACAACTGTTGGGGTCCAATTTCTCCTGTTACCCTTGGTAAAATACAAAACTGGGGGCTAAAAATAATTTTTGTGGGAAAAAAAAAAGATTTTTTATTTTCACGGCTCTGCGTTATAAACTGTAGTGAAACACTTGGGGGTTCAAAGTTCTCACAACACATCTAGATTAGTTCCCTGGGGGGTCTAGTTTCCAATATGGGGTCACTTGTGGGGGGTTTCTACTGTTTAGGTACATTAGGGGTTCTGCAAACGCAATGTGACGCCTGCAGACCATTCCATCTAAGTCTGCATTCCAGATAGCGCTCCTTCCCTTCCGAGCTCTGCCATGCGCTCAAACGGTGGTTACCCCCAACATACGGGGTATCAGCGTACTCAGGACAAATTGGACAACAACTTTTGGGGTCGAATTTCTCCTCTTACCCTCGGGAAAATACAAAACTGGGGGCTAAAAAATAATTTTGGGGGGAAAGATTTTTTTTTTTAATTTTCACAGCTCTGCGTTACAAACTGTAGTGAAACACTTGGGGGTTTAAAGCTATCACAACACATCTAGATGAGTTCCTTAGGGGGTCTAGTTTCCAAAATGGTGTCACTTGTGGGAGGTTTCTACTGTTTAGGTACATTAGGGGCTCTGCAAATGCAATGTGACACCTGCAGACCATTCCATCTAAGTCCTCATTCCAAATGGCACTCCTTCCCTTCCGAGCCCTTCCATGTGCCCAAACAGTGGTTCCCCCCACATATGGGGTATCATCGCACTCAGGACAAATTGGGCAACAAATTTTGGGGTCCAATTTCTCCTGTTACCCTCGGGAAAATACAAAACTGGGGGCTACAAAAATAATTTTTGTGGGAAAAAAATTTTGTTTTATTTTTACGGCTCTGCATTATAAACTTCTGTGAAGCACTTGGTGGGTCAAAGTGCTCACCACACCTCTAGATAAGTTCCTTAGGGGGTCTACTTTCCAAAATGGTGTCACTTGTGGGGGGTTTCAATGTTTAGGCACATCAGTGGCTCTTCAAACCCAACATGGCGTCCTGTTGTGAATTCTGTGGCAGAGCTCCCTCCTGTGGTCACAAGTGGTACTTCGGCTGATTCTCTCTGTGAGCTTCCGTTGGTGGAGGAAAGTGGTACTGCGGCTTCTGAGTTTCCTTCCTCAGGTGATGTGGTGAAGTCGTTAGGTGCTGCTCTATTTAACTCCACCTAGTGCCTTGACCCTGGCCTCTAGTCAATGTTCTAGTATTGGACCCGTTTCCTCCTGGATCGTTCCTGTGGCCTGCTGCTCTGCATAGCCAAGTTTCGCTTTGCTATTTTGTTTGCTGTTTTTTTCTGTCCAGCTTGTCTATTTGTTTTTTCCTGCTTGCTGGAAGCTCTGGGACGCAGAGGGTGTACCTCCGTGCCGTTAGTTCGGTACGGAGGGTCTTTTTGCCCCTTTGCGTGGTTTTTGTAGGGTTTTGTGTTGACCGCAAAGTTACCTTTCCTATCCTAGCTCTGTTCAGAAAGTCGGGCCTCACTTTGCTAAATCTATTTCATCTCTACGTTTGTCTTTTCATCTTAACTCAGTCATTACATGTGGGGCTGCCTTTTCCTTTGGGGTATTTCTCTGAGGCAAGGTAGGCTTATTTTCTATCTTCAGGCTAGCTTGTTTCTCAGGCTGTGCCGAGTTGCATAGGGAGCGTTAGGCGCAATCCACAGCTGCCTCTAGTGTGGTTGGTGAGGATTAGGGATTGCGGTCAGCAGAGTTCCCACGTCTCAGAGCTCGTTCTATGTTTTTGGGTTATTGTCAGGTCACTGTATGTGCTCTGATCTCTATGTCCATTGTGGTACTGAATTACCTTATCATAACAGCGTCCCATCTCAATTCCTGTCAATTTTGCATTGAAAAGTCAAACGGCGCTCCTTCCCTTCCGAGCTCTCCCATCCGCCCAAACAGTGGTTTACCCCCACATATGGGCTATCAGCGTACTCAGGACAAATTGTACAACAACTTTTGGGGTCCAATTTCTTCTCTTACCCTTGGGAAAATAAAAAATTGGGGGTGAAAAGATCATTTTTGTGAAAAAAGCATTAAGCTACTTACTGGTAGCGGCATTTCTCGGAGGCCCATGACAGCACGACGAGAGAGGATCCGCCCATTAGGAACAGGAAACCTACAGATACAAAAGGGCCGTACCTCTCCCTTGCCTCAGTTGTATTTCAGAGTCTTGAGAGGACTACCGCGGTTAGTGGCACAAAAAATATACACTATATACAGATTATATACAAATTTTCAGCCATATATTTGGAATTGGGTATCATATGTGAGATATATACATCTATAGGAAGTGCAACCCCCACATGAATAGGGAGGGACCTAAGGGTGCTGTCATGGGCCTCCGAGAAATGCCGCTACCAGTAAGTAGCTTAATGCTTTACTCGGACTCCCATGACAGCACGACGAGAGAATTACAGAGATGTAAGGTAACTTAGGGAGGGACTATGGCTTGTAGCACCCTTAACCCGAATGTGAGATCAGAGGAAGCCCCCAAATCCAACCTATAGTGTTTAAAGAAGGTGGACGGGGATGACCATGTGGCCGCCTTACATATCTGGTCGATTGATACTCCAGATTTTTCCGCCCAGGATGTAGCCATGGCCCTGGTGGAATGCGCCCTCAGATTCTGCGGAGCCGGACCCCCACCTGCAGTATAAGCCAAAGAGATAGCCTCCCTAATCCACTTTGCTAGCGTGTACTTGGATACCCTGAGTCCCTTTCTAGGATTTTGGAAAGATAAAAATAATGCATCATCTTTCTTCCATGTGTCAGTAACAGATGTATTCCAGCAGGCATCTCCTAACGTCTAATGTATGGAGTAGTTCTTCCTTAGGGTTAGCAGGATTGGGGAGGAAGGATAGTAAAATTATCTCTTGTGACCTGTGAAACCGTGATGATACTTTTGGTAAATAGGCTGGGTCCGGTCTGAGGATTACTCTGTCTGGTAGAAACTCTGTATAAGGGGAAACCCTGGAGAGAGCTTGTATGTGTCCTACTCTACGGGCAGATGTAATTGCTACCAGAAATGCTGTCTTAAGGGATAAGGCCTTAATTGAAGCTGATCGTAAAGGTTCAAACGGCTCTTTAGTCAATGCTGATAGGACTAAGTTGAGATCCCAAGGCATAGATCTATCTTTATGTATGGGTCTAGACCTACTAGATGCTTTAATGAACCTTGAGATCCAGTAATTATTGGCGATGTTACAGGAGAATAGAGCCCCTAGGGCCGAGACCTGTACCTTTAGAGTACTAGTGGATAGACCTAACTCTAAGCCTTTTTGCAGGAATTCTAAGATTTGTTTTATAGGTATTCCTTCTTCTAAATTGAAATCAGAAGAGGCTAGAAACTTTCGCCAGGTCCTAGCATAGATTGTTGTGGTTATTTGCTTCCTACTTTTCATAAGGGTTTCAATTAAACTCGGGGAGAACCCCTTGTTTTTTAGTAACGCCCTTTCAAAATCCATGCCGTTAAATGAAGGTTCTTTACTTGCCGATGACTGATCGGACCCTGGTAGAGCAAATCCGGAATCTCCGGAAGCACCCAGGGATCCTCCACTGACATGATCCTGAGCCAAGTGAACCAGGCCCTTCTGGGCCAGAATGGGGCAATCAATATAACTCTGGCTCGATCTTCTCTTATCTTCCTGACTACTAAGGGTAACAGGCCTAGTGGAGGAAATGCATACGCCAGCTGAAAATCCCAATTGATCAGAAAAAGCGTTTACCGCCAGAGGATTCTCCCTGGGATTTAGGGAACAGAATTTTGTTGTCTTCCGGTTGTCCCTGGTAGCAAATAAATCTACTTCTGCATGTCCCCATCTGTGGACAATCTGATCGAACACGCAATTGTTTAGGGACCACTCCCCTTGCCTCAAGGTGTTGCGGCTTAGAAAGTCCGCTTTGACGTTTTCTTTTCCTCTTATGTGTAGAGCGGTTAGGGATAAGAAGTGATTTTCCGCTGTCTGGAACAGACGATCCGCCACTCTCATCAGTGACTCGGAATGCGTTCCACCCTGATGATTTATGTATGCGACCGCCACCTGGTTGTCCGATAGGATCTTGACATGATGACCCTGCAGATATATGAGGAATTTTTTCACTGAAAGCTCTATTGCTATTAACTCTTTCTGGTTGGAGGAGGCTGATGTTAGGGGAGGGGGCCATAGACCCTGAACCATCATGTCATCCATGTGTGCTCCCCAACCCGAAGGGCTAGCATCTGTTGTTACAACACGTGTTACCTGTGACACCCAGGGAACTCCCGCCGATAAGTTCTCACTAACTAGCCACCACTTAAGAGATGTGAGTGCTTTTGGACCTAAGGTAACCTGACTCTGCAGGGACCCCTGTAAGATTCTATCATTAACCAGCACCTCGGATTGTAACGGTCTGGTGTGGAATTGGGCCCAACGGACAGCGGGAATGCAAGAGGTTAAGGAACCCAATAGTGACATAGCCTGTCTAAGGGTCATGGATGGTTTGTCAATTGCCTTAGACACCTGTTGCTGGATATGTAATAATTTGTCGGGTGGAAGACAACACTGTTGGGATTCTGAGTTTAATAACAGTCCTAAGAATCTTTGTATTTTTTGAGGCTGTAAACGAGATTTCTCATAATTTATGATCCACCCCAGATGCTCCAGTTTGGATGTGGCTGTTTTTAGCTGGGGCAGGCAATGGTCTGCTGAGCTCCCTACTATAAGAAAATCATCCAAGTAGGGAATGATCAGGATGTCGGACTCTCGTAAGTGCGCCATGACCTCGGCCACTAGTTTTGTGAACACCCTAGGAGCCGCTGATAAGCCAAAGGGGAGAGCTCTGAACTGGAAATGGCGAATGCGACCCCCCATTGACACAGCTACTCTCAGGAACCTCTGGAAATCTTCATGTATCGGAACATGATAGTATGCATCTTTTAGATCTACAACTACCATGAAACAGTGATTAAACAACATTTTTATTGCTGAATTAATTGTTTCCATTTTCAAGGATTCATTAACCAGGAACTCATTAAGACATTTTAGATTAATGATCGTTCTAAAAGATCCATCTGGTTTTTTGATCAGAAAAAGAGGAGAATAAAATCCCCTTCCTCTTTCTGATTCTGAGATTTCCACCAATACGTTTTTAGAGCATAAGTTCATGACTTCTGCTTCTAGAGCTGCTTGCTCCAGGGGGGAGGAACGAAAAGGGGTTAATTTGAATTTATCTCGAGGCCAATGATTGAAGTCCAGCCTTAGACCTTTAGTAACAATGCCTCTGACCCATCTACGGTTCGTAATGTCAAGCCATGCTGAGGAGAATGCTGACAGTCTACCCCCCACAAGGATCGCTAGTCATTGGTCCGTTTTTTTCTGATCCTTTGAGGAACGGCGAAACATGTAGCCCGTACCTCTACCGCGTCTGTCTTCCCATCTGAAACTTTCTCTAGTGGGAGAGGACCCGCGTTTCTTCCCGCGACCAAACCTTCTTCGATTAAAGGGTCGGCGGTAGGATGCCGAGTACAGACTAGGAAACTTCTTTTTGTCATCGCCTACCTTTTCCAGCAATTCATCCAGCGTTGGACCAAAGAGATATTGTCCCTCGCACGGAATGGCGCAGAGTTTAGTTCTGGACTGAATGTCACCTGACCAGCACTTTAACCATAGGGCTCTGCGAGCCGCGTTAGATAGTCCTGCCGCTCTAGCCGCCATTCTGACAGAGTCCACAGATGCATCCGATAGGAACGCCGCAGCATTCTGAATTGTCGGTAGCGCTTTCAGAATAGAATCTCTGGATGCACCGTCCTTAAGCTGAGACTCTAATTGATCTAGCCAGACCATTAATGACCTGGCTGTGCATGTTGCGGCCACGGCTGGTCTGAGGGATCCTGCCGCCATCTCCCAGGTACCTTTTAGGAAGATATCCGCCTTCCTGTCTAGGGGATCTTTGAGGGACCCCATATCCTCAAAGGGTAATGAGGCTTTCTTTGACGCTTTTGCTACTGCCGCGTCCAACTTAGGGGCTTTATCCCACGTATCCACAACCGGATCATCAAAGGGATACCTGCGTTTTAAAGCTGGCGGTAAGGCCCCCTTTTTTTCCCATTCTCGGAGGATCAATTCTTGGATCTTCTCATTTACCGGAAAAGATCTCTGTTTTTTACGATCTAATCCACTAAACATCAACTCCTGTTTTGAGGGCTGTGATTTGGGTTCCTCTATACCCATCGTGCCTCTAACTGATTTGACCACCCTGTCAATCTTATCCAAGGGTAGACAAAATCGTCCAGACTCCTCATCTGATGAAGAGGAGAAAGGACTAGAGAGATAGGTACTTTCTTCTCTTTCCTCTTCTGACGAATTAGAGTTCAGAGGGGTCCTATGCTTCGAGCCTTCCGCTTGGGATAGGGATCGTAATGACTCCCTTACTTCTAGCCGGATCACTTCTTTTAAGTTTGCCGTACTCACGGACTCTTCTGCTACCTAGGGGAGGACAATATAGGTGATAACCACTATCTGACCTAAAGTCACTTCCACCCAACCACTCCTGTAGACCTCACCGTCTGTTGTATACAGGGGGCACATAACTTTTTCGAACAAGAGTCAGGTAAGGGGACTCCACAGAGGGCACACTCCTTATGTTTTGACTTGTCCGTACTCTTCTTCCCCTGGAAAGATAAAGTATAAGGGGCCCGCGTCACAGAGTGAACTTTCACGTAGATCACTTACCCGTGCGCCAAAGTCAAGTACCGGAATCCGAGGGGGTTCTTTCCTAGTCGAAGCTCTGGATCCCTGTTCGGATGAGCTTTTGCGACTGGGCTGGTCGCCTCTATCTTTCTTGGGCTTCTGACGCACCTCGTCTGACAGCTGCTGCTGCTGCTCACCACCACTCTCCATGACGAATTGCGACCAAAAGCAGGGTTCTAACATTGTAACCCGCTTAAATCCCCCTTGGATCCTGTCAGCAGATGGGCCAGCGCGATCCCTATTGGCTCCGGACACAGCAGGGAGGGCAGGAAGGCTGGCGGACGAACTGGCGCACAGATGCGATGGGCGCCGCCATCTTGGACCGACCGCGCATGCGCAGACGTCCGGAAGCGGCTACCAAACTCCGCCCCCCCACGTCACCGCACCCGGAAACGCTCCAGCACGCGCTGAGAGCGGTGCAGGACGCCGGGGACGGAGCGGCAGCGTTCCGGAGCTCACTCCACACATCTGAGCCCGGCACCCGCAGCCATGCCGCACCGCTGCGAGACCAATGGGAAATACTTACCTGCGCCGACACTGATGGATGCAGGAAATCCTCCGGACTCCGCTCCCTGCTGCGAACGCCACCGACGTGCAATCCAGCAAGGACCACCGTGGCGTCTCCAGGGATCTCCGCACCGGCCGAGGTAGGAGACCCCCCCGCTACCGTAATCGGCCGGCCGGCCTGGGCTCCTTCTGTAGGCACCCGTCCCCTCAGGAACAGGAAACCAACTGAGGCAAGGGAGAGGTACCGCCCTTTTGTATCTGTAGGTTTCCTGTTCCTAATGGGCGGATCCTCTCTCGTCGTGCTGTCATGGGAGTCCGAGTAAATATGATTTTTTATTTTTACGGTTCTACATTATAAACTTCTGTGAAGCACTTGGTGGGTCAAAGTGCTCACCTCACCTCTAGATAAGTTCCTTAGGGGGTCTACTTTCCAAAATGGTGTCACTTGTGGGGGGTTTCAATGTTTAGGCACATCAGGGGCTCTCCAAACGAAACATGGCTTCCCATCTCAATTCCAGTGAATTTTGCATTGAAAAGTCAAATGGCGCTCCTTCGCTTCCGAGCTCTGCCATGCGCCCAAACAGTGGTTTACCCCCACATGTGGGGTATTGGCGTACTCAGGACAAATTGTACAACAATGTTTGGGGTCCATTTTCTCCTGTTACCCTTGGTAAAATAAAACAAATTGGAGCTGAATTAAATTTTTTGTGAAAAAAAAAAGTTAAATGTTCATTTTTATTTAAACATTCACAAAATTCCTGTGAAGCACCAGAAGGGTTAATAAACTTCTTGAATATGGTTTTGAGCACCTTGAGGGGTGCAGTTTTTAGAATGGTGTCACACTTGGGTATTTTCTATCATATAGACCCCTCAAAATGACTTCAAAAGAGATGTGGTCCCTAAAAAAAAATGGTGTTGTAGAAATGAGAAATTGCTGGTCAACTTTTAACCCTTATAACTCCCTAACAAAAAAAAATTTTGGTTCCAAAATTGTGCTGATGTAAAGTAGACATGTGGGAAATGTTACTTATTAAGTATTTTGTGTGACATATCTCTGTGATTTAATTGCATAAAAATTCAAAGTTGGAAAATTGCGAAATTTTCATAATTTTCGCCAAATTTCCGTTTTTTTCACAAATAAACGCAGGTACTATCAAAGAATTTTTACCATTGTCATGAAGTACAATATGTCACGAGAAAACAATGTCAGAATCACTGGGATCCATTGAAGCGTTCCAGAGTTATAACCTCATAAAGGGACAGTGGTCAGAATTGTAAAAATTGGCCCGGTCATTAACGTGCAAACCACCCTTGGGGGTAAAGGGGTTAACCGTTTACCGGCAACCGCAAAAAAAAAAAAAGTAAAGTGTAATTCTCTGTCCTCTGATGTGATCGCACATCAGAGGACAGAGAAATAGGGGGATTCGGGGACCCTGTCATACTCACCTGTGTCCCTGGATCCTCCTGCTGCTCCTCCTGGCCGCCGGCAAAAGAAAATGGCGGGCGCATGCGCAGTGCGCCCGCCATCTGTCTCCATCTGCTGGCCGGCAGGAGAACAGCAGTTGGGGCTAAAATTAGGGTTAGGGTTAGGGCTAGGGTTAGGGCTAGGGTTGGGGCTAAATTTAGGGTTAGGGTTGGGGCTAAATTCAGGGTTAGGGTTCTTTCACACTTACGTCGGTACGGGGCCGTCGCAATGCGTCGGCCCGACATACCGACGCACGTTGTGAAAATTGTGCACAACGTGGGCAGCGGCTGTAGTTTTTCAACGCATCCGCTGCCCAATCTATGTCCTGGGGAGGAGGGGGCGGAGTTACGGCCACGCATGCGCGGTCAGAAATGGCGGATGCGACGTACAAAAAAACGTTTCATTGAACGTTTTTTTGTGCCGACGGTCCGTCAAAACACAACTGATCCAGTGCACGACGGACGCGACGTGTGGCCATCCGTCACAATCCGTCGGCAATACAAGTCTATGGGCAAAAAAACGCATCCTGCGGGCACATTTGCAGGATCCGTTTCTTGTCCAAAACGACGGATTGCGACGGATGCCAAACGATGCAAGTGTGAAAGTAGCCTTAGGGCTAGGGATAGGGTTGGGGCTAAAGTTAGGGTTAGAGTTGGGATTAGGGTTTGGATTAGGGTTGGTATTAGGGTTAGGGTTGGAATTAGGGTTACGCTTGGGATTAGGGTTAGGTTTGGGATTAGGGTTAAGGTTAGGGTTGTGATTGGGGGTGTATTGGGATTAGGGTTAGGTTTGAGGTTAGGGTTGAGATTAGGGGGTGTGTTGGATTTAGGGTTATGGTTAGGGTTGACATTAGGGTGGTTTTGGGGTAAGGGTTGTGATTATGGTTAGGGTTAGTGATTAGGATTATGGATCAGGTTGAGATTAGGGTTAGAGGTGTGTTGGGGTTAGGGTTGGAGCTAGAATTGGGGGGTTTCCACTGTTTAGGTACATCAGGGGGGTCTCCAAACACGACAGCCAATTTTGCACTCAAAGTCAAATGGTGCTCCCTCCCGTGCGCCCAAACAGTGGGTTACCCCCACATATATGGGGCATCAGTGTACTCGGGATAAATTGGACAACAACTTCTGGGGTCCAATTTCTCTTGTTACCCTTGTGAAAATAAAAACTTGGGGGCTAAAAAATCTTTTGTGGAAAAATATATATTTTTTTATGACTCTGCATTCTAAACTTCTGTGAAGCACTTGGGCATTCAAAGTTCTCACCACACATCTAGATAAGTTCCTTGGAGGTCTAGTTTCCAAAACGGGGTCACTTGTGGGGGGGTTACTACTGTTTAGGTACATCAGGGGCTCTGCAAACGCAACATAACGCCCACAGACCATTCTATCTAAGTCTGCATTCCAAAACGGCGCTCCTTCCCTTCCGAGCTCTGCCGTGCGCCCAAACAGTGGTTTACCCCCACATATGGGGCATCAGCATACTCAGGATAAATTGGACAACAACTTCTGGGGTCCAATTTCTCTTGTTACCCTTGTGAAAATAAAAACTTGGGGGCTAAAAAATCTTTTTTGTGGAAAAAAAAAATATTTTTTATTTTCACGACTCTGCATTCTAAACTTCTGTGAAGCACTTGGGCATTCAAAGTTCTCACCACACATCTAGATAAGTTCCATGGGGGGTCTAGTTTCCAAAATGGGGTCACTTGTGGGGGATTTCTGTTTAGGCACATCAGGGGCTCTTCATTTTTGTGTAAACAAAAGCGATTTTTTATTTTCACGGCTCTACGTTATAAACTTCTGTGAAGCACTTGGGGGTTCAAAGTGCTCACCACACATCTAGATAAGTGACTTAAGGGGTCTAGTTTCCATAATGGTGTCACTTGTGGGGAGTTTCCACTGTTTAGGCACATCAGGGGCTCTCTAAACGTCACATGGCGTCCGATCTCAATTCCAGCCAATTCTGCATTGAAAAAGTCAAACGGCGCTCCTTCACTTCTAAGTTCTGCGGTGTGCCCAAAAAGTGGTTTACCCCCACATATGGGGTATTGGCGTATTCAGGAGAAATTGCATAACAAAATTTATGGTTACATTTCTGTTTTTACACTTGTGAAAATAAAAAAAATGGTTCTGAATTAAGATGTTTGCAAAAAAAAGTTAAATGTTCATTTTTTCCTTCCACATTATTTCAGTTCCTGTGAAGCACGTAAAGGGTTAATAAACTTCTTGAATGTGGTTTTGAGCACCTTGAGGGGTGCAGTTTTTATAATGGTGTGACACTTCACTATTTTCTATCATATAGACCCCTCAAAATGACTTCAAATGTGATGTGGTCCCTAAAAAAAAAATGGTGTTGTAAAAATGAGAAATTGCTGGTCAACTTTTAACCCTTATAACTCCCTAACAAAAAAAAAAATATTTTGTTTCCAAAATTGTGCTGATGTAAAGTAGACATGTGGGAAAGGTTATTTATTAACTATTTTTCGTGACATATCTCTCTGATTTAAGGGCATAAAAAAAAAAAGTTTGAAAATTACAAAATTTTAAAATTTTTCGCCATATTTCCGTTTTTTTCATAAATAATCGCAAGTAATATCGAAGAAATGTTACCACTAACATGAAGTACAATATGTCACGCAAAAACAATCTCAGAATCAGCGGGAACCGTTGCAGCGTTCCAGAGTTATAACCTCATAAAGGGACAGTGGTCAGAATTGCAAAAATTGGCTCGGTCATTAAGTACCAAATTGGCTCTGTCACTAAGGGGTTAACAGGCACCTCCATACATATTATAATGATACAACACACCGCATAAGTAGCTTATACCAAAAAGCCAAAATATAGTCCACTAGTGACTATGCTCGTCCTCTGTCCATAACAGACAGATATTCATATCATTGCGAGTCATAGCCCATTCAGGACCCGAATATACGGCTAGAATGGTATTCAAAACGATAATAAGGATGACTTAGCGTGTGCTGGTGTTGACCCGACGCGTTTCCCCGTTAGCACGGTTCATCAGGAGGAAAATAGTGTGGTCATTGATGATGCCGGATGCCATATAGATGAGTAGCATACAACGGCGGTTCAAAAGTGCGGACTTAAATAACTCACATTGAATCCGCGTGCCTAGGATAGGCCCCGCCCCCTCATGAATACAGCGGGTTTTCTACCGGGTCATAACATCAAGTGCCCCAAACATAATTAAAAATCGAGATATCCCAATTCTTCTGGTGCCTCATAGCAGAGAGCGATATGCCACTGTGTACAAAATATAATTTATAATGTTACTGAGCTGCCAATTATCTCCGGAGCTCCTTCACTTCCGGGTCGCCACTAAACTATGCCGTACACATCCCCTTTTTCTATTGCTCATGCGCCTGGCTCCATACCTCTGAAGTGAGACGCACTACCATTTATTTCTCAGATGGCTTGCGTGTCACATGGAGTCTGCGCAGCACTAAAAGGAGGTGTGACCTATGATAACAGGCATTACGGCTGAGCAGTATTAAGTTGTGCCGCATACACCTCCTTCTTCTTACTGCTCATGCGCATGACTCCATCCCCTTGAAGTGAGACGCACTACCATCCATGTCTCAGATGGCTTGCGTGTCACATGGAGTCTGCGCAGTACTAAAAGGAGGTGTGATCTATGGTAATAGGCATTACGGCTGGGCAGCATATACGGAATATAACCAGATTAACAATTACATCCATAGCCCCTCCAGTTACGGGCGCCCATCCAAAATCCGCCGCACATATCTCCTTCTCGGTACTGCTCATGCGCATGACTGCATACCACCGAAGTGAGACGCACCACCATCTGTTTCTCAGATGGCTTACGTGCTACATGGAGCCTGCGTAGTACTATAGAAAGGTGATGATAGGAGTATCAATTTTCTTGATTTAACTATCTCCAAGGAGCTTGATGGAAGTATCAGCACCTGTACATATCGGAAACCGTCTTCTATGAATAGTTTGCTGAGATGGACGAGTCACCATCCAGTTCCCCTTAAGAGGGGAATACCGAAGGGGCAGTTTATGAGAATTAAGAGAAACTGCACGGATGAGAGTATGCATAGGGAACAAGCAAGAGATTTATACCAACGATTTAGAGCAAGAGATTACCCCTGTAAAATTCTAGATGGTCCATTCAATGAGATCTTGAGAACAGAGAGACAGTCCCTGTTGAGACCTAAAGACACTTCCAGTTCACGAGAGGAGGGGAGGGGATGGTCAGGCTGATTGGCACTTTTGACGGACAATCAGAGAGGATCTACCAGGTACTTAATAAACATTGGGGGATCCTTCTGGCAGACCCAATTTTGAGAAAATATTTACCCCCCAAACCGAGTATAACATACAGGAGAGGTAGATCAATAGGGGACCGTCTAGTGCACAGTCTGTACCAGAGACCACCCAAACCAGGGACCTGGCTGGATAGAAGACCCTTGGGTTTCTTTAGATGCGGTAATTGTACAAGGTGTGCTGTCATGGCTCAAGGAAAAACCTTCAAAAGTGCATCAAATGGGAAGGTGTTCTCAGTGAGGGACTTTGGAAACTGCAAGTCCACTGGTGTAATCTATAAAGCCACCTGTACCTGTCCACTCTATTACATAGGCAAGACCCTGAGGGAACTCAGGGTGAGGGTAGGAGAGCATCTTGGAGATATAAGACACAAATGGGACACCCCGGTTGCTCGTCACATGAATAGCTGCCATGGGGGTAGCCTCCAGGACATTTCATTCAGCATGATTGAACTAGTAAAACCAAAAACTAGAGGAGGTGACCTTGATAGAACCATATAGCAGAGAGGCTGAATGGATATATAGAATGCAATCACTATCTCCTAGGGGTCTCAACAAGTGCTTGTCTTATACATGCTTTATTTGAATATTTTTATAATAGATTACCTGTGTTGTTAGTCTTTGCTTTCCATATAAGTACGTAGGATGATGGGGCTATCCTCCGTAATGACCTCATATCCGTGCATGCTGTGAGCATGTGCCCGATTACAGGGGTATGAATTTGATATATTTTTTGTTCTGATTTTTTATTTTCTGGTTCTAGAATTTATTTGCAGGTGTCTTGTGACCCCAAAGGTCGGTCTAATAAATGTGATTTAGATAAGGTATATAGATCGTATGGTGGCACCGAACATGAATTCATATCCATATTGAATAAACTGTATCCTTTGGATTACTCTGATTATTTATTCATTATCTTTTTATTTTATCACTTTCTGTATTTGAATATTGCCACACCATATGGTCCCGTAATGAAACACAAAAGACAGCGGTATTCCACATATGATGTCCGGTTGTAACGCCTATCACCATCAGACCACACCTTTCTATAGTACTACGCAGGCTCCATGTAGCACGTAAGCCATCTGAGAAACAGATGGTGGTGCGTCTCACTTCGGTGGTATGCAGTCATGCGCATGAGCAGTACCGAGGAGATATGTGCGGCAGATTTTGGATGGGCGCCCGTAACTGGAGGGGCTATGGATGTAATTGTTAATCTGGCTATATTCCGTATATGCTGCCCAGCCGTAATGCCTATTACCATAGATCACACCTCCTTTTAGTACTGCGCAGACTCCATGTGACACGCAAGCCATCTGAGACATGGATGGTAGTGCGTCTCACTTCAGAGGTATGGAGCCAGGCGCATGAGCAATAGAAAAAGGGGATGTGTACGGCATAGTTTAGTGGCGACCCGGAAGTGAAGGAGCTCCGGAGATAATTGGCAGCTCAGTAACATTATAAATCATATTTTGTACACAGTGGCATATCGCTCTCTGCTATGAGGCACCAGAAGAATTGGGATATCTCGATTTTTAATTATATTTGGGGCACTTGACGTTATTATGACCCGGTAGAAAACCCGCTGTATTCATGAGGGGGCGGGGCCTATCCTAGGCACGCGGATTTAATGCGAGTTATTTAAGTCCGCACTTTTGAACCGCCGTTGTATGCTACTCATCTATATGGCATCCGGCATCAATGACCACACTATTTTCCTCCTGATGAACCGTGCTAACGGGGAAATGCGTCGGGGCAACACAAGCACACGCTAAGTCATCCTTATTATCGTTTTGAATAACATTCTAGCCGTATATTCGGGTCCTGAATGGGCTATGACTCGCAATGATATGAATATCTGTCTGTTATGGACAGAGGACGAGCATAGTCACTAGTGGACTATACATTGGCTTTATGGTATAAGCTACTTATGCGGTGTGTTGTATCATTATAATATGTATGGGGGTGCCTGTTAAGGCCTTTAGATTGTTTATTTTTGTGGGCATTTTTTGTGCTTTTTTCACCACTACTCTTTACTATATTGTTTTCCCACCTATATTGAGAGGGATAGTGTAGGGGAGTGAGGGACAGCCTACGTTGAGTGGGGGCACCAATAAATCGTTTCTTAGGGTGCCAACCTCCACAGCCAGGCAGTTCTGAGCAGTAGGATGTATGTAGGACCTTAACAGGATATCGTTCAGTGGTATTTCGTTTTGTATCTATTATATTGGTATCTACCAAGTTTTAATATTGGGTCAAGGTTTTTACATATATAGATCATTAAAAGTGAAGTTTTAAGGGATTACATGTACGCACTAAGATTTATTAGTTCCTATTTATTTATGATTTGTGTCTTCTGAGTAAGTGATCAGCTGAGTGTATACCTCCTGAGGATCTATGCAATAAGCAGGGAGGACTCCCTCATCCACGCAGAGCAAAGGACATCCCGGCCGGTGGCCTCCCTTGTTACACGAAGAGAAGAAAAAAAAAAATGGCCAGCACTGCTCGGCAGTGTGTGACGTCACTGAGGCCAAAAAACTGAGCACTTGTTCAGGTGGGTAGACCATCCCACCTAAACACAGTCTTTTAGAGCGGTATTTTTTGTTTATTATTAAAATTGTGAGATATTTGGCACAATTATATGCGATGCGTGTGGCGTACAACTCACAGTGATAAATCTACGAACTGTAAGTAAATATTTTTAGAACAGCTACAGATTTTTGGGGCAGCAAAATGGTGTCTACAAAATATTAGATCGTACCACCCCAAAAAATAATAATTTTTGGGCGCACTCACATCTGATGACTGGGACAAAAAATAAATACATTTTCAATTCGTAGATTTGCACACTCTTCAATTACAATGACCAGGCTGTAGTATGCAGCATGACCAAGCAAATAAATGTAGAACAAAAGGGGGCTATGGATTGCTTTACAATAAAAGGTGCAGGTATACACTCCCTGACAGAAGTTATGTCGCTTATCCATGTTATGTAAATAAAAGCTTATAACCTGTTATGGCTGGCAATCAGGCAACACAGCGTGCAGTAATCAGCGCACATACAGAGATCTGGCAATAACCAAAAACAATAGGACGAGCTCTGAGACGTGGAATCTCTGTAGACTGCAGTACCTGATCTATCCTCACACAACTATAAGCAGCAGTGGATTGCGCCTATCAACTACCTATGCAACTCGGCACTGCCTGAGGAGCTGACTAGCCTGAAGATAGAAATACAAGCCTGACTTACCTCAGAGAAATACCCCAAAGGAATAGGCAGCCCCCCACATATAATGACTGTTAGCAAGATGAAAAGACAAACGTAGGAATGAAATAGATTCAGCAAAGTGAGGCCCGATATTCTAGACAGAGCGAGGATAGCAAAGAGAACTATGCAGTCTACAAAAAACCCTAAAACGAAAACCACGCAAAGGGGCAAAAAGACCCACCGTGCCGAACTAACAGCACGGCGGTGCACCCCTTTGCTTCTCAGAGCTTCCAGCAAAAGTTAATAGCAAGCTGGACAGAAAAAACAGAAAACAAACTAGAAGCACTTATCTAGCAGAGCAGCAGGCCCAAGGAAAGATGCAGTAGCTCAGATCCAACACTGGAACATTGACAAGGAGCAAGGAAGACAGACTCAGGTGGAGCTAAATAGCAAGGCAGCCAACGAGCTCACCAAAACACCTGAGGGAGGAAGCCCAGAGACTGCAATACCACTTGTGACCACAGAAGTGAACTCAGCCACAGAATTCACAACAGTACCCCCCCCTTGAGGAGGGGTCACCGAACCCTCACCAGAACCCCCAGGCCGACCAGGATGAGCCACATGAAAGGCACGAACAAGATCTGGGGCATGGACATCAGAGGCAAAAACCCAGGAATTATCTTCCTGAGCATAACCCTTCCATTTGACCAGATACTGGAGTTTCCGTCTAGAGACACGAGAATCCAAAATCTTCTCCACAATATACTCCAATTCCCCCTCCACCAAAACAGGGGCAGGAGGCTCCACAGATGGAACCATAGGTGCCACGTATCTCCTCAACAACGACCTATGGAATACATTATGTATGGAAAAGGAGTCTGGGAGGGTCAGACGAAAAGACACCGGATTGAGAATCTCAGAAATCCTATACGGACCAATAAAACGAGGTTTAAATTTAGGAGAGGAAACCTTCATAGGTATATGACGAGAAGATAACCAAACCAGATCCCCAACACGAAGTCGGGGTCCCACACGGCGTCTGCGATTAGCGAAAAGCTGAGCCTTCTCCTGGGACAAGGTCAAATTGTCCACTACCTGAGTCCAGATCTGCTGCAACCTGTCCACCACATAATCCACACCAGGACAGTCCGAAGACTCAACCTGTCCTGAAGAGAAACGAGGATGGAACCCAGAATTGCAGAAAAATGGAGAGACCAAGGTAGCCGAGCTGGCCCGATTATTAAGGGCGAACTCAGCCAACGGCAAAAATGACACCCAATCATCCTGGTCAGCGGAAACAAAACATCTCAGATATGTTTCCAAGGTCTGATTGGTTCGTTCGGTCTGGCCATTAGTCTGAGGATGGAAGGCCGAGGAAAAAGATAGGTCAATGCCCATCCTACCACAAAAGGCTCGCCAGAACCTCGAGACAAACTGGGAACCTCTGTCAGAAACAATATTCTCAGGAATGCCATGTAAACGAACCACATGCTGGAAGAACAAAGGCACCAAATCAGAGGAGGAAGGCAATTTAACCAAGGGCACCAGATGGACCATTTTAGAAAAGCGATCACAGACCACCCAAATGACCGACATTTTTTGAGAAACGGGAAGGTCAGAAATGAAATCCATCGAAATATGTGTCCAAGGCCTCTTCGGGACCGGCAAGGGCAAAAGCAACCCACTGGCACGTGAACAGCAGGGCTTAGCCCTAGCACAAATTCCACAGGACTGCACAAAAGCACGCACATCCCGTGACAGAGATGGCCACCAGAAGGATCTAGCAACCAACTCCCTGGTACCAAAGATTCCTGGATGACCGGCCAGCACCGAACAATGAAGTTCAGAGATAACTTTACTAGTCCACCTATCAGGGACGAACAGTTTCTCGGCCGGACAACGATCAGGTTTATTAGCCTGAAATTTCTGCAACACTCTCCGCAAATCAGGGGAGATGGCAGACACAATGACTCCTTCCTTGAGGATACTCGCCGGCTCAGATAACCCCGGAGAGTCGGGCACAAAACTCCTAGACAGAGCATCCGCCTTCACATTTTTAGAGCCCGGAAGGTATGAAATCACAAAATCAAAACGAGCAAAAAATAACGACCAACGGGCCTGTCTAGGATTCAAGCGCTTGGCAGACTCAAGATAAGTAAGGTTCTTATGATCAGTCAAAACCACCACGCGATGCTTAGCACCCTCAAGCCAATGACGCCACTCCTCGAATGCCCACTTCATGGCCAGCAACTCTCGGTTGCCCACATCATAATTACGCTCAGCAGCAGAAAATTTCCTGGAAAAGAAAGCACATGGTTTGAACACTGAGCAACCAGAACCTCTCTGTGACAAAACCGCCCCTGCACCAATCTCAGAAGCATCAACCTCGACCTGGAACGGAAGAGAAACATCAGGTTGACACAACACAGGGGCACAGCAAAAACGACGCTTCAACTCCTGAAAAGCTTCCACGGCAGCAGAAGACCAATTAACCAAATCAGCACCCTTCTTGGTCAAATCGGTCAATGGTCTGGCAATGCTAGAAAAATTACAGATGAAGCGACGATAAAAATTAGCAAAGCCCAGGAATTTCTGCAGACTTTTTAGAGATGTCGGCTGAGTCCAATCCTGGATGGCCTGAACCTTAACCGGATCCATCTCGATAGTAGAAGGGGAAAAGATGAACCCCAAAAATGAAACTTTCTGCACACCGAAGAGACACTTTGATCCCTTCACGAACAAGGAATTAGCACGCAGTACCTGGAAAACCATTCTGACTTGCTTCACATGAGACTCCCAATCATCTGAGAAGATCAAAATGTCATCCAAGTAAACAATCAAGAATTTATCCAGATACTCACGGAAAATGTCATGCATTAAAGACTGAAAAACAGATGGAGCATTGGCAAGTCCGAACGGCATCACCAGATACTCAAAATGACCCTCGGGCGTATTAAATGCCGTTTTCCATTCATCTCCCTGCCTGATTCTCACCAGATTATACGCACCACGAAGATCAATCTTAGTAAACCAACTAGCCCCCTTAATCCGAGCAAACAAGTCAGAAATCAATGGCAAGGGATACTGAAACTTAACAGTGATCTTATTAAGAAGGCGGTAATCAATACACGGTCTTAGCGAACCATCCTTCTTGGCTACAAAAAAGAACCCTGCTCCCAATGGTGACGACGATGGGCGAATATGTCCCTTCTCCAGGGACTCCTTCACATAACTGCGCATAGCGGTGTGTTCAGGTACGGACAAATTAAATAAACGACCCTTAGGGAATTTACTACCAGGAATCAAATCGATAGCACAATCACAATTCCTATGCGGAGGTAGGACATCAGACTTGGACTCTTCAAATACATCCTGAAAGTCCGACAAGAACTCTGGGATGTCAGAAGGAATGGATGACGAAATAGACAAAAATGGAACATCACCATGTACTCCCTGACAACCCCAGCTGGTTACCGACATAGAGTTCCAATCCAATACTGGATTATGGGTTTGTAGCCATGGCAACCCCAACACGACCACATCATGCAAATTATGCAGTACCAAAAAGCGAATAACTTCCTGATGTGCAGGAGCCATGCACATGGTCAGCTGGGCCCAGTACTGAGGCTTATTCTTGGCCAAAGGTGTAGCATCAATTCCTCTCAACGGAATAGGACACCGCAAAGGCTCCAAGAAAAATCCACAACGTTTAGCATAATCCAAATCCATCAGATTCAGGGCAGCGCCTGAATCCACAAACGCCATGACAGAATATGATGACAAAGAGCACATTAAGGTAATGGACAAAAGGAATTTGGACTGTACAGTACCAATAACGGCAGAGCTATCGAACCGCCTAGTGCGTTTAGGACAATAAGAAATAGCATGAGTAGAATCACCACAATAGAAACACAGTCTGTTCAGACGTCTGTGTTCGTGCCGTTCTACTTTAGTCATAGTCCTGTCGCACTGCATAGGCTCAGGTTTACTCTCAGGCAGTACCGCCAGATGGTGCACAGATTTACGCTCGCGCAAGCGACGACCGATCTGAATGGCCAAGGACATAGACTCATTCAAACCAGCAGGCATAGGAAATCCCACCATTACATCCTTAAGAGCTTCAGAGAGACCCTTTCTGAACAAAGCCGCTAGTGCAGATTCATTCCACAGAGTGAGTACTGACCATTTCCTAAATTTCTGACAATATACTTCTACATCATCCTGACCCTGGCATAAAGCCAGCAGATTTTTCTCAGCTTGATCCACTGAATTAGGCTCATCGTAAAGCAATCCCAGCGCCTGGAAAAATGCATCAACATTACTCAATGCAGAATCTCCTGGTGCAAGAGAAAACGCCCAGTCCTGTGGGTCGCCGCGCAAAAAAGAAATAATAATCAAAACCTGTTGAATAGGATTACCAGAAGAATGAGGTTTCAAGGCCAAAAATAGCTTACAATTATTTCTGAAGCTCAGGAACTTAGTTCTGTCACCAAAAAACAAATCAGGAATCGGAATTCTTGGTTCTAGCATCGATTTCTGATCAATAGTATCTTGAATCTTTTGTACATTTACAACGAGATTATCCATTGAGGAGCACAGAGCCTGAATATCCATGTCCACAGCTGTGTCCTGAAGCACTCTAATGTCTAGGGGAAAAAAAAGACTGAAGACAGAGCTAAGAAAAAAAAATGATGTCAGGATTTCTTTTTTCCCTCTATTGGAAATCATTGAAGGGCTCCTTGTACTGTTATGGCTGGCAATCAGGCAACACAGCGTGCAGTAATCAGCGCACATACAGAGATCTGGCAATAACCAAAAACAATAGGACGAGCTCTGAGACGTGGAATCTCTGTAGACTGCAGTACCTGATCTATCCTCACACAACTATAAGCAGCAGTGGATTGCGCCTATCAACTACCTATGCAACTCGGCACTGCCTGAGGAGCTGACTAGCCTGAAGATAGAAATACAAGCCTGACTTACCTCAGAGAAATACCCCAAAGGAATAGGCAGCCCCCCACATATAATGACTGTTAGCAAGATGAAAAGACAAACGTAGGAATGAAATAGATTCAGCAAAGTGAGGCCCGATATTCTAGACAGAGCGAGGATAGCAAAGAGAACTATGCAGTCTACAAAAAACCCTAAAACGAAAACCACGCAAAGGGGCAAAAAGACCCACCGTGCCGAACTAACAGCACGGCGGTGCACCCCTTTGCTTCTCAGAGCTTCCAGCAAAAGTTAATAGCAAGCTGGACAGAAAAAACAGAAAACAAACTAGAAGCACTTATCTAGCAGAGCAGCAGGCCCAAGGAAAGATGCAGTAGCTCAGATCCAACACTGGAACATTGACAAGGAGCAAGGAAGACAGACTCAGGTGGAGCTAAATAGCAAGGCAGCCAACGAGCTCACCAAAACACCTGAGGGAGGAAGCCCAGAGACTGCAATACCACTTGTGACCACAGAAGTGAACTCAGCCACAGAATTCACAACAATAACCTGACATTAAATTCATCCATTGGTTGTATCAATTATTCTTTTGAAAGCTGAAACCCTCCGAAATGTGGTTTAGGTTAAGAAAATAAATTGGCATCAATGCAGAAATACTGATCAGTTAACCCCTTCATGACCCAGCCTATTTTGACCTTAAAGACCTTGCCGTTTTTTGCAATTCTGACCAGTGTCCCTTTATGAGGTAATAACTCAGGAACGCTTCAACGGATCCTAGCGGTTCTGAGTTTGTTTTTTCGTGACATATTGGGCTTCATGTTAGTGGTAAATTTAGGTCAATAAATTCTGCGGTTATGTGTGATAAAAACGGAAATTTGGCGAAAATTTTGAACATTTCGCAATTTTCACATTTTGAATTTTTATTCTGTTAAACCAGAGAGATATGTGACACAAAATAGTTAATAAATAACATTTCCCACATGTTTACTTTACATCAGCACAATTTTGGAAACAAAATTTTTTTTTGTTAGGAAGTTATAAGGGTTAAGATTTGACGAGCGATTTGTCATTTTTACAACGAAATTTACAAAACCATTTTTTTTAGGGACCACCTCACATTTGAAGTCAGTTTGAGGGGTCTATATGGCTGAAAATACCCAAAAGTGACACCATTCTAAAAACTGCACCCCTCAAGGTACTCAAAACCACATTCAAGAAGTTTATTAACCCTTCAGGTGCTTCACAGCAGCAGAAGCAACATGGAAGGAAAAAAATGAACATTTATCTTTTTAGTCACAAAAATTATCTTTTAGCAACAATTTTTTTATTTTCCCAATGGTAAAAGGAGAAACTGAACCACGAAAGTTGTTGTCCAATTTGTCCTGAGTACGCTGATACCTCATATGTGGGGGTAAACCACTGTTTGGGCGCACCGCAGGGCTTGAAAGGGAAGGAGCGCCATTTGACTTTTTGAATCAAAAATTGGCTCCACTCTTTAGCGGACACCATGTCACGTTTGGAGAGCCCCCGTGTGCCTAAAAATTGGAGCTCCCCCACAAGTGACCCCATTTTGGAAACTAGACGCCCCAAGGAACTTATCTAGATGCATAGTGAGCACTTTGAACCCCCAGGTGCTTCACAAATTGATCCGTAAAAATAAAAAAGTACTTTTTTTTTCACAAAAAAATTCTTTTAGCCTCAATTTTTTCATTTTCACATGGGCAGTAGGATAAAATGGATCATAAAATTTGTTGGGCAATTTCTCCCGAGTACGCCGATACCTCATATGTGGGGGTAAACCACTGTTTGGGCACACGGCAGGGCTCGGAAGGGAAGGCGCGCCATTTGACTTTTTGAATGGAAAATTAGCTCCATTTGTTAGCGGACACCATGTCGCGTTTGGAGAGCCCCTGTGTGCCTATGCATTGGAGCTCCCCCACAAGTGACCCCATTTTGGAAATTAGACCCCCAAGGAACTTATCTAGATGCATATTGAGCACTTTAAACCCCCAGGTGCTTCACAGAAGTTTATAACGCAGAGCCATGAAATTAAAAAATAATTTTTCTTTCCTCAAAAATGATTTTTTAGCCTGGAATTTCCTATTTTGCCAAGGATAATAGGAGAAATTGGACCCCAAATATTGTTGTCCAGTTTGTCCTGAGTACGCTGATACCCCATATGTGGGGGTAAACCACGGTTTGGGCGCACGGCAGGGCTCGGAATGGATGGCACGCCATTTGGCTTTTGAAATGGAAAATTATCTCCAATCATTAGCGGACACCATGTCACGTTTGGAAAGCCCCTGTGTGCCTAAACATTGTAGATCCCCCAGAAATGACCCCATTTTGGAAACTAGACCCCCAAAGGAACTAATCTAGATGTGTGGTGAGGACTTTGAACCCCCAAGTGCTTCACAGAAGTTTATAACGCAGAGCCATGAAAATAAAAAAAAAAAATTATTTTCTCAAAAATGATCTTTTAGCCTGCAATTTTTTATTTTACAAAGGGTCACAGGAGAAATTTGACCCCAAAAGATGTTGTCCAGTTTCTCCTGAGTACGCTGATACCCCATATGTGGGGGTAAACCACTGTTTGGGCACATGCCGGGGCTCGGAAGTGAAGTAGTGACATTTTGAAATGCAGACTTTGATGGAATGCTCTGTGGGCGTCACGTTGCCTTTGCAGAGCCCCTGATGTGGCTTAACAGTAGAAACCCCCCACAAGTGACCCCATTTTGGAAACTAGACCCCGAAAGGAACTTATCTAGATGTGTGGTGAGCACTTTGAACCCCCAAGTGCTTCATAGAAGTTTATAATGCAGAGCCGGGAAAATAATAAATACGTTTTCTTTCCTCAAAAATAATTATTTAGCCCAGAATTTTTTATTTTCCCAAGGGTAACAGGAGAAATTGGATCCCAAAAGTTGTTGTCCAGTTTCTCCTGAGTACGCTGATATCCCATATGTGGGGGTAAACCACTGTTTGGGCACATGCCGAGGCTCGGAAGTGAAGTAGTGACGTTTTGAAATGCAGACTTTGATGGAATGGTCTGCGGGCATCACATTGCGTTTGCAGAGCCCCTGGTGTGCCTAAACAGTAGAAACCCCCCACAAGTGACCCCATTTTAGAAACTAGACCCCCCAAGGAACTTATCTAGATATGTGGTGAGCACTTTGAACCCCCAAGTGCTTCACAGACGTTTACAACGCAGAGCCGTGAAAATAAAAAATCATTTTTCTTTCCTCAAAAATGATGTTTTAGCAAGCATTTCTTTATTTTCACAAGGGTAACAGGAGAAATTGGACCCCAGTAATTGTTGCGCAGTTTGTCCTGAGTATGCTGGTACCCCATATGTGGGGGTAAACCACTGTTTGGGTGCACGTCGGGGCTCGGAAGTGAGGGAGCACCATTTGACTTTTTGAATACAAGATTGGCTGGAATCAATGGTGGCGCCATGTTGCGTTTGGAGACCCCCTGAAGTGCCTAAACAGTGGAAACCCCTCAATTCTAACTCCAACACACCCCTAACCCTTATCCCAAGTGTAGCCGTAACCCTAATCACAACCCTAACCCCAACACACCCCTAACCACAACACACCCCTAACCCTAACCACAACCCTAATTCCAACCCAACCCTAGCCCTAAGGCTATGTGCCAACGTTGCGGATTCGTATGAGATTTTTCAGCACCATTTTTGAAAAATCCGCGGGTAAAAGGCACTGCGTTTTACCTTCGGATTTACCGCGGATTTCCAGTGTTTTTTGTCCGGATTTCACCTGCGGATTCCTATTGAGGTTCAGGTTCATTTACTTTTTTTTTTATTTTGATCACTGAGATATAACCTATCTCAGTGATCAAAATTCACTCTGGAACGAATCTGCCGGCCGGACCGAGGGGAGCAGACCACAGATCGGGGGGCTGGGGGGGGCGATCGGAGGAGTGGGGTGGGTGCACATTAGTGTGTCCAGCCATGGCCGATGATATTGCAGCATCGGCCATGGCTGGATTGTAATATTTCACCATTTTTTTAGGTGAAATATGACAAATCGCTCTGATTGGCTGTTGATAGTGAAACTGCCAATCAGAGCGATCGTAGCCACGAGGGGGTGAAGCCACCCCCCCTGGGCTAAACTACCACTCCCCCTGTCCCTGCAGATCGGGTGAAATGGGAGTTAACCCTTTCACCCGATCTGCAGGGACGCGATCTTTCCATGACGCATATGCTGCGTCATGGGTCGGAATGGCACCGACTTTCATGACGCAGCGTATGCGTCAAAGGTCGGGAAGGGGTTAACCCCTTAAGCCCCGAGGGTGGTTTGCACGTTAATGACCGGGCCAATTTTTACAATTCTGACCACTGTCCCTTTATGAGGTTATAACTCTGGAACGCTTCAACGGATCTTGGCGATTCTGACATTGTTTTCTCGTGACATATTGTACTTCATTTTAGTAGTAACATTTATTCGATATAACTTGCGTTTATTTGTGAAAAAAACGGAAATTTGGCGAAAATTTTGAAAATTTCGCAATTTTCCAACTTTAAATTTTTATGCCCTTAAATCACAGAGATATGTCACGCAAAATACTTAATAAGTAACATTTCCCACATGTCTCCTTTACATCAGCACAATTTTGGAACCAAAATTTTTTTTTGTTAGGGAGTTATAAGGGTTCAAAGTTGACCAGCAATTTCTCATTTTTACAACACCATTTTTTTTTAGGGACCACATCTCATTTGATGTCATTTTGAGGGGTCTATATGATAGAAAATACCCAAGTGTGACACCATTCTAAAAACTGCACCCCTCAAGGTGCTCAAAACCACATTCAAGAAGTTTATTAACCCTTCAGGGGTTTCACAGGAATTTTTGGAATGTTTAAATAAAAATGAATATTTAACTTTTTTTCACACAAAATTTATTTCAGCTCCAATTTGTTTTATTTTACCAAGGGTAACAGGATAAAATGGATGCCAAACATTGTTGTACAATCTGTACTGAGTACGCTGATACCCCATATGTGGGGGTAAACCACTGTTTGGGCGCATGGCAGAGCTCGGAAGGGAAGGAGCGCCATTTGACTTTTAAATGCAAAATTGACAGGAATTGAGATGGGACACCATGTTGCGTTTGGAGAGCCACTGATGTGCCTAAACATTGAAACCCCCCACAAGTGACACCATTTTGGAAAGTAGACACCCTAAGGAACTTATCTAGATGTGTGGTGACCACTTTGACCCACCAATTGCTTCACAGAAGTTTATAATGCAGAGCCGTAAAAATAAAAAATCATATTTTTTCACAAAAATGATCTTTTCGCCCCCAATATTTTATTTTCCCAAGAGTAAGAGAAGAAATTGAACCTCAAAAATTGTTGGCCAATTTGTCCTGAGTACGCTGATACCCCGTATATGGGTGTAAACCATTGTTTGGGCGCATGGCAGAGCTCGGAAGGGAAGGAGCGCCATTTTACTTTTCAATGCAAAATTGACTGGAATTGAGATGGGATGCCATGTTGCGTTTGGAGAGCCCCTGATGTGCCTAAACATTGAAATCCCCACAAGTGACACCATTTTGGAAAGTAGACCCCTTAAGGAACTTATCTAGAGGTGTGGTGAGCACTTTGACCCAACAAGTGCTTCACAGAAGTTTATAATGCAGAGCCGTAAAAATAAAAAATCATATTTTTTCACAAAAATAATCTTTTCGCCACCAATTTTTTATTTTCCCAAGGGTAAGAGAAGAAATTAGACCACAAAAGTAGTTGTGCAATTTGTCCTGAGTGCGACGATACCCCATATGTGGGGGTAAACCACTGTTTGGGCGCATGGCAGAGCTCGGAAGGAAAGGAGCGCCATTTGACTTTTCAATGCAAAATTGACTGGAATTGAGATGGGACGCCATGTTGCGTTTGGAGAGCCCCTGATGTGCCTAAACATTGGAACCCCTCACAAGTGACACCATTTTGAAAAGTAGACCCCTTAAGGAACTTATCTAGATGTGTGGTGAGCACTTTGACCCAACAAGTGCTTCACAGAAGTTTATAATGCAGAGCCGTAAAAATAAAAAATCTTATTTTTTCACAAAAATGATCTTTTCGCCCCCAATTTTTTATTTTCCCAAGGGTAAGAGAAGAAATTAGACCACAAAAGTTGTTGTGCAATTTGTCCTGAGTGCGACGATACCCCATATGTGGGGGTAAACCACTTTTTGGGTGCATAGCAGAGCTCGGAAGGGAAGGAGCGCCATTTGACTTTTCAATGCAAAATTGACTGGAATTAAGATGGGACGCCATGTTGGTTTGGAGAGCCCCTGATGTGCCTAAACATTAAAAACCCCCACAAGTGACACCATTTTGGAAACTAGACCCTCTAAGGAACTTATCTAGATGTGTTTTGAGAGCTTTGAACCCCCAAGTGTTTCACTACAGTTTATAACGCAGAGCCGTTAAAATAAATTTATTTTTTTTTTCGCAAAAATTATTTAGCCCCCAGTTTTGTATTTTCACAAGGGTAACATAATAAATTGGACCCCAAAAGTTGTTGTCCAATTTGTCCTGAGTACGCTGATACCCCATATGTGGGGGGGAACCACTGTTTGGGCGCATGGCAGAGCTCGGAAGGGAAGGAGCGCCATTTGGAATGCAGACTTAGATGGATTGGTCTGCAGGAGTCACGTTGCATTTGCAGAGCCCCTGATGTACCCAAACAGTACAAACCCCCCACAAGTGACCCCATATTAGAAACTAGACCTCCCATGGAACTTATCTAGATGTGTTGTGAGAACTTTGAACCCCTAAGTGTTTCACTACAGTTTATAACGCAGACCCGTGAAAATAAAAATTCTTTTTTTTTTTCACAAAAATGATTTTTTAGCCCCCAGCTTTGTATTTTTACAAGGGTAACAGAATAAATTGGACCCCAAAAGTTGTTGTTCAATTTGTCCTGAGTACGCTGATACCCCATATGTGGGGGGGAACCACTGTTTGGGCTCATGGCAGAGCTCGGAAGGGAAGGAGCGCCATTTGGAATGCAGACTTAGATGGATTGGTCTGCAGGCGTCACGTTGCATTTGCAGAGCCCCTGATGTACCCAAACAGTAGAAACCACCCACAAGTGACCCCATATTGGAAACTAGACCTCCCATGGAACTTATCTAGATGTGTTGTGAAAACTTTGAACCCCCAAGTGTTTCACTACAGTTTACAACGCAGAGCCGTGAAAATAAAAATCCTTTTTTTTCCCACAAAAATGATTTTTAGCCCCCCAAATTTTTATTTTCCCAAGGATAACAAGAGAACTTGGACCCAAAAAGTTGTTGTCCAATTTGTCTCGAGTACGCTGATACCCCATATGTTGGGGTAAACCCCTGTTTGGGCGCACGGGAGAGCTCGGAAGTGAAGGAGCACTGTTTTACTTTTTCAATGCAGAATTGGCTGGAATTGAGATCGGACGCCATGTCGCGTTTGGAGAGCCCCTGATGTGTCTAAACAGTGGAAACCCCCCAATTATAAATGAAACCCTAATCCAAACGCACCACTAACCCTAATCCCAACTGTAACCCTAACCACACACCTAACCCAGACACACCCCTAATTCTAATCCCAACCCTAATCCCAACCGTAAATGTAATCCAAACCCTAACCCTAGCCCCAACCCTAGCCCTAACCCTAACCCTAACCGGAAATACCGGATTACGTACCGGTAATGCTCTTTTATAGAGCCCACGACAGCACCCACTAGAGAGAGAGGGGATCCGCCCCTAGGAACAGGAAACCTACAGAGAGATAAAAGGGGCGGCCCCCCCTCGCTCCTCAGTTGTTTTACAGAGAATAGGAGGAACCGCCGCCAGGTTTTAGTTAACAGGTTCAGGTATATTCATATATATATATATATATATATATATATATATATATATATATATATATATATATATATATATATATATATATATATATATATATATATATATATATATATATACACATATTTACAACCTTATGCTACTTTCTTCTAATATTTACACCTCACCAAAGAAGCACCACGTGCGACTATATACAGAAAAGGGAGGGATGTGAAAGGGTGCTGTCGTGGGCTCTATAAAAGAGCATTACCGGTACGTAATCCGGTATTTTCTATTCGCCACGACAGCACCCACTAGAGAGAATTTCAGAGACTATAGACTGGGTGGGTTTACTGAGTCAAGGACCGATACCCCAAAAGTCAGATCAGAAGCAGAGGATAGATCTAATCTATAATGTTTATAGAAGGTATTAGGTGAAGACCAAGTTGCAGCCTTACATATAAGGTCTATTGGCACATTCGCCCTTTCTGCCCAGGAAGTCGACAAGGCTCTTGTAGAGTGTGCTCCTATATGCATTGGAGGATCTCTACCTCCAGCTTTATACGCCAGGATTATGGCCTCTCTGATCCAGCGAGATAATGTGTTCTTTGTCACTCTGGTACCTTTGGTTTTACCCTGGAAAGACACAAAGAGAGCCCTACTCTTCCTCCAGTCCCTGGTTCTCTCTAAATAGGCTAGCGCAATTCTTTTTACATCTAGAGTATGAAGTTTTACTTCTTCTGGAGTTGAGTGGTTCTCATAAAAGGTAGGTAACAAGATCTCCTGGGTTCTATGAAAAGTAGTGGCTACTTTAGGAAGATAACAAGGGTCTGTTTTCAAAATTATCCTATCTGATGTTACAGATAAAAAGGGAGGATCTATAGCTAATGCCTGGAGATCACTCACTCTTCTAGCAGAAACTAATGCCACTAACAATACCGTTTTCAAAGAAATATTTTTTAGTGAGGCTGTATGGAGAGGCTCAAACGGTGGCTGTGTCAATGCTTCCAGGACTATGGATAAATCCCACTGAGGAACCTGCGGTATGCTAATTGGTCTTGAACGCTCACAGGCAGATATGAATCGGGATATCCACCTATTACCCGCAACATCATAATTAAAAAGAGCTCCTAAAGCTGAAACCTGGACCTTCAGAGTGCTTACGGAGAGTCCTAATTCCAAACCTCTTTGTAGAAATTCCAACACTGGAAATATAGGAACTTCAGATGAAAGTTGTGCAGTATGGAATTGAAGAAATTTTCTCCAAATTCTAACAAATTCTAGTAGTTGAAGGTTTTCTACTCTTCATAAGAGTGTTAATTAACCCACTAGAAAACCCCCTTATACTTAGTAACTGCCTCTCAAACTCCAGGCAGTCAGGTTCATGCCCTTTGCCTGAGGATGGAGGAATGGTCCCTGAGAGAGCAAGTCCTTGGACTGAGGCAGAATCCACGGGTCTGACACTGACATCGCCCTCAGCCATGAGAACCATGGCCTTTTGGGCCAGAATGGGGCTATTAACAGAACTCTTGCGCCTTCCTCCCTTATTTTTCTTATTACTATAGGTAATAGATTCCATGGGGGGAAAAGCATAGGCCAGGTCGAATGTCCATGGTACCTGGAGGGCATCGAGTATGTCCGGCTTGTCCTCCCTGCATAGAGAGGCAAACCTCCTGACCTGACGGTTGGCTCTTGTGGAAAACAAGTCTATTTGAGGAACACCCCATCGAGCTGTTATTAATCTGAAAATCTTCCTGTTCAGCATCCATTCTCCCTGATGAAGAGTGTGACGGCTGAGGAAATCGGCATGAAAATTGTCTATGCCCCTGATGTGCACTGCTGACAAGGATAGCAGATGACCTTCGGCCAACTCCATGATGTCTGAAGCCACTTCTCTGAGTTTGTCCGACCTTGTACCTCCTTGATGGTTCAGATACGCCACCGCAGTGGTGTTGTCGGAGAATACTCTTGTGTGTGAGCCGCTGAGCTGAGGAAGAAAGTGAAGTAGGGAGTAGTATATAGCCCTCAACTCTTTGACATTTGAGGAATTATTAAGTTCTGAACTGGACCAAAGACCCTGGACCCATTGATCCTGAAAACGTGCCCCCCAGCCTTCAGGACTAGCGTCTGTGGTCACTATACTAGAAGGGGTGATTACCCATAGAACCCCTCTCGAAAGATTTTTCCGATTCAACCACCACATAAGGGAGTGTACTACTTCTGACGTTAGGAAAACTGTTCTATCCAGACATCCTCTATTTTTAATGTCCTCATCCAATACAAATTTTTGTAGATGCCTAGTATGGAACTGCGCCCACTGGACCGCAGGAATGCACGATGTTAGAGAACCTAGTAGTGACATGACATTCCTTAATGACATACTACGCTTTCTGATCGCTAAGGACACTTTATCGAATATGGAAGTTTTCTTATCCTCAGGAAGCTTGCAAATCTGGTCAACTGAATCTAGAAGGAGCCCAAGGAATTTCTGACACGTTACTGGCTGGAGTCTAGATTTTTCCCAATTAACCAGCTAGCCCAGGTTTTGTAAGGATGACACTACCTCCTGTAACCTCTGCTCACACTGTAGGGAGTTCTTACCTACAATCAATAGGTCATCCAAATACGGAATGACCAAGGTATCTTTTACCCGTAAAAAGGACATTACTTCCAGTAGCAATTTAGTAAAAACCCTTGGGGCCATAGATAAACCGAAGGGCATTGCCCGGTATTGTAGATGACGAATTTGCCCTTCTATACAAACTGCTACTCGAAGAAATTGCTGATGTAAATGGTGTATAGGAATATGGTAATAAGCATCTTTAAGATCCAATACTACCATGTAACAGTTTGGAAATAGATTTTTTATGGCCGAACGTATGGATTCCATTTTAAATGTTTTGGGTCTTATAAAGGAGTTCAGTTTTCTCAAGTTAATTATAGTTCTGAAAGAGCCATCAGGCTTACTAATCAGAAATAAGGGAGAGTAAAATCCCCTCCCTATCTGGGAAGATGGAACCTCTACCAGCACTTGTTTGAGTAAGAGGGATTTAACTTCGGTTTCAAGTGCCTCTTGTTGAGGCCTGGATCTTAAGGTGGTAAGGAGGAAGGAGTCCGGAGGCCTTCTAATAAAGTCTAATGTGAGGCCTGAAGATATTAAATCAATGGCCCATGGATTAACCGTTATGTCTTTCCACTGCTTACTAAATTGTTTTAGTCTTCCTCCCACCGGTGAAATATAATCAGCGGAATTTATCTGCTGGCTTGAAGGGGCGCTTATTGAACAAATTTCCTCTTTGTTTGAAATCCTTGTTATTCCATCGGTCCCTGAAGCCTCCCTTCCTTCCGAATGGTGGCTTCTTGAACGCCCTTCTGTAAGAAGGAATAAAGGGATTAGGGAACCCCTTCTTCCTTTCACCTGCCTTAGTGAGAATTTCGTCTAAGACCGTTCCAAAGAGGTACTCACCCTGGCAGGGTATAGTACACAATTTAGCCCTGGACTGGGCATCCCCTTTCCAATTCTTTAACCATAAAGCGCGCCGTGCCGTATTAGTGAGGCTGGCTGTTCTGGCTGCTAGGCGGAGAGAGTCTATAGAGGCATCAGAAATGAAGGCTGCCGCCCCCTTAATCAAAGGAATAGAGGCACGTAGTTTCTCCCTAGATACACCACTCTTAATATTTTGGTCCAACTGCTCCAGCCAGACCAGCATAGATCTACTAGTGGACGTGGCTGAGATCGCCGGTTTAAATGCCGTGACACAAGCTTCCCATGACCTCTTAAGCAGAGCGTCTGATTTTCTATCCATGGGGTCAGGCAAGGAGCCCGCATCCTCTACGGGTAAGGAGGATCGGCGAGAAGTTGATGCTACAGCCGCATCCACTTTAGGAATTTTAGACCAAACTGCCAAGTCCTCATCATCAAAGGGGTACCGCCTCTTACATGATACCGGTACAAAGCCCTTCTGTCCTTTAGCCCATTCTTTTTTAACAAGGTCTTTAATGGCCTGATTCACAGGGAATACTTGGCCCTTTCGCTGCGATAAACCTGCGAACATGATGTCCTGTGGTGTCTGGGGATCTTTAGACTCTGACACCCCCATTGTTCCTCTTACAGCTTTAACCAAATTATTTACATTGTCTGTAGGAAAACAGACATAATCTTCCTCCTCCGAGGAATCCAATCTCTGAGAGATGTCTGAGTCCACCTCTCCACTTTCTGCTGATGTGTCGGCTATAGGTGAAAGAGTCCTTCTACTTCTCCTTTCCATATTAACCGCCGGACTACCCCTCAAGGACTGAAGCTCTTCCCGGATCATGAGACGTATGTCATTCATCCTGACCGAACTCTCCTGCTGTAAAGTGTTATCAATGCAATGTTGACATAGCTCCTTAATATATGAGTCAGGTAGGGGCTCATTACATATCTTACACTGCTTATGTTTAGATTTTGACGTCCGCTTAGCCTATAAAAAAGACACAAGCAGAGGAGACTACTGTAAGAGATATGAAGCTATATATACACTTATCCGGAAAATAAAATATATACCGGCTGCAGAGTTGTCTGGTCGGCCTGGGGTTTGGAACGGGACGATTTTTTCCCTGATTTATCCGTGGAATCACTCATTTTTGAGTGTCCGCTGATTTTCTTATTAGCATCACCACTAGGCAGGATTACAACCTCCAGTGGGCGCTCAATATCTTCCTGAGACGACATGGTGCGCACAGTGCCATGTGTCTTCAGCCTTATATAGAGCCGTTCTTACAAGGGATACACGCCCCCATCTTTCCTCCCCCCTTTTTTTTTTTTTTTTTTACCTGACCAACTTTATTGGTCCTCTCCACCGCTGTTGAGCGCCAAGGCGTCCACGCCAGCACGCTCAGCTGACCCCGCATACCCGGAAGTTCCGCTTTACATCCGGGTACGCCGACCATACAGCGCCTGCATGTGCGCTCGCGCGTCTTCCTTCTATGCTGCAGAGGAAGAGAAGCTCCTGCTACCGCGGCCGTTCATGCCCCACTGTGGCCGGAGGGTAAGCGCTTTCCATAGCGACACTTACTTGGTGTGCTGACGGGGATTCTTTAGGCGGTGGAGCAAAAACCAACGGTCTCCCAACAGGGAGACTGTTGTGATCCCGGCATGCTGATGTATCCAGATGAGGGGGGAACCAACAGGAACCCCCGTCTCTGATGCTCGCTCTGGGGCCCCTGTCGCTCAACAGAGACGTACAGGCTGTGTTCCAGGCGAGCTTTTCCTCTTCTTAGCTGCAGAGATTCTCTCTGAGGGTTCCCTCCTTGGGAACAGGAAACCAACTGAGGAGCGAGGGGGGGCCGCCCCTTTTATCTCTCTGTAGGTTTCCTGTTCCTAGGGGCGGATCCCCTCTCTCTCTAGTGGGTGCTGTCGTGGCGAATAGAAAAATGGAAATAAATACATTTTTTTTAATTTTATTATTTTTCCCTAAGGCTAGGTTCACATTGCGTTAGGGAAATCCGTTTAGCACTAGCGGATTGCGCTAACACAATGTCTTTTTAGGTGTCGTGTTTAGTGGTCGCGTTAACGTCCCCGCTCTGGAAGATCGGGGATCGGACCTCGGGCGCGCCGCGGACGCTGCAAGCAGCGTCTGAGGCGCGCCACAAAAGAATGGCACCTTGCTAGCGCGAGCCGAAAATGGCACGCTGTAGCGATGCGCTACACCTGAAAATCACATTGCTGTCAATGGTTGTGCTAACGGACCCGTTGCACGGCGTTAATTGTGACATTTTCGCCGTGCAACGCTGTCCGTTAGCGTTAACCCATTAACGCAATGTGAACCTAGCCTAACTAAGGGGGTGATGAAGGGGGGTTTGATTTACTTTTATAGCGAGTTTTTTAGCGGATTTTTATGATTGGCAGCCGTCACACACTAAAAGACGCTTTTTATAGCAAAAAAGTTTTTGCGTCTCCACATTTTGAGACCTATAATTTTTCCATATTTTGGTCCACAGAGTCATGTGAGGTCTTGTTTTTTGCGGGACGAGTTGACGTTTTTATCGGTTACATTTTCGGACACGTGACAGTTTTTGATCGCTTTTTATTCCGATTTTTTTGTGAGGCAGAATGACCAAAAACCAGCTATTCATGAATTTCTTTTGGGGGAGGCGTTTATACCGTTCCGCGTTTGGTAAAATTGATGAAGCAGTTTTATTCTTCGGGTCAGTACGATTACAGCGACACCTCATTTATATAATTTTTTTTATGTTTTGGCGCTTTTATACGATAAAAGCTATTTTATAGAAAAAATAATTATTTTGGCATCGCTTTATTCAGAGGACTATAACTTTTTTATTTTTTTGGTTATGATGCTATATGGCGGCTCGTTTTTTGCGGGACAAGATGACGTTTTCAGAGGTAACATGGTTATTTATATCCGTCTTTTTGATCGCGTGTTATTCCACTCTTTGTTCAGCGTTATGATAATAAAGCGTTGTTTTTTGGCTCGTTTTTTTTTTTTTTTTCTTACGGTGTTCACTGAAGGGGTTAACTAGTGGGCCAGTTTTATAGGTCGGGTCGTTACGGACGCGGCGATACTAAATATGTGTACTTTTATTGTTTTTTTTTTTATGTAAAGAAATGTATTTATGGGAATAATATTTTTTTTTTTCTGCTTTATTTAGGAATTTTTTTTTTATTTTTTTTTTTACAAGTGTGGAAATTTTTTTTTTTACTTTTTCACTTTGTCCCAGGGGGGGACATCACAGATCACCGATCTGACAGTGTGCACAGCACTCTATCAGATCGGTGATCTGACATACAGCCGGGCAGGATTAGAGCTGCAGCTGCAGCCTGATCCTGACCCGGAAGTGCTCCCTGCAGGACCCGGATGCAGCCCGGCGGCCATTTTGGATCCGGGGACTGCAGGGAGAAGACGCTCGGTACACGGTGAGCACATCACCGTGTACCGATCGTCTCAGGGAAGCCCGCAGGGAGCCCCCTCCCTGCGCGATGCTTCCCTGCACCGCCGGCACACCGCGATCATCTTTGATCGCGGTGTGCCGGGGGTTAATGTGCCGGGAGCGGTCCGTGACCGCTCCTGGCACATAGTGCCGGATGTCAGCTGCGATAGGCAGCTGACACCCGGCCGCGATCGGCCGCGCTCCCCCCGTGAGCGCGGCCGATCGCATATGACGTACTATCCCGTCCATGGGAATTAAGTCCCAGGTCACCTGGACGGGATAGTACGTCATATGGGATTAAGGGGTTAATGGACACAGAATGGTCAGATGTTGGCAAGACAAAAGTTTTGTCGCCCACAGAAAGTAATGTTATATTCAAACAAATGGTTAACTTAAAATACAAATACATGTTGCATAACATTGGTGAATGAAGTTGTGGTGCTATTAGAGTCATATTTAATATTTTGTGTGACTTCCATAAGATTGAAGGACTGCATCCATGCGGTTCAACAATGATTCATACAATTTATTAATGAAGTCAACAGGAATAGCAAAGAATGTAGTCTTTCATGCCTCCCAGAGTTCATCTAGATTATTTGGTTTTGTCTTCCAAGCTTCCTCTTTCATCCTACCCCAAACATGCTCAATGATGTTCATGTCTAGGGTTGAGCGAAACGGATCGTTCATTTTCAAAAGTCGCCGACTTTTGGCAAAGTCGGGTTTCATGAAACCCGACCCGATCCCTGTGTGGGGTCGGCCATGCGGTACGCGTTTCGTATGACGCGCTTGGCGCCATTTTTTTCAGCCAACGAAGGGGCGTGGGCAGAGTGATGACATAGGCGTCCACGCCCCTAAGACCCATCGCCATGTTGTCGCTTGTGCGCTGTAGCGATGTGCAATGTGTAACACCAGCTTTTCAGAGGAGGGAGGGAGGGAGGGAGGGAGGGAGGGGGAGAGGGAGAGGGAGAGGGAGAGGGAGAGGGAGAGGGAGAGGGAGAGGGAGAGGGAGAGGGAGAGGGAGAGGGAGAGGGAGAGGGAGAGGGAGAGGGAGAGAGAGAGAGAGAAAAAAAAAAAAAAATCCCATTGGCTTTGCATTGGGTTTCGTGTTTCGGTCGATCCTCGACTTTTCGCCATAATCGGCCGATTTCACTCGACTCGACTTTTGAGATGGTCGGGTTTCGCGAAACCCGGCTCGACCCTAAAAAAGTCAAGGTCGCCCAACCCTATTCATGTCTGGTGACTGGGCTGGCCAGTCCTTGAGCACCTTGATCTTTTTTGCTTGGAGGAACTTTGTTGTAGAGATGGATATATGAGATGGAGCACCATCCTGCTGCAGAATTTGACCCCTTTTATGATTTGGAATATAAGAGGTAGCTACCGTATATACTGCAGTATAAGCTGACCCGAGTATAAGCGGATCCCCCTAATTTTGCCACAAAAAACTGGGAAAACTTAATGACTCGAGTATAAGCCTAGGGTGAGAAATGCAGCAGCTACTGGAAAATGTCAAAAGTAAAAAATAGATACCAATAAAAGTAAAATTAATTGAGACATCAGTAGGTTAAGTGTTTTTGAATATCCATATTGAATCAGGAGCCCCATATAATGCTCTATAAAGTTTATGATGGCCCCATAAGATGCTCCATATTAAAATATGCCCTATATAATCCTGCATAAAGGTTAATAATGGCCCCATAAAATGCTCCATAGACACATTTGCCCAATATAATGCTGCACAAATGTTGATTATGGCCCCATAAGATGCTCCATAAAGATATTTGCCCCATATAGTGCTGCACAAATGTTATGGCCCCATAAGATACTCCATACAGACATTTGCCCCATACAATGCTGCACAAACGTTAATTATGGCCCCATAAAGATATTTGCCCCATATAGTGCTGCACAAATGTTGATTATGGCCCCATAAGATGCTCCATACAGACACTTGCCCCATGCAATGCTGCACAAACGTTGATTATGGCCCTATAAGATGCTCCATACAGACACTTGCCCCATATACTACTGCACAAACGTTGATTATGGCCCCATAAGATGCTCCATACAGACACTTGCCCCATAGTACTGCACAAATGTTATGGCCCCATAAGATGCTCCATACAGACACTTGCCCCATATAGTTCTGCACAAACGTTGATTATGGCCCCATACAGACACTTGTCCCATATAGTGCTGCATAAACGTTATGGCCCCATAAGATGCTCCATACAGACACTTGCCCCATTTGCTGTTGCTGTGATAAAAAAAAAAAAAAAAATCACATGCTCACCTCTCCGTCGCTCAGGCCCCCGGCACTTTCAATATTCATCTAACTTCGTTCCGGCGCTGCTCCGTCTTCAGCGTCTTGTGCACTGACGTTCAGGCAGAGGGCGCGCACTAACCACGTCACCGCGCCCTCTGACCTGAGCATCACTGCAGAAGACTCTGCGGCGCCGGAACGAGGAGCAGGTGAATATCGCGCAGCGCTCCCCCTCCCCGAATATACTCACCTGCTCCTGGCGCGGTGAAGTCCCTGGTTCCCCAGCAGCTTCTTCCTGTATTGAGCGGTCACCGTTACCGCTCATTACCATAATGAATATGCGGCTCCACCCCTATGGGAAGTGGAGCAGCATATTCATTACTGTAATAAGCGATACCATGTGACCACTCAGTACAGGAAGAAGCTGGGGCGCCAGGGATCGCGCCAGGAGAAGGTGAGTATAATTAGATGGCCCCCGCTCCCCCTCCTATGCCGACCCCTGGGTATGACTCAAGTATAAGCCGAGAGGGGGACTTTCAGCCCCAAAAAATGGGCTGAAAATCTCAGCTTATTCTCGAGTATATACGGTAATACTTCTTGATATTTTAGACTATTGATGTTGCCTTCCACCTTGCAAATGTTTCGCACCCCCATACCAAATGTAAACCCAGACCATGATCTTTCCACCACCAAATGTAACTGTTTTCTGGGTGTATTTTGGATCTATACTGGTTCCAGTAGGTCTCCTGCAGTATTTGCAGGGGCTGAGGTGTAATTCTACTGAAGATTCATCAGAGAAATCCACCTTCTGCCACTTTTCCAGCATCTATCTGTTTAACAGGCTGTTGGACTTTGCAAATGCCACACGGTTTTTTATTTGCCTTTTGTTTAGTGCTGGCTTCTGGGCACTGATTCGACCATGGAGGCCATTTTGAGACAGAATCCTACAAACTGTTCTAGTTGACACAGTGACTTGAGGTGACCAGGCCTGTTGGAACTCCGCTGCAGTGGAAGAGGGGCTTGCTTTGGATTTTCTAACCACAAAAGTTCCTCCTGAGCAGTTGTCTTGCGGGGTCTGCCAGACCTGGGCTTGTCAAGCACATCTCCAGTCTCTTCAAATCTTTTTTAATTCTTTGTACTTGACGCTTAGACACATTAAAGGTGCCAGCCACCTCTGCAGTGGATCTGGTCTTCAGCCTCTTGATAATCCAGGCTTTGGTCGCAGGGTGGATTTTTGGCATGTTGTCAGAGCTCAATTTGCAGTTCAAATGAAAGTCTGGGGTGCTGGGTTTCTTTTTATACACACACACACACACACACTAATTAACCGATCATTTACTGAGCACAGGTGAGGATGTAAACTAGGATTGGGTGCATTATATGACCAGGCGACAAAACTTTTTTCTTGCCCAAATCTGACCAGTCTGTGTCCATTAACTGATCAATATTTCTGCATTGATGCCAATTTATTTTCTTAACCTAAACCACATTTCTGAGGGTTTCAGAATAATTGATACAACCAATGGATGAATTTAATGTCAGGTTATAAGCTTTTATTTACATAACATGGATAAGCGACAATTTCTGTCAGGGAGTATAAGATGCAAAAAAAAAAAATTGCCACAGAAAACTGCAGCTAAATATATATTAAAGAAGGAGCAGCAGAAGACCGTAATGGAGCTTTTGGAGGTAAGCAGTGAGAGCTATGTACTCACATACAGTGCCTGCAGGCCTTGCATTGATGTGGATATGCGCACATAGACTCCCCTGCCTACCTTGCGCTGCAATCTATATACTCCCGAATTAGCCCTAAAGAGGACTGTTGGTTTGTCAGGATTTGTGGACTGAACAGTAGCAGACCTACACTAACTATTACAAGGACGATTCTGACCCTCTCTCATCAGCAGCTCTCCCTACACTAGCTGAGTCTGGAGCAGAATACGGCGAACAGGGCGGCACCAGGTCTCTTATAGGCCCGATGACGCTGTGCAGCCAGCCAATCAATGTAATGCCACAACCAACATGGCTGCAGCATTACAGTGTGTGGCAGGCAATCCCTGCATGTTGATTGGCACTCTAAAGAGCGCCAAATATGCAGGGCGGTGACCCGACCTACCACCGAGCGAAGCCAGAAATACTCGGCCAGCTCTGAGCATTGCAATGCTCCGGCAAGCACCGAGTAGTGGCGAGCAGGCTCTTTCATCACTAGAGATTACATATGCATCTGTATTGACTCCTGACAGGTCGCTGATCCCTCAGTGATCTGCCCCCCATTTTTACATAATGCATATAATAGTTTTGATATTATTGTTGATAATGCCTATAATATTGTGGCTATTGTGAGGTTTAGAATATAAATTACATCCAGCAAAATGTCACCAGCGGTGGCAGCGCCTGGACAGTAGCATCTATAAGTAAGAGATAAATGCTATCGCCGCCGATGTCATTTTGCTGGATGTAATTTATTTTCTAAGGCTTCTTTCACACTTCCGTCTTCCTAATCTACACAGGATACGTCAAGACGTTGAAATGACGGATCCTGTGCAGATTGTGGAAAAGGTGTGCACTGGGCCCGTCTTTCTGATGGAGTCTTCGTGCCTATGTGCACCTGTTGTGCATGTGTAAACGCATACACAACACAAACCAGGTATATATATATATATATATATATATATATATATATATATATATATATATATATATATATATATATATATATATATATATATATATATATATATATATCAGTATTCTCACCTACCGGCGTTCCCGCGCAATGATACTCCCGGCAGCTAGCGTTCCTAGTGATACATTGCAAAATCTCGTGAGAAGTCGCGGTCTCGCGAGACCGCAACTTCTCGCAATGTATTACTAGGAAGTAACGCTAGCTGCCGGGAGCATCTGTGACGCTGCGCGGGAACGCCGGTAGGTGAGAATATTGCGATTTTTTAAATTTTTTAAAATTATTTTTAACATTATATCTTGCTACTATTGATGCTGCATAAGCAGCATCAATAGCAAAAAGAGAAAGAGAGCGAGCGAGAGAGAATTTCCCTGATGGGAAATTCTTCCATGCATGCTTTGAAAAGGCGGGACCCGTCGCTGGATTCCTGCTTTGCACAGTCAGCGACGCATCCAGCGCCCATTGGCTTCCCTTGTAGCCAGTGACGGGCAGCGCAGGATGCGTCGCTAACAGATTTTCCAACGTGCAGAAAAAACTTCCTCTGAGCGTTTTCTCTGCCCGACGGACCTTTTTTTTATGCAGGATCCAGTGAAAGACGGATGAAACGGATGGCCATCCGTCACAATCCGTGGCTAATACAAGTCTATGAGAAAATGCAGGATCCTGCATTCTCAAAAAACGACGGATTGTGATTGTGACGGGAGCTGAAAGACGGAAGTGTGAAAGAGGTCTCTTGATCCTAGGGGGTAGGTGGATCCTCCAGGTTGTAAGTTCCATAGAAAACGGCATTCAAATACCAAAGTCATTAGAACAGTTTTGGGAGGAGGAGAATGTTGTGGTCTGGAGGCAAAATGGTGATCACATGATTGTGATACAGCTGGACTACACCACCGATAAAGCAGCCACAGCCGGTGACGGAGAAGAATCTGTGACTTCTCTGCATTTAGTGGTTACTACTCACCTGGGTAATCATATGTAGGAATCTCCTCTTTCCACCACTCATCACCTCTCACATATGTCTCTGTAGTATTAATATGGGTCAGATCTTCACCCTGAAATAAATATTGTAAAAGTCACCGACAGATGGAGAAGTCACATCTATGATCAGCTCTAATCCTGCCATCTCCACTGTTCTCTTTACACAAGTATAAAACATATAATACTGGTGGATAAAACAAGACTGAGCATAAGATCTTCACAGCCGTCTACACATCATAGGGGAGATCTCATGACACCTTCTCTCCATCTACCTGAGGATCCTGAGGAACATCGGGATCTTCTTGTTTACAGTCCTGTGGAAGAAGAGGACTGGGACATCTCTCTGGTGTTGTCCTCTTACTGGATAGATCTGGAGGAAACACATACAGGGACTGAATTCATTCTTTACATACAGATAATTATAGACCGTGTGTATTTAGTCCTGTCTATTACCTGGTGATGTGAGGGGCTGGGGAACCTCCATCATGACGTCCTTGTACAGATATTTGTGTCCTTCTAAATACTCCCACTCCTCCATGGAGAAATAGACAGCAACATCCTGACACCTTATAGGAACCTGACACATACAATGATACCGTCATACCATGATCCCTTCATAGCGTTACTGTATAATGTCCCAGCATTCCCAGCAGTGTCACCTCTCCAGTCAGCAGCTCAATCATCATGTAGATGAGTTCTAGGATCTTCTTGTCATTGATGTCCTCATGTATCAGGGGGTGAGGTGGAGGCCATGTTATTGGGCTTAGGGGTCTTCCCCATCCCTCAGGGTCCTGACAGCGCTCACTAGAGGCCTTCTTCACTACTGTGTAATCCTGGTTATGGAGAAACACATTAATAAATCTCACTACAGACATTTCCAGAGTCCTCACCTCTCCAGTTCTGTCCATCTGTTATTCCCATAGATAAGAATGATGTAATGTGACATCATCAGAATCTCTCACCTCTCCAGTAAGCCGGAAGAGGATCTCTAGGGTGAGGTGTAATATCCTCTCGGCCATCTTGTCTCTGTCCATATTGATCTTTGATGGGTAAATCAGGAAAATTCTCTTATATAGAAGATCTTCACTGAGAGGATCCGATATTGTAGAGACCTGAATGAGAAGATGAGCAGATGTAACATCATAAAATCCTGTGTAATAATACAATTACTGGCCATTTTCCTGAAGCCGAGTTAGCAGATTTAGATCTCGGCTTCAGAAAAATGGCCCCCGCGATCTCCATCTCCCGCGGCTATTTTCCTGAAGCCCCGGGAAGCTCCTTCGCCTATCGGTAAGGCAGGCATGCATGCAAAATGCAAACGATGCAACAAAGACATGCAAGGCATGGTGGCGCGAATGAGACAACATCATGAGAAGTGCGGTGATGAAGATGACTCATCTTCATCACCACACTTCTCATGTTGCCTCAATCGCGCCACCAGGCCTTACATCTCTTTGTTGCATCGTTTGCATTTTGCATGCATGCCTGCCTTACCGATAGGCGAAGGAGCTTCATTAAAATATCCCCAAACTGGGTCTCTTTTACTGCCTGCTGCCATTATAAGGAAAGAATGTAATAAACCTCAGATCGTACACACAAACAGATCCAGACTTGTCTGTCTGTGGCTATGCTGCATTATTGTGCTCAAAGTTTCACTTTCATTTTCTTGTCTGCTTTCCCTTCCTCCTCCTCACACTTAGATTCACATTCTTCTTGTGTTGTGCAGATCTATTCCACTCCAAACAATCAGAAACATATTGTCTAACTTCTTGGACTTGGCACTGAAGGGGTTGATTCTGTATTCATAGGTTTGTAGAACAATAGAATTAAGGTCTTTTTCTCAACTCTGTTCATGTTGTAACATTTTTGCCGTGAAGAAGAGGCTGGGACCTCTGCGGAGTCAAATTCAGTTTTGAGAACTGCGTAAGTAAAGCGAGCGTCTGTGATAATATAGGAGAGAAACTGCCCACTAATCCTACAGAAACCTCTGGAAGAGCATGGCATTGTGAATGTTACACATATACAGCCTTTATTCTACTGAGTTAAACAACTCAGCTTTATCTCATAATGGAAGAACCTTTGGATGGTAAAATATTTTCCTCAAAAAGCAGTTTATTGAAAAAAAATCCGATTTAAATAAAAAAAAATCCGATTTTTTTGATTTTTTTTTTTAAAAAACATTGATTTTTATCCACCCTGCAGGGTACAATAGCAGAGCCTGGAGAGGCAGCAGTAACCCATTGCACAGTATCAGATCCAACGAAACACTGGGACTGACATCTCCGCTGAGCAGGCTCCCCTGCGGTCGATGCAGAATGGGAGACCGCAGCAGACACAGCTCGAGATTCCCCCTGTACAGCGGCGGGAACTCGACTCCTAACACCCATCTTATAAAAATTCTTTTTTTCTGTAATTTTCACCCCAAATTTGGGGTGCGTCTTATGGTCCGGTGCGTCTTATAGTCGGAAAAATACGGTATTACATGAAAAACACCACCCAAAAAATTGGGCATGGAGGTACTGTTGAAAAATTATACTGTGTATGGGAATCAAGAAAGTGGCACCAAATGGTATCAAGAAAGGGGATACGTGAGGATTTATTATCTAGTGGTTTGGGTGGAAGCATATTGTGTGGGACATCTTGTACTATAAATGTGTGAGGGATAAAAGGGGAACATTATACTGTGTAGAGGCCCCGTACTATGAGAGTTATACATGTTTCCTTGGTTCCTGTCTTTCATAGTTGGGTCGTTTGTATCTATCAGCGGAAAAGGAACAAAACCATTGTGATTCTTATAAGGAGGCAACACAAAACCCCTAAATATAACATTTTATAACAACCCCACAATCTGTGACTCTTCAGGATAATCGCTCTCACCATTGGATTAGAGCTGATACTATGAAGCTAAAGTGACTGAACAGACTTTCTGTCACCTCCATAAAGGGGCACTTTACTGTGTTTGTCAGAACTGTCCGAGGATTATTAGAGGGGATAGTTCCCCCAATTAGAGGGGACACCTGTGGATATTGGGGTCTTTACCTGCTACAGTTCTGGTGTGGAGCCTCCACCCGCAGAGCCGCACTCCACATAGAGAATAATGGAGCCTCCAGCACCGACCTCCACCCGCAGAGCCGCACTCCACATAGAGAATAATGGAGCCTCCAGCACCGACCTCCATCCGCAGAGCCGCACTCCACATAGAGAATAATGGAGCCTCCAGCACCGACCTCCACCGCAGAGCCACACACCACATAGAGAATAATGGAGCCTCCAGCACCGACTTCCACCCGCAGAGCCGCACTCCACATAGAGAATAATGGGGCCTCCAGCACCAACCTCCACCAACACTCCACATAGAGAATAATGGAGCCTCAAGCACCACCCTCCACCCGCAGAGCCGCACTCCACATAGAGAATAATGGAGCCTCCAGCCCCGACCTCCACCCGCAGAGCCGCACTCCACACAGAGAATAATGGAGCCTCCAGCACCGACCTCCACCCGCAGAGCCGCATTCCACATAGAGAATAATGGAGCCTCCAGCACCGACCTCCACCCGCAGAGCCGCACTCCACATAGAGAATAATGGGGCCTCCAGCACCAACCTCCACCCGCACTCCACATAGAGAATAATGGAGCCTCAAGCACCACCCTCCACCCGCAGAGCCGCACTCCACATAGAGAATAATGGAGCCTCCAGCCCCGACCTCCACCCGCAGAGCCGCACTCCACACAGAGAATAATGGAGCCTCCAGCACCGACCTCCACCCGCAGAGCCGCACTCCACACAGAGAATAATGGAGCCTCCAGCACCGACCTCCACCCGCAGAGCCGCATTCCACATAGAGAATAATGGAGCCTCCAGCACCGACTTCCACCCACAGAGCCGCACCCCACATAGAGAATAATGGAGCCTCCAGCACCGACCTCCACCCGCAGAGCCACACTCCACATAGAGAATAATGGAGCCTCCAGCACCGACCTTCACCCACAGAGCCACACTCCACATAGAGAATAATGGAGCCTCCAGCACCGACCTCCACCTGCAGAGCCGCACACCACAGAGAATAATGGGGCCTCCAGCACCGACCTCCACCCGCAGAGCCGCACTCCACATAGAGAAAAATGGGGCCTCCAGCCCCGACCTCCACCCGCAGAGCCGCACTCCACATAGAGAATAATGGGGCCTCCAGCACCGACCTCCACCCGCAGAGCCGCACTCCACATAGAGAATAATGGAGCCTCCAGCACCGACCTCCACCCGCAGAGCCGCACTCCACATAGAGAATAATGGAGCCTCCAGCACCACCCTCCACCCGCACTCCACATAGAGAATAATGGAGCCTCCAGCACCGACCTCCACCCACAGAGCCGCACTCCACATAGAGAATAATGGAGCCTCCAGCACCGACCTCCACCCGCATTCCTCATAGAGAATAATGGAGCCTCCAGCACCGACCTCCACCCGCAGAGCCGCACTCCACATAGAGAATAATGGAGCCTCCAGCACCGACCTCCACCCGCATTCCTCATAGAGAATAATGGAGCCTCCAGCACCGACCTCCACCCGCAGAGCCGCACTCCACATAGAGAATAATGGAGCCTCCAGCACCGACCTCCACCCGCAGAGCCGCACTCCACATAGAGAATAATGGGGCCTCCAGCACCGACCTCCACCCGCAGAGCCGCACTCCACATAGAGAATAATGGAGCCTCCAGCACCGACCTCCACCCACAGAGCCGCACTCCTCATAGAGAATAATGGGGCCTCCAGCACCGACCTCCACCCGCAGAGCCGCACTCCACATAGAGAATAATGGAGCCTCCATCACCGACCTCCACCCGCAGAGCCGCACTCTACATAGAGAATAATGGAGCCTCCAGCCCCGACCTCCACCCGCAGAGCCGCACTCCACATAGAGAATAATGGGGCCTCCAGCACCGACCTCCACCCGCAGAGCCGCACTCCACATAGAGAATAATGGAGCCTCCAGCACCGACCTCCACCCGCAGAGCCACACTCCACATAGAGAATAATGGAGCCTCCAGCACCGACCTCCACCCGCAGAGCCGCACTCCACATAGAGAATAATGGAGCCTCCAGCAGCGACCTCCACCCGCAGAGCCACACTCCACATAGAGAATAATGGAGCCTCCAGCACCGACCTCCACCCGCAGAGCCGCACTCCACATAGAGAATAATGGAGCCTCCAGCACCGACCTCCACCCACAGAGCCGCACTCCACATAGAGAATAATGGAGCCTCCAGCACCGACCTCCACCCGCAGAGCTGCACTCCACATAGAGAATAATGGAGCCTCCAGCACCGACCGCCACCCAGAGCCGCACTCCACACAGAGAATAATGGAGCCTCCAGCACTGACCTCCACCCGCAGAGCCGCACTCCACATAGAGAATAATGGAGCCTCCAGCACCGACCTCCACCCACAGAGCCGCACTCCACATAGAGAATAATGGAGCCTCCAGCACCGACCTCCACCCGCAGAGCTGCACTCCACATAGAGAATAATGGAGCCTCCAGCACCGACCGCCACCCAGAGCCGCACTCCACACAGAGAATAATGGAGCCTCCAGCAGCGACCTCCACCCGCAGAGTCGCACTCCACATAGAGAATAATGGAGCCTCCAGCAGCGACCTCCACCCGCAGAGCCGCACTCCACATAGAGAATAATGGAGCCTCCAGCACCGACCTCCACCCGCAGAGCCGCACTCCACATAGAGAATAATGGAGCCTCCAGCACCGACCTCCACCCACAGAGCCGCACTCCACATAGAGAATAATGGAGCCTCCAGCACCTACCTGCACTCCACATAGAGAATAATGGAGCCTCCAGCACTGACCTCCACCCGCAGAGCCGCACTCCACATAGAGAATAATGGAGCCTCCAGCACCGACCTCCACCCACAGAGCCGCACTCCACATAGAGAATAATGGAGCCTCCAGCACCGACCTCCACCCGCAGAGCTGCACTCCACACAGAGAATAATGGAGCCTCCAGCACTGACCTCCACCCGCAGAGCCGCACTCCACATAGAGAATAATGGAGCCTCCAGCACCGACCTCCACCCACAGAGCTGCACTCCACATAGAGAATAATGGAGCCTCCAGCACTGACCTCCACCCCCAGAGCCGCACTCCACATAGAGAATAATGGAGCCTCCAGCACCGACCTCCACCCCCAGAGCCACACTCCACATAGAGAATAATGGAGCCTCCAGCAGCGACCTCCACCCGCAGAGCCGCACTCCACATAGAGAATAATGGAGCCTCCAGCAGCGACCTCCACCCGCAGAGCCACACTCCACATAGAGAATAATGGAGCCTCCAGCACCGACCTCCACCCGCAGAGCCGCACTCCACATAGAGAATAATGGAGCCTCCAGCACCGACCTCCACCCACAGAGCCGCACTCCACATAGAGAATAATGGAGCCTCCAGCACCTACCTGCACTCCACATAGAGAATAATGGAGCCTCCAGCACCGACCGCCACCCAGAGCCGCACTCCACATAGAGAATAATGGAGCCTCCAGCACCGACCTCCACCCCCAGAGCCGCACTCCACATAGAGAATAATGGAGCCTCCAGCACCGACCTCCACCCGCAGAGCCGCACTCCACATAGAGAATAATGGAGCCTCCAGCACCGACCTCCACCCGCAGAGCCGCACTCCACATAGAGGATAATGGAGCCTCCAGCACCGACCTCCACCCGCAGAGCTACACTCCACATAGAGAATAATGGAGCCTCCAGCACCGACCTCCACCCGCAGGGCCGCACTCCACATAGAGAATAATGGAGCCTCCAGCACCGACCTCCACCCGCAGAGCCGCACTCCACATAGAGAATAATGGAGCCTCCAGCACCGACCTCCACCCGCAGAGCCGCACTCCACATAGAGAATAATGGAGCCTCCAGCACCGACCTCCACCCGCAGAGCCGCACTCCACATAGAGGATAATGGAGCCTCCAGCACCGACCTCCACCCGCAGAGCCGCACTCCACATAGAGAATAATGGGGCCTCCAGCACCGACCTCCACCCGCAGAGCCGCACTCCACATAGAGAATAATGGAGCCTCCAGCACAGACCTCCACCCACAGAGCAGCACTCCACATAGAGAATAATGGAGCCTCCAGCACCGACCTCCACCCGCAGAGCCGCACTCCACATAGAGAATAATGGATCCTCCAGCACCGACCTCCACCCGCAGAGCCGCACTCCACATAGAGAATAATGAAGCCTCCAGCACCGACCTCCACCCGCAGAGCCGTACTCCACATGGAGAATAATGGGGCCCCCAGCACCGACCTCCACCCACAGAGCCACACTCCACATAGAGAATAATGGAGCCTCCAGCACCGACCTCCACCCGCAGAGCCGCACTCCACATAGAGAATAATGGAGCCTCCAGCACCGACCTCCACCCGCAGAGCCGCACTCCACATAGAGAATAATGGAGCCTCCAGCACCGACCTCCACCCCCAGAGCCGCACTCCACATAGAGAATAATGGAGCCTCCAGCACCGACCTCCACCCGCAGAGCCGCACTCCACATAGAGAATAATGGAGCCTCCAGCACCGACCTCCACCCGCAGAGCCGCACTCCACATAGAGGATAATGGAGCCTCCAGCACCGACCTCCACCCGCAGAGCTACACTCCACATAGAGAATAATGGAGCCTCCAGCACCGACCTCCACCCGCAGGGCCGCACTCCACATAGAGAATAATGGAGCCTCCAGCACCGACCTCCACCCGCAGAGCCGCACTCCACATAGAGAATAATGGAGCCTCCAGCACCGACCTCCACCCGCAGAGCCGCACTCCACATAGAGAATAATGGAGCCTCCAGCACCGACCTCCACCCGCAGAGCCGCACTCCACATAGAGGATAATGGAGCCTCCAGCACCGACCTCCACCCGCAGAGCCGCACTCCACATAGAGAATAATGGGGCCTCCAGCACCGACCTCCACCCGCAGAGCCGCACTCCACATAGAGAATAATGGAGCCTCCAGCACAGACCTCCACCCACAGAGCAGCACTCCACATAGAGAATAATGGAGCCTCCAGCACCGACCTCCACCCGCAGAGCCGCACTCCACATAGAGAATAATGGATCCTCCAGCACCTACCTCCACCCGCAGAGCCGCACTCCACATAGAGAATAATGAAGCCTCCAGCACCGACCTCCACCCGCAGAGCCGTACTCCACATGGAGAATAATGGGGCCCCCAGCACCGACCTCCACCCACAGAGCCACACTCCACATAGAGAATAATGGAGCCTCCAGCACCGACCTCCACCCGCAGAGCCGCACTCCACATAGAGAATAATGGAGCCTCCAGCACCGACCTCCACCCGCAGAGCCGCACTCCACATAGAGAATAATGGAGCCTCCAGCACCGACCTCCACCCGCAGAGCCGCACTCCACATAGAGAATAATGGGGCCTCCAGCACCGACCTCCACCCGCAGAGCCGCACTCCACATAGAGAATAATGGAGCCTCCAGCACCGACCTCCACCCGCAGAGCCGCACTCCACATGGAGAATAATGGAGCCTCCAGCACCGACCTCCACCTGCAGAGCTGCACTCCACATAGAGAATAATGGAGCCTCCAGCACCGACCTCCACCCGCAGAGCCGCACTCCACATAGAGAATAATGGAGCCTCCAGCACCGACCTCCACCCGCAGAGCCGCACTCCACATAGAGAATAATGGAGCCCCCAGCACCGCCCTCCACCCACAGAGCCGCACTCCACATAGAGAATAATGGAGCCTCCAGCACCGACCTCCACCCGCACTCCACATAGAGAATAATGGAGCCTCCAGCACTAACCTCCACACGCAGAGCCGCACTCCACATAGAGAATAATGGAGCCTCCAGCACCGACCTCCACCCGCAGAGCCGCACTCCACATAGAGAATAATGGAGCCTCCAGCACCGACCTCCACCCGCAGAGCCCACTCCACATGGAGAATAATGGAGCCTCCAGCACCGACCTCCACCCGCAGAGCCGCACTCCACATGAAGAATAATGGAGCCTCCAGCACCGACCTCCACCCGCAGAGCTGCACTCCACATAGAGAATAATGGGGCCTCCAGCACCGACCTCCACCCGCAGAGCCGCACTCCACATAGAGAATAATGGAGCCTCCAGCACCGACCTCCACCCACAGAGTCGCACTACACATAGAGAATAATGGAGCCTCCAGCACCGACCTCCACCCGCAGAGCCGCACTCCACATAGAGAATAATGGGGCCTCCAGCACCGACCTCCACCCGCAGAGCCGCACTCCACATAGAGAATAATGGAGGCTCCAGCACCGACCTCCACCCGCAGAGCCGCACTCCACATAGAGAATAATGGAGCCTCCAGCACCGACCTCCACCCGCAGAGCCGCACTCCACATAGAGAATAATGGAGCCTCCAGCACCTACCTCCACCCGCAGAGCCGCACTCCACATAGAGAATGGAGCCTCCAGCACCGACCTCCACCCGCAGAGCCGCACTCCACATAGAGAATAATGGAGGCTCCAGCACCGACCTCCACCCGCAGAGCCGCACTCCACATAGAGAATAATGGAGCCTCCAGCACCGACCTCCACCCGCAGAGCCGCACTCCACATAGAGAATAATGGAGCCTCCAGCACCTACCTCCACCCGCAGAGCCGCACTCCACATAGAGAATGGAGCCTCCAGCACCGACCTCCACCCGCAGAGCCGCACTCCACATAGAGAATAATGGGGCCTCCAGCACCGACCTCCACCCGCACTCCACATAGAGAATAATGGAGCCTCCAGCACCGACCTCCACCCGCAGAGCCGCACTCCACATAGAGAATAATGGGGCCTCCAGCACCGACCTCCACCCGCAGAGCCGCACTCCACATAGAGAATGGAGCCTCCAGCACCGACCTCCACCCGCAGAGCCGCACTCCACATAGAGAATAATGGAGCCTCCAGCACCGACCTCCACCCCCAGAGCCGCACTCCACATAGAGAATAATGGAGCCTCCAGCACCGACCTCCACCCGCAGAGCCGCACTCCACATAGAGAATAATGGAGCCTCCAGCACCGACCTCCACCCGCAGAGCCGCACTCCACATAGAGGATAATGGAGCCTCCAGCACCGACCTCCACCCGCAGAGCTACACTCCACATAGAGAATAATGGAGCCTCCAGCACCGACCTCCACCCGCAGGGCCGCACTCCACATAGAGAATAATGGAGCCTCCAGCACCGACCTCCACCCGCAGAGCCGCACTCCACATAGAGAATAATGGAGCCTCCAGCACCGACCTCCACCCGCAGAGCCGCACTCCACATAGAGAATAATGGAGCCTCCAGCACCGACCTCCACCCACAGAGCCACACTCCACATAGAGAATAATGGAGCCTCCAGCACCGACCTCCACCCGCAGAGCCGCACTCCACATAGAGAATAATGGAGCCTCCAGCACCGACCTCCACCCGCAGAGCCGCACTCCACATAGAGAATAATGGAGCCTCCAGCACCGACCTCCACCCGCAGAGCCGCACTCCACATAGAGAATAATGGGGCCTCCAGCACCGACCTCCACCCGCAGAGCCGCACTCCACATAGAGAATAATGGAGCCTCCAGCACAGACCTCCACCCACAGAGCAGCACTCCACATAGAGAATAATGGAGCCTCCAGCACCGACCTCCACCCGCAGAGCCGCACTCCACATAGAGAATAATGGATCCTCCAGCACCTACCTCCACCCGCAGAGCCGCACTCCACATAGAGAATAATGAAGCCTCCAGCACCGACCTCCACCCGCAGAGCCGTACTCCACATGGAGAATAATGGGGCCCCCAGCACCGACCTCCACCCACAGAGCCACACTCCACATAGAGAATAATGGAGCCTCCAGCACCGACCTCCACCCGCAGAGCCGCACTCCACATAGAGAATAATGGAGCCTCCAGCACCGACCTCCACCCGCAGAGCCGCACTCCACATAGAGAATAATGGAGCCTCCAGCACCGACCTCCACCCGCAGAGCCGCACTCCACATAGAGAATAATGGGGCCTCCAGCACCGACCTCCACCCGCAGAGCCGCACTCCACATAGAGAATAATGGAGCCTCCAGCACCGACCTCCACCCGCAGAGCCGCACTCCACATGGAGAATAATGGAGCCTCCAGCACCGACCTCCACCTGCAGAGCTGCACTCCACATAGAGAATAATGGAGCCTCCAGCACCGACCTCCACCCGCAGAGCCGCACTCCACATAGAGAATAATGGAGCCTCCAGCACCGACCTCCACCCGCAGAGCCGCACTCCACATAGAGAATAATGGAGCCCCCAGCACCGCCCTCCACCCACAGAGCCGCACTCCACATAGAGAATAATGGAGCCTCCAGCACCGACCTCCACCCGCACTCCACATAGAGAATAATGGAGCCTCCAGCACTAACCTCCACACGCAGAGCCGCACTCCACATAGAGAATAATGGAGCCTCCAGCACCGACCTCCACCCGCAGAGCCGCACTCCACATGGAGAATAATGGAGCCTCCAGCACCGACCTCCACCCGCAGAGCCGCACTCCACATGAAGAATAATGGAGCCTCCAGCACCGACCTCCACCCGCAGAGCTGCACTCCACATAGAGAATAATGGGGCCTCCAGCACCGACCTCCACCCGCAGAGCCGCACTCCACATAGAGAATAATGGAGCCTCCAGCACCGACCTCCACCCACAGAGTCGCACTACACATAGAGAATAATGGAGCCTCCAGCACCGACCTCCACCCGCAGAGCCGCACTCCACATAGAGAATAATGGGGCCTCCAGCACCGACCTCCACCCGCAGAGCCGCACTCCACATAGAGAATAATGGAGGCTCCAGCACCGACCTCCACCCGCAGAGCCGCACTCCACATAGAGAATAATGGAGCCTCCAGCACCGACCTCCACCCGCAGAGCCGCACTCCACATAGAGAATAATGGAGCCTCCAGCACCTACCTCCACCCGCAGAGCCGCACTCCACATAGAGAATGGAGCCTCCAGCACCGACCTCCACCCGCAGAGCCGCACTCCACATAGAGAATAATGGAGGCTCCAGCACCGACCTCCACCCGCAGAGCCGCACTCCACATAGAGAATAATGGAGCCTCCAGCACCGACCTCCACCCGCAGAGCCACACTCCACATAGAGAATAATGGAGCCTCCAGCACCTACCTCCACCCGCAGAGCCGCACTCCACATAGAGAATGGAGCCTCCAGCACCGACCTCCACCCGCAGAGCCGCACTCCACATAGAGAATAATGGGGCCTCCAGCACCGACCTCCACCCGCACTCCACATAGAGAATAATGGAGCCTCCAGCACCGACCTCCACCCGCAGAGCCGCACTCCACATAGAGAATAATGGGGCCTCCAGCACCGACCTCCACCCGCAGAGCCGCACTCCACATAGAGAATGGAGCCTCCAGCACCGACCTCCACCCGCAGAGCCGCACTCCACACAGAGAATAATGGAGCCTCCAGCACCGACCTCCACCCGCACTCCACATAGAGAATAATGGAGCCTCCAGCACTAACCTCCACACGCAGAGCCGCACTCCACATAGAGAATAATGGGGCCTCCAGCACCGACCTCCACCCGCAGAGCCGCACTCCACATAGAGAATGGAGCCTCCAGCACCGACCTCCACCCGCAGAGCCGCACTCCACACAGAGAATAATGGAGCCTCCAGCACCGACCTCCACCCGCACTCCACATAGAGAATAATGGAGCCTCCAGCACTAACCTCCACACGCAGAGCCGCACTCCACATAGAGAATAATGGAGCCTCCAGCACCGACTTCCACCCGCAGAGCCGCACTCCACATGGAGAATAATGGAGCCTCCAGCACCGACCTCCACCCGCAGAGCCGCACTCCACATAGAGAATAATGGAGCCTCCAGCACCGACCTCCACCCGCAGAGCCGCACTCCACATAGAGAATAATGGAGCCTCTAGCACCGACCTCCACCCACAGAGCCGCACTCCACATAGAGAATAATGGGGCCTCCAGCACCGACCTCCACCCGCAGAGCCGCACTCCACATAGAGAATAATGGAGCCTCCAGCACCGACCTCCACCCGCAGAGCCGCACTCCACATAGAGAATAATGGAGCCTCCAGCACCGACCTCCACCCGCAGAGCCGCACTCCACATAGACAATAATGGAGCCTCCAGCACCGACCTCCACCCACAGAGCCGCACTCCACATAGAGAATAATGGAGCCTCCAGCACCGACCTCCACCCACAGAGCCGCACTCCACATAGAGAATAATGGGGCCTCCAGCACCGACCTCCACCCGCAGAGCCGCACTCCACATAGAGAATAATGGAGCCTCCAGCACCGACCTCCACCCGCAGAGCCGCACTCCACATAGAGAATAATGGAGCCTCCAGCACCGACCTCCACCCGCAGAGCCGCACTCCACATAGAGAATAATGGAGTCTCCAGCACCGACCTCCACCCGCAGAGCCGCACTCCACATAGAGAATAATGGAGCCTCCAGCACCGACCTCCACCCGCAGAGCCACACTCCACATAGAGAATAATGGGCCTCACCACTGTGAGCTGAGCCAATTTTTTACCTTGCTGTTTGCTTAGCTTCTTCCTGCCTGACTGGAGGCTGTGAGTAGGGAGAAGACAGCACTGTGTACAAGTGGGAAATGACTGGCAATGGTTTGTTGTTGTGACTGGGCTCCTCCCATATGAGCTCATACATGATCTGTGATTGGCTGCTCAGTGTAGTGAATGCATACATGATTTGTGATTGGCTGCTCGGTGTAGTGAGAACATACATGATCTGTGATTGGCTGCTCAGTGTAGTGAATGCATACATGATTTGTGATTGGCTGGTCGGTGTAGTGAGTGCATACATGATCTGTGATTGGCTGCTCGGTGTAGTGAGTGCATACATGATTTGTGATTGGCTGCTCGGTGTAGTGAGTGCATACATGATCTGTGATTGGCTGCTCGGTGTAGTGAGTGCATACATGATCTGTGATCTACCACAACCTGCAGTCACAGACACTGGGCAGTGGTGGCTATCCATCAGCTGCAGGATGAGCAGAGGCACTGCGGAACTGGCAGCGATTAGGTTAATAACAGGAGAAGGATTTCTACATCCCATTAATTCCTGTAGTTCCTGCTGCTGTACAGTGGGAAAGTAATAATATAAATCTGAGGCAGACAAATACTGTGGACAGATCCCGGTATATGTACAATAAGGCCATGTTCACACCTTGCGTCGGGTCCCTGCGGGTTCTCCCGCAGCGGATTTGATAAATCTGCAGGGAAAAACAACTGCGGTTCTCCCTGCAGATTTATCGCGGTTTGTTCCGCGTTTTCCGCTGCGGGTTTCCGCCTATACTATTGATGCTGCATATGCAGCAATATGCAGCATCAATAGTAATGTTAAAAATAATAAAATCTGGTTATACTCACCCTCTGATGTCCGGATCTCCTGGGCGCTGTACCCGGCGGTCCGGTTCCAAAGATGCTGTGCGAGAAGGACCCTTCGTGACGTCACGGTCATGTGACCGCGACGTCACCGCAGGTCCTGGTCGCAGAGCAACTCTGACCGGACGGCCGCGTGCAGCGCCCAGGAGCTCCGGACATCAGAGGGTGAGTATAACCAGATTTTTTATTTTTTAACCCCAAATATGGTTCCCAGGGCCTGGAGGAGAGTCTCCTCTCCTCCACCCCGGGTACCACCCGCACATTATCCGCTTACTTCCCGCAACGTGGGCACAGCCCCATGCGGGAAGTAAGCGGTTCAATGTATTCCTATGGGTGCAGAATCGCAGCGATTCTGCACAAAGAAGTGACATGCTGCGGGTTGTAAACCGCTGCGTTCCCGCGCGGTTTTTCACGCAGCATGTGCACAGCGGTTTGCGGTTTCCATAGGGTTTACATGTTACTGTAAACGCTATGGAAACTGCTGCGGACCCGCAGCATCAAAATCGCGGCGGTTCCGCGGTAAAAACCGCTAAGTGTGAATATAGCCTAATAGTGTAATAAGTCAGCAGCACTGAGTCACACACGGCCTCTATAGCCCCATAAGTGTGCAATCATGGAAGGCTGCCTTTCTCTTATTTCTGCTCTTTCAGTTTTCCCTTCCCTTCTTCTAAGAGCTGCAACTTTGACTTTGTCAGCGGGAAAATAAAAAATGTGTGGGTTTGTGTTTTTTTTTGTTTTTTTTTATTGGGGTGAAAAAAATTGAGAAATTCATAACAAAACAATTACTTGAGTTGCAATTTTCCAAAACATCTGGGATTTCTAGATAATAAATGTTGGGGTACATGTGATGCTTTGATTGCTTCTTAATGCATTTTTTGTGGCATTGTGACCAAAACCCCACAATTCTAGCATTAAATACATTTTTTTTCTCTTATAGTTTTAACAGATCAAGTTAATTTTAGATTTAAATAGGTTGTTCTTTTGTGGACACGTTTATATTTTAAAAAATAAAAATAAATAAATCGCACTTCTTTATTCCGCTCTTTCACACGTCAGTATGTCTGGTGCGTGTGGTGACAGCTTCCACATGTACCGGAGACACTGACACACACAGACCCAGAGGCATATCCGGGGGGGCAGTCGGGGCTTGTGCCCGGGCGCAGCAGGTAAGGGGGCACAGTCGGGCAGCCTAATGTGGCGGTCCACATTGTCTCCCCCGGTGGCTGCATTCTGGCACCCCGGACTGAGAGTCGGCTGCAGCGCGTCAGCTCCCAGAGATCAATTGTACAGAAGCGAGTACAATTGAGCCTCAGTCTGATGGCCGGGTCAGAGCAACGTCAGCAGTGTGATCAGATCATGTGACCACGCTGCTGACGTCACTCGCCCACGCTGCAGAGGTGAACTCTGGTGGTAAGTGCTCCAGTGGAGCTGAAGACACCGAACATTAAGTGCACAGGGGGGATTTATTATGCGTGGGAAGAATTGGAGTGGTGATGGGGGGATTTTTTGTGTGTGAGGAGAATTTGAGTGGGGATGGGGGTGTTTAATGTGGGAGGAGATTTGGAGGGGGATGGGGGATTTAATGTGTGGGGAGATTTGGAGTATAGATGGGGTTATGTATTGTGTGTGGGAAGATATGTAGTGGGGATGGGGCACTTTAATTTGTGGGGGAGATTTGAGGACACAAAATGAAGAGCAAAGGGGTAGCTGGGGGGCATGTATGAGAAAACAGTACGGGGAATGGGGGGCATGTATGAGGAAACAGTATGGGGGAATGGGGAGCATGTATGAGGAAACAGTATGGGGGAATGTATGAGGAAACAGTATGGGGAAATGGGGCATGTACGAGGAAACAGTATGGGGGAATGGGGGCATCTACGAGGAAACAGTATGGGGAATGAGGGGCATGTATGAGGAAACAATACTGGGCAATGGGGGGCATGTATGAGGAAACAGTATGGGGGAATGGGGGCATGTACGAGGAAACAGTACTAGGAAATGGGAGCATGTATAAGGAAACAGTATGGGGGATGGGTGAAGACAGTATGGGGAGCAAACGGGAGAATGTATGAGTAGTGATGTGAAAAATTTATGTGGACAGAGTACGGGGAGTGAAGGTGATGGGATGTGTGCAGACACAGTATGGGGAGTCAGGTGAGCAGGCAGTATAGAAAGTGAGGGGGTAAATATATGAGGAGACAGTATGGTGAACAAGGGGGATGTGAGAGGAGACCGTATGAGGAGGGAGGGGAATAGTGTGAGGAGACAGTATGGGGGAGAAAAGTGAGTGGGCACAGAATAGTGAGGGCGTAGCATGGAGGGACAGTGTAAGGGCACAGCCAGGAGGGGACAGTATACCAAGAAGGAGGGAGTGTGATGAGAGTACAGTAGAAATACTGTGAAGAGGGGGCCGGTATGGAAAGGAGAGGTCAGTATGAACTTTATGAAGCGCATGTACCATAAGAGGGACAGTGTGGGGGTCATATTTTGCGCAGACAATATAGTGAGGGGCAATTTTTTTTTATTCAGGAGCATTAAAATTACACTTCTATCTTTAAGGGCATCATGTGGAGATTTTCTGCAAAAGAGCGGAGAAGAAGGAAGTCTGCAGAGATGAGCTGTGGATGAGAAAAGTCATGGGGTCTGAACAAGATGAAGAAAAGAAGAACGGCAACAGAGACGACGGTTTGTAATGAGTCTGCAGTCATTCTATGTGACTGCAGACTTCTGAATTCTCACAGTGTGCACTGCACGCTGTCAGGATTCTCCCTTGCTGGTGATTTACATACATGCGGTCATGTGCTGACTAGACATGTGTGGCCTCAGTCAATGAAAATGAACTGCTTAAAAAAACAGCCGCACTCAAGATATGAATTTTCAAATGCAATATATAGGTGAGATTTATTGAAAACACAGTGTTAATAAAGTATCGAGGTAACGTTTCGACCCCGTGATGGGTCTTTATCAAACCTCACTTTAAGGCTACGGTCACACTATCAGTATGTGGTCAGTATTTTACATCAGTATTTGTAAGCCAAACCAGGAGTGGAACAAACAGAGAAGAAAGCTATAAGGCCGGTTTCACACGTCAGTGGCTCCGGTACGTGAGGTGACAGTTTCCTCACGTACCGGAGCCACTGACACACGAAGACACATTAAAATCAATGCATCTTTTCAGATGTCATTGATTTTTTGCGGACCGTGTCTCCGTGTGCCAAACACGGAGACATGTCAGTGTTCGTGGGAGCGCACGTATTACACGGACCCATTAAAGTCAATGGGTCCGTGTAAAACACATACCGCACACGGACGTTGTCTGTGTGCAGTCCGTGTGCCGTGCAGGAGACAGCGCTACATTAAGCGCTGTCCCCCCCACTGGTGCTGAAGCCCCATTCATATCTTCCCTGCACCAGCGTTTGTTGTAGAGAAGATATGAATATTAGTGTGTAAAATCAATATCCAGGTCCCCCCCCCCCCCCCGCACACCGCTCCCCCCCTCCTGCTGTGATTAAAATACTCTGCGGAATATGTTAGCTCTGTATAAAAAGTAAAGATAATAATAATCTCAAACAAGGAGAAGACTGATCAGAGATGCAGCCAAGAGGCCCATGATCTCGCTGGATGAACTGCAGAGATCTACAGCTGAGGTGGGACAGTCTGTCCATAGGACAACAATCAGTCGTACACTGCACAAATCTGGCCTTTATGGAAGAGTGGCAAGAAAAAAGCCATTTCTCAAAGATATTCATAAAAAGTGTCATTTAAAGTTTGCAACAAGCCACCTGGGAGACAGAGCAAACATGTAGAAGAAGGTGCTCTGGTCAGATGAAACCAAAATCTAACTTTTTGGCAACAATGCCAAACGATATGTTTGGCGTAAAGGCAACACAGCTCATCACCCTGAACACACCATCCCCACTGTCAAACATGGTGGTGGCAGCATCGTGGTTTGGGTCTGCTTTTCTTCAGCAGGGATAGGGAAAATGGTTAAAATTGAAGGGAAGATGGACGCAGCCAAACACAGGACCATTCTTGAAGAAAACCTGTTGGAGTCTGCAAAAGACCTGAGACTGGGATGGAAATTTGTCTTCCAACAACACAATGATCCCAAACATAATGCAAAATCTACAATGGAATGATTCACAAATAAATGTATCCAGGTGTTAGAATGGCCAAGTCAAAGTCCAGACCTCAATCCAATCGAGAATTTGTGGAAAGAGCTGAAAACTGCTGTTCACAAACGATCTCCATCAAACCTCACTGAGCTCGAGCTGTTTGCCAAGGAAGAATGGGCAAGAATTTCAGTCTCTCGATGTACAAAACTGATAGAGACATATCCCAAGCGACTTGCAGCTGTAATCACAGCATAAGGTGGTTAAACAAAGTATTAAGTTAAAGTGGCTGAATAATATTGAACGCCCCACTTTTCAGTTTTAGAATTTCCACAAAAATGTATAATAACCAATAAATTTCGTTCAACTTCACAATTGTGTTCCACTTGTTGTTGATTCTTCACCAAAAATTTACATTTGGTATCTTTATGTTTGAAGCATGATGTATGAAAAGGATGAAAAGTTACAGGGAGCCGAATACCGTATTTTCTGCTTTGTAAGACGCACTTTATTTCCCCCAAATTTGGGGGGGAAATGGAGGGCGTCTTACAAAGCGGATATACCGCTTACCATTACAGGCTGGGATGAGGAGTTGTCCGCCGATGCAGTTGTCCGCTGCTGCTACGGGTGATGCTGGAGGCTCTTGTGCTGCGGGGGGCTCTGGTGACATTTTGTGAGAGACCAGAGTCCCCCGGCAGTTCGTCCACTCTTTCCTGTATGACTGACTCTTGGAAAATGGCCGCCGGAATCTCGGGAGATGAGATTTCAGGGCTGAGATCTCATCTCTCGATATCTTGGTCCCAAGATCTCCATCTGCGCATGCGCCGCCTCCCGGCGGCCATTTTCCCGAAGTCCACCGCACAGGAAAGCATGGACGAACTGCTGGGAGCTCTGGCCTTTCACAAAATGTGGGCAGAGCCCCCCCCGCAGCACCGGAGCCCCCCCGCAGCACCGGAGCCCCCCTGCAGACCCCCTCATCCCAGCCTGCAGCACAGGAGCCCCCCTGCAGACCCCCTCATCCCAGCCTGCAGCACAGGAGCCCCCCTGCAGACCCCCGCATCCCAGCCTGCAGCAATGCTCCACTCCTGCCTCCAGCAACGACCCTGGGACCCTGATCCACCGCAGCCACAACCCTTGGTAAGCAATAAGATGCATGGATTATAAGAAGCCCCCCAATTTATTAAAAAAAGTTTTTTCCCATTTTTCTCCTCAAAATTTGGAGTGCGTCTTATAATCCGGAGCGTCTTACAAAGCGAAAAATACAGTACTTTAAAAAAAAAAATATTGCATCCTCGCATTGCACACGGATGACATACGGATCACTGTTAGAGAACATTGATGCGATTCTCGTGTATGAAAAACGGACCGATTTTTATACGTTATGTGTGACTCCAGCCTAAGGCCACCAATGGTAAAGTCGTGGACACCTCTGTAAACCTGTTCTACAGGCAATACTGTCTCAATGATCATTACTAGAACTTCACTGTCACTAGAGTCAGCATGTAACCAGTTGCTGCAGCCATATGACTTGCTGGGAATTGTAGTGCTGTGCACAACCAGCAGGGAAAGTTGGGAGCATTTAGACATTTTTGTTTTAGGTGAAATAAACTCATTTTTCTATGTAATCTGCTTTTCTTCCATCCTGTAATCTGCATGTGTGCGGTGCAGAGAGCAGAGTTAGGCTGCCCTCACACTAGCAGTATTTGGTCAGTATTTTACATCAGTATTTGTAGCCAAAACCAGGAGTGGGTGATAAATACAGAAGTGGTGCATATGTTTCTATTATGCGTTTCCTCTAATTGTTCCACTCCTGGTTTTGGCTTAGAAATACTGATGTAAAATACTGGCCAAATACTGCTAGTGTGACGGCAGCCTCACCCTGTAAGGCCGGAGTCACACTACCGTATAATAGGGACAATAGGGATAAAACATCGCATAGCACTCGGACCAGTATTAATCTGTGGGGAAACTCAGATCACCGTTTTTTTTCTCGGGCGTATTCAGCATGCTGAGATTTTACACGTATATCGGCTGACTCTCGCCAATGGAAGTCTATGGGTGTGAGAAAAAAAATCGCACACCACACCGACCATCCGTGTGACTTGCGAGAAATACGCACACATTTTACTCACTTCTGCTCATTGAGTCATTAAATTCAATGAGGGAAAAAGTGATAAAAGTAAAGCCATACGGATGTTATACGGATACATGTGTGCGAGAAAATCGCATCATCGCATTGCAAACGCATTACACACGGATCACCAAATGGAGAACATTGGTGCAATTCCTGGCCATCAAAATCAGACTGATTTTTTATACGTTGAGTGTGACTCCGGCCTGGAAAATGTCTCCAAGGATTTACTGATAAGAATGTTCTCCAGCACCGACAGATGTCACAGCACTGACTAATGGAGAAACCACAAATATTAGAGAATAACACAAGTCACAATACAGACGAAGCAAGGGCCTGTTCCCAGGAGCTACAGTCTGAGAAATGGCTAAAAAGCCTCCACTAGGCTCCAGTACAGCTGTATAATGAGGCCCAGGCTTTATAGTGAAGGGACTGGAGCGAGGGCCTGTTCCCAGGAGCTACAGGCTGAGAAATGGCTAAAAAGCCTCCACTAGGACCCTGTACAGCTGTATAATGAGGCCGAGGCTTTATAGTGAAGGAACTGGAGCGAGGGCCTGTTCCCAGGAGCTACAGTCTGAGAAACGGCTAAAAAGCCTCCACTAGGCTCCAGTACAGCTGTATAATGAGGCCCAGGCTTTATAGTGAAGGGACTGGAGCGAGGGCCTGTTCCCAGGAGCTACAGTCTGAGAAACGGCTAAAAAGCCTCCACTAGGCTCCAGTACAGCTGTATAATGAGGCCCAGGCTTTATAGTGAAGGGACTGGAGCGAGGGCCTGTTCCCAGGAGCTACAGTCTGAGAAACGGCTAAAAAGCCTCCACTAGGCCCCTGTACAGCTGTATAATGAGGCCCAGGCTTTATAGTGAAGGGACTGGAGTGAGGGCCTGTTCCCAGGAACTACAGTCTGAGAAATGGCTAAAAAGCCTCCACTAGGCTCCTGTACAGCTGTATAATGAGGCCGAGGCTTTATAGTGAAGGGACTGGAGCGAGGGCCTGTTCCCAAGAGCTACTGTCTGAGAAATGGCTAAAAAGCCTTCACTAGACTCCTGTACAGCTGTATAATGAGGCCCAGGCTTTATAGTGAAGGGACTGGAGCGAGGGCCTGTTCTCAGGAGCTACAGTCTGAGAAATAGCTAAAAAGCCTCCACTAGGCTCCTGTACAGCTGTATAATGAGGCCCAGGCTTTATAGTGAAGGGACTGGAGCGAGGGCCTGTTCCCAGGAACTACAGTCTGAGAAATGGCTAAAAAGTCTCCACTAGACTCCTGTATAGCTGTATAATGAGGCCCAGACTTTATAGTGAAGGGACTGGAGCGAGGGCCTGTTCCCAGGAGCTACAGTCTGAGAAATGGCTAAAAAGCCTCCACTAGGCTCCTGTACAGCTATATAATGAGGCCCAGGCTTTATAGAGAAGGGACTGGAGCGAGGGTCTGTTCCCAGGAGCTACAGTCTGAAAAATGGCTAAAAAGCCTCCACTAGACCCCTGTACAGCTGTATAATGAGGCCCGGGCTTTATAGTGAGGGGACTGGAGCGAGGGCCTGTTCCCAGGAGCTACAGTCTGAGAAATGGCTAAAAGCCTCCACTAGACCCCTGTACAGCTGTATAATGAGGCCCAGGCTTTATAGTGAAGGGACTGGAGTGAGGGCCTGTTCCCAGGAGCTACAGTCTGAGAAATGGCTAAAAAGCCTCCACTAGGCTCCTGTACAGCTGTATAATGAAGCCCAGGCTTTATAGTGAAGGGACTGGAGCGAGGGCCTGTTCCCAGGAGCTACAGTCTGAGAAATGGCTAAAAAGCCTCCACCAGGCCCCTGTACAGCTGTAGAATGAGGCCCAGGCTTTATAGTGAAGGGACTGGAGCGAGGGCCTGTTCCCAGGAGCTACAGTCTGAGAAATGGCTAAAAAGCCTCCACTAGGCCCCTGTACAGCTGTATAATGAGGCCCAGGCTTTATAGTGAAGGGACTGGAGCGAGGGCCTGTTCCCAGGAGCTACAGTCTGAGAAATGGCTAAAAAGCCTCCACTAGGCTCCTGTACAGCTGTATAATGAGGCCCAGGCTTTATAGTGAAGGGACTGGAGCGAGGGCCTGTTCCCAGGAGCTACAGTCTGAGAAATGGCTAAAAAGCCTCCACTAGGCTCCTGTACAGCTGTATAATGAAGCCCAGGCTTTATAGTGAAGGGACTGGAGCGAGGGCCTGTTCCCAGGAGCTACAGTCTGAGAAATGGCTAAAAAGCCTCCACTAGGCTCCTGTACAGCTGTATAATGAGGCCCAGGCTTTATAGTGAAGGGACTGGAGTGAGGGCCTGTTCCCAGGAGCTACAGTCTGAGAAATAGCTAAAAAGCCTCCACTAGACGCGTGTACAGCTGTATAATGAGGCCCAGGCTTTATAGTGAGGGGAATGGAGCGAGGGCTTGTTCCCAGGAGCTACAGGCTGAGAAATGGCTAAAAAGCCTCCACTAGGCCCCTGTACAGCTGTATAATGAGGCCCAGGCTTCATAGTGAAGGGACTGGAGCGAGGGCCTGTTCCCAGGAGCTACAGTCTGAGAAATGGCTAAAAAGCCTCCACTAGGCTACTGTACAGCTGTATAATGAGGCCCAGGCTTTATAGTGAAGGGACTGGAGCGAGGGCCTGTTCCCAGGAGCTACAGTCTGAGAAATGGCTAAAAAGCCTCCACTAGGCGCCAGTACAGCTGTATAATGAGGCCCAGGCTTTATAGTGAAGGGACTGGAGCGAGGGCCTGTTCCCAGGAGCTACAGTCTGAGAAATGGCTAAAAAGCCTCCACTAGACGCCTGTACAGCTGTATAATGAGGCCCAGGCTTTATAGTGAGGGGACTGGAGCGAGGGCCTGTTCCCAGGAGCTACAGTCTGAGAAATGGCTAAAAAGCCTCCACTAGGCTCCTGTACAGCTGTATAATGAGACCCAGGCTTCATAGTGAGGGGACTGGAGCGAGGGCCTGTTCCCAGGAGCTACAGTCTGAGAAATGGCTAAAAAGCCTCCACTAGACGCCTGTACAGCTGTATAATGAGGCCCAGGCTTTATAGTGAGGGGACTGGAGCGAGGGCCTGTTCCCAGGAGCTACAGTCTGAGAAATGGCTAAAAAGCCTCCACTAGGCTCCTGTACAGCTGTATAATGAGGCCCAGGCTTTATAGTGAAGGGACTGGAGCGAGGGCCTGTTCCCAGGAGCTACAGTCTGAGAAATGGCTAAAAAGCCTCCACTAGGCCCCAGTACAGCTGTATAATGAGGCCCAGGCTTCATAGTGAAGGGACTGGAGCGAGGGCCTGTTCCCAGGAGCTACAGTCTGAGAAATGGCTAAAAAGCCTCCACTAGGCTCCTGTACAGCTGTATAATGAGGCCCAGGCTTTATAGTGAAGGGACTGGAGCGAGGGCCTGTTCCCAGGAGCTACAGTCTGAGAAATGGCTAAAAAGCCTCCACTAGGCTCCTGTACAGCGGTATAATGAGGCCCAGGCTTCATAGTGAGGGGACTGGAGCGAGGGCCTGTTCCCAGGAGCTACAGTCTGAGAAATGGCTAAAAAGCCTCCACTAGGCCCCTGTACAGCTGTATAATGAGGCCCAGGCTTTATAGTGAGGGGACTGGAGCGAGGGCCTGTTCCCAGGAGCTACAGGCTGAGAAATGGCTAAAAAGCCTCCACTAGGCCCCAGTACAGCTGTATAATGAGGCCCAGGCTTCATAGTGAAGGGACTGGAGCGAGGGCCTGTTCCCAGGAGCTACAGTCTGAGAAATGGCTAAAAAGCCTCCACTAGGCCCCAGTACAGCTGTATAATGAGGCCCAGGCTTCATAGTGAGGGGACTGGAGGGAGAAAAGTGTGAAAAGTAGCTGTAAGAAGAGCCAGAATGCCCATAACTGACCTGCAGAGCTGCAATCCACAAAGATGGCAGATCTGTGCGCACACACAAAGGACCTGTGATGAGGTCACAGGACGGGAGGAGTCAGGGGTCACATGATCAGGGGCCTCAGTGTATGCAGGACTCTGCTGTGCTGGTTGTTATGGTGCTGGATGAGAGGAAGTTTATGTGGGGGGTCAGGAGGGGTTAACAGTGTGGATGTAGCAGAGCCGTGTGTGTACGTGTGTGTATGGCCACCACTGACCAGAATGTAGAGACACCAAACAGCATTAAAATAATAACCAACAATATGATGGAAGAGAGAAAAGAACCAGCCACCAGCAAAGCCAGCACCACAGACCCCCATCAGCAGCACCTTAGCCCACCCAAGACATCGCAAAGTCCTGATATTGTCCTAATAATGGACTCAAATCCTGAAACCAGAGAGATGGAAGAGAGAACAGAACCAGCCAGCACCACAGACCTCCGTCAGCAGCACCTTAGCCCACCCAAGACATCGCAAAGTTCTGATACTGTCCTAATAATGGACTCAAATCCTGAAACCACAGAGATGGAAGAGAGAAGAGAACCAGCCACCAGCAAAGCCAGCATCACAGACCCCCATCAGCAGCACCGTAGCCCACCCAAGACATCGCAAAGTCCCGATATTGTCCTAATAATGGACTCAAATGGGAAGTACCTAAATACACAGCAGCTATTCCCAGGAAAACAGGTCCGTACAATCCGCTGTGCAAGTATTGAACAGGTGACAGAGGTCATCAGTAGACCACGGTTTACCAACCCAAAGCACATTATTATACACACGGGTACAAACAATCGGCCAGACCAGCAGATCGCAGAACAACTGATCAACCTGGCAAAGATGGCAAACCTAAAATTCCCGGACAGTAAAATCATTCTGTCATCGCTGCTTCCAAGAAAGGACATACCCAGGCCAACCACCCAAGCCATCAATGCAGAACTGACTGAAAAGATCAAGACTGTGCCAAACGTGACCCTGGCACAACACCTCTCCATAAACAACAGTCACCTGCACGATGATAAACACCTCAACAAACAAGGGGTCAGCCTCCTGGCCAAAGAGCTGAAGGACATCGTGCTAAACAGAGACCCCGGGCCTGGATTCAACAGTGGCCATAATCACACTGAAAGACCCCCGAGAACGATAAAGCAGAAAACCCCAAGGCTACCTCCTGAAGCTGGAAACAAAGCTCTTCACCCAGTGTCAGACCATCGGAGGTGGAGACCTCCACCGAGGAGACCACCAAGCCCACACAGATACATGCAGAGCAGAGATAGGGATGAGATAATAAACCTGCTCAATGAACTGCGCAGAATAATAATGTGACTGGATGGAATCAAGCACCGCTATAAAACGGTCAGAAATCCAGTTTGTCCCACACAGCCATACTCATTACAAGGTATATACACACAAACCACACAGAAGAATGTCTTCACTTACAATCAGCAGCTGGAATATCCAGGGTCTCAACGCCTCAACCTTCGGATCTAAAACAAAGGACCCTGATTTTATACAAAGTCTGAAAAATATAGACATTCAGATCCTCCTGAAAACATGGACCAGAGCCGAAAACGAATCCCTGGTGCCTATTGGATACAAGGAATTCTGGGTCCATGCCCAGAAAAATAAAAATATCAAACAGGGCCGTGGCTCAGGAGGAGTAGCGATCTGGTATAAAGAGGAGCTCCACCAGTACATCAAACCGGTGAAGAAAGGAGGCAGCCACATATGGATCAGAATCAGCAGCTCCATCCTCACCTGTCAGTCTGATGTCCACCTCTGTGCCACCTATATACCACCGCCAGAGTCCCCCTACTTCAATCCAGACTGCTTCGAGATCTTACAAAGAGAAGCCGCCCATTATCAGGCCCTGGGCAAAGTTCTTATCTTTGGAGACCTCAATGCAAGAACAGGGAGAGAGAGAGACTTCCTGACCACGGATGGAAACATCTACATACTTGGAGCAGAGAATGACGGCCAAGACCCTGTACACACTGAGAGAAACAGCTATGACAGTACAGTCAACAAAAGTGGCAGAAAGCTCCTGAACGTATGTAAAAGTTTAGGACTTCATATCCTTAATGGACGAAGCAAGGGTGACTCCTTAGGAAGGAATACACTAAACTCCCATGTAGGGAGGAGTGTAGTAGATTACGCCATTACAGACCTGAACCTGGCAGATGTCAGCGCCTTCATAGTTACCCCACAAACGCACCTGTCAGACCACAGCCAACTTCTTCTGTACATGAAATCTACAGAGAAACCATCCACTCAGAAGCCACAGCAGAGCGGCCTCTTCACACGGCCTCCATCCTATAAATGGTCCAAAATGTCGGCACTAAAATATAAAGAAGCTTCCAGCAGACCTGAAATACAGCGGATGCTCCACCACTTCTACAACCTCAAGTACATGCCAAACCCAGAGGGAGTGAGCCAAGCAGCAAAGGACCTCAACAATATATTCTACGCAATGGCCAGACTGTCCGACCTTAAAAAAGTCGACTACAAGAGACCAAAAGAAACACAGGTCAATGGCTGGTTTGACAGAGAATGTAAAGCTATACGGAACACCCTGAGAACAGCCTCCAACAAGAAACACAGAGCCCCCAACCACCTGGGTCTGAGGGAAGCCTATGACTCCATACAAAAGCAGTACAAAACCATCCTCAGGAGGAAGAAGCAGAGTTACATCTCTACCAAGCTCAATCAACTCCAAGACGCCCTCCAAGACAACTCCTTCTGGGAACTATGGAACCACATGGGCACCAAAGACAAGAAAAACAACAACCATATCCAAAATGGCAACCTCTGGCTCCAATACTTCAGAGACCTCTATAAAGACATTCCAAAGGAAGGACTAAGCCAAGAACAGGAAAACATAATGGCGAAACTAAAAGCAATGGAGGAAAAAATCAAAAACTTCCAAAACCCGGTGGATACACCTATAACTCTACAGGAAGTAACCGAGAGACTCTCCTCCATAAGATGTAGAAAAGCCGGTGGCCTGGATGGAATCCTACCAGAAATGCTGAAGTACAGCCCACCAGAAATACAGGCTGCAATGGTTAAACTCTTCAATATTGTACTGAGTGCCGGCTACTTCCCTCGTACCTGGAACCAAGGCCTCATCACACCCATCCACAAGAGTGGGGACAGGTATGACCCAGCCAACTACAGAGGCATATGCGTCAGCAGCAACCTGGGAAAACTGTTCAACAGTATCCTGAACAAGAGGATCCTCACCGAGCACAACGTCCACAGCAAGAGCCAAGCAGGGTTCGTGCCGAACCACCGCACCACTGACCACATCTATACTCTGCACAGCCTCATTCAGAAACACGTCTACAATACAAAGAATGGGAAGATATATGCCTGCTTTGTGGACTTTAAAAAGGCCTTTGATTCAGTGTGGCACCCGGGCTTATTCCTGAAACTGCTGGAGAGTGGAATAGGAGGAAAGACCTACTATGTCATCAAAAGCTCCTACACCGAGAACAGCTGCAGCGTGAGTGTGAGCGGCAAAAGAACGGCTTTTTTCCAGCAGAGCCGCGGAGTAAGACAAGGCTGCAGCCTAAGCCCAACGCTCTTCAACATCTACATCAACGAGCTGGCTACCGCCCTGGAATCCTCCTCAGCACCAGGTCTCACCCTCCACGACGCTCAGGTGAAATTCCTGCTGTATGCAGATGACCTGCTGCTGCTGTCACCAACCGAGAAAGGCCTCCAGGACAACCTGAAAATCCTAGAGAAATTCAGCTCCACCTGGGCCCTACCGGTCAACCTAAAGAAAACCAACACCATGGTGTTCCAGAGGAGAAAGAGAAGATCAGACCAACACCCATCATTTATCCTCAACAACTGCGACCTCACAGGAACGGACAAATATACCTACCTGGGCCTAGAGATTCACCGGTCAGGGAACTTCAAACAAGCCATAGAGACCCTGAAAGACAAGGCCTGCAAAACCTTCTATGCCATCCGAAGGACACTCTACCATCTGAAGCCACCAGTGAGGGTCTGGCTAAAAATCTTCGACTCCATCATCGCCTCAATCCTCCTGTATGGCAGCGAAGTCTGGGGTCCTCACACCTACCCAGACTGGTCAAAGTGGGATTCCAGTCCAACAGAAATATTCCACCTGGAATTCTGCAAGCACCTTCTCCAGGTCCATCGGAGCACCTCCAACAGTGCTTGTCGGGCCGAGCTGGGCAGATTCCCTCTACACCTAACAGTTCTAAAGAGGGCGCTGTCATTCCGGGCTCACCTGCATAGGAGCAATCCAAGCTCCCATCACCATAAAGCCCTGATACATGAAGGTGAAACAGAAAAACCAGAACCCCCGGAACAGCCCAGCCAAACCCAACCGGAGCAGAACACCAATCACAACAACCTGACAAAAGCCGGAATCAGGAAGATGGCAGACGAAGGCCAGGAGAGGTATGTCAGTGACTGGAAAAATGATATCATCAGCTCACAGAAACTGACCATGTACCGGAGCCTACAGAGAGACTACAGACTGGCCCCATATCTGGAGAAACTCCCGGACCCCAGAGACCGCCAGATCCTGAGCCGATATAGACTCAGTGCCCACAGTCTGGCCATCGAATGTGGCCGACACAGGCAGAGCTACAAGCCCAGGGAGGAAAGACTATGCCAACACTGTGATCAGGAGGCCATAGAGGACGAAACCCACTTCCTGCTACACTGCTCCAAATACTCAGCAGTGAGGGACACTCACTTCAGGAGACTCTCACATCTCTTCCCAGACTTCACCACCATGAAGGAGGAAGAGAAAACATATATCCTGCTGGGAGAAGAAGAGAGAGCAGTGGAGATAGCAGCGCGGTATGTGAGCGAATGTCACAGACTGTGAGAAAGAACTATGATGCCATGGACTATAGCCCCCACCCTGGATCTGCCCCATCCACCTCCCCTATGCCATGGACTATAACCCCCACAATGGATCTGCCCCCATCCACCTCCCCTAGGCCATGGACTATAACCCCCACAATGGATCTGCCCCATCCACCTCCCCTATGCCATGGACTATAGCCCCCACAATGGACTTGCCCCATCCACCTCCCCTATGCCATGGACTATAGCCCCCACCCTGGATCTGCCCCATCCACCTCCCCCACAGCTCCTACCCAACATCCCCACAGTCCCTATCCCTATTGCCTCTATACACTTGCTTTGGCAAAACTGATGTGTATTTGGTCCTGCCAATAAAGCTTCTTTGAATCTTTTGTGTACGGTCTACTGTGTACTGACCCCCCCTATGTACATTGTATACCCCCAGCTTCGGTCACAGACCCCTCTGTGTACATTGTATACACCCGTATACCCCCAGCTTCAGTCGCAGACCCCCCTGTGTACACTATATATACCTGTATACCTGCAGCATTAGTCACAGACCCCCATGTATGCTGTAAACACCCGTATACCCCCAGCTTCAGTCGCAGACCCCTCTGTACACTGTATACACCCGTACACCCCCAGCTTCAGTCGCAGACCCCTCTGTGTACACTGTATACATCCATATACCTCCAGCTTCAGTCGCAGACCTCTCTGTGTACTCTGTATACACCAGTATACCCCCAGCTTCAGTCGCAGACCCCTCTGTGTACGCAGTATACACCTGTATACCCACAGCTTCGCTCACAGACCCCCCCTGTGTACACTGTATACACCCGTATACCCCTAGCTTCAGTCGCAGACCCCTCTGTGTACACTGTATACCCCCAGCTTCAGTTGCAGGCCCCCTGTGTACACTGTATACACCTGTGTACGCTGTATACACCCGTATACCCCCAGCTTCGCTCACAGACCCCCCCTGTGTACACTGTATACACCCGTATACCCCCAGCTTCAGTCGCAGACCCCCCTGTGTACGCTATATATACCTGTATACCCGCAGCATCAGTCACAGACCCCCATGTATGCTGTAAACACCCGTATACCCCCAGCTTCGGTCGCAGACCCCTCTGTACACTGTATACACCCGTACACCCCCAGCTTCAGTCGCAGACCCCTCTGTGTACACTGTATACATCCATATACCTCCAGCTTCGGTCGCAGACCTCTCTGTGTACTCTGTATACACCCGTATACCCCCAGCTTCAGTCGCAGACCCCTCTGTGTATGCTGCATACACCCGTATACCCCCAGCTTCCCTCACAGACCCCTCTGTGTACACTGTATACACCCGTATACCCCCAGCTTCGGTCACAGACCCCTCTGTGTATGCTGTATACACCCGTATACTCCCAGCTTCAGTCGCAGACCCCTCTGTGTATGCTGTATACCCCCATATACCCCCAGCTTCGGTCGCAGACCCCTCTGTGTACGCTGTATACACCCATATACCCCCAGCTTCGGTCACAGACTCCTCTCTGTACACTCTATACACCCGAATACCCCCAGCTTCGGTCACAGACCCCTCTGTGTATGCTGTATACACCCGTATACCCCCAGCTTTGGTCACAGACCCCTCTGTGTACTCTGTATACACCCGTATACCCCCAGCTTCGGTCGCAGACCCTGCTGCTCTTTATCACACTGTAAAACTGACACCGGACACACACGGTAAAACTGTGGTTGGACGTTTCCTTCTCAAAATATTGATAATATTAACATCTTCATGACTGATGATATATATACACACGTGATCGGTCCTGTCCCTGCCTCCATTCGGGCTCTGGCACTGATCTGATCAACTGTTTTGTGCCCCCAACTTCTGCTGATGCAATTGCAATCCCCACAGCGGTTAGCATGTTTAATTCTGCTATGAAACTCCGAGGCACTTAACATGGCCACTAGCTCTGCCCATCAGCGCCTCTGACACATGATCACGGGGCACCAGTGGGTTGATATGACAATCTAGAGTCTGCAGGAGACCCTTGTGGTTGTTATAGCTGATCTGCTATGAGCAACGGCCCATGGTATTAATAAAAGCGTCAGCTCGAAGCACAAAGCATAATCTCTCACTGATCCCCAGATCTCCACAGGACTCGGATTAACCCCTTCCCGACCTGTGACGCCACGTAGGCGTCATGAAAGTCGGTGCCAATCCGACCTGTGACGCCTATGTGGCGTCATGGAGGGATCGCGTCCCTGCAGATCAGGTGAAAGGGTTAACTCCAATTTCACCCGATCTGCAGGGACAGGGGGAGTGCTACTTCACCCCATTCCCCCCCCCCCCCCCCCGTGGCTACGATCGCTCTGATTGGCTGTTGAAAGTGAAACAACCAATCAGAGCGATTTGTAATATTTCACCTATGAAAACTGGTGAAATATTACAATCCAGCCATGGCCAATGCTGCAATATCATCGGCCATGGCTGGAAACCCTGATCTACCCCCCCACCACCACCGATCTCCTCCCCAGTCCTCCGTCCTGTGCTCCGCTCCCCTCCGTCGTCCTGTCTGCTCCCCCGTCCTCCTGTCCACTCCCCCCGTGCTCCGATCCACCCCCATGCTCCGATCTCCCCTCCCTCATACTTACCAAGCCTCCCGGTGTCCGTCCGTCTTCTCCATGGGCGCCGCTGTCACGATATGGTATGAAATATCATAAGTAGTTCTCTAGCCTGTGTGGGCTAAGCCCCCCTTCTTGGAGCAACAGTTTGTAGCTGCAAATTCCTGGCTTTCCTTCTCTGAGAGTATGGGGGAAGAGAGGTTTTATTGCTCTGGGGTCGTAAATTCCAGGCTCAGAGGAAAGTCCCTCACCCCTCCCACATTCTCTAGTTCAAACTGGAAAAGTGGCTCCAAGATTCAGGAAAGATTCTTTGTTTAGTTTTTGTTAGATATTAGGCAAACGATTTAAGCTAGAAATACGAAAATATATATTTTTATTCTCACTCGGTGTATCTACACAACCCGCGAAACACGAGTTTCTAACTCCATCTGGTAAAGAAGTAGGGATTTCTCTGTAAATATGTATCCCAGTTAGGACATATTTGATCTCATTAGAATGCTCACGTTAATCCGAGATGATTGATGGGTTTTTTAGGACGCTGACATGTTTTGTAGTGAAGTTATAGAAATCAGAGAGAATAGTTTAAAGTTTAGGCAGAATGTAGAGAGAGGAGGGTCTGGATAAGCCAGCCTTTCTGTGATGTCACAGCCTTGAAAGTATAACTGGCTGCACACATCCCCAGCTGTTTTTTCTGCTAGATTTCTTCCTGACTTCTTGTCCTCTCCTGAAGCCAGCAGCATCCCATGGACTGGGATATATGGAAACTGCCCTAGCCTGGTTGCCTGTCATGCTTTGAACATGTAAGTGTTGCTTTTTCTCATTTATTCCCTTTATGTTATAATTACCCTTGTACATATTGGCAATTGTCTCCTTTGTAACTTCTTTATAAAATATTTTTCATAAAGCACTGCCTAATTAATTTCAATGGAATATACTATTATATATTAGTTCGTTCATCCATGCTCTAACTTACCCAGTCTTCTGAAGTGAAATACGCTACTGTTACTGTTGAGTTGGGTTAGCTTCGGACCCGTTTAATCGAAGCTGGTGGCAGCGAGAAGTGTGCAGACTTTTGGGTTATGTTGTAGCGGCTGCGACGTTAATAATTATTGTTCCTGCCTGAGTGGGAGTAGTTATCGCGTCGCTGCAGCGTGCCCAATAGCCAGTACATAGCAGGCAGCCTTTCTGGCGACTAATTACCCAGGGTGCAGTACCTAATCTGACCTGAGAGTAAGGGGGCGCCAGAGAGCTGCAAGTGTTAAGTGGAACTGTAAGCGGGATATACATAAATCCCTGCAGTTCGTGGTATATAGAAAAGCAGTGGGATACCTAGAATAAGCCCCTGCTGTAAACTAAGAGGTCAATAGCCTTGTGTGTGTTTTTTTTCATCACATCGTGAAGTGGAGGGATAACTAAGATAAGCCCCCTGCACATGTGATAGCCGTCTGTTGGCCTAAAGTCACCTCAATCCGTGACGTAGGGGTGACGGTCACGGTGTGAATCCTGACCCATTGGTGACAGCGGTCAGGGGGAATCGTGACAACCCTATGAAAACTGGTGAAATATTACAATCCAGCCATGGCCAATGCTGCAATATCATCGGCCATGGCTGGAAACCCTGATCTACCCCCCCACCACCACCGATCTCCTCCCCAGTCCTCCGTCCTGTGCTCCGCTCCCCTCCGTCGTCCTGTCTGCTCCCCCGTCCTCCTGTCCACTCCCCCCGTGCTCCGATCCACCCCCATGCTCCGATCTCCCCTCCCTCATACTTACCAAGCCTCCCGGTGTCCGTCCGTCTTCTCCATGGGCGCCGCCATCTTCCAAAATGGCGGGCGCATGCGCAGTGCGCCCGCCGAATCTGCCGGCTGGCAGATTCGTTCCAGGTACATAAAACCTATCACAGTGATCAAAATAAAAAAAATAGTAAATGAATTCCCCCCCCCTTTATCACCCCCATAGGTAGGGACAATAATAAAATAAATATTTTTTTTATTTTTTTTCCACTTGGGTTAGGGTTAGAACTAGGGTTAGGGTTAGAACTAGGGTTAGGGCTAGGGATAGGGTTAGAACTAGGGTTAGGGTCAGAATTAGGCTATGTGCACATGGTGTGGATTTGGCTGCGGATCCGCAGCGGATTGGCCGCGGATCCGCAGAGGATTGGCCACTGCGGATTTGTAGCAGTTTTCCATCACATTTACAGTACCATGTAAACCTATGGAAAACCAAATCCGCTGTGCCCATGGTGCTGAAAATATCGCGCGGAAACGCTGCTTTGTAGTTTCCACAGCATGTCAATTCTTTGCGCGGATTCCGCAGCGTTTTACACCTGTTCCTCAATAGGAATCCGCAGGTGAAATCCGCACAAAAACCACTGGAAATCCGAGGTAAATCCACAGGTAAAACGCAGTGCCTATTACCTGCAGATTTTTCAAAAATGGTCCGGAAAAATCTCACACGAATCCGCAATGTGGGCACATAGCCTTAAGGTTAGGGTTGGAATTAGAGTTAGGGTTGGAATTAGGGCTAGGGTTGGAAATAGGGTTAAGATTAGGCTTGTGGTTAGGGCTATGGTTAGGGGTGTGTTGGGGTTATAGTTGTGGTTAGGGTTGGGATTAGGGTTAGGGTTGGGATTAGGGTTAGGGGTGTGTTGGGGTTAGGGTTGTGGTTAGGGGTGTGTTGGGGTTAGGGTTGTGATTAGGGTTATGGCTACAGTTGGGATAAGGGTTAGGGGTGTGTTGGGTTTAGTGTTGGAGGTAGAATTGAGGGGTTTCCACTGTTTAGGCACATCAGGGGTCTCCAAACGCAACATGGCGCCACCATTGATTCCAGCCAATCTTGCGTTCAAAAAGTCAAAAGGCGCTCCCTCCCTTCCGAGCCCTGACGTGCGCCCAAACAGTGGTTGGAGTTAGAATTGGGGGGTTTCCACTGTTTAGGCACATCAGGGGCTCTCCAAATGCGACATGGCATCCGATCTCATTTCCAGCCAATTCTGCGTTGAAAAAGTAAAATGGTGCTCCTTCCCTTCCGAGCTCTGTCGTGCGCCCAAACAGTGGTTCCCCACCACATATGGGGTACCAGCATACTCAGGACAAACTGGGCAACAACTGTTGGGGTCCAATTTCTCCTGTTAGCCTTGCAAAAATAAAAATTTGCTTGCTAAAACATAATTTTTGAGGAAAGAAAAATTATTTTTTATTTTCATGGCTCTGCGCTATAAACTTCTGTGAAGCACTTGGGGGTTCAAAGTGCTCACCATACATCTAGATAAGTTCCTTGGGGGTCTAGTTTCCAAAATGGGGTCACTTGTGGGGGGTTTCTACTGTTTAGGCACATCAGGGGCTCTGCAAACGCAACGTGACGCCCGCAGACCATTCCATCAAAGTCTGCATTTCAAAACATCACTACTTCCCTTCTGAGCCCTGACGTGTGCCCAAACAGTGGTTTACCCCCACATGTGGGGTACCAGCATACTCAGGACAAACTGGACAGCAACCATTGGGGTCCACTTCTCCTGTTACCCTTGTGAAAATAAAAAATTGCTTACTAAAACATAATTTTTTAGGAAAGAAAAATGATTTTTGTATTTTCACGGCTCTGCGTTGTAAACTTCTGTGAAGCACTTGGGGGTTTAAAGTGCTCACCACATATCTAGATAAGTTCCTTGGTGGGTCTAGTTTCCAAAATGGGGTCACTTGTGGGGGGTTTCTACTGTTTAGGCACATCAGGGGCTCTGCAAACGTAACATGATGCCCGCAGACCATTCCATCAAAGTCTGCATTCCAAAACGTCACTACTTCCCTTCCGAGAGCCAACGTGTGCCCAAACAGTGGTTCCGCCCCACATATGGGGTATCAGCGTACTCAGGACAAACTGGACAACTTTTGGGCAAAAGAGGGGAGAAGCCAGTGCTGCCTAAGGTTAAAACGCAATACAACAACAACTTTTGGGGTCCAATTTCCCCAGTTACTCTTGTGAAAATAAAAAATTGCAGGCTAAAAAATAATTTTTGAGGAAAGAAAAATGATTTTTTTATTTTCCCAGCTCTGCGTTATAAACTTCTGTGAAGCACTTGGGGGTTTAAAGTGGTCACCGCACATCTAGATTAGTTCCATCGGAGGTCTAGTTTCCAAAATGGGGTCACATGTGGGGGAACTCCAATGTTTAGGCACACAGGGGCTCTCCAAATGCGACACGGTGTCCGCTAACGATTGGAGCTAATTTTTCATTCAAAAGTCAAATGGCGCTCCTTCCCTTCCGAGCCTAGCCGTGTGAACAAACAGTGGTTTGTGACCACATATGAGGTATCGGTGTACTCAGGAGAAATTGCCCAACACATTTTAGGATCCATTTAATCCTGTTGCCCATGTGAAAATGAAAAATTGAGGCGAAAAGAATTTTTTTGTGAAAAAAAAAGTACTTTTTCATTTTTATGGATCAATTTGTAAAGCACCTGGGTATTCAAAGTGCTCACTATGCATCTAGATAAGGTCCTTGGGGGGGTCTAGTTTCCAAAATGGGATCACTTGTGGGGGAGCTCCAATGTTTAGGCACACAGGGGCTCTCCAAACGCGACATGGTGTCCGCTAAAGATTGGAGCCAATTTTTCATTGAAAAAGTCAAATGGCGCTCCTTCCCTTCCAAGCCCTGTCGTGCACCCAAACAGTGGTTCCCCCCACATATGGGGTATCGGCGTACTCACGACAAATTGTACAATAACTTTTGGGGTCCAGTTTCTGTTTTTACCCTTGGGAAAATAAAAAAATTGTTGCTAAAAATCATTTTTGTGACAAAAAAGTTAAATGTTCATTTTTGTTGATTCTGCTGCTATGAAGCACCTGAAGGGTTAATAAACTTCTTGAATGTGGTTTTGAGCACCTTGAGGGGTGCAGTTTTTAGAATGGTGTCACTTTGGGGTCTTTTCAGCCATATAGACCCCTCAAACTGACTTCAAATGTGAGGTGGTGCCTAAAAAAATGGTTTTGTAAATTTTGTTGTAAAAATGAGAAATCACTGGTCAAATTTTAACCCTTTTAACTTCCTAGCAAAAAAAATTTTGTTTCCAAAATTGTGCTGATGTAAAGTAGACATGTGGGAAATGTTATTTATTACGGTAACTATTTTGTGTCACATAACTCTCTCGTTTAACAGAATAAAAATTCAAAATTTGAAAATTGCTAAATTTTTAACATTTTTGCCAAATTTCCATATTTTTTTTACAAATAAACGCAAAAATTATCAACCTAAATTTACTACTAACATGAAGCCCATAATGTCACGAAAAAACATTCTCAGAACCGCTAGGATACGTTGAAGCGTTCCTGAGTTATTACCTCATAAAGGGACACTGGTCAGAATTCCAAAAAACGGCCAGGTCATTAAGGTCAAAATAGGCTGGGTCCTGAAGGGGTTAAAAAAAATTCCCGGTATCTGGAGAATCAGAATTGCCGTCTGATTCAGCATTTAATGATCATGGTAAGATATACTGTATATATAGTTGTGAAATAGCACGTTTTCAGGGATTTTTCCCCATTTTCCAGTATAGTATAAGGTAAAACCAATGGATTCTTTTAAAAGTACAACTTGTCCTGCAAAAAAACAAACCCTCACACGGCCATATTGTCAGAAAAATAAAAAAATTATGGGTCTGGGAAGGAGGGGAGCAAAAAACAGAAAATGGCACCGGAGATGAAGGGGTTAACAACTTTAGCTTCTTCCTTTTTTCAGTCAAATCATTTTTATTGAAGAAAACAAAAAATTACCAACATTTAGGTTTTTTATACAAATATTGTGAGAAAAACAATGAAAAGAAAGAAAAACCAGTAAACAATACAACAACCGGTTACAATGATATAAATCCCAGTTTCGCTCTATAGTACAAGGCTTTGGAATAGTAATTTTACATTTGTACAGACATAAATATCTGAATACTTTCTGATTCGTTTTTTTCCTATTGGGAAATAAAAAGAAAAAGAATAGATCTAAGAAGGGGCAATTGGGTATAAGGATAAAAAATCCTGGTTTACTGTAAGGAAATGGAGAAACGGTCCAGTATAGGATTTCTGAGAAGGTTTTCTGAAGCAATACCTCGGGTAATTACCCAATGCTCCATATGTGGTTGGATTTCTTGAGAACGTTCCTTTAATATAAGCCTCCCCTTTCCAAGCATAAAGTGATATTTATCCTGGACTTTAGTTCTGTTATCGTTGGGGGATAATTGTCTATCCAATTTAGAGCCAACAGCTTTCTGGCTAGAATAATATTCTTGAGCTATGGCCATATGGGAGTCTGGGTCTACATCCTCTCCCAGGAGTCCTCGGAGACAGATTTTAGGTTCCAACTGAAGTTGTATCCCAAATACACATAGTACAAAAGTGATCCCCCCCTTCCAATAGTCGCCAATATTCCCACATTCCCATGTCATATCATCAGGTGGACATCATTGTGACCACATCTAGGGCAGGTGTCATCTGTTCATATTCCAATTTTAACATAAAATACTTGGGGATCTATATTCCCTATGGATGACATGAAAGTGGGACAATCTTTGTGACTCTGACAAGGAAAGTTTAGGTGTCAAATCCAATGTTTCCCCCATTGCCCCTCATATAAGGGACCCACATCCTCGTCCCATTTTGTCGTAACTATCAACTGTAGGGCCAGTAACTGCCTATAAATATGGGATATTAGACCTTTTGTATCCACCACTGTAGGAATGGTATCTGTTGTGGGATGTCTATCAATCAGTATGGTATTTATTGTAAATTGTGTACTACACATGATGTATCTGCAGATATTGATAAAACACTATATGCGGAAGGTTAAAATCTGCCTTTATTTGTTCAAAGCTCTTGAATACTCCATCCCTCAAGAGTTGTGATACCAAACATGTACGTCTATCCTACTATTAGTTCTGTAGCTCTGGTAAATTATAGTTGTGCCATAAAGGAGTATAGTTTGTGTACTTTACAATCCTGGAATATTTTTACCTCTATCCCACACATAGTATATTAACCTTAGTGTAGGACATTCTAAGTAATTTTCTCGAGGAGGCCCCATATGCTTCCACTTGATTCCTTCCATAAGTAGGTGCCCTGATATTACACAATATTTGTGTGTACTCATCCATAAAACAACCTTAACTCCTTTCTAGTGTTAAGCAGGTCTGCGTACACCTGGAGGGAAGCAGATCATTTACGTTGTTTAGCATGGAGATCAATTACCTTAAGCAAATGGGAGACTTTAGCTGCTCTCTCTTTTTTTAGACAGGATCCATGTTTTATTAGTATCCCTCTGAGGACACATTTCAGTGTTTCCCTATAGCAGTGTCATCATGCTCATATATCTGAAGAAGTCTATAGTCTCACGAAGGTCTGAGACACAGAGTGAGTCTTTCAACAGATTATCATTTATGTTCCGACATCTGAAGCCTTGGTGGAGTCCAGTACAGTCAGATTACAGTATACAGGAGCATGAACTGACCATATAGCAGCTCCTATCTGAGATGTAGGCTGCCATGTAAGCAAGTGATGGCTAATTAGGAGAAGGGCTATACGGCTATGTGTATTGTGTTTAGGAGAATAATACATAGAATCCTTTATGTCTGGATGCAGTATCCTCCATATATCGACCAGTCGGAGACTGGAGCACATTTAGCAATGCTTTTGTTTGTGATTTAGATTGGTGACTCCGGCCCAGGGACGCATCTAAAGAAGGATCCAAGACAAAATAAAGTCAACTCCAATGATGATAAATCCGTTCACAAAATATTCATAATAGTAGAGGGGATTGCAGTCTAATGTAGAGATACCCTCAGGAAAAAAAGGTATAATAAAAATAGATAAACATGAGGCAACCAAATATGATATAGATGCCAAAAATTAGAGTTTATTCACATGACCAGGCAGTCATACAGCACCAACGTTTCGGCCATGTGGCCTTTGTCAAGTTTATTATCTAAAAGATATAACAGGAAAATAAATAAAACAATACATAACATATATCATCATAGGCTCATACAAAACTGGTCAAAAAATGAAAAATTGCAAAAATTAATGATAAAAACAAAACAAAAGGAGATATCATGCAAATTTAGATATAGAACATAATGAAATGGAATGGCGTGGGAATATATCCCAAAGTTAGTGAATTATGCACATAAAGGAAAAGATTGTAATGGGCGGACTAATAGTAAAGAAGTAATTCCATAAAATGTTATATGTCAGAAGAGGGCATATCTAGGAGAAACATATACATGCTAATACCGAGTTACTGTATATACACCTACATAAGGATACGTAAGTGTATATACCAATGTGCACAAACAAATGTAAAATCAACTAGAAACATATACATGTACACACATATACACACATACTGTACATACCCACACATACACATACATACATGCCCACACATACAGGTGCATCTCACAAAATTAGGATATCATCAAAAAGTTAATTTATTTCAGTTAATCAATGCAAAATGTCAAACTCGTATATTAGATAGTCATTACAGAGTGATGTATTTCAAGTGTTTATTTCTGTTAATGTTGATGATTATGGCTTACAGCCAATGAAAACCCAAAAGTCATTATCTCAGTAAATTAAAATACTTTATAACACCAGCTTGAAAAAAATATTTTAAAATCCAAAATGTTGGCCTACTGAAATGTATGCACTCAATACTTGGTCGGGGCTCCTTTTCCATCAATTGAGGCATTGAGGTTAACAGCCTGTGGCACTGCTGAGGTGTTTTGGAAGCCCAGGTTGCTTTGATAGCAGCCTTCAGCTCATCTGCATTGCTTGTTCTGGTGTATCTCACCTTCCTCTTGACAATACCCCATAGATTCTCTATGGGGTTAAGGTAAGGCAAGTTTGCTGGCCAATCAAGCACAGTGATACTGTTGTGTTTAAACCAAGACTTGGTACTTTTGGCAGTGTGAGCAGGTGCCAAGTCCTGCTGGAGGATGACATTTCCATCTCCAAAAAGCTTGTCTGCAGAGGGAAGCATGAAGTGCTATAAAATGTCCTGGTAGATGGCTGCACTGACTTTGATCTTGATAAAACAGAGAACCTACACCAGCAGATGGCATGGCTCCCGAAACCATCACTGATTGTGGATACTTATTATTATTTATTTATTTATATAGCACCATTGAATCCATGGTGCTGTACATGAGAAGGGGTTACATACAAATTACAGATATCACTTACAGTAAACAAACTAACAATGACAGACTGATACAGAGGGGCGAGGACCCTGCCCTTGCGCTCTTACATTCTACAGGATAGTGGGGAAGGAGACAATAGGTTGAGGGATGCATGAGCTCTGGTGTTGGTGAGGCAGTATCTCCGGTAGTGATGAGGAGGCGCAAGCTGTAGGCTTTCCTGAAGAGGTGGGTTTTCAGGTTCCGTCTGAAGGATACGAATGTGGTTGATAGTCGGACGTGTTGGGGCAAAGAATTTCAGAGGATGCGGGATATTCGGGAGAAGTCTTGGAGGCAGTTGGATGAGGAGCGAATAAGTGTGGAGGAGAGAAGGAGGTCTTGGGAGGACCGGAGATTATGTGAGGGAAGATATCGGGACATTAGTTCAGAGATATATGGAGGAGACAGGTTATGGATGGCTTTGTAGGTCAGTATTAGTAATTTGAACTGGATACGCTGAGGGAATGGGAGCCGGTGAAAAGATTTACAGAGGGGGAAAGAGGAGGAGTAGCGAGGAAAGAGATGAGTTAGTCGGGCAGCAGAGGATGGACTGGAGAGGTGCAAGGGTGTTACCAGGGAGGCCACAGAAAAGGATGTTGCAGTAGTCAAGGCGGGAGATGATGAGGGCATGCACAAGCATTTTAATAGATTGATGGTTAAGGAAAGGACAGATTCTGGAGATATTTTTGAGCTTTAGGCGACAGGAGGTGGAGAGAGCTTGGATGTGCGGTTTGAAGGACAGGGCAGAGTCAAAAGTTACTCTGAGGCAGTGGACTTCCGGTACGGGGGAAAGCGTGATGTCGTTAATTATGATAGATAGGTCAGGTAAGCAAGATCTATGGGATGGAGGAAAGATGATGAGTTCAGATTTGTCCACATTGAGTTTGAGGAAGCGAGAGGAGAAGAAGGAGGATATGGCTGATAGACACTCCGGGATTCTGGACAGCAGAGCGGTGACATCTGGGCCAGAAAGGTAGATCTGAGTGTCATCAGCATAATGGTGGTACTTGAAACCATTAGACTTTATGAGTTGTCCCAGGCCAAAGGTATAGATTGAAGAGTAGGGGTCCTAGAACAGAGCCTTGGAGGACTCAAACAGAGAGAGGGTGGGATGAGGAGGTAGGGTGGAAGTGGGAGACGCTGAATGTGCGGTTGGAAAGCTATGAAGAGATCCAGGATAGGGCGAGGTCTTTGATGTCAAAGGAGGAGAGGATCTGTAGTAGGAGGCAGTGGTCAACTGTGTCGAAAGCAGAGGACAGGTCTAGAAGGAGGAGTACAGAGCATTTTCCGTTAGCTTTGGCTGTAAGTAGGTTGTTAGTGATTTTGGTTAGGGCTGTCTCAGTTGAGTGATGGGGGCGGAAACCAGATTGTAGATTGTCAAAGAGCAAGTTAGGTGAGAGGTGGAAGGAAAGTTCAGCGTGGACGTGCTGCTCCAGGAGTTTGGAAGCGAATGGGAGCAGCGATATTGGGCGATAGCTGGACATAGCAGTTGGATCGAGGGTTGGCTTTTTAAGGATAGGCATGATTGAGCATGTTTGAAAGCAGAAGGGAAGGTGCCAGAAGTTAGTGATAGGTTGAAGAGGTGGGTTAGGGATGGGATAAGTGTGGTGATGAGGTTGGGGAGGAGATGGGATGGGATGGGGTCGAGCGCACAGGTGGTGAGGTGCGATTTGGAGAGGAGACAATTAAGCCCCCCTTCAGTGATGTTGGATAGGGAGGTTATGGGGTTTGGGCATTGGTCTGGTATACAAAGGGGTTGTGGTGGTTGAACAATGAAGACTTGCCTTGTTTGGTCGATCTTATTTTTAAAGTGTGTGGCAAAGTCCTCAGCAGAGATGAGGGAGGTTGGAGGGGGCAGTGGGGGGCGGAAGAGGGAGTTAAAGGTTTTGAATGACTGTTTGGGCTTGTAGGATAGGGAAGATATGAGGGTTGTGAAGTAGGCCTGTTTAGCAGTGGTGAGAGCAGATTTAAAAGCGAGTGTTGCCTGTTTGAATGCAGTGAAGTCATCTTGAGAGTGTGTTTTCTTCCAACGCCGCTCTGCAACCCTGGACACTTGTCAGAGCTTTTTAGTGGTGCTATTGTGCCAAGGTTCTCTATTGATATGTCGCACTCTGCCATGAACGAAAGGGGCAACCGTGTCAATAGCTGATGCGAGAGTGGCATTGTAGAAAGCAGCGGCACTGTCTGTGTCACAGAGTGAGGATATTGATGCCAGTGGTAGGATAGAGTCAGAGAGTGTGTGGGTGTCTAGGTGTGCAAGGTTTCTGCGGGGGTACGCTTGTTGCTGGACATGGGTGACCGGTGAGGAGGACGGGATGAGAAGGTGAGCAGATGGTGGTCGGATAGAGGGAGAGGGGAGGTGGTGAAGTTAGATAGAGAGCAGAGATGGGTGAAGACCAGGTCTAGTGTATGTCCGTCTGTGTGGGTGGCTGCGGAGGACCACTGAGTAAGTCAAAAAGATGAAATAAGGGACAGAAGTTTGGAGGCTGTTGACTGAAGGGTATCAGTGGGGATGTTGAAGCCACCCATGATGATGGTGGGAATGCCAGCAGAGAGAACGTGAAGAAGCCAAGTGGAGAATTGGTCAATAAAGGCACACTTAGACCTTAGAAATCAAGGTCCCAGACTCTGGAGGAAGAATGGAGAGACAGACAATCCAAGCTGCTTGAGGTCTAGTGTGAAGTTTCCACAATCAGTGATGGTTTGGGGAGCCATGTCATCTGCTGGTGTAGGTCCACTGTGTTTATCAAGACCAAAGTCAGCGCAGCCGTCTACCAGGAAATTTTAGACCACTTCATGCTTCCCTCTACCGACAAGCTTTTTGGAGATGTAAATTTCATTCTCCAGCAGGACTTGGCACCTCTTTATACTGCCAAAAGTACCAAGACCTGGTTTAAAAACAACAGTATCACTGTGCTTGATTGGCCAGCAAACTCGCCTGACCTTAACTCCATAGATAATCTATGGGGTATTGTATAGAGGAATATGAGAGACACCAGACCCCACAATGCATATGAACTGAAGGTTGCTATCAAAGCAAACTGGGCTTCCATAACACCTCACCAGTGCCACAGGCTTATCGCCTCCATGCCTCGCTGCATTGATGTACTAATTGATGCCAAAGGTGCCCGACCAAGTACTGAGTGCATATACTGATCATACATTTCAGTAGGCCAACATTTCAGATTTTAAAATCATTTTTTCAAGCTGGTGTTATAAAGTACTCTAATTTTCTGAGATAATGACTTTTGGGTTTTCATTGGCTGTAGGCCATGATCATCAACATTAACAGAAATAAACACTTAAAATACATCACTCTGTTTTGTAATGACTCTATATAATATATGAGCTTCACTTTTTGAAATAAATTAACTTTTTGATATTCCAATTTTGTTAGATGCACGTGTGTGTGTGTGTGTGTGTGTGTGTGTGTGTATGTATGTATATATATATATTATTCATTACATAGTGGAATGTGTTGAGAACAATAAAATCTAAAAATTATCAACATAAATCACAACTAATATCCCAAGGAGGTCAGGAGTTGGAAAATTAAGTTTCAGGTTGATCCAACTTCAGTGGAAATGCCTCAAGACAAGGAAATGATGCTCAGTAGTGTGTGTGGCCTCCACGTGCCTGTATGACCTCCCTACAATGCCTGGGCAAGCTCCTGATGAGGCGGCGGATGGTCTCCTGAGGGATCTCCTCCCAGACCTGGACTAAAGCATCAGCCAACTCCTGGACTGTCTGTGGTGTAATGTGATGTTGGTGGCTGGTGCGAGACATGATGTCCCAGATGTGTTCAATCGGAGTCAGGTCTGGGGACCGGGTGGGCCACTCCGTAGCTTCAATGCCTTCATCTTGCAGGAACTGCTGACACACTCCAGCCACATGAGGTCTGGCATTGTCCTGCATTAGGAGGAACCCAGGGCCAACCGCACCAGCATATGATCTCACAATGGGTCTGAGGATCTCATCTCGGTATCTAATGGCAATCAGGCTACCTCTGGCGGGCACATGAAGGGCTGTGCGGCCCTCCAAAGAAATGCCACCCCTCACCATTACTGACCCACTGCCAAACCGGTCATTCTGAAGGATATTGCAGGCAGCAGATCGCTCTCCACGGCGTCTCCACGTCTCCTGGTGTACTGGCCTGTCTCCTGGTAGCACCTCCTGCCTCTGGACACTATGCTGACAGACACAGCAAACCTTCTTGCCACAGCTCGCATTGATGTGCCTGAATGAGCTGCACTACATGAGCCACTTGTGTGGGTTGTAGAGTCCATCTCATGCTACCATGAGAGTGAAAGCACAACCAACATTCAAAAGTGACCAAAACATCATCCAGAAGACATTGGTACTGAGATGTGATCTGTGGTCCTCACCTGTAGAACCACTCCTTTGAGTGTGTCTTTATAATTGCCAATAATTTCCATCTGTTTTCTATTCCATTTGCACAACAGCATGTGAAATTGATTGTAAAACAGTGTTGCTTCCTATGTGGACAGTTTGATTTCACAGAAGTTTGATTTACTTGGAGTTATATTCTGTTGTTTAAGTGTTCCCTTTATTATTATATATATATATATATATATATATAGATATATACATATCTATATATATAATTGCCTAAGGGTTTTTCCGTCTGTCTGTCTGTCTGTCTGTCCTGGAAATCCCGGCTCTCTGATTGGTCGAGGCCGCCAGGCCTCGACCAATCAGAGACCGGCACAGCATCGACGTAGAAATCCCGCGTCTCTGATTGGTCGAGGCCGCCAGGCCTCGACCAATCAGCAACGGGCACAGCAACGATGATGTCATAAAGGACGTAGACATCCCGCGTCTCTGATTGGTCGAGGCCGCCAGGCCTCGACCAATCAGCAACGGGCACAGCGACGATGATGTCATAAAGGACGTAGACATCCTGCGTCTCTGATTGGTCGAGGCCGCCAGGCCTCGACCAATCAGCAACGGGCACAGCGACGATGTCATAATGGTTGCCATGGTGACGATGATGTCATAAAGGTTGCCTCGACCAATCAGCAACGGGCACAGTCTGCCGCGAATTCTGGAATCATCATTGTCCATATATTACAGGGACATGCATATTCTAGAATACCGATTCTAACGCATTGGGTATTCTAGAATATGTATGTATGTATGTATATAGCAGCCACATAGTATATAGCAGAGGCCACGTAGTATATAGCAAATACTACGTGGCCTGTGCTATATACTATGTGGCTGCTATATACATACATACATATTGTAGAATACCCGATGCATTAATACAGGCCACGCAGTATATAACACAGCCCACATACTATATAGCACAACCCACGCAGTATATAGCAGCCACACAGTATATAACACAGGCGACGTAGTATATAACACAGGCCACGTAGTATATAACACATGGCACGTAGTATATAGCACAACCCACACAGTATATCACACAGCCCATGGAGTGTATAACACAGCCCACGTACTATATAACACAGCCCACGTACTATATAACACAGCCCACGCAATATATAGCAGCCGCGCAGTATATAACACAGGCGACGCAGTATATAACACAGCCCACGTAACATATAACACAGGGCACGTAGTATATAGCACAGCCCACGGAGTATATCACACAGCCCACGGAGTATATAACACTGCCCATGTAGTATATAGCAGCCACGTGGTATATAACACTGCCCACGCAGTATTTAGCAGTGTGGGCACCATATCCCTATTAAAAAAAAAAGTAAAATTAAAAATAGTTATACAGTTAGGGCCAGAAATATTTGGACAGTGACACAAGTTTTGTTATTTTAGCTGTTTACAAAAACATGTTCAGAAATACAATTATATATATAATATGGGCTGAAAGTGCACACTCCCAGCTGCAATATGATAGTTTCCACATCCAAATCGGAGAAAGGGTTTAGGAATCATAGCTCTGTAATGCATAGCGTCCTCTTTTTCAAGGGACCAAAAGTAATTGGACAATGGACTCTAAGGGCTGCAATTAACTCTGAAGGCGTCTCCCTCGTTAACCTGTAATCAATGAAGTAGTTAAAAGGTCAGGGGTGGATTCCAGGTGTGTGGTTTTGCATTTGGAAGCTGTTGCTGTGAGCAGACAACATGCGGTCAAAGGAACTCTCAATTGAGGTGAAGCAGAACATCCTGAGGCTGAAAAAAAAGAAAAAATCCATCAGAGAGATAGCAGACATGCTTGGAGTAGCAAAATCAACAGTTGGGTACATTCTGAGAAAAAAGGAATTGACTGGTGAGCTTGGGAACTCAAAAAGGCCTGGGCGTCCACGGATGACAACAGTGGTGGATGATCGCCGCATACTTAATTGAGGGAAGAAGAACCCGTTCACAACATCAACTGAAGTCCAGAACACTCTCAGTGAAGTAGGTGTATCTGTCTCTAAGTCAACAGTAAAGAGAAGACTCCATGACAGTAAATACAAAGGGTTCACATCTAGATGCAAACCATTCATCAATACCAAAAATAGACAGGCCAGAGTTAAATTTGCAGAAAAACACCTCAAGAAGCCAGCTCAGTTCTGGAAAAGTATTTTATGGACAGATGAGACAAAGATCAACCTGTACCAGAATGATGGGAAGAAAAAAAGTTTGGAGAAGAAAGGGAACGGCACATGATCCAAGGCACACCACATCCTCTGTAAAACATGGTGGAGGCAACGTGATGGCATGGGCATGCATGGCTTTCTATGGCACTGGGTCACTTGTGTTTATTGATGATATAAGAGCAGACAAGAGTAGCCGGATGAATTCTGAAGTGTATCGGGATATACTTTCAGCCCAGATTCAGCCAAATGCTGCAAAGTTGATTGGACGGCGCTTCATAGTACAGATGGACAATGACCCCAAGCATACAGCCAAAGCTACCCAGGAGTTCATGAGTGCCAAAAAGTGGAACATTCTGCAATGGCCAAGTCAATCTCCAGATCTAAACCCAATTGAGCATGCATTTCACTTGCTCAAATCCAGACTTAAGACAGAAAGACCAACAAACAAGCAAGACCTGAAGGCTGCGGCTGTAAAGGCCTGGCAAAGCATTAAGAAGGAGGAAACCCAGCGTTTGGTGATGTCCATGGGTTCCAGACTTAAGGCAGTGATTGCCTCCAAAGGATTTGCAACAAAATATTGAAAATAAAAATATTTTGTTTGGGTTATGTTTATTTGTCCAATTTCTTTTGACCTCCTAAAATGTGGAGTGTTTGTAAAGAAATGTGTACAATTCCTACATTTTCTATCAGATATTTTTGTTCAACCCTTCAAATTAAACGTTACAATCTGCACTTGAATTCTGTTGTAGAGGTTTCATTTCAAATCCAATGTGGTGGCATGCAGAGCCCAACTCGCGAAAATTGTGTCACTGTCCAAATATTTCTGGCCCTAACTGTATACTCACCCCCTGGGATCCAGCGAAACTCTAGCGATGCGCGCGCAGCTGCCACCATCTTCCGTTCCCAGGATGCATTGTGAAATTACCCAGATGACTTAGCGGTCTCGCGAGACCACTAAGTCTCCTGGGTAATTTTGCAATGCATCTCTGGGAACGGAAGATGGCGGCCGGCGCGAGCACATCGTCCGACGACGGAAAGTGAGAATAGCAGGTTTTTTGATTTTTTATTATTTTTAACATTACATCTTTTTACTATTGATGCTGCATAGGCAAAAAGTTGGGGTCACACAGGGTTAATAGCAGCGGTAATGGAGTGCGGTACCCGAGGCCCGTTACCGCTAGCATTAACCCTGTGTGAGCGGTGACTGGAGGGGATTATGGAGGGGGCGCCGGGCACTGACTGCAGGGGAGTAGGGGATGGACTAATCGGACTGTGCCCGTCGCTGATTGGTCGCGGCAGCCATGACAGGCAGCTGGCGAGGCCAATCAGCGACGCGGGATTTCCGTTACGGAAGTTGCCGACAGAAAGACGGAAGTACCCCTTAGACAATTTATATATATACTAGATGGCAGCCCGATTCTAAAGAATCGGGAGTCTAGAATCCATATATACTTTATTTATTCAAATGTAAGAATAATACAATTAATAAATAATAGTAAGAAAGAACAAAAATAATAGGCAGTATATGGAGAAAACACCAAACAAAAGTTCAAAATTGGTGTGAAAATGTCACTGAACCACTTCACAACTAAATATATATAGTTTTGGTAAATGGTATTATCATTTTTTTGACGAAATTCGGCAGGAGCTTGAAGAGCAACGTCACTGGGCCCGCCTCCACGCAGTAGAAACTTGCTGTGAGGTAAAAATTCAAAAATCACACCAAAATGGCGGGCGGAGTGTGTCACAGTACGGCACGTTTCTGATTGGTCGCTCGCAGCAGGCGGCAACCAATCAGACACTGGACACTGTTGACGTCACTTATCTCCGGACATTAGCTCCGGACATTAGCTCCGGACATTAGCTCCGGACAAAGCCACGGAAGTTGGCACAAATTGCAGGAAGTAGTATTCTAGGCAATTATATATTAGATATATATATATATATATATATATATATATATAAACACACACTCTAAAATCCACACGAGTGCCAATAGTGTATTTGCAGTGCCCCAGGGTCCTGGTCGTTGCAGTAATATCATTCTCCTCTAGGGGGGAGTGATGTTACGTTTGGAGGCAGTTAAGGAGAACTCTTTGTCAGGTAACACAATGCATGCAACATGTTCACACTCCAGACCAGAAGGGGGAGCTCTAAGCCTGTTTAAGGTGAAATCCCCTTTAATAATAATAATAATAATTTTTATTTATATAGCGCCAACATATTCCGCAGCACTTTACAATTAAGCGGGGACATGTACAAAGAATAAATTTGGTACGAGTTAAGACAATTTAAACAGTGACATTAGGGGTGAGGTCCCTGCTCACAAGCTTACAATCTACAAGGAAATGGGGGGACACAATAGGTGAAAAGTGATTGTTATTTCAGGTCTGGCAATTATAATAAATAGGGATTTTGATACAAAGCTGCATGATCCGGTCATCAGCCTGTGTGTTTAAGTGCAATAGTCAAGTATCAAGTGCAGTTATCATGTGTATGGAAGGTGTGGAAACAGATGAATAGTAGGGAGCAGATTCAGAGTAATATTTGGAAGGAGGGAACAGGGCAAAGTTAGTTTACTGAGTAGTTGATGTGGTAGGCTTCTTTGAAGAGATGGGTTTTCAATGCGCGCTTGAATAGGTTGGGGCTAGGTATCAGTCTGATCGTCTGGGGAAGTGCATTCCAGAGAGCTGGCGCAGCACGAGAAAAGTCTTGAAGACGGAGGTGCGAGGTTCGGATTACAGGGGATGTTAGTCTTAGGTCATTTGTAGAACGGAGGGCACGTGTAGGGCGATAGACAGAGATGAGAGAGGAGATATAAGGCGGTGCAGAACTGTGGAGAGCTTTGTGGGTGAGAGAGATGAGTTTATACTGGACCCTGTAGCGAATGGGTAGCCAGTGTAATGACTGGCACAAGATGGAGGCATCAATGAAGCCGCTGGACAGAAATATGACTCTGGCTGCAGCATTCAAAATGGATTGGAGAGGAGAAAGTTTGGTAAGAGGGAGACCGATCAGAAGAGAGTTGCAGTAGTCCAGACGGGAAAGAATAAGAGTGACAGTAAGAGTCTTAGCAGTTTCAACGGTGAGAAAAGGTCGGATTCTGGAGATGTTTTTAAGATGCAGGTGACAAGAGCGAGTGAGTGATCGGATATAGGGAGTAAAGGAAAGTTCGGTGTCGAATATGAGCCCAAGACAGCGGGTATGCTGCTTGGGAGTTATGGTTGAACCCTCCAGGGTAATTTCGATGTTGGGTAGTGTGAGGTTAGTAGAAGGGAGAAACACAAGAAGTTCCGTTTTGGAGAGATTTAGTTTCAGGTAGAGGGAGGACATGATGTTAGAGACAGCAGACAGACAATCCTTGGTATTTTGAATTAGGGTAGGAAGAAGTGTATAATTGGGTGTCATCAGCATAGAGATGATACTGGAACCCAAATCTGCTGATTGTTTGTCCAATAGGGGCCTTGTAAAGAGAGAAGAGGAGGGGGCCTAGGACTGAGCCTTGCGGATCCCCGATAGTAAGGGAACGAGGAGAGGAAGAGAAGCCGGCAAAAGATACAGTGAAGGAGCGGTCAGAGAGGTAAGAGGAGAACCAGGAGAAGGCTGTGTCCTTGAGGCCTATAGAGCGGAGCATAGGCTACGCTCACATTAGCGTTTTGCGTGTTTGCGTCGGGCTTGCGTCAGGCGACGCAGCGGCGACGCATGCGTCATGCGCCCCTATACAGTTAGGTCCATATATATTTGGACAGAGACAACATTTTTCTAATTTTGGTTATAGACATTACCACAATGAATTTTAAACAAAACAATTCAGATGCAGTTGAAGTTCAGACTTTCAGCTTTCATTTGAGGGTATCCACATTAAAATTGGATGAAGAGTTTAGGAGTTTCAGCTCCTTAACACGTGCCACCCTGTTTTTAAAGGGATCAAAAGTAATTGGACAATTGACTCCAAGGCTATTTCATGGAAAGGTGTGGCCAATCCCTTTGTTATGTCATTCTCAATTAAGCAGATAAAAGGCTTGGAGTTGATTTGAGGTGTGGTGCTTGCATTTGGAAGGTTTTGCTGTGAAGTAAACATGCAGTCAGAGGAGCTCTCCATGCAGGTGAAACAAGCCATCCTTAAGCTGCGAAAATAGAAAAAACCCATCCGAGAAATTGCTACAATATTAGGAGTGGCAAAATCTATAGTTTGGTACATCCTGAGAAAGAAAGAAAGCACCGGTGAACTCATCAATGCAAAAAGACCTGGGCGCCACGGAAGATAACAGTGGTGGATGATCGCAGAATAATCTCCATGGTGAAGAGAAACCCCTTCACAACTGCCAACCAAGTGACCAACACTCTCCAGGAGGTCGGCGTATCAATATCCAAATGTACCATAAAGAGAAGACTGCATGAAAGTAAATACAGAGGGTTCACTGCACGGTGCAAGCCACTCATAAGCATCAAGAATAAAAAGGCTAGACTGGACATTGCTAAAAAACATCTAAAAAACCCAGCACAGTTCTGGAAGAACATTCTTTGGACAGATGAAACCAAGATCAACCTCTACCAGAATGATGGAAAGAGAAAAGTATGGTGAAGGCGTGGTACAGCTCATGATCCAAAGCATGCCCCATCATCTGTAAAACCCGGCGGAGGCAGTGTGATGGCTTGGACATCCATGGCTGCCAGTGGCACTGGGTCACTAGTGTTTATTGATGATGTGACACAGGACAGAAGCAGCCGAATGAATTCTGAGGTATTCAGAGACATACTGTGTGCTCAGATCCAGCCAAGTTCAGCAAAACTGATTGTCCATTTGTAGTATGAAACGACGACCAATGACCCAAAACTGAAAGCCAAAGCAACCCAGGAGTTTATTAAAGCAAAGAAGTGGAATATTCTTGAATGGCCAAGTCAGTCACCTGATCTCAACCCAATTGAGCAGCATTTCACTTGTTAAAGACTAAACTTCAGACAGAAAGGCCCACAAACAAACAGCAACTGAAAACCACCGCAGTGAAGGCCTGGCAGAACATCAAAAAGGAGGAAACACAGCGTCTGGTGATGTCCATGAGTTCAAGACTTCAGGCAGTTATTGCCAACAAAGGGTCTTCAACCAAGTACTAAAAATGAACATTTTATTTAAAATTATTGAATATGTCCAATTACTTTTGGCCCCTTTAAAAACAGGTTGGCACATGTTAAGGAGCTGAAACTTCTAAACCCTTCATCTAATTTTAATGTGGATACCCTCAAATGAAAGCTGAAAGTCTGAACTTCAACTGCATCTGAATTGTTTTGCTTAAAATTTATTGTGGTAAGGACTATAACCAAAATTAGAAAAATGATGTCTCTGTCCAAATATATATGGACCTAACTGTATTTAACACGGGGGACGCATGCGTTTTTGTGTGCTGCGTTGTGCGACGCATGCTTTTTTTTTACGCAAGCGACGGGCACAGAAAAGGCAACAAGTTGCATTTTTCTCGCGTCCAAATTTCGGCAAAAAACGACGCATGCGTCGCAAAACGCAGCGTTTTTGCATGCGTTTTGGTGCGTTTTTATTTGCATTGTGCGTTGCGTCGCCGACGCAGCGGCGCACAACGCAAATGTGAACGTAGCCATAGTGAGGAGGAGCTGGTGATCCACAGTGTCAAATGCAGCAGAGAGATCCAGGAGAATCAGCAGAGAGCAATGACCTTTGGATTTAGCTGTTATTAGATCATTAGAGACTTTAGTGAGGGAAGTTACCAGATTGTAAGGGGTCAAGAAGAGAGGTATCTGAGAGATAGCGGATTAGATGGGAGTGGACCAAGTGTTCCAGGAATTTAGAGATGAAGGAAAGGTTAGAGACAGGTCTGTAGTTAGCAGTGCAGTTCAGGTCCAGGGATGGCTTGTAAAGGGGTTATGATGGCATGTTTAAATGAGGAGGGAAAGATACCTGAAGAAAGAGAGAGGTTAAATATTTTAGTCAGGTGAGTGGTGACCAGTGGTGAGAGAGACAGCAGGATATGTGAAGGAATGGGGTCACTGTTGCAGGTTGTAGGCCGAGCAGAAGCGAGGAGCTTGGAAACTTCTTCTGAAACAGGCTCAAAGATGAGCTTGAGATGCGGCAGGGAAGGGGATCCAGGCACTGAGGAGATTGCGCTGAGATATTCTGATGGATGTGGTTGATTTTTTCTGAGAAATAAGTGGCCAAACCCTCACCGTTGAGGTTGGTGATGGGGGCTTGTACTTTAGGTTTCAGGAGGGAGTTTAAGGTTTCAAAAAGTCGTTTTGGGTTGTTGGATAGTGAGGTGATGACGGTGGTGAAGTAGGATTGCTTGGCCAGATAAAGGGCAGCTATAGGTTTTGAGCATGAACTTATAGTGGATGAAGTCTTCTGCTAAGAGAGATTTTCTCCACTGCCGCTCTGCACCCCTTGAGCAATGCTGAAGAAAGCGTGTTCGCATAGAGTGCCAGGGCTGCTGTTGTCTGTGTCGGGTCTTTCTGCATGTAGAAGGTGCTGCTTCATCTAGGGCATTCTTCAGTGTATTATTGAAGTGTGACAATGCTAAGTCTGGAAAGGAGAGGGAGGAGATGGGGCTAGAGATGTGTGGAGATTGTCCACAAGCTGCTGGGTATTAATGGTACATGTATTCCGATAAGTGTGGTAAGTGGGGGTGTCCCGGGTGAGGAGACAATTCTTGACAGAGAAGGAAAGAAGGTTGTGGTCCGAGAGCGGGAGAGAGGAGTTAGTAAAGTTGTGCAGCGAGCCGGGATGGGAGAAAACAAGGTCCAGAGTGTTCCCGTCCTCATGTGTAGGAGAATTAGTAAACTGTGAGAGGCCGAATGAAGAACTAAGAGAAAGAAGATGAGAGGCAGATTGGGAGAGGGGATCATTGATGGGGATGTTAAAGTCTCCCATGATGAGGGTGGGGATGTCACAGGATAGAAAGTAAGTAAGCCAGGTGGCAAAGTGGTCTAGAAACTGGTGGGAGAAGCCTGGAGGGCGATAAACAACCGCCACTCGCAAGGAGAAGGGCTTATAGAGTCGGCGTGGACTTCAAAGGAAGGAAATGTGAGTGAGGGAACCGGGGGAATGACCTGGAAAGCACATTGTGATGAAAGGAGCAAACCAACACCTCCCCCCTGTCTGTTCTCAGATCTGGTGGTATGTGAAAATTTCAGCCCACCAAACGAAAGTGCAGCAGCGGCGGTGGTGTCTGAATGCTGGATCCAGGTTTCTGTAATAGCCAGAAGGTTAAGGGAATTAGAGAGGAAAAGATTGTGAATGTAAGTTAGTTTGTTACACACAGACCGTGCATTCCAGAACATAAGAACATCCTGATCTGGAGGGAAAGGGTTCAGTTCCTGTCAGGAAGACAGAGGGAGAGGAGCTCTGTGGCATGAAGTGCTGCAGCTCCCAGGAAAGAGACATAGAAAGCAGAACATATTGCAGCAAGCACGAAGGAAAGCAGAGTAAAGGAGAAGATATAAGAGGGAGATCAGCCAGGAGCAGGCTGCTTCCTTCCGAGGTGCAGAAATCCGGTAGCCAGAATACCGAGGGAGTAAGGATCTCTATGCTTTACTCCAGAGACTGGCAGGACAACTAATTGCAAGTTACCTGTCTGCACCTACACCCAGGAGGCACGGTGGCACCCCTCAGAGGCCGGGGCATGCTAGAGTCCCTACAAACAGCCTCAAGCCACCAGTCATGCGGGTGTGTCCTATCCATCTGGGGGACAGAGAGAGACATAACATCTAGAACATCTACAACAGTTGTGAGAACCTTATGAGAAGCTTAGCAGTAAGGTACTACAACACCCAGGCGCTAGAGGAAGGCTACTGATTTCCACCTGGATAAGGGGACTCTGGATTTGCCTCCAAACCGGCCGGACTCTGCCTGCCCTGTGATCTGGTGCTCTGGACCGTGGATGCTGAAGCCTTCAGTAAAAGTTAAAAAGAGACTGCAACCCTGTGTCCTCGTTCTTCACTGCGCCTCCCACCATCCACCATCAATACACTGGGAAGCCCTGGGGACATACTTCACCTGTGGGAAGGTATACCATCTAGCTGCCATAACATCCCCCCAGCAGACCCCTTAAAGCAGCGTCGGTCACCCTGACCGAATACCACAGGTGGTGTCATGAACATATCCCTTTAAAGACCTTTCCCCTTTTACAACGGACGTCCCTAGAGCCACGGACCGGGTAAGCCACGGTGACATCCCCCTTGAGAACCGAAGGACCCAGTACCGAGTACCCCTAGCCTCGGGGGCGCTCCAACTTCACAATAAACAAAAAGACGATAGCCCAACATATAGCCGAAGTCTACGGAAGGGACAAACCTGCACCTGAAAAGTGAAAGAGACCTCTGCACTTAGATCTGCAAAGAAAGGACGCAAATGTAAGACAAAATTGACCTTATAAAATAACTAATATATACTGTGTATATATGTATATATATATATATATATATATATATATATACTATATAATTGTCTAAGGGTCACTTCCGTCTGTCTGTCCCGGATATTCATTGGTCACGGCCTCTGTCTGTGATGGAAATCCAAGTCGCTGATTGGTCTCGCCAGCTGCCTGTCATTGCTGCTGAGACCAATCAGCGATGGCCACAGCCCAATTAGTCCCTCCCTACTCCCCTGCAGTCAGTGCCCGGCGACCGCTCCATACTCCCCGCAGTCAGTGCCCGGCGCCCACTCCAAACTCCCCGCAGTCAGTGCCCGTCACCCGCTCCATACTCCCTGCAGTCAGTGCCCGGTGCCCGCTCCATACTCCCCGCATTCAGTGCCCGGTGCCCGCTCCATACTCCCCGCATTCAGTGCCCGGTGCCCGCTCCATACTCCCCGCAGTCAGTGCCCGGCGCCCGCTCCATACTCCCCGCAGTCAGTGCCCGGCGCCCGCTCCATATTCCCCACAGTCAGTACCCGGCGCCCGCTCCATACTCCCCGCAGTCAGTGCCCGGCGCCCGCTCCATACTCCCCACAGTCAGTGCCCAGCGCCGGCTCCATACTCCCCATAGTCAGTGCCCGACGCCCACTCCATACTCCCCGCAGTCAGTGCCCAGCGCCCGCTCCATACTCCCCGCAGTCAGTGCCCGGCACCCGCTCCATACTCCCCAGTCAGTGCCCGGCGCCCGCTCCATACTCCCCTCCAGTCACCGCCCACACAGGGTTAATGCCAGCGGTAACGGACCGCGTTATGCCGAGATTAACTCACTCCGTTACCGCCGCTATTAACCCTGTGTGACCAAGTTTTTACTATTGATGCTGCCTAAGCAGCATCAATAGTAAAAAGATCTAATGTTAAAAATAAAAAAAAATAAAAAAACCTGCTATTCTCACCTTCCGTAGTACGATGATGCGCTCCCGCCTGCCGCCAGCTTCCGGTCCCAGAGATGCATTGCGAAATTACCCAGAAGACTTAGTGGTCTGGCTGCTATATACTACCTGGCCAGTGTTAGAAACTATGTGGGCTGTGTTCTATACTGTGTGGGCTGTGCTATATATTACGTGGTCAGTGTTATATACTGCGTGGGCTGCTTTATATACTACATGGCTGCTATATACTACGTGGGCAGTGTTATATACTACGTGGCTGTGTTCTATACAGCGTGCTACATACTACGCGGCCACTGTTAGATACTATGGGCAGCACGGTGGCGCAGTGGTTAGCACTGCAGCCTTGCAGCGCTGGAGTCCTGGGTTCGAATCCCACCAAGGACAACATCTGCAAAGAGTTTGTATGTTCTCTCCGTGTTTGCGTGGGTTTCCTCCGGGCACTCCGGTTTCCTCCCACATTCCAAAGACATACTGATAGGGAATTTAGATTGTGAGCCCCATTGGGGACATCGATGATAATGTCTGTAAAGCTCTGCGGAATATGTTAGCGCTATATAAAAATAAAGATTATTATATAAAAAATAAATATTACTATGTGGGCTGTTATATGCTGTGTTATATACTACGTGGGCTGTGTTATTTACTGCGTGGCCTATATTAACGCATTGGGTATTCTACAATATGTATGTATGTATATAGCAGCTACATGGTATATACCACAGGCCACATAGTACTCCTATATACTACGTGGCCTGTGCTATATACTATGGGGCTGCTATATACATACATACATATTCTAGAATACCCGATGCGTTAGAATAAGAAGCATCACAGGATAAACAAAAGAGATTATTAGGAAGGAATTCAATAAACGACCTCGTATTCCCTATTGAGGCCATATGGCTCCAGGGTTTGGAGAACATAGATCCAATACGCCTCTCTCTCTTTTAGTTTCTGTATTCTATTACCTCCTCCCCTAGCTAGAGGTATATTCTCAATTACCTGATAGCGTAACTGTGAAATATTATGATTGTGGGAAATAAAATGTGCAGGTACTTGTAGCATCATCATTTTACAACGAATTGTGGACTTGTGTTGTGATATACGGTCCCGGATATGTTGGGTGGTTTCACCAACATATCCGAGACCGCAAGGACACTTAATAAGAAATGTTACATAGGAATAATCACAGCTATAAAAGCCACGAATAGGGAAACGTTTACCCGAACTGGAGTGTGTAAATGTGTCCCCTTTTGTGATATTAGAGCACTGAATACAGTGCAAACAGGGAAATGTTCCTTTACGTTGGGAAGTGAGGAATGTTTGCGTATCCTTGACTCGTGAGCTACCTGTCACGCCGTTCTGTATCTGGTTTTCGGCGTGACAATGCATGTTTGCTTTAACCTTTTACTCTTTTCCCCCTAATTTGAGCTGTGATACTGTTGGCTGTTACCTGAAATGAGCCTTCTCAGTTCCCTGCTCTGCTGCGCAGTCGTACATGGGTTTTTAGGTATTTGCCCTGCTGCATACCTTCCTCATGTGCGGTCCCTGGTTGCTGCTGTGAAGCTGTCCATGGGTTGTGAGGTCATTTGCAGCTGGTGCATGACTTTCCATGTGGCTCACTGCATGCAGTTTCAGTCAGGTGTCCAGAGCCTCAGATCCTGCACTGTGGGTGCTGTAATGGTTTCTGGTTTCTGTTTGTGCTTAGGGCATGCGTGGCCACACCTCTCCTGCTTTTATCAGGGTTAGGGTGTGTACTTGAAATGCTGTCCCCAGCCAATTGCTGAGGGGCAGGTCATATATAAAGTTCCCCTGCCCTATGGGCGGGACCTGAGCTACACTCACAAAGCTCTTGAACTTTGTTATGTGTGTTTGTGTGCCTGCACCTCTCCTGTTTATGTTTTGGTACCAAAGTCCTTGCCTTGATTCCTGTTTTGTCACCTGTCCTGGAGGCGGTATATCCAGGCCTGAATCCTTGATCCTGTACCTGTCCTGTACCTGTCTGAACTGTGCCTGCTGTGATTATGTTCCTGGAATCCCTCTGCATCTGGAGCCTCACTCCCAGTGACTTTGAGTCTCTTGAAACCGGTGTTTCTGCTGAGCATCTACTACTCTGTGCTCCGACTACCATGTGGTGTTAACCCTATCTGGCTCATGTCCAGTACGGTGGTGTTTACACCATCACGCTTGAGTGCCTTCCTAGGTCCCATGCCCGGAGCCTGATGACCGCAGTCTGGAACCTGATGACCGCTGTCTGGAGCTTGGAGCCTGATGACTCTGGTGGTGCCTGTAGGTCGTGTCGGATGTCCGGAACCGAACATCTCCTGTTTGATGTCTGCCGGTGACCCTGGGTCCAGATGTCCTCTCTGTACCCTGATGTCCTGCCTGTGTCTTGATGACCTCATGGACCCTGATGTCCTCCCTGTGTCTCATATCCTGATGTAACTGATGCCCTGGGCTGCCACGTCAGTGTCCCAGCCGACGACCTGGGCTGCCACGTCAGTGTCCCAGATGTCGATCCCGTATTCCTGATGTAACCTGATTACCTGGGCTGCCACACCAGTGTCCCAGCTGATGACCTGGGTTGCCACGCCAGTGTCCCAGATGTCTGTCCAGTATTCCTGTGTCCTGATGCCCTGCCTGTGTCCTGAGGTCTTTCCTGAGTCCAGATGTCCTGTTTGTATCCTGATGTCTTACCTGCACCCTGATGTCTTTGTGTACCCTGATGTCCTGCCTGGGCCCTGATGTCCCGCCTATGTGTGCCTCGGTGATCCGTTGGTGCCTTGGGGTCCACTGGGTGGTGCCCTTCTGAGGTGTGGAATCGGGAGCCTAACATCATCATGTTTTGTTTATGTACTGTGTGACTTTACTTTAGTAAACTTTACTTTCTCTATACCTGAAGTATCGGTGTAATCAAGTCCTACGTGTTTCTTTCTTTGTCCACATGCTCAGCTGCCACAGAACCCCGTTCGCTGCCCTCCCCTAGTTTGGGTAGGCCGGGTCCCCCTCTGTGGTTTAAAGGGTCCGTATTGCGTCCACGGGGGGTGCGCACCCCATGCCCTCTGAGGTTTGTCGGCTTTGGGGCGTCTATGGGCTGGGCCGCATCTGCGGCTGCAGCTGACCGTGACACTACCAATGTCAGCTTGAGCCAAGAGGTTACGTAGACTAGGAGGTTTTTATGACAAATAAGTGGAGGGATCAGAAATTTAGGAATTTCTGGGTAGGAATTACCAAGAAGTAACCAATGCCTATAAATGATTTTATGAAATACCTTCATAAAAGGATGGTAAATATTAACAAAAAACATTTTTCGAGAGTTTGATCTTGGTGTAATCAAAGAGGATGTAACGGAAGAGGATGAAAGATATGAATCGGGATATCCACGATCACGAAATTTAGATGCAATGTCATTAAGACGTAAAGTGCGATTTGATTGGTCTGACACAATATGATTAATCCTATGGTATTATTCCTATTTTTTGCTCCCCTACTTCCCAGAGCCATAACTTTTTTATTCCGTCAATATGGCCATGTGAGGGCTTGTTGTTTGCAGGATGAGTTGTACTTTTGAACGACTCCATTGGTTTTACCATATAGTGTACTGGAAAATAGGAAAAAAAATTCCAAGTGCGATGAAATTGCAAAAAAATTGCAATTAGACAATTGTTTCTTGTTTTCTTTATACCATTAAATGTTAAAACTGACGTGGCATTATGATTCTACAGGTCAGTACGAGTTCGTAGACAAGCAAACATGTATAAGTTGTTTTTCATTTGAGGGGTTACAAAAATCCAAAGTTTGAACAAAAAAAAAATTGCGCCATTTTCCAAGATCCATAGCATCTCTATTTTTCGTGATCTGGAGCTGGGTAAGGGCTTATTTATTCAAACTCCCATGACAGCTCCTCGAGGGGATTTGCCCTTAAGGAACAGAAACCCTACAGATACAAAAGGGCGGCACCTCTCCCACGCATCAGTTGGTTTCCTGTTCCTGAAGGAACTCGGTTCCTACAGTTACCTGCGAGGAGACATCAGATCCTAGGCCCTGCCGGTCAGTTCAGGTAGCAGGGGGATCCCCTGCCTTGGTCGGTACGGGGTTCCAGGAAGCGACACAGTGGTCCTCGATGGATGGCACGGCAGTGAGGGAGCAGTATCTGGAGGTTTACCGTCTCCAAATGGGGCCTGCTCCAAAGGTACGTATGCTCCCGGGATCTCTGCTGCTTCCGGCTGGTGCGACAGGTGCAGGGCTCCCTGTTCTGTGTCCGGCGGCATCTGGGGCGTACCTGGCGATGCTGCCGGGGCCATGGGCATGCAGGAGGCTCATCCTCGAGCGTTCTTGGGTGGCCCTCTGACACGTTCTGGGTCCTCGAGGTCGCCATGGTGATGTCAGGGGGCGGGGCCGAAGAGTACATCCAGGTCACCGGTGCCGGAAGCGCTCAGCTGCGTGCACAGTGCGGCCCCTGATGGCAGCTGGGGTTAGGAGACTCCGAAGTCCTTGGCAGGTTTGGTCCCAGTGTTCTGGGACCACGGCACGAGTGCTGGCGGGATATCCTGGAAGAGGTGGTGCCCGGCCATGACCTGCTGACCCAGATACCGGGGGAGAGCACATATATGGTGGCTCCACAGGGAATCCACACTTCTAAATCATTTGTTCACAATGGAAGCTAGTGAGCAGCAGCAGCTACTGCAGCAGGAAAGTACCGCAGGTCAGCACACTGCTCAGTAACCTCGGGCCCGGCAAAAATCCGTGATTGTATAGGTCGTGGCCAGATGAATGATCAATCAAGCCACAGGAGCTCTTTCAGGTAAGAGTCAATAGCATCGCCTGAGAAATCCCCCCCCCCTCATGATCCGGTATCTATTTTCTGCAGACACTTGTAAGTGATCTTCATGAATGTTCACTCAGTGATGCAGTCTCCTCTTATATTACAATTTCCAGGGGAAGAAGTGCACAGTTAGGGCAAAGCACAGGGAATGCACCCTCTGTGTATGCCCCTTACCGGACTCTTGTCCGAGAAAGTTATGTTCCCCCTGTGTCCATCAGATGGTGAGGTCTTCGGGAAGGGGGGGCTGCACTAGTTTCTAGGATAGACTACATTGCCACTCACTTAAATCCCCCCTCAGGTTGCAGAAGAAACTCCCAACTTCGACGCAAGTTTAACCCCTTCCCGACATGTGCCGTACTAGTACTGCTCTGCGGGAACTGAGTTCCCGCAAACCGCAGTACTAGTATGGCAGCACGATCGCGCGGTCTCACAGTGAGCACCGCGGCGATCGTCTGCGGGTGTCAGCTGTATGTGACAGCTGACACCCCACAGCAATGGCCACGATCGGCGCTAGCGCCGATCATGGGCATTTAACCCCTTTGATGCTGCTGTCAGTAGTGACAGCGACATAGAGGGGCATTGCGCTGGGATGGGGCTCCCTGCGCTCTCCCACCGGAACAATGCAATGCGAACGCGTTGTTGCGGTGTTCTGGAAGGAGTCCCCGGATCCAAAATGGCCACGGGGCTCTTTCCGGGTCCTTCGCTGAGGTAGCTTGCCGGTGCCTGCTGAGAGCACCCTGGGACAATGTTATAATGTTAAAAAAAAAAATCCCCAAATAAAGAAAAATATTTTCCAATAAAGCCATTTATGTAAATAAAAAAAAAACAATAAAAGTACATATATTTGGAATCACCCGTAACGACCCGCTCTATAAAACTATCCCACTAGTTAACCCCATCAGTGAACACCTAAAAAAATAAATAAAAAATGAGGCAAAAACAATGCTTTATCATCATACTGCCAAACAAAAAGTGAAATAAAATGTGATCAAAAAGACAGATATAAATAAACATGGTACTGCTCAAAACGTCATCTTGTCCCGCAAAAAAAAAAAGCCGCCATACAGCATCATGAGCTGGAAAATAAAAAAGTTATAGCTCTCAGAATAAAGATATGCAAAAACAATTATTTTTTATATAAAATAGTTTTTATTGTGTAAAAGCACCAAAACATAAACAAAATGATATTAATGAGGTATCGCTATAATCGTACTAACCCGAAGAATAAAGCTGCTTTATCAATTTTACCAAACGTGGAACGGTATAAACGCCCCTCCTAAAAGAAATTCAGGAATTCATGGTATTTGTTCATTCTGCCTCCCAAAAATCGGAATAAAAAAGCACTTAAAAAATGTCATGTGCCCGAAAATAGTACCAATAAAAATAAAATAAAAAACTCGTCCCGCAAAAAACAAGATCTCACATGACTCTATGGCCAAAATATGGATAAATTATTGCTCTCAAAATGTGGTGATGCAAAAAACTATTGTTTTTAAATAAAAAGCGTCTCTTAGCGTTTGACAGCTGCCAAACAAAAACCCATTATGAAAACCCACTATAAAAACCCGCTATAAATAGTAAATCAAACCCCCCTTTATCACCCCCTTAGTTAGTGAAAAATAAAATAAAAAAAATGTATTTATTTCCATTTTCCCATTAGGGTTAGGGTTGGGGCAAACGTTAGAGTTTTGGCTAAAGTTAGGGTTGGGGATAAAGTTAGGGTTGGGGCTAAAGTTAGTGTTAGGGTTGGGGCTAAAGTTAGGGTTAGGGCTAAAATTAGGGTTTGGATTATGTTTACGGTTTGAGTTAGGTGTGTGTCAGGGTTAGGGGTGTGGTTAGGGTTATGGTTGAGATTAGGGCTGGTATTAGGGTTAGGGGTGTGTTGGGGTTAGGGGTGTGGTCAGCGTTATGGTTATGGTTGGGATTAGGGTTAGGGGTGTGTTTGGGTTAGGGGTGTGGTTAGGGTAATGGTTGGGATTAGGTTTAGGGGTGTGTTGGGTTTAGGGTTGGAGTTAGAATTGGGGGGTTTCCACTGTTTAGGCACATCAGGGGCTCTCCAAATGCGACATGGCATCCGATCTCATTTCCAGCCAATTCTGCGTTGAAAAAGTAAAATGGTGCTCCTTCCCTTCCGAGCTCTGTCGTGCGCCCAAACAGTGGTTCCCCACCACATATGGGGTATCAGCGTACTCAGGACAAATTGGACAACAACTTTTGGAGTCCAATTTCTCCTGTTACCATTGTGAAAATAAAAATTGTGGGGCTAAAATATCATTTTTGTGGAAAAAAATTTTTTTTTATTTTCACAGCTCTGCATTATAAACTTTAGCAAAACACTTGGGGGTTCAAAATTCTGACAACACATCTAGATAAGTTCCTTGGGGGGTCTAGTTTCCAATATGCGGTCACTTGTGGAGGTTTCTACTGTTTAGGTACATCAGGGGCTCTGCAAACGCAAAGTGACGCCCGCAGACCATTCCATCAAAGTCTGCATTCGAAAACAGCGTTCCTTCCCTTCCGAGTTCTGTCATGCGCCCAACCCGTGGTTCCCCCCACGTATGGGGTATCAGTGTACTCAGGACAAATTGGGCAACAACTTTTGCAGTCCTATTTCTCCTGTTACCCTTGTAAAAATAAAAATTTCCAATTTCTCCTGTTACCCTTGTGAAAATAAAAATTTGGGGGCTAAAATATCATTTTCGTGGAAAAAACATATTTTTTATTTTCACGGCTCTGCATTATAAACTTTAGCGAAACACTTGGGGGTTCAAAATTCTCACAACACATCTAGATAAGTTCCTTGGGGGTCTAGTTTCCAATATGGGGTCACTTGTGGGAGTTTTTACTGTTTAGGTACATCAGGGGCTATGCAAATGCAACGTGACACCCGCAGACCATTCCATCAAAGTCTGCATTCCAAAACAGCGCTCCTTCCCTTCCGAGCTCTGCCATGCGCCCAAACGGTGGTTCCCCCCATATGGGGTATCAGCGTACTCAGGACAATTTGGACAACAACTTTTGGGGTCCAATTTCTCCTAATACCCTTGGGAAAATAAAAAATTGCAGGCTAAAAAATCATTTTGTGGAAAAAAAATTCCAGACAATCTTGCATTGAAAAGTCAAAAGGTGCTCCTTCCCTTCCGAGCTCTGCCATGCGCCAAAACAGTGGTTTACCCCCACATACAGGGTATCAGCATACTCAGGACAAATTGCAAAACACCTTTTGGGGTCCAATTTGTCCTGTTACCCTTGGGAAAATAAAAAATTGGGGGCAAAAAGATTATTTTTGTGAAAAAAATGATTTTCTTTTTACGGCTCTACATGATAAACTTCTGTGAAACACTTGGAGGTTCAAAGTGCTCACCACACATCTAGATTAGTTCCTTAGGGGGTCTGCTTTCCAAAATGGTATCACTTGTGGGGGGTTTCCACTGTTTAGGCATATCAGAGGCTCTCCAAACGCGACATGGTGTCCGATCTCAATTCCAGCAAATTTTGCATTGAAAATTCAAATGGCGCTCCTTCTTTTCCGTGCTCTGCCATGTGCCCAAACAGGGGTTTACCCCACATATAGGGTATCGGCGTACTCAGGACAAATTGTACAACGACTTTTGTGGTCCAATTTCTCCTGTTACCCTTGGTAAAATTAAACAAATGGGATCTGAAGTAAACATTTTGTGAAAAAAAGTTAAATGTTCAATGGATCTATCTGTGGCAATACATTTTTGTCTCCCAAATCATAACATTATGGACATGAAATTACTTGTGTTAAAAGGTAGCTTCAAATCTCAGAGAGACAGAAGAGTATGGGAATATAAACTGATGACAACCTTTGACAGTCTTAATGCAGGAATGAATGTGTCGCACGGATTTATGTCTTTTTACATCAACTAAGGAACTTGCCCCTCAGACTATGAGGGGTCATCACAACAGAACCACACCCCAATAAAACAATCCTTATCTAAGAACTGGCCCAATATTTATGGACATAATTGTTTATCACTCATGGTAATTCTGCTTCATGTCACCTGTCTTATCCATGGTTTTTCCTTTTTTTTTTCTCTGTGCTATGTTGTGCATAAATATGTGATTCTTCAGAATTTATTTTAGTCTTTGCCTGATGAAGAGGCCTGTGTAGTCTCGAAAGCTTGCAATTTGTTACCATCTTTTCAGTTAGCCATTAAAAGGTATCAACCACTGAGGACTCTCAATTCTAAATATTTTTCTATCTACTGGTAACGGCACCAAGATATATATCATTCCTGTATCAATTTTTTTTAAACATTCCAAAAATTCCTGTAAAGCACCTGAAGAGTTAATAAACTTCTTGAATGTGGTTTTGAGTACCTTTAGAGGTGCATGCAGCGCCCCAGGGATCTGGTCGTTGCAGTAAGACACTCTGCCGCTAAGGGGAGTGATGGTACGTCTGATGGCACTAAAGGAGTTCTGACCAGGTATCACAAACACACATGACACTTCACACTCCGGCCACCAGGGGGAGTGGTTCTATCTAGTAGTCCACTCTTCACACTCTGGTAAAACTGGGGGTTGGACAGGAAGTTAGACAGAAAGAGCCCGGGAGAGTTCGGGAGAGGACCTGTCAGGGGTGGGATCCTGACAGCGGTCTAGAAAGAGAACAGATCGTTACGGAGCCGCGCCTGCACTACCTTGCGGCGGTATTCTAAGAAAGGACACAAAGCGAAGTTGATTGCGGAGAAGTGAGAAGCGGGATCACAGTGTAAAGGAGATAGAGCCAGTAGGAGTCGTGCCGTAAGACCGAGGCAACATCCTTCTGAGGCGCATAGCGGAGGCCAGAGCACCGAGAAAGTAAGAGACTTTACGCATTACTTCAACACGGCAGGACAGTTAATTATAGGTTGGCTGTCTCACCTAAATCACCTAAGCAGGCAAGGGAGGCAACTGTGGGAGAGGGGCGTCTCTAAGGTCCCAGAATAACTCCAGGCCTACCTGTCATACGGGTGCGTCCTAACCATATCATCTGGGGGACCAAGAGAGAGAGAAAGAACAACGAACACAGACACAACGGTTGTGAGGACTATCCCGTGGTGCTCAGCAGGGAAGGACTACAACACACAGGCGCTAGTGGGTAGGCACTGATTTCCACCTGCAAAGGAAACTCTGGATGTGCCTTCGGACCGGCCGGTCTCAGCCAGCCCTGTTAGCAGTGCTCTGGATTGCGGATCCCAAAGTCTTCAGTAAAGAGGTAAAGAGACTGCAACCCTGTGTCCTTGTTATTCATCGCGCCTCGCACCACGCATCACACCATCACCTTTCATTGGGCGCCCCTTAGCAGGGTCACGGACCGGGTCTAGCCACCGTGACGACCCCAATACAGAGACTGAGGGGCCGGGTATCGAGAACTCGTGGCCCTGTGTCTGGGGGCGCTCCAACTTGGCGTCACGAACAGGATCTACTTAAGCCTGAAAGAATCAGGTCATGTGTGCCTTGGAACTGTGTTGAATTGTACTTGAACTGTGATCCCTTGCAAAGACTGTGTATTGCTAATTGCCACCAAAATCTGCCATTGCCGCGCCGAGTGGGGCGCGAGGGGAGGAGCCATTGTTTCATGGGCGGAGCCGGCCGAAAAGAGTGCGGAACGAAAAGGCGCGGTGAAGTGCCGATTACGGAAGTGGAACTCCGACCCCGGGGGGGGTTAGCAGGGAGGAACGGCCATGTCAGATCCAGGAGAAGCGGCGGCCACAGCCGCGGGGGCACTTCCAGACCCCGTAGTAGATGCAGCCGCGAGCCTGGTACCACCGCCGGAAGCCGTGGGGCCTGCCGCTCCCATCGGCCAGCTGGACACTGCTGTAGCCACAACAGCCATAATGCCCTTCTCCATGCCGTACCTACCAGGAGCCACCTGGCTCCCGCGATACTCCAGAGAAGCCCACACGTTCACTGACTTTAAAGAGGGGATTTGCAGCCTGCTCGAGTTTTATCCCCTGACAGAGCCTCAGAAGGTTCATATGATAACTGGACAGCTCTTTGGCGTGGCTTTGAGAGAAGCGAAGTCCTGGCCCGCCGCGGATAAGAAAACTGCACAGCAGGTCCTTGCAAAGCTAAAAACCACCTTTGACACCCGCACCGCTATGGAAATTAAATTGACATTCTATGGGTGCAAGCAGAGGCCGCAGGATAGCTTACGGGACTATGCCCTCAATATTCAGGAGGCACTGCGGGCCATCAAGCAGAATGACCCCAGCAGCATGCAAGATGAAGATAAACTCCTGAAAGAGCGGTTCATCAAGGGGCTCCTGTGCAGTAACCAAAGAGCTCAGTTATATTTCTTAGCCATGCAGAACCCAGACCTGACCTTTGCGCAATTCAAAGATAAAGCCATCCAAGTGCTCCCAGAGCGACAGCCCAGCCGTGCTGTACTCCCCAGGCGTCAAGCCCTCACATACCACCAGGAGGTGGCGCCAGATACACCCGTCTCTGCTGAGGCCGATGCCCAGACTCTGGATGACGACTCCCCTGCAGGACTACGCCTCCAGATGCAAGAGCTGACCAAGAGCATTGCTGCCCTAGCCCTGACCGTCCAGTCCCTACAGGAGGCCCCCAAGGAGAAGATCCAGCTGGCTTCCAGACCGGAGGATGTCCCCTGGCAGCGACAGAGGAGGATCCCATCGACCAGAGGCCGAGACGACGATCGCTTCCATCGGGATGGACGACCGATTTGCCGCCGCTGCCACCAAGTGGGCCATCTTGCAAGGTATTCTCCTTTAAACGAGCAACCCCTGGGGCAAAGGGCCAACCCCCAGGAATAGGACGATCAGGCCCGCAACATTGGAGAGCCAAATACGTCTGAGGGCGACCAGTTCTCCCCATCGTGATCGACGGTATCCCCATGAACGCTCTGTTGGACACCGGTTCCCAGGTGACGACTATGCCCTACGTCCTCTATAAACGCTATTGGGAGGACACCGACATTACCCGTGGCCCCGATGACGATTTCACCATCATAGCTAGTAATGGTCAGCCACTACCACAAGTGGGGTATAAGGAGGTCACCATCAAAGTGGGACGGGTAGAATTGGAGGCCCAGGGCATTGTTATTGTTGATATTGATCGACGTGAATGTAACCCCATGATGACTATCGGTACTAATGTTATAGAAAATTGTCTTGCAGAAGTTATGGTCTTGTTGCAGCAGGTAGCCGAAACAGCTGGTTACAGCGAACAGCGTGCCTTGCAGAAAGAGATCAGAGCTGTGATGCAGAGACAGCAGGTGGAGTTGACTGGTGGTGAAATTGGCTGGGTCACAGTGAGTGATTCAAACCCCATTGCGATACCCCCCAGGAGTGAAATGTTAATATGGTGTCGGGCAGCCATAGGCCTTAGGGGTAAAAATTATCAGGCCCTGGTAGAGCCGATGTATTCAGATAACAGGCCTACTCTCCTGACAGCTAGAGGGGTGGTCGACGTCCCTCAAGGGAGGGTGCCAGTACGCGTCCTTAAGTGTGGGGAGGAAGAAGTCCACTTGACCAAATACGCCACACTTGCCAAGCTGTTCACTGTTAGTAATAATGTAATACAGGCACCTGGGCCCTTGGTTCCGTCCGAACCGGCGGAGGACAATGGCTCTGCAGGACAGTCAAAAGATTGGTGCCGGGAATTGCACGTGGGCATTAACTCTACCCCGTCTCACCAGAAACAGGGGGCCTACAGGGTGGTTCATGAGTATGAGCGGGTATTCAGCAAGCACCCTCTAGATTTCGGGCAGGTAAAAGGGATTCAACATCACATCCCCACAGGAGATCACCCGCCCATAAAAGAGAGGTACCGTCCTGTGCCCCCAGCTCATTATCAGTGCGCCAAGAACATGTTGCGAGAGATGAAAGAGGCTGGGGAAGTGAGGGACAGCTGTAGCCCCTGGGCAGCCCCATTAGTTCTCGTTAAGAAGATGGCACCATGAGGATGTGTGTGGATTATAGGCAACTAAACCGCATTACACATAAGGATGCAAATCCCCTACCCAGGATAGAGGAGTCCTTGGCTGCCTTAAAGTCCGCTAACTACTTTTCTACCTTAGATCTTACCAGTGGGTACTGGCAGGTTCCCGTGGCGGAGGCAGACAAGGAAAAGACGGCCTTCACGACACCGATGGGCGTCTGCGAGTTCAACTACATGCCTTTCGGATTGTGTAATGCTCCGGGAACGTTCCAGAGGATGATGGAGTGCTGTCTGGGGCATAAGAACTTTGAAACCATGTTGCTATATCTGGACGATGTCATTGTCTTCTCCAAGACCTATGAAGACCACTTGAAGCACCTGGCCGAGGTGTTTGAAGCTCTGTCCAATTCTGGCTTAAAGGTGAAACCGTCCAAATGCCATCTGCTAAAACCCAAAGTGCAGTACCTGGGCCATGTGGTGAGTGCCGAAGGAGTGGCCCCAGACCCTGACAAAGTCACGGTGATCAAGGACTGGCCGCAGCCCGGTAACCTCCATGAAGTCCGGCAATTCCTCGGGTTGATGGGTTACTACTGGAGGTTTATCAAGGACTTCACCAAGAAGGCTGCGCCATTGCAAGACCTGTTGGTGGGCCAGTCGAAAAAACCCAAAAATGCCCCATTCGACTGGAACGACGAACTGGAAGGATAGTTCACCTGCTTAAAGTCGGCGCTGATGGGAGAAGAGGTGCTGGCTTACCCTGAGTACGACCAGCCATTTGTATTGTATACGGATGCCAGCAATGTGGGACTGGAAGCCGTGCTATCCCAAGTCCAGAAGGGTAAGGAGAGAATAATTGCTTATGCCAGCAGGAAACTTCGCCCCACTGAAAGGAACCCTGACAACTACAGTTCCTTTAAGCTGGAGTTCCTCGCCGTCGTTTGGGCTGTGACAGAGAGGTCCAAGCACTACCTGGCCTCCGCGAAATTCACTGTCTTCACGGATAATAACCCATTAACGCACTTGGACACAGCAAAACTCGGTGCCCTGGAGCAGCGGTGGATGGCCCGGTTGTCCAACTACGACTTCACCATCAAATACCGGGTAGGGCACAAGAATGCGAATGCCGATGCATTGTCAAGCATGCCTCACTTGCCCGAAATGGAGGAAGACCCAGAAGCATTTGAAGAGGTGGAACTGCCCGCTTTCCATCGCCCCAAGGCGACTTAGTGTTCTCATCAGGTGGAGAATAGGCGCAAGAGAAAACAGGACGCCCCCTTGAACCTTTGCCCCATCATGGGTGGGCAGAGAACCAGGATGGTGACCCTGCGGTCCATCGGGTGAAAGAGCTCCTGACGCAGGCAGGATTGCATCCCGGCCCGGATGATCCACCGGAGACATTACAGCTGTGGAAGGAGAGGAGCAAGCTGTTTATTCACAATGGAAAGCTGTGCCGGAGGAACATCGACCCACGCACTCATGAATTGGTGTGGCAGATCGTGGTCCCAAGACAAGATGTGCCCATGGTCCTGGGGGCATACCACGATGGGACGGGGCACTTCGGATGGAAGAAGCTGGAGAGGCTAATCCGTGGGAGGTTCTACTGGATTGGCATGAAGAAAGCCATTGAGAAGTGGTGTCGAGAGTGTGGCCCCTGTAGCCTATGCAGGAAGGATCATGACAGCCAACGGGCGCCCTTTCAACCCATCATCACCAAACGACCGCTCGAGTTGGTTACGTTAGACCACGTGAAATTAACGCCCAGCCGGTCAGGCTATACCTACGCTCTCACCATCGTGGACCACTACTCCAGATTCCTGGTAGTCATGCCGGTCAAGGATCTAACGGCTAGGACAGCTGCCAAAACCTTCCAGCAGTACTTCTGTAGACCCCATGGGTACCCGAAGAAGGTACTAACCGATCAGGGGCCAGCATTTGAGGCGGAGGTGTTCCAGGAGTTCTGTGATCTATACGGGTGTAAGAAGATCAGAACCACGCCGTACCATCCACAAACCAACGGGATGTGTGAGAAGATGAACCAGATAGTGATCGACTTGCTGAAGACCTTACCTGTGGAGGAACGGAACTTGTGGCCCACAAAGTTGCCAGACCTGGTGGATATGTACAACCACATCCCAGTGAATTCCACCAATTGCACCCCAGCATACCTGATGCAAGGGAGGTCTAGTAAGTTACCTGTGGACCTGGACATGGGGGTCCTGACCTCCGAAGATATCTCTCCTGATGCGGATTGGGATACGGTACAGGAATGTGTGGAAAGAAGCCTTGCCCAAGCCAGACAGAAACAAGAAAGGGACTACAACCAGCATGCCCCTGCGGCTCCCTTGTCCCCTGGAGAGCAAGTACTCAAACGGAAGAGGAGGCTACACAAGCTGGATGACCAATGGGAAGCGAAACCATATACCATTCTGCCATCTGATTTCGACAATACAAAGGTCTGTCTCATCAGCAAAGATGGAGGGGAAACCTCAACGGCAATATCCAGGGACCACCTTAAGATATGCCCTGATAAACTGAGAGATGGGGAAGCCAACCCTGGGACGACTCCGGCCGCGGAAGGAGAAAAGATGATACACACTGTTCTTGGTGACTTTCCCCAGTCTTGGACGCAAATAAATCAGGCCATCGTGGTACCTGTCCTGACGTTTCGCCAACTGACCCCGCCAGAACTAGATGTGGAGCCAGGTCATCCCAATCTGCCATCACAACAGACCTCACCAGAAGATGCCATGCCAACTACTGAACCGGCAAGTCTTCCCTCCGCTAATGGTGAATCTGCCATGCCCATCGGTAGTATTAGCGGTTTTGAGAACTCCAACGTGCCAGTACTGCCCAGACTCACTAGGAGTGTAGCTAGAAGACAGTGCACTACACCAGCGATAGCAAACTTAGCGGGCCCTGTTAGGCCCATAACAGCCCCTGCACTGCGGAGGTCCACACGTAGCACCCAGAATCAGACTCCCCTTCGCTACAAAGCTTGGAGATACTAATGATAAGTGCTATTGTTTGTGTAAATATCTTTGTTACAAGGTTAAAAATGGACAACGGAGTAATGGACAGTGAATTGCTCCAAAAACTTCACAGGGGCCCCTTTGTTTACCCGGGGTCCCTGCTGCTTTAAAGTGGCACCCAACTGAACTGAGAGTCATAAACTGTGTGTGGCCAAACTTTTGCAACGTTCAAGCGTCTTCACCTCCCATAAAAGGAAGTACTGTTATGTTAATTTGTTCATAATGTTTCACAAATTTTATATGTTTTATGTTAACATGTATTGTTGTTCTTCTTCTTCCCAGTCCAGGAGTACTGGATTTAACCGGGGGGGAGTGCAGCGCCCCAGGGATCTGGTCGTTGCAGTATGACACTCTGCCGCTAAGGGGAGTGATGGTACGTCTGATGGCACTAAAGGAGTTCTGACCAGGTATCACAAACACACATGACACTTCACACTCCGGCCACCCGGGGGAGTGGTTCTATCTAGTAGGCCACTCTTCACACTCTGGTAAAACTGGGGGTTGGACAGGAAGTTAGACAGAAAGAGCCCGGAAGAGGACCTGTCAGGGGTGGGATCCTGACAGCGGTCTAGAAAGAGAACAGATCGTTACGGAGCCGCGCCTGCACTACCTTGCGGCGGTATTCTAAGAAAGGACACGAAGCGAAGTTGATTGTGGAGAAGTGAGAAGCGGGATTACAGTGTAAAGGAGATAAACCAGTAGGAGTCGTGCCGTAAGACCGAGGGAACATCCTTCTGAGGCGCATAGCGAAGGCTGGAGCACCGAGAAAATAAGAGACTTTACGCATTACTTCAACACGGCAGGACAGTTAATTATAGGTTGGCTGTCTCACCTAAATCACCTAAGCAGACAAGGGAGGCAACTGTGGGAGAGGGGCGTCTCTAGGTTCCCAGAATAACTCCAGGCCTACCCGTCATACGGGTGCGTCCTAACCATATCATCTGGGGGACCAAGAGAGAGAGAAAGAACAACGAACACAGACACAACAGTTGTGAGGACTATCCCGTGGTGCTCAGCAGGGAAGGACTACAACACACAGGCGCTAGTTGGTAGGCACTGATTTCCACCTGCAAAGGAAACTCTGGATGTGCCTTCGGACCGGCTGGTCTCAGCCAGCCCTGTTAGCAGTGCTCTGGATTGCGGATCCCAAAGTCTTCAGTAAAGAGGTAAAGAGACTGCAACCCAATACAGAGACTGAGGGGCCCGGTATCGAGAACTCGTGGCCCTGTGTCTGGGGGCGCTCCATGCAGTTTTTAGAATGGTGTAACTTTTGGGCATTTCCTGTAATATAGGCCCCTCAAAGTCACTTCAAGTGTGAGGTGGTCCCTAAAAAAAATGGTTTTGCAAATTTTGTTGTAAAAATGAGAAATCGCTGGTCAACTTTTAACCCTTATATGTTCCTAACAAAAAGACATAGGCTGGATATCAGGACACAGGCTGGACATCAGGACATCTGGGACACAGGCGTGGCACAGGACCAGGCAGCGATCATCAGGTTCCTAGCTACAGCCGTAAGGCTCTGGGCACGGATCTAGGAAGGAACTCAAGCGGGATGGTGCAAGAACCGCCGGATTGGACCTGGGCCGGATGGAGTTAGCTTCGCATGGCAGGCTGAGCACAGCATAGTAAACGCTCAGCAAAACTCCGGACTCCATCTTTAAAAGATGAACCCAGGGAATTCACACTCACTGGGTATGGGGTGCCAGACACAAAACTTCAGGAACATAAATCAGAGGACATAGTTCAGACAAAGTAAAGGAAAACAACACTTAGCTCACTGCTGGAAAGCACAGCACAAATGAAACACCAGACTCAGCTGACGAACAACTGCTCACAGCAAGCTTCTTTTCACAGCTCGGTTGCTGCAGAATGAACTCTAACATCAACAGTCAGCTAATGCATCAGGTTACCTCTTGAAGGATGGTGGGAGTGGTCACCACCCACATCAGCTGATCCAGCAGCAATGCAATTACCCCAGCAGGCCACCGGGGAAATTGCATTAACCCCCCATGACATGAAAGGAAAAAAAGTTTTAATCTGATGGATCGTGACAAAACCATTTTGGTTCAGATACGATCTTTTGATTGCCTATTATTGCATTTTACTGCAATGTTGCGGCAACCAAAAAAACCTAATTATGGCGTTTTGACTTTTTCTCCTCACTACGTTGTTTACTGATTGGATTATTTTTATATCTTGATAGATCAGGTGATTTTGAACATGGTGATACCAAATATGTGTATTTCTTAATTGTTTTATTTTGAATGGGGCAAATGGGGGGGTGATTTGAACGTTTATATTTTTTTATTTTTAAAAACATTTTTTTTTTACTTTTCACTTGCTTCAATAGTCTCCATGGCAGACTAGAAGCTGTGATCATCCGATCACTTGTGCTACATAGAGCAGGGTTTCAGCACCCTTCCTTTAGCAAGTGTCATTCAGGATCGATCTGTGAGTAAAGGTACCGTCACACTCAGCAACTTTGCAACGAGAATGACAACGATCCGTGACGTTGCAGCGTCCTGGATAGCGATCTCGTTGTGTTTGACACAACAACACTTAGTTGAGCGGGCACCATCCGATAAATGATGAAAAGAAGGGGATCACCATATGCATACCCAACATAGGTAACAATGGATAAGTTCAGTTCGTCCAGTCACCATGGGAACCACAAGCGCTACCCCTAATCGCGGCGTTTGAGGGTAACTTTTCAGCACCTACCAGGTGCATAGAAGCCTGGCAGCGCCGGTACATCATTCTGGCAGGGTGGTAGCCTGACTATACAGGCGTGGGGGAGTTTTACATAGCCTTAATCGTGGCAAACCGCTCATGCGCCCGATACCAATACAGCTCCCCCCGTTCCTAAGGGACATTCAAGCTCCGCCCATAGTTACGGCATTTAACCCAGTTTGTTCCAACTGCCACACGCATCGGCAGCAGGAGGGATGTGATATCCAAACAAGAACAGGCAATCATATGCAAACATCCATCAACAACCCCTGGCCAGGGTACATACACTTCAACCTACACGTTTATGCTGTTGAAATATATTTGATGCAACGGTACATTAAATCCCCTTACCACCACCGACTACTATGTGAACATGGGGTTGGGGCATAGGTATCCCCACAGGGATGTCCTACCATAAAGCAGTAGTGTAATTCAAAAGCCCCCCGCCCACAACTGAAAGTATAACACATCCCCCCACAAAAAATATAAGGGTGACACAAGATATCTACCCAATGTATGACTAAAACAGCCAGGCAAACCCTAATCCTGGCAATATCTAGGGCAACATTATAACAAACCCTAAAGAAGGGGAAAATATATACAATGTGTCTATTCGACAAAAGTCCTTAGGGATAAATATTTTGGCAAGTATGGTTTCAAGATATGTTGAAAATACCAATATCCCGGATAGTCCCAGATAATCATAGTGACACTTAAGTGTCACATATGATTGCCTGTTCTTGTTTGGATATCACATCCCTCCTGCTGCCGATGCGTGTGGCAGTTGGAACAAACTGGGTTAAGTGCCGTAACTACGGGCGGAGCTTGAGTGTCCCTTAGAAACCGGGGGAGCTGTATTGGTATCGGGCGCATGCGCGGTTTGCCGCGATTAAGGCTATGTAAAACTCCCCCACGCCTGTATAGTCAGGCTACCACCACGCCGGAATGATGTACCGGCGCTGCCAGGCTTCTATGCACCTGGTAGGTGCTGAAAAGTTACCCTCAAACGCCGCGATTAGGGGTAGCGGTTGTGGTTCCCATGGTGACTGGACGAACTGCACTGACGCTCGGCGCATGCGCGGACTACCGCGATCAGTTGCATGTAAAACTTTCCAGCGCCTGCGCAGTTAACCCACCACCACGCCGAGACGAGACACCGGCGCTGCCATGCTCCTACACACCTGGTAGGCGCTTTGATATTATCTGCTACTACAAATATCTGGGAGCAATATGATTAGTATCACATTGACCTTGAGAAAGACGCCATGAGCGTCAATACGCGTGGGTCTTGGCACCCACACAGCTCCACTGATCTGATGAGCCTGTCAGCTTAGGACCTTTGAATAGGCTTTGTGCGCTAGGTTGGGTAAGAGTGGCCCTAGGATTTAGGGGGGTTAATCAGTGTTATCTATGAGTTATGGTTGTTTATTTTGCTATGCCCCCCCCTGGGGATTATCTGTATGTGAGACCACGGAATTTAGCGGTTCACATGCACCAACCAGACTGCCCGGTTTTTGAGCAGTAATCTTTACAGCGCGTCTACATGTACACTGTGGGTCATCATGATCTGTCTCTGTTTATGTCAAATTATGTCTTACTATTGGAATTAGCTGTGTGATGTGCATATTTTTGCCGGTATTTACCTGATATTGTTGTGGACCCATTACCCTAATTCATGTTATGGGTTTTTAGTTGTTTTTAATGTTTTTTTGTATGTTGTTCCCAAATAAAGACTTTTGATATTTTTGATATAATCATTGTGGTGATCCCAATTTCTATGCATACGCTTTTTCTTGTCCATTGTTACTCGTTGTGTTTGACATACAGCAGCAATCTGGATCCCGCTATTATATCGCTGGTCGGAGCTAGAAGTCCAGAACTTTATTTGGTCGCTAGATCGGCGTGTATCGTCATATTTGACATCAAAAGCAACGACGCCAGCAACGTTTTTACATGGAGTGAGAATGATAAGTGAGTCGCCGTTACGTCACTGGATCGCTCCTGCATCATTCTGGAGTTGATGTGTTTGACGTCTCTACAACGACCTAAACAGCAACGCTCCAGCGATCTAGTTTAGGTCGGATCGTTGTCTATATCGCTGCAGCGTCGCTGAGTGTGACGGTACCTTAACTGTATGCATTTTCCATTTAAATCAACATGGGTCATGTTTGCCTAGTGTACAGTGTGCCCTGACAATCTCCAGCTCCTTATCAATAGGATCAACAAGGATATTATTGAATAATGTCTGCTGTGTTGGCATAATCGCTAGTGTATTGAAACTTTCAGGTATACCCCTTATATGGATAATTTTGTAATTTTCTTGGTCATCAACTATATTAAGCACAATGTTTATTTGCTGGCTGTGAAGATCCAGTGTTTGTTTATTAGCAATGTAATGGCCCACATATTGTATGGCATCATCCCCTAATCTCTGTACCTTGTCAGTAAAGGTACCTTCACACATAACGATATCGTTAACGATATCATTGCAACGTCACACTTTTTGTGACGTAGCAACGATCTCGCTAACGATCTCCTTTATGTGTGACAGCGACCAACGATCAGGCCCCTGACGTCACCGCTGTGCTCTGCTTTACGGCCGGCGCCGCTGACACAGTCAGTGCGGGAAGCTGACGGTGGGGGACGTGACAGACATTGGAATGTAAGTATGTACTGGTTTTTTTTTTTTTTAACTTTTACAATGGTAACCAGAATAAATATCGGGTTACTAAGCACGGCACTGCACTTAGTAACCCGATGTTTACCCTGGTTACCTGGGGACTTCGGCATAGTTGAAGACAGGTTCAACGATGCCGAAGTCTTTCCCCTGATTGTTGGTCACTGGAGAGAGCTGTCTGTGTGACAGCTCCCCAGCGATCACACAACGACTTACCAACGATCACGGCCAGGTCGTATCGCTGGTCGTGATCGTTGGTAAGTCGATTAGTGTAAGGGAACCTTAAGCTGTGACACAGAATGCGAGTCCCGACATCGCTGGAGCAGAGCCATAATGGAACGCGAGAACAAGTGTTTTTATTTTAACGAGTCCAAACATGAGGAATGACAAAGGGTTGTTCTAGTAGTGGATAATCCCTTACAATACAATACAATTTTCCGATAAAACATTTCCAACATTCTGAACATGAAAAAGGCTTCCTGTGTGTGACCTTTTGGACGTTTATTAAGAATTGATTTCCGTGTAAAACATTTCCCCCATTAAGAATATGAATAAGCCTTTTCCCCTTTGTAAACTCTTTAGTGACTACGAAGAGATGATTTCTTAACGAAACATTTCTCACATTATGAACAATAAAAAGGCTTCTACACTGTGTGGGGTCTCTCGTGCCTATCAAGGTCCGCTTTTCGGTTAAAACATTTCCACATTGTGAACATTAAAAAGGCTTCTCCCCTGTGTGAGTTCGCAGGTGGCTATCAAGATGCTCTTTGCGGTTAAAACATTTCCCACATTCTGAACATGAAAAGGGCCTCTCCCCTGTGTGAATTTTCTGGTGCTTATCAATATCTGATTTCTGGTTAAAACGTTTCCCACATTCTGAACATGAAAAAGGCTTCTTCCCTGTGTGAGTTATTTGGTGAATAACAAGACCCTGTTTATGGTTAAAACATTTCCCACATTCTGAACAGCAAAAAGGCTTCTCCCCTGTGTGAGTCCTCTGATGTATAACAACATTTGATTTCCGTTTAAAACATTTCCCACATTCTGAACATGAAAAAGGCTTCTCCCCTGTGTGAATTCTTTGGTGTATAACACATTCTGATTTCTGCTTAAAACATTTGCCACATTCTGAACATGAAAAAGGCTTCTCCCCTGTGTGAGTTCTCCAGTGCCTATCAAAATGCGCTTTCCTGTTAAAACATTTCCCACATTCTGAACATGAGAAAGGTTTCTCCTCTGTGTGAGTTCTCTGGTGGCTATCAAGATGCGCTTTACTGTTAAAACATTTCCCACATTCAGAACATAAAAAAGGTTTCTCCCCTGTGTGAGTTCTTTGATGTCTAACAAGAATCCATTTCCGGTTAAAAGATTTTCTACATTCTGAACATGAAAAAGGCTTCTCCCCTGTGTGAGTTCTTTGATGAGAAAAAAGAGTTGATTTATCTCGAAAACATTTTAAACATTCTGAACATGAAAAGAGCTTCTCCTCTGTGTGAGTTCTCTGGTGTTTAAGAAGAGTTGATTTAGTCAAAAAACCTTTCCCACATTCTGAACATGAAAAAGACTTCTCCTCTGTGTGAGTTCTCCGGTGGCTATCAAGATGCGCTTTCTGGTTAAAACATTTCCCACACTTGGAACAAAACAACTTATTCTTCCCTGTGTGAATTTTTTGATGTTTAGGAAAAGACTTTTCAAGGGGAAAATTATTTCCATATTCTGAACGTGAGATTGACTTCTTTGCTTTATTTGCTTTAGAAGCAATGCATTTTTTAATGCTTATTTTATGACTTTGATTTTCCTTAGTAGTTGGTAATGAATCAGAAGACAGGACTTGTTTCAAAGGATTAGATGACAGATCTTTGTTGCGAAGGGACGATGGTATATCTGGAGTAATGACATTCACTTCAATTGTATCCTGTGGTATCTCAAGATCATCTGACTTAAAAACTAAAGATTTCAGCTGTCCCTCTGATTTCCTGGTACAGTCATCTGCCAAGAATAAAGCCAATATTTATTTTTGAATAAAATATCTTTAAAATTATATATTTTTTAACATTTCTTCTTAAACTGTCAGTAAAAATAGCAAGTTATGTAAAAATCTTAAATTATTCACCAAGACAATGACAGTTCTCAGTCTAATAGAAAACCTCATAGGATGAACCAGTGGAGTGTGAGGAGAAATCCAACACTAAAACGTAGTTGCGCTCATTTATGGTGGACCATTGGAGCTACTGTGAGTCCTGTCCAGAAAAGTGGAGAAATTATTAGCGCCCCTCATTTCAGGAGACATTGCGCAGTAATCTTAATTTTTTAGGATTGAAAACAATGGAATTTATGACGTGGAGTGAATCTATGAAACCAGGGCTCAAGCGATACCAACACATCTCCTGCAGGTGTGAATAAATGTATATTACATCCATCAGCCACGCACAGCTTAGAGATATATCAATATATATGTAATTTACCACAGTACTCCTTGAAGTTAGTTGCTTTTAAAAGAAATTGGAAAGTCGGGATAAAGGGAAACTCTGTTGTTATTGTACAGAAATTCACACTTGGCCTCACTGCACCTTCAATGTTGTCAGTCATAAAAGTGAAGTTTGTCCAGAAAGACTGGACCTGGTCTTGTAGGGACCATATGAGAACATTCAGCAGCACAGAAGGGAGAGAAGGTAGATTCATCCAATAAGATATCAGGGTTCTAGGAAGCCAACAGCATCATTACCCTCCACTTTCTCTTAGAGGCCCATCATTATATTTTTCTTCAAGTGATTTTCTAACTTGTCAGCACATTCTATGTACGCTGTCATTTGGCTTTGTAGTTTACAGATCTGGGCAGGTAACAGCGTCTCCTAATCCCAGAGGGTAGGTGGATCCTCCAAGTTGTAAGTTCTATAGAAAAGGGCTTTCAATGTCAAAAGTAATTTGTGCAGTTTGGGGTGAAGGAGAATATTGTGGTCTAGAGGCAAAATGGTGATCACACGATTGTGATACGGCCGGACTACACCACATTTAAAGCAGCCACAGCCGGTGACTGAGAAGAATCTGTGACTTCCCTGCATTTAGTGGTTACTACTCACCTGGGTAGTCATATGTAGGAATCTCCTCTTTACACCGCTCTTCACCCCTCACATATGTCTCTGTAGTATTAATATGGGTCAGATCTTCACCCTGAAACAAATATTGTAAAAGTCACAGACAGATGGAGAAGTCACATCTATGATCAGCTCTAATCCTGCCATCTCCACCGATCTCATTACACAAGTATAAAACATATAATACTGGTGGATAAAACAAGACTGAGCACAAGACCTTCACAGCTATCTACACATCATAGGGAAGATCTCATGACACCTTCTCTCCATCTACCTGATGATCTTGAGAAACAATGGGTTCTTCTTGTTTACAGTCCTGTGGAAGAAGAGGACGGGGACATCCCTCTGGTATTGTCCTCGTACTGGATAGAACTGGAAGAAACACATACATGGACTAAATTCATTATTTACATACAGATAATTATAGGCCGTGTGTATTTAGTCCTATCTATTACCTGGTGATGTGAGGGGCTGGGGAACCTCCATCATGACGTCCTTGTACAGATCTTTGTGTCCTTCTAAAAACTCCCACTCCTCCATGGAGAAATAGACAGCGATTTCCTGACATCTTATAGGAACCTGACACATACAATGATACCGTCATCCCCCTGATCCCTTCATGGCATTACTGTATAATGTCCCAGCATTCCCAGCAGTGTCACCTCTCCAGTCAACAGCTCAATCATCTTGTAGGTGAGTTCTAGGATCTTCTGGTCATTAATGTTCTCATGTATCAGGGGGTAAGGTGGAGGTCCAGTGATTGAGCTCAGGGGTCTTCCCCATCCCTCATACACAGAGTCCTGATCATGCTCACTAGAGGTCTTCTTCACTACTGTGTAATTCTGGTAATGGAGAGACACAATAATAAATCTCACTACAGACATTTCCAGACTCCTCACCTCTCCAGTTCTGTCCGTTATTCCCATAAATAAGAATGATGTAATATGACATCATAAGAATCTCTCACCTCTCCAGTAAGACAGAAGACGATCTCTAGGGTGAGGTGTAATATCCTATCCGCCATCTTGTCTCTGTCCATAGCCATCTTTGATGGGTAAATCAGGAAAAATCTCTTATATAGAAGATCTTCACTGAAAAGATCTGATATCGTAGAGACCTGACTGAGAAGAAGATGAGCAGATGTAACATCATAAAAATCCTGTGTAATAATACAATTACTGGAAATAATAAGGGAAACATATAAGGAAATAGAACGTGTAGATGTTGTAGTCTCTAGTCTTGTATGGATTGGAACATAAGTTGAATTACTGACTAACACATTTTCTCCATGCTCCCAGTCACTGGCTATGTTACTCACTGCTTCGAGAGCTGATTAGCTGTAGGAATTACAAGTTCATTAGGACTGACTAGGAAATGCAAAGACTGGCGGGGACCCAAGCAGCAATGGTATTTTTATTGCTTTGCAACATTCAGCTATGCCATAAGTTGCCATGGCGACGATGATGTCAGAATGGTTGCCATGGCGAAGATTATGTCATAATGGCACGGAACTATGGGATGGAGGATATGTATGATGGGTATATGGGCAAGGGACTATGGGATGGAGGATGTGTATGATGGGTATATGGGCACGGGACTATGGGATGGAGGATGTGTATGATGGGTATAGGGGCACAGGACTATGGGATGAGGATATGTATGATAGGTATATGGGCACGGGACTATGGGATGGAGGATAATGATTATTATTTGTTATAACTAACCACAGTTAGTTACTATGCCCGGGCAACGCCAGGCTCTTCAGCTAGTCTACTAATAAAACCTATATATTTAGGACACAGACAACAAGCAGCTTCTTCCTCAGAGTTGGCAGCTGAATACGTTTCTCATAGACTCATCTTCCATAACGCTAATTCTCATCTCATTTACAGACACTGGAATCGGAATTAGCAATACTGCAGGAGATATTCATTACACATGACATGAGAAATACCTACTTCATGATGAGGACAACATCATCTTCCACTACGGCTCTAGAAACATATTTGTCCAAAGTCCGTCACTAAGGCTACTTTCACACTGGGGTTTTTTGCCAGACGTTGCAATGCGTCGTTTATGGCAAAAAACGCATCCTGCAAAGTTGTTTGCAGGATGCGTTTTTGCCCCATAGATTAACATTGGCGACGCATTGCGACGCTTTGCCACACTTCGCAACCGTCGTGCGACGGTTGCGCCGTATTGTGGCGGACCACCCGGAGCAAAAAACGTTAAATGTAACGTTTTTTGCTCCTGACGGACCGTGGTCGGAACTCCGCCCCCACCTCCCCGCACCTCACAATGAGGCAGCGGATGCGCCGGAGAAATGCATCCGCTGCACCCGTTGTGCAGTGCGTCAAACGCTAGCGTCGGAATCTCTGCCCGACGCATTGCGACGGGGAGATTCCGACGCTAGTGTGAAAGTAGCCTAATTATCACCACCGGCCGTCTACATGAATGTTTCCCGTCTTCCCCACACTATAATCTTCGATCACGTTAGATCTCATGTCTGACTCACACACAGAAGTTTGAGGCTTTTATAAAAGCTTTTTTGTAAGAACAACAAGACAGGAGTTAATTGATGCCAATGTCTCCATCTAGGCTTCCATATATTACATGAAAAACACCCAAAAAAAAACAGGTGTGAATATATTACAAAAATAGTTATAGTGAAGTGTTGAGGCACCAAACAGAAAGTTTTTACCCAGTATATGGACACCTTGAACCAATGTTACAACCTCCACTATAATAAATCTTCAGGGTATTGCATAGACATGAGACTATTTATAATCAAGACAACAGAATGATGAAAGTCAGCACTCACCCCTTTTAGAAAATACTTCAGTCTTTTTTAATTTTCATTTGATTCAGGCACTTACAGAAAGTGCAAAAGTGCTAGCAGTGTGGCAGCAGGTGCAGTGATTTCCCAAATAAACTGTAGAGAAAGAATCATTTCTAATTCTTCTTGTGGGAATTGGCTGCAATTTCCCCCTGTGCAATATATTTCTAGTATTAATAAGTAACAATCTTGTCACTCTATGGACATGCAGTGGTTGTTTGTTTCTTTCCTTTTTTCCTTGTTGTTTCTTGTGTCATTTATTATCTTTGTGTCACATATATGTTGTGACAGAGTCACTGGTTAAGTGATGGAGGGGAGATACTTGTCACTGCACATGATGGCGTCAGTGATGTAAAACCATAATAGTTTCCTCCAGCACACTTGTGGGGTTGAACACTTGTCATCATACAGGGGGCCCATGACAGGGCATCCGCATTTCCCTGCGATTTCCCCGCCCGATGTTAAACGGTGAAATTAAAATTTTGCAGAGAAAGAAACCATCTGGTGACCCGAGTGTTCCTCTCCTTGGCATTCCTCATCCATACCAAGGGTGAATGATCTGTCACCAAGCGAAACAGTGGACTGAGCAAATAATGGCAAGGTCCACATAAAGGTGAGGCACTCTTTCTCCACTATGCTATTTTCCTCGGCCGGGGTGAGTTTCCTACCTAGGTAAGTAACCGGATGCTCCTCTCCGTTAACCTCCTGCGACCGCTCCAAGGCCCTTGTTAGAGGCATCCGTCTGTATGGTGAAGTGTTTGTGGAAGTTTGGGCTAATGAGGACAGGCTGTCCACACAGCACCACCTTCCTGGATTGGCATGCTTCCTCCACCTGGGGGTTCCACCGAACCATGACAGACTTTTTTTTCTTTGAGAAGATCAGTTAAGGATGTTGTTCTCCCTGAAAAATTAGGTATGAACCTCCGGTAATACCCGATAATTACGAGAAACGCTCTCACCTGTTTGGTGGTAACAGGTTGGGACCAGTTCTGAATTGCCTCGATTTCATTTATTTGTGGCTTGATAACCCCATGGCCGATCACGTATCCCAAGTACTGGGCTTCCTTGAACCCTACCACACATTTCTTCGGATTCGCCGTCAAACCCGCGGCTCTGAGCGAATCTACTACTGCTTGTGCAGCGCCCCAGAGATCTGGTCGTTGCAGTAACGTCGCTCTGCCACTAAGGGGAGTGATGGTACGTCTGACTGCACTAACGGAGTTCTACTGACCAGGTATCACCAAGCACACACTACACTTCACACTCCAGCCACTAGGGGGAGTAAAAGGCTTTATTTATTGGGCCACTCCTCACATTGGTAAAACTAGGGGTTGGACAGGAAGTTAGGCAGAACGAAGCCTGGGAGAGCTCCAGGGAGGACCTGTCAGAACTGGGAAATCTGGCAGGTACCTAGCGAAAGGACAGATTGTTATGGAACCGCGCCTGCACTACCTTGCGGCGGTATCCTAAGAAAGAGACACGAAGCGAAGGATATTGTGGAACAGTGAGAAACGAGATCAGCACAAAGGAGATCCAGTAGGAGTCGTGCCCCGAGAACGGCAACATCCTACTGAGGCGCATAGCCGGTGGCTGTTATGATAGGCAATTCAGTACCACAATGGACATAGCGGTCAGAGCACATACAGTGATCTGACAAAAACCCAAAATCATAGAATGAGCTCTGAGACGTGGGAACTCTGCAGACCGCAATCCCTAATCCTCTCCAAACAACACTAGAGGCAGCCGTGGATTGCGCCTAACTCTGCCTATGCAACTCGGCACAGCCTGAGAAACTAACTAGCCTGAAGATAGAAAATAAGCCTACCTTGCCTCAGAGAAATACCCCAAAGGAAAAGGCAGCCCCCCACATATAATGACTGTGAGTTAAGATGAAAAGACAAACGTAGAGATGAAATAGATTCAGCAAAGTGAGGCCCGACTTTCTTAACAGAGCGAGGATAGAAAAGGTAACTTTGCGGTCTACACAAAACCCTAAAGAAAACCACGCAAAGGGGGCAAAAAGACCCTCCGTACCGAACTAAAGGCACGGAGGTACACCCTTTGCGTCCCAGAGCTTCCAGCAACAAAATAGACAAGCTGGACAGAAAAAATAGCAAACAAATAGCAATGAAGAACTTAGCTATGCAGAGCAGCAGGCCACAGGAATGATCCAGGGAAAAGCAAGTCCAACTCTGGAACATTGACAGGAAGCCAGGATCAAAGCATTAGGTGGAGTTAAGTAGAGAAGCACCTAACGACCTCACCAGATCACCTGAGGGAGGAAACTCAGAAGCCGCAGTACCACTTCCCTCCACCAACAGAAGCTCACAGAGAGAATCAGCCGAAGTACCACTTGTGACCACAGGAGGGAGCTCTGCCACAGAATTCACAACAGTACCCCCCCCTTGAGGAGGGGTCACCGAACCCTCACCAGAGCCCCCAGGCCGACCAGGATGAGCCACATGAAAGGCACGAACAAGATCTGGAGCATGGACAGCAGAGGCAAAAACCCAGAAATTATCTTCCTGAGCATAACCCTTCCATTTAACCAGATACTGGAGTTTCCGTCTAGAAACACGAGAATCCAAAATCTTCTCCACAATATACTCCAATTCCCCCTCCACCAAAACGGGGCAGGAGGATCAACAGAAGGAACCATAGGTGCCACGTATCTCCGCAACAATGACCTATGGAATACGTTATGTATGGAAAAAGAATCTGGAAGGGTCAGACGAAAAGACACAGGATTAAGAACCTCAGAAATCCTATACGGACCAATGAAACGAGGTTTAAACTTAGGAGAGGAAACCTTCATAGGAATATGACGAGAAGATAACCAAACCAGATCCCCAACACGAAGTCGGGGACCCACACGGCGTCTGCGATTAGCGAAACGTTGAGCCTTCTCCTGGGACAAGGTCAAATTGTCCACTACATGAGTCCAAATCTGCTGCAACCCGTCCACCACAGTATCCACACCAGGACAGTCCGAAGACTCAACCTGTCCTGAAGAGAAACGAGGATGGAACCCAGAATTGCAGAAAAATGGCGAAACCAAGGTAGCCGAGCTGGCCCGATTATTAAGGGCGAACTCAGCCAAAGGCAAAAAGGATACCCAGTCATCCTGATCGGCAGAAACAAAGCATCTCAGATATGTTTCCAAGGTCTGATTGGTTCGTTCGGTCTGGCCATTAGTCTGAGGATGGAAAGCCGAGGAAAAAGACAAGTCAATGCCCATCCTACCACAAAAGGCTCGCCAAAACCTTGAAACAAACTGGGAACCTCTGTCAGAAACGATATTCTCTGGAATGCCATGTAAACGAACCACATGCTGGAAGAACAATGGCACCAAATCAGAGGAGGAAGGCAATTTAGACAAGGGTACCAGATGGACCATCTTAGAAAAGCGATCACAGACCACCCAAATGACTGACATCTTTTGAGAAACGGGAAGATCAGAAATAAAATCCATAGAGATGTGTGTCCAAGGCCTCTTCGGGACCGGCAAGGGCAAAAGCAACCCACTGGCACGAGAACAGCAGGGCTTAGCCCGAGCACAAATCCCACAGGACTGCACAAAAGCACGCACATCCCGCGACAGAGACGGCCACCAAAAGGATCTAGCCACTAACTCTCTGGTACCAAAGATTCCAGGATGACCAGCCAACACCGAACAATGAACCTCAGAGATAACTTTATTGGTCCACCTATCAGGGACAAACAGTCTCTCCGCTGGACAACGATCAGGTTTATTAGCCTGAAATTTTTGCAGCACCCGCCGCAAATCAGGGGAGATGGCAGACACAATTACTCCTTCCTTGAGGATACCCGCTGGCTCAGACAAACCCGGAGAGTCGGGCACAAAACTCCTAGACAGAGCATCCGCCTTCACATTTTTAGAGCCCGGAAGGTACGAAATCACAAAGTCAAAACGGGCAAAAAACAGCGACCAACGAGCCTGTCTAGGATTCAACCGTTTAGCAGATTCAAGATAAGCCAAGTTCTTATGATCAGTCAATACCACCACGCGATGCTTAGCTCCTTCAAGCCAATGACGCCACTCCTCAAATGCCCACTTCATGGCCAGCAACTCTCGGTTGCCCACATCAGTTTCGCTCAGCAGGCGAAAACTTCCTGGAAAAAGAAGCGCATGGTTTCATCACTGAGCAATCAGAACCTCTCTGCGACAAAACAGCCCCTGCTCCAATCTCAGAAGCATCAACCTCGACCTGGAACGGAAGAGAAACATCTGGTTGACACAACACAGGGGCAGAAGAAAAACGACGCTTCAACTCTTGAAAAGCTTCCACAGCAGCAGAAGACCAATTGACCAAATCAGCACCCTTCTTGGTCAAATCGGTCAATGGTTTGGCAATACTAGAAAAATTGCAGATGAAGCGACGATAAAAATTAGCAAAGCCCAGGAACTTTTGCAGACTTTTCAGAGATGTCGGCTGAGTCCAATCATGGATGGCTTGGACCTTAACAGGATCCATCTCGATAGTAGAAGGGGAAAAGATGAACCCCAAAAATGAAACCTTCTGCACACCAAAGAGACACTTTGATCCCTTCACAAACAAAGAATTAGCACGCAGGACCTGAAAAACTGTTCTGACCTGCTTCACATGAGACTCCCAATCATCCGAGAAGATCAAAATGTCATCCAAGTACACAATCAGGAATTTATCCAGGTACTCTCGGAAGATGTCATGCATAAAGGACTGAAACACTGATGGAGCATTGGCAAGTCCGAATGGCATCACTAGATACTCAAAATGACCCTCGGGCGTATTAAATGCAGTTTTCCATTCATCTCCTCGCCTGATTCGCACCAGATTATACGCACCACGAAGATCTATCTTGGTGAACCAACTAGCCCCCTTAATCCGAGCAAACAAATCAGATAACAATGGCAAGGGGTACTGAAATTTAACCGTGATCTTATTTAGAAGGCGGTAATCTATACAAGGTCTCAGCGAACCATCCTTCTTGGCTACAAAAAAGAACCCTGCTCCTAATGGTGACGATGACGGGCGAATATGCCCCTTCTCCAGGGATTCCTTCACATAACTGCGCATAGCGGCGTGCTCAGGCACGGATAAATTAAACAGTCGACCTTTTGGGAATTTACTACCAGGAATCAAATTGATAGCACAATCACAATCCCTATGCGGAGGTAGGGCATCGGACTTGGGCTCATCAAATACATCCCGGTAATCAGACAAGAACTCTGGAACCTCAGAAGGGGTGGATGACGAAATTGACAGAAATGGAACATCACCATGTACCCCCTGACAACCCCAGCTGGACACCGACATGGATTTCCAATCTAATACTGGATTATGGGCTTGTAGCCATGGCAACCCCAACACGACCACATCATGCAGATTATGCAACACCAGAAAGCGAATAACCTCCTGATGTGCAGGAGCCATGCACATGGTCAGCTGGGTCCAGTATTGAGGCTTATTTCTTGGCCAAAGGCGTGGCATCAATTCCTCTCAATGGAATAGGACACTGCAAGGGCTCTAAGAGAAACCCACAACGCTTAGCATACTCCAAGTCCATCAAATTCAGGGCAGCGCCTGAATCCACAAATGCCATGACAGAATACGATGACAAAGAGCAGATCAAGGTAACGGACAGAAGAAATTTTGACTGTACCGTACCAATCAATGGTGGCAGACCTAGTGAACCGCTTAGTGCGCTTAGGACAATCAGAGATAGCATGAGTGGAATCACCACAGTAGAAACACAGCCCATTCAGACGTCTGTGTTCTTGCCGTTCAACTCTGGTCAAAGTCCTATCGCACTGCATAGGCTCAGGTTTAAGCTCAGGTAATACCGCCAAATGGTGCACAGATTTACGCTCACGCAAGCGTCGACCGATCTGAATGGCCAAAGACATAGACTCATTCAAACCAGCAGGCATTGGAAATCCCACCATGACATCCTTAAGGGCTTCAGAGAGACCCTTTCTGAACATAGCTGCCAGCGCAGATTCATTCCATTGAGTGAGCACGGACCACTTTCTAAATTTCTGACAATATACCTCTATCTCATCCTGACCCTGACAAAGAGCCAGCAAATTTTTCTCTGCCTGATCCACTGAATTAGGTTCATCGTACAGCAATCCGAGTGCCAGGAAAAACGCATCGATATTACTCAATGCAGGATCTCCTGGCGCAAGAGAAAATGCCCAGTCCTGAGGGTCGCCGCGCAAAAAAGAAATAACAATCAAAACCTGTTGAACTGGATCACCAGAGGAGCGAGGTTTCAAGGCCAGAAATAATTTACAATTATTTTTGAAACTCAGAAACTTAGTTCTATCTCCAAAAAACAAATCAGGAATAGGAATTCTTGGTTCTAACATAGCTTTCTGATCAATAGTGTCTTGAATCTTTTGTACTCTTGCCGAGAGCTGATCCACAAATGAAGACAGACTTCTAATGTCCATCGCTACACCTGTGTACTGAACCACCCAAATGTCTAGGGGAAAAAAAAGGCAAAACACAGTGCAAAGAAAAAAAAATGGTCTCAGAACTTCTTTTTTCCCTCTATTGAGAATCATTAGTACTTTTGGCTTCCTGTACTGTTATGATAGGCAATTCAGTACCACAATGGACATAGCGGTCAGAGCACATACAGTGATCTGACAAAAACCCAAAATCATAGAACGAGCTCTGAGACGTGGGAACTCTGCAGACCGCAATCCCTAATCCTCTCCAAACAACACTAGAGGCAGCCGTGGATTGTGCCTAACTCTGCCTATGCAACTCGGCACAGCCTGAGAAACTAACTAGCCTGAAGATAGAAAATAAGCCTACCTTGCCTCAGAGAAATACCCCAAAGGAAAAGGCAGCCCCCCACATATAATGACTGTGAGTTAAGATGAAAAGACAAACGTAGAGATGAAATAGATTCAGCAAAGTGAGGCCCGACTTTCTTAACAGAGCGAGGATAGAAAAGGTAACTTTGCGGTCTACACAAAACCCTAAAGAAAACCACGCAAAGGGGGCAAAAAGACCCTCCGTACCGAACTAACGGCACGGAGGTACACCCTTTGCGTCCCAGAGCTTCCAGCAACAAAATAGACAAGCTGGACAGAAAAAATAGCAAACAAATAGCAATGAAGAACTTAGCTATGCAGAGCAGCAGGCCACAGGAATGATCCAGGGAAAAGCAAGTCCAACACTGGAACATTGACAGGAAGCCAGGATCAAAGCATTAGGTGGAGTTAAGTAGAGAAGCACCTAACGACCTCACCAGATCACCTGAGGGAGGAAACTCAGAAGCCGCAGTACCACTTCCCTCCACCAACAGAAGCTCACAGAGAGAATCAGCCGAAGTACCACTTGTGACCACAGGAGGGAGCTCTGCCACAGAATTCACAACAGGTGGCCGGAGCACCGAGAAAGTAACAGTCTCCATGCATTACTTCAAACAGCGGCAGGACAGTTCATTACAGGTTGGCTGTCTACCATACAACACCTAAGAAGGACATAGGAGGCAATCGTAGGAGAGGGGCGACACTAGGGTTCCAGAATAACTCCAGGCCTACCTGTCATAAAGGTGCATCCTAGCCATAACATACCTGGGGGACGGAGAAGAGAAAGATCTAGAATGAACGAGAACAGAAGTTGTGAGGACTATCCTGAATGCTCAGCAGGGAAGCACTACAACACACCCGCGCTAGTGGGTAGACACTGATTTCCACCTGCAAAGGGAACTCTGGATGTGCCTTGGGACCGGCCGGTCTCAAGCAGCCCTGTTTACAGTGCCCTGGATTGAGGATCCTGAAACTTTCAGTAAAAGGTAAAGAAACTGAACCCTGTGTCCTCGTTATTCCTCGCACTACGCACCATCACCCTTTATTGGACGCCCCTTACCAGGGTCACGGACCGGGTCCAGCCGTGACATCCCCAGAACTGAGCCAGCAGAGGACCGGTACCGAGTAACCCGTGGCCCTGCGTCTGGGGGCGATCCACATGCACCTGGGAAAGGTGGGCATGCCAGTCAGTAATAAAGATGATAATGTCATCCAAGTAAGCTGACGCATACTTCCGATGGGGTTCCAGCACTATGTCCATTAACCTCTGGAACATGGCTGGGGCCCCATGTAGTCCAAAGGGCAGGATGACATAGTGGTACAGACCCTCCGGTGTTACGAAGGTGGTCTTTTCCTTTGCCGACTCTGTAAGAGGCACCTGCCAATAACTTTGGTCAGATCGAGCGTGGTAAAGTAATGGGCCTGACCCAGGTGCTCAGCTCGTCCACCCGGGGCATTGGGAAAATGTCAAACTTTGACACCTTTTTTAACTTACAGAAGTCATTACAGAACAGTAATGGCCCATCCGGCTTCGGGATTAGCACAATCGGGCTAGCCCAGTCACTTCGGGATTCCTCAATTACTCCCAGCTGAAGCATTTGTTTCACCTCACTAGCAATGGATTGTCTCTGGGCCTCGGGCACATGGGTATGGTTTCATTCGTACCTTCATGTGAGGCTCAGTGACAATGTCATGCTGGATGACAGAGGTACAACTGGATAAACCCAAGAATACATCAGTATTCCCTTGTACCAATTTCCATACCTCTCGCCGCTGCTGTTGAGAGGGTGTCTCTATCTTTACCTTTCCCTCAGCCTCTGTCCGGGCCGATATCGGAGGTTCCCCAGATGATATTTCGGGAGTCACCTCCATAAGCATACACTCCTGGTTCTTCCACACTTCCAACAGATTAACGTGATACAACTGTTTGGGTTTTCTTTTCAGTTGGTAAACTTGGTAGTATACTTCGCCCACTTTTTCCAGAACTTCATACGGCCCTTGCCGCTTATCCATAAGCTTGCTTTTGGTGTTGGGCACCAAAACCAACACCCGATCGCCAACATTAAAGGAGCGGACCGTGGCCGTTTTGTTATATACGCGGCTTGTTATATAAGCTGCCTGAGCATCCACCAAATGCTCCTTTACTATATGCATGACTGCTGCAATTCGGTCCCGCATGTTGGCCACGTGCTCAATGACACTCTTAGTGTAGGTTCCTGCTCCCAAGTCTCTTTGGCTATGTCCAGCAGACCCCAAGGATGCCTGCCATACAGCAGCTCAAAATGTGAAAATCCCATGGAAGCCTGCGGTACCTCCCGAATGGCAAACATCAAGTAGGGCAACAACATGTCAAAATCCCTTCCATCCTCAAAGACTACTTTCTTCAACATGGATTTGAGAGTTTTGTTGAGGCACTCGACTAACCCGTCAGTAATGGCCACTGTGGACGGGATCCTGGAGAGCCTGAGGGCTGCAGCAGCAGCGCACCCTCCGGGCTGGCTTGAGCAGCAGGTGGCTGGGATCATCGGGAGTGGTGGGACGGCAGCGGCGGCGGAGGTGTCTCCGGTGAGGCGTGCACGTCGGACCAGGCCTCCAGATCGCCTGTCGCCCGATTCAGCTCCCCGGGCCGCCTGTCGGCGCAGGAGCCCCTCTAGGGACCCTCCAGGCCGGGCGCCTTTAAGTCGCGGTGCCAGCAGGCCTCGGCCTGGGAGGAATCCTACTGCCAGGCGGGGTCCGTCGGCGGCTGCAAGGCCTTCACCTCGCAGCAATGTGGGGGCGGAGCCAGTGCGAGCCGGGCAGCGCTTGAGGCCTAACATGTCGGGGGGCCGCGGCGGTGATGCTCCTGCCGCGCGGCCTGCCTCTGCCTCACCTACATCCGGACGGGGGAGCAGTATGGTTGCGGGTGGCCCTGCAGGTCCGAGAGCGGGGCTGGCCCCTGTTGCTACAGCGGGGTCTACCCCTGCAGCTGGGCGGGTGGACACAGCGGCGGCCTCACTCCGCGTGGACGGGGGTTCGGCCGTTTGGGCAGCAGCAGCAGCAGATCAGCGGCAGCCATCAGGGACACAGCAGGCGGCGTTTCCCTCTCCTCGGGCTTCGTCATCACAGCAGGACGCAGCTCAGACCCCCCCTTTGGCAGTCGGCTTCGGATGGGATGGACCTTCACGGACAGGTCTGGATCCTGGGACTCCGGCTGGGGGGATCACAGCTCCTTCGCAGCCTGGTGAGTGTGTGTCCATGTCTTTAATACCTTTACAGCGTTTGCCCTCTCCTGCGCATGTGGGGTCTCAGGGGGGTTCTGTGATGGGTTTTGGGGTTGGGTGTATGGATGGGTCTGACGTGGGGGGTGTCGGGGCGGTGTTAGCGAACGTGAGGGATTTGTTGGTGCGGTTGGAGAGGGGAATGAGTGATCAACGGCACTTAGTGGCGTGGATGGGGTCGCAGAGGGTCACGGGTGTAAGCGAGGTGTCGTCGGGCCCCTGGGCGCCTGTTTCGGTTCAAACGTAGAAAGAGAAGGAGTGTCGTATTCATTTAGATGATAGGGCTCATGGGGAGGTTTATGTATGTTTTGAGGGCCCTTTGGGGGTGCATCTTAAGAAGGAGGTAAAGGAAAAAATCCTAAAGGATGAGTATGTGGAAATTTTTTCGCTGCTCTCGTTAGAGAAATTTAACTTGGACAAGGGGAAGAAAGAGGACAGCAAAAAGGAGGAGGAGGAGGATAAACGGAGGTGGCGGTTGATTCCTCAGACTTTCATAAATTGGCTGCAGGCGTTTGCTATTTTGGTGAGCGTGATTGGGGAGAAGGCGCCGGAGAATTGTTCGGGCCTGTTTTGCTACATGGACTCTATTGGGGAGGCACATAGGGTTTATGGCGGGCAGACGTGGTTGAGATACGACGAGCAATTCCGGCAGCGGAAGGCTATACGTCCAACTCTTCGCTGGGACCAGAAGGATATCGGGCTTTGGCTGTGCGTGATGGCGCAGTATAAGTTTGGTCACTCCTTTCAAGGAGGGGCCGGTAGTTCCGGTCAGAGTAGTCAGTCCAGTTCGGCGGGGGCGTCAGGAAAGCCCGGTCAGGCGGGGGGTCACAAAGCGGGTTTGTGTTGGCAATTCAACGACGGGCAGTGCAAGTTCGGGGTTAATTGCAAATTCAAGCACCTGTGTTCACACTGCAGTGGCTCTTCCCATGGGGCCTCAAAATGCTTCAAGAAAGCTAAGTCCAAGTCAGGGGTTGGGAATTCTCATGGGGGTGACGCCAGTGAGGCTGGAAAGGATGGTCCCCTTTCTAAATAGGTACCCTCAGAAGGAAGCGGCGGTTTTGTTACATCAGGGTTTTCGGGATGGTTTCGTTATTCCGGCCCCTCCGTTTGTGGTTCCTTGGACGCTTAAAAATTTGCGGTCGGCAGTGTTACACGGGGAGGTGGTGTCAGAGAAGTTGGGGAAGGAGGTCGCGTTGGGTCGGATGGCTGGCCCCTTTTTGTCCCCTCCGTTTGAGGATCTTGTGGTTTCCCTGCTAGGTGTGGTTCCCAAGAAGGAAGCGGGTAAATTCCACATGGGTTGTCGGTTAACGACGGTATTGCGCCTGAGCTTTGCTCGGTGGTTTACGCGTCATTTGATGAGGCTGTTGATTGGGTTTGTAAGTTCGGATGTGGGGCCCTGTTGGCCAAAATGGATATTGAGGTGGCGTTCTGGTTGCTACTGGTCCATCCTGATAGTGTTAAGCTTTTAGGTTGTTTTTGGGATGGGGGGTTTTACGTGGATAAGTGTTTACCTATGGGTTGTTCCCTATCATGCGCTTTGTTAGAGACGTTCAGTTCTTTTTTGGAGTGGGCGGTTAAGAATGTTTCAGATTGTGATTCGGTTATACACTATCTGGACGATTTCCTGTGTGTAGGCCCGGCTGGGTCAGATCGTTGTTATCGGCTCTTGCGGGCTGTCGAATGGGTGTGTGAACGTTTTGGGGTTCCCCTGGCCCCTGGTAAGACTGAAGGGCCGTGTACGTGTTTGAGTTTCTTGGGTATTGTCATCGATACGGTCGGATGGGAGTTTAGGCTTCCCGTGGACAAGATTGAGGGGTTGCGGGATGATTTGGCCCGGGCGCAGCGTTTGAAGAAATTGACTTGAGAATTGCAATCGTTGCTTGGGAAACTTAACTTCGCTTGCCGGGTGATGCCGATGGGGAGAGTGTTTTCCAGGAGGTTGGCGAGTGCTACGGCCGGAGTTCGTGCACCACATCACTTTATTCGTTTGTCAGCTGAGCTGAAAGAAGATTTGGCGGTTTGGAGTTCTTTTTTGGGATCCTACAATTGTCGTTCCTTGTTTATGGAGGAGGCGGTCGACAATGACTCTTTGGATTTGTTTACGGACGCGGCGGGTGGCAGTGGTTTTGGGGCACACTTCAGGGGGCAATGGTGTGCGGCACCCTAGCCTGCGGAGTGGATTTCATCAGGGCTGGTCCGTAATATTGCGTTATTGGAAATTTTTCCTATCCTGGTGGCGGTTCATTTGTGGAAGCAGCAATTTCGCAACAGGCGCATTCGCTTCAACTGTGATAACATGGGGGTGGTGTGTGCAGTGAATGGACTTACGGCTTCATCACCGCCTGTGGTTCGGGTTCTCAGGCGATTGGTCCTATCTTGTCTGGAGTTGAATTCTCAGGTCACGGCGACGCATGTGCCTGGGGCGAGGAATTCAATAGCTGACTCTCTTTCTCGTTTCCAGTTCGAGCGTTTCCGGTCCTTGGCTCTGGAGGCAGAGACCATCAGTTTGGATTGCCCTGCGGACCTTTGGCTCGTGGCATCCGGGACGCTGAAGATCTGATAAGGTCGTCGTTGGCTCCCAAAACATGGGTGGCTTATCAGGCGGTTTGGTCATCTTGGGAAGGGGTGTTGGCATCTTGCCCGGGTGGAGGCAGTGCCGATGATCAGGTGGGGATTTTGTTGTCTTGGATTAGCCGTGGTTTTTCAGAGGGTTGGTCATGGGCGAAGGTATCACGCTTGCTGGCTGCTTTGGCATTTGGCTTTAAATTGAGGGGGCAGTGTGATTTGTCTAAAGCGTTTTTGGTGAGGCAGGCGGTAAAAGGTTTCCGTAGACAATATGGTAGGTTGGATTCACGGCGTCCCGTGTCTTTCGTGATGTTGGAGCGCTTGGGTGAGGTTTTGGGGGAGTGTTGTGGGTCATTGTTTGAACAACGTCTTTTCAGTTTGGCTTTTTCGTTTGCATTTTTTGGTGCAATGAGAATCGGTGAACTGGTGTCCCCTAATAAGAATGCAACGGGGGGAATTTTGGCGCGGGATGTTCTCTTGTCTGAAGGGCGTGTGGAGTTTTGGTTGCGTCGCTCGAAGACTGACCAGGTGGGGCGTGTTAGGAAGGTTGAGCTGGGTGCGGTCGCCGGTTCACTGATGTGCCCAGTTGGTTGTTTGAAAGGTTTTTGGGGGCTAGGGCCTCGCAGGGAGGGATCGTTACTTTGTCATGAAGATGGTTCTTCGTTGTCAAGGTATCAGTTTCACACGATTTTTAAGAGAGCGCTTGATGTGGTGGGGTTGGATGATTCGCGTTTTACTCCTCATTTATTTCGGATTGGGGCGGCAACGGATGCGGCTGCTGGAGGTTTGGATTCGGAGGCTATCAAGCGTATTGGTAGATGGAAGTCGAATAGATATCGCAGTTATGTTAGGTGTTAAACGGGGGTGAGCGGGTCAGTCTTGAAGAAGTTCGTTTTAATACCTTGCGGTTTTTAGCTGCTGGATTTGACCATTTGTGTTTGTATTTTTTCAGGTTCCTTACCGTTTTTGGTGTGGATTTTCGGCCATTCCTATGTGCATTGGGGAGCCCAGCGTGCTGACGTACGGTCGGATGGTAGACAACTTGGTTTCGATCGGTCAGTAGCAGTGGTCCGGTGGATTGGTTTTAGGGGTTTGGCCTGGAACAGGGTGTTGAAAGAAATCAATGCTGCGGAAGTTTTGGATAGGTCACCGGATATTTTGGTGCTACACGTGGGAGGTAATGAATTGGGGATGCGCTCATTCAGAGAACTGTTGTGAATTCTGTGGCCAAGCTCCCTCCTGTGGTCGTGAGTGGTACTTCGGCTGGTTCTGTCTATGAGCTTCCTTTGGTGGATGAGAGTGGTACTGCGGCTTCTGAGTTTCCTTCCTCAGGTGATGTGGTGAAGTCGTTAGGTGCTGCTCTATTTAACTCCACCTAGTGCTTTGATCCTGGCCTCCAGTCAATGTTCTAGTATTGGTCTTGCTTTCTCCTGGATCGTTCCTGTGGCCTGGCTATCCTGCATAAGCTAAGTTTTGCTTGTGTTATTTTTGTTTGCTATTTTTTCTGTCCAGCTTGCTATATTGGTTTTTCTTGCTTGCTGGAAGCTCTGGGACGCAGAGGGAGCACCTCCGTACCGTTAGTCGGTGCGGAGGGTCTTTTTGCCCCCTCTGCGTGGTTGTTTGTAGGGTTTTGTGTTGACCGCAAAGCAATCTTTCCTATCTTCGGTCTGTTCAGTAAGTTGGGCCTCACTTTGCTAAATCTATTTCATCTCTGCGTTTGTATTTTCATCTCAACTCACAGTCATTATATGTGGGGGGCTTCCTTTTCCTTTGGGGTATTTCTCTGAGGCAAGGTAGGCTTATTTTTCTTTCTTAGGGCTAGCTAGTTTCTCAGGCTGTGCTCGAGGCGCATAGGACTGGTCAGGAGCGCTCCACGGCTACCTTTAGTGTGGTTGGATAGGATTAGGGATTGCGGTCAGAGTTCCCACGTCTCAGAGCTCGTCCTATGTTTTTGGTAATTGTCAGGTCACTTTGTGTGCTCTGAACTTCAAGGTCCATTGTGGTTCTGAATTACCTGTTCATAACAGAGAACTATTTAAGGACATCGAGCAGGACTTGTTGCGGTTGTGGCATCTATATCCTGGGTTATCGGTGGTTTGGTCGGAGATTGTACCGTGAAAATGGTGGAGGAATATGCGGTCCTTGGACAAAATCAATAAGGCCAGGATCAAGGTCAACAGAGCCGTGTCTGCGTTCGTGGCCAGGAATGGTGGCGTAGCCGGGAGGCATTTTGAGCTGGAAAAAGGTGACGGGGCGTTCTGGCTGGCAGACGGGGTGCATCTGAATGCTGTTGGGATTGATTTTTGGGCGCTTGGGCTGCAGGAAGGTGTGGAGAAGGCCATAGCGTTTCGTTGTGGTGGGGTCTCGGGTCTTTGAGGTATTCAAAGTCCCTCGTTGTGGTGGCTGGGGGGAGTCCTTGGAGTTGATGGAAATTGGGTTGGGGGGATTCATTGGCGTATGGCTCCCCGGTATTTAGTGTTAAAACTTGTTTTGGATCTGGTGACTTGGGGGGTTCCGGCAGGGGTGGTCGGTTCCCCGGGAATTTTAGCGTGAACAGGGAACCCGCTGGGGTTTTTGGTGCTCCTGAGCCAGGAAGTAACAGCTGGGAGTAATTTGGTTTTTGGTAATGTTCACGCTATGCTGTGTTTTTGATCACCAGATTCATGGGAGCTCCAAGGACCCCTCCTAGTTTAAAGTTATTGGATGTTTATAATTCATTTATGTCTGTATTTAAATAAAAAGGCTGCAGTGGCCGATATTATTCCAAAAGAATATGTAGTCGTAGTCTTTATTTGGGGTAAAAGGGCATGGGGCATGGGGGTGTCATCGATGGGTGAGGGGTGGTTACGTTTCCTTACCCCAACTGCTCGACATTACCAGGGTCAACTAATGGCCGGAGCAGAAGCCGCCCCTCCCCCCGCGGCATAAGGGTAGGCCCATCATGACCATGGGATGGAGGGAGGGGTTAAAGTTAAGAGGTGGGGGTTAAGGGGATTTTGAGCTTAAACTGGGAGTGGGGGTTGTGGCCTGGTCAGTTCCCGCTCTCTGGGCAACAAGTGTCCCGCCCTCCCGCCCTAATTGTTTAGTTTTTAAGAAGGTGGTGTTTCTTTTAGTCTTCGGGGTGTTTTTTAGGTAACATGGGTCATTGTGGCCGTGGTGGCTGGGGGGAGTCCTTGGAGTTGATGGAAATTGGGTTGGGGGGATTCATTGGCGTATGGCTCCCCGGTATTTAGTGTTAAAACTTGTTTTGGATCTGGTGACTTGGGGGGTTCCGGCAGGGGTGGTCGATTCCCCGGGAATTTTAGCGTGAACAGGGAACCCGCTGGGGTTTTTGGTGCTCCTGAGCCAGGTGGTAACGGCTGGGAGTAATTTGGTTTTTGGTAACGTTCACGCTATGCTGTGTTTTTGATCACCAGATTCATGGGAGCTCCAAGGACCCCTCCTAGTTTAAAGTTATTGGATGTTTATAATTCATTTATGTCTGTTTGTATTTAAATAAAAAGGCTGCTGTGGCCGATATTATTTCAAAAGAATATGTAGTCGTAGTCTTTATTTGGGGTAAAAGGGGGTGGGGCATGGGGGGTGTCATCGATGGGTGAGGGGTGGTTACGTTTCCTTACCCCAACTGCTCGACATTACCAGGGTCATGGGAGTGATACACCGACATGCTCAACTGTTTTATTTTTAGAAGGTTGCACAGTTTTTTTTGTTAGCCTGGACATATGATCACCCTCCCTGCCTCACTATATATACTGTATATATCTATATATATATATCTATATATATATAATTGCCTAAGGGTTTTTCCGTCTGTCTGTCTGTCTTTCTGTCTGTCTGTCCTGGAAATCCCGCGTCTCTGATTGCCTGGCGGCCTCGACCAATCAGCGACGGGCACAGTATCGACGTAGAAATCCCGCGTCTCTGATTGGTCGAGGCCGCCATGATGATGTCATAAAGGTTGCCTTGACCAATCAGCGGCGGGCACAGTCTGCTGCGAATTCTGGAATCATCATTGTCCATATACTACGGGGACATGTATATTCTAGAATACCCGATGCGTTAGAATCGGGCCACAATCTAGTATATATATATATATATATATACAGTGGGGCAAAAAAGTATTTAGTCAGTCAGCAATAGTGCAAGTTCCACCACTTAAAAAGATGAGAGGCGTCTGTAATTTACATCATAGGTAGACCTCAACTATGGGAGACAAACTGAGAAAAAAAAATCCAGAAAATCACATTGTCTGTTTTTTTAACATTTTATTTGCATATTATGGTGGAAAATAAGTATTTGGTCAGAAACAAACAATCAAGATTTCTGGCTCTCACAGACCTGTAACTTCTTCTTTAAGAGTCTCCTCTTTCCTCCACTCATTACCTGTAGTAATGGCACCTGTTTAAACTTGTTATCAGTATAAAAAGACACCTGTGTACACCCTCAAACAGTCTGACTCCAAACTCCACTATGGTGAAGACCAAAGAGCTGTCAAAGGACACCAGAAACAAAATTGTAGCCCTGCACCAGGCTGGGAAGACTGAATCTGCAATAGCCAACCAGCTTGGAGTGAAGAAATCAACAGTGGGAGCAATAATTAGAAAATGGAAGACATACAAGACCACTGGTAATCTCCCTCGATCTGGGGCTCCACGCAAAATCCCACCCCGTGGGGTCAGAATGATCACAAGAACGGTGAGCAAAAATCCCAGAACCACGCGGGGGGACCTAGTGAATGAACTGCAGAGAGCTGGGACCAATGTAACAAGGCCTACCATAAGTAACACACTACGCCACCATGGACTCAGATACTGCAGTGCCAGACGTGTCCCACTGCTTAAGCCAGTACATGTCCGGGCCCGTCTGAAGTTTGCTGGAGAGCATTTGGATGATCCAGAGGAGTTTTGGGAGAATGTCCTATGGTCTGATGAATCCAAACTGGAACTGTTTGGTAGAAACACAACTTGTCGTGTTTGGAGGAAAAAGAATACTGAGTTGCATGCATCAAACACCATACCTACTGTAAAGCATGGTGGTGGAAACATCATGCTTTGGGGCTGTTTCTCTGCAAAGGGGCTAGGACGACTGATCCAGGTACATGATAGAATGAATGGGGCCATGTATCGTGAGATTTTGAGTGCAAACCTCCTTCCATCAGCAAGGGCATTGAAGATGGAACGTGGCTGGGTCTTTCAACATGACAATGATCCAAAGCACACCGCCAGGGCAACGAAGGAGTGGCTTCGTAAGAAGCATTTCAAGGTCCTGGAGTGGCCTAGCCAGTCTCCAGATCTCAACCCTATAGAAAACCTTTGGAGGGAGTTGAAAGTCCGTGTTGCCAAGCGAAAAGCCAAAAACATCACTGCTCTAGAGGAGATCTGCATGGAGGAATGGGCCAACATACCAACAACAGTGTGTGGCAACCTTGTGAAGACTTACAGAAAACGTTTTACCTCTGTCATTGCCAACAAAGGATATATTACAAAGTATTGAGATGAAATTTTGTTTCTGACCAAATACTTATTTTCCACCATAATATGCAAATAAAATGTTAAAAAAACAGACAATGTGATTTTCTGGATTTTTTTTTCTCAGTTTGTCTCCCATAGTTGAGGTCTACCTATGATGTAAATTACAGATGCCTCTCATCTTTTTAAGTGGTGGAACTTGCACTATTGCTGACTGACTAAATACTTTTTTGCCCCACTGTATATATATATATACACACACACACGCACACATTTATACAGCTCTGGCAAAAATTAAGAGACCACGTCAAAACAATGTCATTGGCAGCCCAGTCTCCAGACCTGAACCCCATTGAAAGCCTATGTAATGTAATCTAGAGGAAGACAGATAATCACAAGCCATCAAACAAATAAGAACTGCTTAAATTTTTGTACCAGTAGTGGCATAAGGTCACCCAAAAGCAGTGTGAAAGACTGGTGGAAAGCATGCCAAGACGCATGAAAGCTGTGATTAAAAATCATGGTTATTCCACAAAATATTGATTTCTGAACTCTTCCTGAGTTAAAAAAAAATTAGTATAGTTGTTTCTAAATGATTATGAACTTGTTTTCTTTGCATTATTTGAGGTCTGAAAGCACTGTTTTTTTATTTTGAACATTTCTACTTTTCAGGAAAGAAAAATACAAAATTTATTGCTTGGAAATTTGGAGACATGTTGTCAGAAGTTTATAGAAGAAATTTCATTTTACCAAAAAATATACCGTATATACTCGAGTATATGCCGACCCGAGTATAAGCCGAGTATATGGGAAAACTTATTGACTCGAGTATAAGCCTAGGGTGGGAAATGCAGCAGCTACCGGTGAATTTCAAAAATAAAAATAGATGCTCCATACCATTCATTATTGCCCCATAGATGCTCCATATAAAGCTGTGTCACATATAATGCTCTGCACCGTTCATTATGGCTCCATAGATGCTCCATATAAAGCTGTGCCATATATAATGCTCTGCACCGTTCATTATGGCCCCATAGATGCTCCGTATAATGCTGTGCCACATATAATGCTCTATACCGTTCATTATTGCCCAATAGATGCTCCATATAAAACTGTGCCACATATAATGCTCTGCACCGTTCATTATGGCCCCATAGATGCTCCGTATAATGCTGTGCCACATATAATGCTCTATACCGTTCATTATTGCCCAATAGATGCTCCATATAAAACTGTGCCACATATAATGCTCTGCACCGTTCATTATGGCCCCATAGATGCTCCATATAAAGCTGTGCCATATAGAATGCTCTGCACCGTTCATTATTGCCCCATAGATGTGCCATATAAAGCTGTGCCATATAGAATGCTCTGCACCGTTCATTATTGCCCCATAGATGTGCCATATAGTGCTCTGCACCGTTCATTATTGCCCCATAGATGTGCCATAGAAAGCTGTGCCATATAGTGCTCTGCACCGTTCATTATTGCCCCATAGATGTGCCATAGAAAGCTGTGCCATATAGTGCTCTGCACCGTTCATTATTGCCCCATAGATGTGCCATATAAAGCTGTGCCATATAGTGCTCTGCACCGTTCATTATTGCCCCATAGATGTGCCATATAAAGCTGTGCCATATAGTGCTCTGCACCGTTCATTATTGCCCCATAGATGTGCCATAGAAAGCTCTGCCATATAGTGCTCTGCACCGTTCATTATTGCCCCACAGATGTGCCATATAAAGCTGTGCTATATAGTGCTCTGCACCGTTCATCATTGCCCCATAGATGTGCCAAATAAAGCTGTGCCATATAGTGCTCTGCACCGTTCATTATTGCCCCATAGTTGTGCCATAGAAAGCTGTGCCATATAGTGCTCTGCCATATAGAATGCTCTGCACCGTTGATTATTGCCCCATAGATGTGCCATATAAAACTATGCCATATATAATGCTGCTGCTGCAATAAAGAAAAACAACGACATACTCACCTCTCTTGCTTGCAGCTCCTCAGCGTCCCATCTCGGCGTCTCTCTGCACTGACTGATCAGGCAGAGGGCGGCGCACACTATACGTCATCGCGCCCTCTGACCTGAACAGTCACCGCAAGAGGACACGGAAGACGGAGCGGCGCCCGGCGTGTGGAACGCGGACCGGTAACTATGAGATACTTACCTGCTCCCGGCGTCCCTGGCTCCTTCTCCCGGACAGCTGGTCTCCGGGTGCCGCAGCCTCTTCCTCTGTCAGCGGTCACTGGCACCGCTCATTAGAGAAATGAATATGCGGCTCCACCCCTATGGGAGTGGAGTCCATATTCATAACTTTAATGAGCGGTCCCATTTGGGCTGAAAATCTCGGCTTATACTCGAGTATATACGGTACCTATGAAGAGAAAAATGAGACAAACTGAAATTTTGCAATGGTCTCTTAATTTTTGCCAGAGCTGTATAAACCGTATATTCTCGAGTATAAACTGAGATTTTCAGCCCATTTTTTTGGGCTGAAAGTCCCCCTCTCGGCTTATACTCAAGTCATACCCGGGGGTCGGCAGGGGAGGGGGAGCGGGGTCTGTCTGCTCCCGGCGCGGTCCCTGCTTCTTCCAGTGCTGCATCTTCTTCCTGTATTGAACCGTCACATGGTACCGCTCATTACAGTCATGAATATGCGGCTCCACCTCCCATAGAGGCACAGCTTTATGTGGAGCATCTATGGGGCCATAATGAACGGTGCAGAGCATTCTATATGGCACAGCGTCATTATGGCCCCATAGATGCTCCATATAAACGGTGCAGAGCATTCTATATGGCACAGTTTTATATGGAGCATCTATGGGGCCATAATGAATGGTGCAGAGCTGTTATGAAAGGTAATTCAGTACCACAATGGACATAGAGGTCAGCGCACATACAGTGACCTGGCAATAACCCAAAAAACAAGAACGAGCTCTGAGACGTGGGAACTCTGTTGACCGCAATCCCTAATCCTCTCCAACCACACTAAAGGCAGCCGTGGATTGCGCCTAACGCTGCCTATGCAACTCGGCACGGCCTGAGAAACTAGCTAGCCTGAAGATAGAAAATAAGCCTACCTTGCCTCAGAGAAATACCCCAAAGGAAAAGGCAGCCCCCACATATAATGACTGTGAGTTAAGATGAAAAGACAAACGTAGAGATGAAATAGATTTAGCAAAGTGAGGCCCAACTTTCTGAACAGAGCGAGGATAGGAAAGGTAACTTTGCGGTCAACACAAAACCCTACAAAAACCACGCAAAGGGGGCAAAAAGACCCTCTGTACCGAACTAACGGCACGGAGGTACACCCTCTGCATCCCAGAGCTTCCAGCAAGCAGAAAAAAACAAATTGACAAGCTGGACAGAAAAAAACAGCAAACAAATAGCAAAGAGGAACTTAGCTATGCAGAGCAGCAGGCCACAGGAATGATCCAGGAGGAAACAGGTCCAATACTAGAACATTGACTGGAAGCCAGGATCAAAGCACTAGGTGGAGTTAAATAGAGAAGCACCTAACGACTTCACCACATCACCTGAGGAAGGAAACTCAGAAGCCGCAGTACCACTTTCCTCCACCAACGGAAGCTCACAGAGAGAACCAGCCGAAGTACCACTTGTGACCACAAGAGGGAGCTCTGCCACAGAATTCACAACACAGAGCATTATATGTGGCACAGCTTTATATGGAGCATCTATGGGGCAATAATGAACAGTGCAGAGCATTCTATATGGCACAGCTTTCTATGGAACATCTATGGGGCCATAATGAGCGGTGCAGAGCATTCTATATGGCACAGCTTTATGTGGAGCATCTATGGGGCCATAATGAACGGTGCAGAGCACTCTATATGGCACAGCTTCATTATGGCCCCATAGATGCTCCATATAAACGGTGAAGAGCATTCTATATGGCACAGTTTTATATGGAGCATCTACGGGGCCATAATGAATGGTGCAGAGCATTATATGTGGCACAGCTTTATATGGAGCATCTATGGGGCAATAATGAACTATGCAGAGCATTCTATATGGCACAGCTTTCTATGGAACATCTATGGGGACATAATGAACGCTGCAGAGCATTATATGTGGCACAGCTTTATATGGAGCATCTATGGGGCAATAATGAACGGTATGGAGCATCTATTTTTATTTTTGAAATTCACCGGTAGCTGCTGCATTTCCTACCCTAGGCTTATACTCGAGTCAATAAGTTTTCCCAGTTTTTTGTGGCAAAATTAGGGGGGTCGGCTTATACTCGGGTCGGTTTGTACTCGAGTATATACGGTATATTTATATTTGGTGGAGTCATATCTCCTGACTATGCAGATCGCATGCTACTGTCGTACTTGGCAGGCCCGGCCCAGATGGTATGAAGATGAATGAGGGATAATAAAAGTTTAAAAATAAACTTTCCTTTACTTAACAAGAACTTGATGAGAAGTATATACATCAGATAGCAGGCACGTCACTCTATAAAATCCTTTTTCTGCATTTAGGCTTCTTTTACACTTGCCGTGTTTTTGCGGCCCCAATAGATTTCTATGGGGCTGCAAAAACGGGCCACATAAATTTGTCTGAGCGCCGTACACCGTATGGCCATGAGGGCCATATTTATGGCAGTGAAAAAATATCGGGCCTGCTCGATATTTTTCACGGCTTATGGAAGCTTGTTTTTGCGGTGCACCGTCAAGAGCGTATTTGTGGATCGCCGTTTTTTTCCCTACTTTTTCCCTTCTATTCTAAACCAGAAAACCGGCGATCCGCAAGATTTTTGAGGCCCTTTTTGCAGCAGACCATGACAATGACATCAATATGGTCTGCAAAAACTGGCCGCAAAAATCACGGCAAGTGTGAAAGAAGCCTTACATGTGGCAGTACATAACTTTTGTCATAATCCAAATAGTCCAGCAAACCTGAGCTAAGAACCTCGCCCTACTTTTTGTTTCTGCTATTCTTTCTGCCTGCAATCCAGATTCTCACTGCCATTATATATTTGCTTTCCTTCAGAACGTACTATCTGATGTCTCCCTCCTGGCACACAACATCATATCAATTCAAGTCTGCAATCAGATAGACCAAAGGTCTGTATTTCTCACTTATTTATCCCTATCTCATCAAAAGGAATTTGTTCTCCTGTGTGCCAATGTAGCTCAGAATGTGTGTCTACCACACAGTATGATGGCCTCCACAGACCCCACACAGTATGACGGCCCCCACAGCACCGCACACAGTGTTATGGCTGCCACAACCGGCTACAGAAAATAAGGACCCCCAGTTAGTATGGAGGCATTTACAGTCCACCACAACCCCTTACTCAGTATAATGGCCCCTACCAGCCATATTCACCGTCATGGGAATGTGAATATCTCTGAAATTGTTATGATGGAAAGGAGAGGGTGACTAATACCAAACCCCACGAGCCCTGTCAATTGATGAGCATCATAGTGACCGAGTGGGCTGCTGCTGTGGATGATATGAGCCTGCCTATCCGACTATCATATGGTAAATATCGCATAGATCCTGGGTTCATTAGTATCTGCATGAAGAATGAGGCTAAATTAGTATTTCTTCATTGGCTCTGAGGTTATCCGTGGGGTGGGTGGTACCATATTGTGCATGTAGGGGGCAGTACTGTGTGAACATTAGAAAGTGGGGGGAAGGAAGTACTGTCAGAACATTATACTGTGTGTGAGGGGGATGTCAATCCAATCGAAACATTATCCTGTGTGTATGGGAACCCGCTATTGTGGGAACATTATACTATGTAGGGGGATGGTGGTACTGTGGGAACATTACACTGTGCATGGTGGGATGATGGTGCTATGGAAATATTATACTGTGTGGACAGAATGGCGGTACTGCGAGATTATACTGTGGGGTGGGATGGTGGTACTGTGAGAAGATTATACTGCGTGAGGAGGGAACTTCGGTACTGTGAGAAGATTATACTATGTGTGGGGGTTTGGCGGTAGTGTGGAAATATCTTTTGTGTGAGAGATGCCAGTGCTGTGGAAACTTTATACTATGTGAGGGGCATCATATATACTGCATAAGGGGTGTAAAAAGGTGAGTCATAAGAACGAATCCTCAGAGCTGTGCGGCATTTGTACAAAAAGACTGTCATATGCCGTCCAGATGGGACCCTACAGAATCAATGGAAAGAGGGAAAGTTTCAGGAAGAAAGAGTCTAGATGGTACAGCAGGTCAGGTGACCTTGATGACGCAGTTTACTGTTATTATACCGCAGTTATTCCATGGCACAGAACTAACATCCATCTTCTCTCTTCACACAGGTATTAACTCCCTCTGCTTGCTGTCTCCTACTTTGCAATCAAATGGTGCAACTTCCTACCTCTGATAGCTGTCCCATCTGCTGCAATAGACTCTAATGGTATTAACTCCCTCTGCTTGCTGTCTCCTACTTTGCAATCAAATGGTGCAACTTCCTACCTCTGATAGCTGTCCCATCTGCTGCAATAGACTCTAATGGTATTAACTCCCTCTGCTTGCTGTCTCCTACTTTGCAATCAAATGGTGCAACTTCCTACCTCTGATAGCTGTCCCATCTGCTGCAACAGACTCTAATGGTATTAACTCCCTCTGCTTGCTGTCTCCTACTTTGCAATCAAATAGTGCAACTTCCTACCTCTGATAGCTGTCCCATCTGCTGCAATAGACTCTAATGGTATTAACTCCCTCCTCTGCTTGCGGTCTGTCATCTGCTGCTTTACCATCTAGAAACATAATTTAATGTGTTTGCTAATTCATTGGTATAATTCATTTGTTGCATTGCACTTAAAACTTACTGTCCACTTACTATCCATGACTGGGATCAGTGTAGATCTTATCTGGTGGAAGGTGTGAAAGTAGATTTTACCAGGCTGAGTGTCTTTGATCATCTTTTAAAAGGAAAAAAAAAAAGCCCCTGGTGTGCAAGCCAGCTGCCAAATTATCCTCAACCAGTTCCCACAATCCATCTCTTCTGGGCTATAAATTTAGAACCTTCCTTAGGGGTGCACGCTAGCGTCCCATAAGCAAAGCGTCACAGAAGATAAGCGTCGTGATACCGCAGTTATTCCATGGCAGTTAGTCAGGGCAGGAGTCAGGTAACCCACACTCTGCTCTCCCTTCTATCCATGTGCTTTATTCCTATCCTCTTATGTTCCCTTGTAATCCACATTCACCGCCCAATCCCCCCTCCATCACGACTCATATACATCAGCTCCTCTCTCCTTCCCTCTCCCATGTACAGCTCCCATGCACTTCTCACCTTCCTGAAAAACCTCAGTCCATCTTACCCAAAAAGACTGCATAAAAAAACTTCATACAACCCCAAAAGCTACTTGCTTTTTATCTTCCTACTCCTGCTGATATCAGGAGACATCTCCCCAAACCCCAGTCCACCATCCACCAACCTCAACCCCTACCCTACCTCACATCGAAACCTTAATAATCTTACTAATATTATTTGCACTCCTTCATCTCCTTCTTTTAATTGTGCCCTTTGGAATCCACGGTCTGTATGTAACAAGCTTCTTTTCCTGCACAATTACTTTCTGAAAAACTCTCTGAATCTGCTGGCCCTCACGGAAACCTGGATTCAGGATTCTGACACTGTCTCTCCTGCTGCCATTACCCATGGTGGCTTACAATTCTCCCATTCCCCAAGACCAACAAACAGACCTGGTGGTGGAGTTGGCATACTCCTGTCCCCACAATGCACTTTCCAGGTCATCCCCTCAGTTCCATCACTCTCATTCCCTTCTTTTGAGGTCCACACAATCAGGCTCTTTCGTCCCCTCTCCCTCAGAGTAGCGGTCATATACCGGCCCCCAGGCTCACCCACCCGCTTCCTGGACCATTTCTCTGCCTGGCTGCCGCACTTCATGTCCTCAGAACTACCAACCCTTATCCTGGGAGACTTCAACATCCCCATTAACAGCCCCACTTCCACATCTGCATCCCAGCTTCTGTCACTAACCACTTCTCTCGGCCTCTCCCAGCTCTCAACCTCTGAAACACACAAAGACGGTAACACCCTGGACCTGGTTTTTGCCCGGCTCTGCTCAACGTCCTACCTAGATAACTCACCGCTTCCCCTCTCTGACCACAACATTCTCTCCTTCACACTCACATATCCTCGCTCACCCCAGCACCCTCCTACACACCATTCAGTCAGAAATCTACAAGCCATTAACCCTCTTACACTTTCAGACTCCCTACGCTCATCATTGTCCTCAATCTCTTCCTTTTCCTGTCCTGATCTGGCTGTACATCACTTCAATGACACTCTTAGAAGCACCCTTGACCAAGTAGCTCCCCTCACCCTCAGAACCTCCAAACACAGAATAAAACAGCCCTGGCTTACATCGCAAACCCGATTTCTCCAGCGATGCTCTAGGTGTGCTGAACGCTTATGGAGGAAAACACGCACACCAGATGACTTCATACACTTCAAATTTATGTTAAGGACCTATAACTTTGCCCTTCACTTCGCTAAACAGACCTACTTTACCACTCTGATCTCCTCACTATCCAACAACCCCAAGAAACTTTTTGACACCTTTCACTCCCTCCTCAGGCCAAAAGCACAAGCCCCTATCACAGATATTTGTGCTGGTGACCTGGCCTCCCACTTTATAGAGAAAATAGACAATATCCGTCAGGAAATCCGCTCCCAACAACTAAGTTCAGTGACTCCCATCCCTCCCCTCATTGCCCCTGGCTCACTCTCCACATTCGATCCCATCACAGAAGAAGAAGTCTCCAAGCTCCTCTCCTCTTCTCGTCCGACTACATGCACTACCGACCCACATCTCCTCCAGTCTCTCTCTCCAGTTGTCACAAGTCACCTAACTACAATCTTTAATCTCTCCCTCTCCTCTGGCATTTTCCCCTCCTCCTTCAAACACTCTATCATTACTCCATTACTAAAGAAACCCACCCTCGACCCATCCTGCACAAACAACTACAGACAGGTCTCCAATCTCCCCTTCATCTCTAAACTCTTGGAGCGCCTGATATACTCCCGCCTTACCCGTTACCTCTCCACTCACTCTCTCCTAGACCCTTCACAGTCCGGTTTCCGCCCCCTACATTCGACAGAAACTGCACTCATCAAAGTGACCAATGACCTTCTGACAGCAAAACGTAATGGTGACCACTCTCTGCTCATTCTTCTCAACCTTTCTGCAGCTTTTGACACTGTTGACCACCCTCTCCTTCTCTCTAGGCTCCAGTCACTAGGCATTAAGGACACTGCTCTCTCCTGGTTCTCCTCCTATCTTTCTGACCGCTCCTTCAGTGTTCTGTTCTCTGGCTCCACTTCATCTCCTCTTCCTCTCACTGTTGGGGTACCTCAGGGCTCAGTCCTTGGCCCCCTTCTGTTCTCTCTCTACACGGCCCCAATTGGACAGACCATCAGCAGATTTGGCTTTCAGTACCATCTTTATGCCGACGACACACAACTATATACGTCATCCCCTGACCTTACCCCCGCTGTACTACAGAACGCCACTGACTGTCTGTCCGCAGTCTCCAACATCATGTCCGCTCTCTATCTGAAACTCAACCTCTCCAAAACTGAACTTCTTCTGCTCCCACCATCTACTAACCTCCCTAAATCTGACATTTCCCTTTCTGTGGGTGGCACCATAATAACACCCCGGCAGCAGGCGCGCTGTCTGGGTGTTATGTTTGACTCCGATCTCTCCTTCACTTTCCATATACAATCTCTTGCCCGCTCGTGCCGCTTATACCTAAAGAACATCTCTAGAATCCGCCCTTTTACTCGGACTCCCATGACAGCACGACGAGAGAGGGGATCCGCCCATTAGGAACAGGAAACCTACAGATACAAAAGGGCGGTACCTCTCCCTTGCCTCAGTTGGTTTCCTGTTCCTGAGGGGACGGGTGCCTACAGACAGAAGCCCGGCCGGCCTATTACGATCGCGGGGGGGTCTCCTACCTCGGCCGGTGGGGAGATCCCTGGAGACGCCACGGTGGTCCTTGCTGGATTGCACGTCTGTGGCGTTCGCAGCAGGAAGCGGAGTCCGGAGGATTTCCTGCATCCAACAGCGTCAGCGCAGGTAAGTATTCCCATTGGTGGCGCAGCAGTGCGGCATGGCTGCGGGTGCCGGGCTCAGGTGCGTGGAGTGAGCTCCGGAGCGCTGCCGATCCGTTCCCGGCGTCCTGCACGGCTCTCAGCGTGTGCTGGAGCGTTTCCGGGTGCGGTGACGTGGGGGGGCGGAGTTTGGTAGCCGCTTCCGGGTCGCCGGACGTCTGCGCATGCGCGGACGATCCAAGATGGCGGCGCCCATCGCATCTAGACGCCGGTTCTCCCGACAGCCCTCCTGCCCTCCTGCGGTGTCCGGAACCAATAGGGATAGCGCCGGCCCATCTGCTGACCGGATCCAAGGGGGATATAAGCAGGTTACAATGTCAGAACCCTGCTTTTGGTCGCAATTCGTCATGGAGAGTGGTGGTGAGCAGCAGCAGCAGCAGCAGCTGTCAGACGAGATGCGTCAGAAGCCCAAAAAGGATAGAGGCGACCAGACCAGTCGAAAAAGCTCATCCGAGCAGGGATCTAGAGCTTCGACTAGGAAAGAACCCCCTCGGATTCCGGTACTTGACTTGGGCGCACGGGTAAGTGATCTACGTGGAAGTTCACTCTGTGACGCAGGCCCCTTATACTTTATCTTTCCAGGGGAAGAAAAGTACGGACAAATCTAAACATAAGGAATGTGCCCTCTGTGGAGTCCCCTTGCCCGACTCTTGTACTAAAAAGTTATGTGCCCCCTGTATACAACAGACGGTGAGGTCTACAGGAGTGGTTGGGGGGTAGTGACCTTAGGTCAGGTAGTGGTTATCACCTATATTGTCCTCCCCCAGGTAGCGGAAGAGTCCGTGAGTACGGCAAACATAAAAGAAATGATCCAGCTGGAAGTAAGGGAGTCATTACAATCCCTATCCCAAGCGGAAGGCTCGAAGCATAGAGCCCCTCTGGACTCTAATTCATCAGAAGATGAAGGAGAAGAAAATGCCTATCTCTCTAGTCCTTTCTCCTCTTCATCAGACGAGGAGTCTGGACGATTTTGTCTACCCTTGGATAAGATTGACAGGGTGGTCAAATCAGTTAGAGGCACGATGGGTATAGAGGAACCCAAATCACAGCCCTCAAAACAGGAGTTAATGTTTAGTGGTTTAGATCGTAAAAAACAGAGATCTTTTCCGGTAAATGAGAAGATCCAAGAATTGATCCTCCGAGAATGGAAAAAACCAGAAAAAAAGGGGGCCTTACCGCCAGCTTTAAAACGCAGGTATCCCTTTGATGATCCGGTGGTGGATACATGGGATAAAGCTCCTAAGTTAGACACGGCAGTAGCAAAGGCGTCAAAGAAAGCCTCATTACCCTTTGAGGATATGGGGTCCCTCAAAGATCCCTTAGACAGGAAGGCGGATATCTTTCTAAAAGGTACCTGGGAGATGGCAGCAGGATCCCTCAGACCAGCGGTTGCCGCAACATGCACAGCCAGGTCTTTAATGGTCTGGCTAGATCAATTAGAGTCTCAGCTGAAGGATGGAGCATCCAGAGATTCTATTCTGAAAGCGCTACCAACAATTCAGAATGCTGCAGCCTTCCTGTCGGATGCTTCTGTGGACTCCGTCAGAATGGCAGCTAGAGCGGCAGGACTATCTAACGCGGCTCGCAGGGCCCTATGGTTAAAGTGCTGGTCAGGGGACATTCAATCCAGAACTAAGCTCTGCGCCATTCCATGCGAGGGACAGTATCTCTTTGGCCCAACACTGGATGAGTTGCTGGAAAAGGCAGGCGATGACAAAAAGAAGTTTCCAAGCCTGTACTCAGCATCCTACCGCCGACCCTTCAATCGAAGAAGATTTGGTCGCGGAAAGAAACGCGGATCCTCTCCCACTAGAGAAAGTTTCAGATGGGAAGACAGACGCGGTAGAGGTACGGGATATATGTTTCGCCGTTCCTCAAAGGATCAGAAAAAACCAGACCAATGACTAGCAATCCCTGTGGGGGGTAGACTGTCAGCCTTCTCCTCAGCGTGGCTTGACATAACGAACAGTAGATGGGTCAGAGGCATTGTTACTAAAGGTCTAAGGCTGGACTTCAATCATTGGCCTCGAGATAAATTCAAATTAACCCCTTTTCGTTCCTCCCCCCTGGAGCAAGCTGCTCTAGAGGCTGAAGTCATGAACTTATGCGCCAAGAAAGTATTGGTGGAAATTCCAGATTCAGAAAGAGGAAGGGGATTTTATTCTCCTCTTTTTCTGATCAAAAAGCCAGATGGATCTTTTAGAACGATCATTAATCTAAAATGTCTTAATGAGTTCCTGGTTAATGAATCCTTCAAAATGGAAACAATTAATTCAGCAATAAAGATGTTGTTTAATCACTGTTTCATGGTAGTTGTAGATCTTAAAGACGCATACTATCATGTTCCAATACATGAAGATTTCCAGAGGTTCCTGAGGGTAGCTGTGTCAATAGGGGGTAACATTCACCATTTCCAGTTCAGAGCGCTCCCCTTTGGTTTATCAGCGGCTCCTAGGGTGTTCACTAAACTAGTAGCCGAGGTCATGGCACACTTGCGAGAGTCCGACATCCTGATCATTCCCTACCTGGATGACTTTCTTATAGTAGGGAACTCAGCAGACCATTGCCTGTCCCAGCTAGAAACAGCCGCATCCAGACTGGAGTGTCTAGGGTGGATCATTAACTATGAGAAATCTCGTTTACAGCCTCAAAAAATACAAAGATTCTTAGGACTGTCATTAAACTCAGAATCCCAACAGTGTTGTCTTCCACCCGACAAATCCTTACATATCCAGCATCAGGTGTCTAAGGCAATTGTCAAACCTTCCATGACCCTTAGACAGGCTATGTCACTATTGGGTTCCTTAACCTCTTGCATTCCCGCCGTCCGTTGGGCCCAATTCCACACCAGACCATTACAATCTGAGGTGCTGGTTAATGACAAAATCTTACAGGGGTCCCTGCAGAGTCAGATTACCTTAGGTCCAAAAGCACTCACATCTCTTAAAGGGAACCTGTCACCCCGTTTTTTGAGATTGAGATATAAATACTGTTAAATAGGGCCTGTGCTGTGCGTTACTATGGTGTATGTAGTGTACCCTGATTCCCCATGTATGCCGAGAAATACATTACCAAAGTCGGCGTTTTCGCCTGTCAATCAGGCTGGTCTGGTCAGGTGGGCGTGTTCACAGCGCTCTTTTCTTCCCCAGGTTTCCGTTGGTGGCGTAGTGGTGTGCGCATGTCCAAGGTCCGGATTCCCTGTGCCCACGTGAAGACACAGCGCGCGATCTGCGCTGTCATTCCTTTCATCGGTGCGGGCGGCCATCTTCCTGTGGCCGCGCGTGCGCAGATGTAGTGCTCTGCTGCACGGGGCTTCAGGAAAATGGCCGCGGGATGCCGCGCGTGCGCAGAAGAGATCGCGGCGGCCATTTTCCCAAAGCCGAGTTTGCATCTCGGCTTTGGGAAAATGGCCGCCGCGATCTCTTCTGCGCACGCGCGGCATCCCGCGGCCATTTTCCTGAAGCCCCGTGCAGCAGAGCACTACATCTGCGCACGCGCGGCCCCAGGAAGATGGCCGCCCGCACCGATGAAAGGAATGACAGCGCAGATCGCGCGCTGTGTCTTCACGTGGGCACAGGGAATCCGGACCTTGGACATGCGCACACCACTACGCCACCAACGGAAACCTGGGGAAGAAAAGAGCGCTGTGAACACGCCCACCTGACCAGACCAGCCTGATTGACAGGCGAAAACGCCGACTTTGGTAATGTATTTCTCGGCATACATGGGGAATCAGGGTACACTACATACACCATAGTAACGCACAGCACAGGCCCTATTTAACAGTATTTATATCTCAATCTCAAAAAACGGGGGTGACAGGTTCCCTTTAAGTGGTGGCTAGTTAGTGAGAACTTATCGGCGGGAGTTCCCTGGGTATCACAGGTAACACGGGTGGTAACAATAGATGCTAGCCCTTCGGGTTGGGGAGCACACATGGATGACATGATGGTTCAGGGTCTATGGCCCCCCTCCCTAACATCAGCCTCCTCCAACCAGAAGGAGTTAATGGCAGTAGAGCTTTGAGTGAAAAAATTCCTCTCATATCTGCAGGGTCATCATGTCAAGATCCTATCAGACAACCAGGTGGCGGTCGCATACATAAATCATCAGGGTGGAACTCATTCCGAGTCACTGATGAGGGTGGCGGATCGTCTGTTCCAGACAGCAGAGAATCACTTCTTATCCCTAACTGCTCTACACATAAGAGGAAAGGAAAACGTCAAAGCAGACTTTCTAAGCCGCAACACCTTGAGGTAAGGGGAGTGGTCCCTAAACAATCACGTGTTCGATCAGATCGTCCACAAATGGGGACATCCAGAAATAGATTTATTTGCTACCAGAGACAACCGGAAGACAACAAAATTCTGTTCCCTAAATCCCAGGGAGAATCCTCTGGCAGTAGATGCCCTTCTAATCAATTGGGATTTTCAGCTGGCGTATGCATTTCCTCCACTAGGCCTGTTACCCCTAGTAGTCAGAAAAATAAGAGAAGATCAAGCCAGAATTATACTGATTGCCCCATTCTGGCCCAGAAGAGCCTGGTTCACTTGGCTCAGGATCATGTCAGTGGAGGATCCCTGGGTGCTTCCGGAGATTCCGGATTTGCTCTATCAGGGCCCAGTCAGTCATCCGCAAATAAAGAACCTTCATTTAACGGCATGGATTTTGAAAGGGCGTTACTGAAAAACAAAGGGTTCTCCCCGAGTTTAATTGAAACCCTTATGAAAAGTAGGAAGCAAATAACCACAACAATCTATGCTAGGACCTGGCGAAAGTTTCTAGCCTCTTCTGATTTCGATTTAGAAGAGGGAATACCTGTAAAACAAATTTTAGAATTCTTGCAAAAAGGCTTAGAGTTAGGTCTATCCACTAGTACTCTAAGGGTACAGGTCTCGGCCCTAGGGGCTCTATTCTCCTGTAACATCGCCAATAATTACTGGATCTCAAGGTTCATTAAGGCATCTAGTAGGTCTAGACCCATTCATAAAGATAGATCTATGCCTTGGGATCTCAACTTAGTCCTATCAGCATTGACTAAAGAGCCGTTTGAACCTCTGCAATCAGCTTCAATTAAAGCCTTATCCCTTAAGACAGCATTTCTGGTAGCAATTACATCTGCCCGTAGAGTAGGAGACATACAAGCTCTCTCCAGGGTTTCCCCTTATACAGAGTTTCTACCAGACAGAGTAATCCTCAGACCGGACCCAGCCTATTTACCAAAAGTATCATCACGGTTTCACAGGTCACAAGAGATAATTTTACCATCCTTCCTCCCTAATCCTGCTAACCCTAAGGAAGAGCTACTCCATACTTTAGACGTTAGGAGATGCCTGCTAGAATACATCTCAGTTACTGACACTTGGAAGAAAGATGATGCATTATTTTTATCTTTCCAAAATCCTAGAAAGGGTCTCAGGGTATCCAAGTACACACTAGCAAAGTGGATTAGGGAGGCGATCTCTCTGGCTTATACTGCAGGTGGGGGTCCGGCTCCGCAGAATCTGAGGGCGCATTCCACCAGGGCCATGGCTACATCCTGGGCGGAAAAGTCTGGAGTATCAATCGACCAGATATGTAAGGCGGCCACATGGTCATCCCCGTCCACCTTCTTTAAGCACTATAGGTTGGATTTGGGGGCTTCCTCTGATCTCACATTCGGGTTAAGGGTGCTACAGGCCATAGTCCCTCCCTAAGGAAGCTTACATCTCTGTAATTCTCCCGTCGTGCTGTCATGGGAGTCCGAGTAAAGCATCAAGCTACTTACTGGTAGCGGCATTTCTCGGAGGCCCATGACAGCACCCTTAGTTCCCTCCCTATTCACGTGGGGGTTGCACTCCATATAAATGTATATATTTCACAATATGATACCAGTCCCAATAGATATCTGCTATTTTTGTATATAATCTGTATATAGTGTATATTTTTGTGTACCACTAACCGCGGTAGTCCTCTCAAGACTCTGAAATACAACTGAGGCAAGGGAGAGGTACCGCCCTTTTGTATCTGTAGGTTTCCTGTTCCTAATGGGCGGATCCCCTCTCTCGTCGTGCTGTCATGGGCCTCCGAGAAATGCCGCTACCAGTAAGTAGCTTAATGCTTTCTCAGCATGGAGACAGCTAAAACCCTCACTGTCGCCCTGATCCACTCCCGCCTGGACTACTGTAACGCTCTATTAATTGGCCTCCCCCTCACTCGACTTTCCCCTCTCCAGTCCATCCTTAATGCAGCAGCCAGGGTCGTCCATCTGGCTAATCGTTACTCGGACGCGTCCGCTCTTCGCCAGTCGTTACACTGGCTACCCATTCATTACAGGATACAATTCAAAGTACTTGTTCTCACCCACAAAGCTCTCCACAGTGTGACACCCCCTTACATCTCCTCCCTCATTTCTGTCTATCAGCCTAACAGACCACTGCGCTCTGCAAATGACTTTCGATTAACCTCTGCACTAATCCGTACTTCCCACTCCCGACTCCAAGACTTCTCCCGTGCTGCGCCAATCCTCTGGAATGCTCTACCCCAAGATATTAGGACCATCCATAATTTGCATAGTTTTAGGCGCTCGCTCAAAACACATTTGTTCAGAGCGGCCTATCACGTTCACTAATCAAAGTTATGTTATGTTTGTGTGTGTGTAGCCCATTCACTATCCCCATCTATTCCCCAACCCCTAAAGATGGCTGGACCATGATTGTAAATACATCATTGTAAATACACACCTGTACTTTGTATCTCCCCCACCTCATTGTAGATTGTAAGCTCTCACGAGCAGGGTCGTCTTATTTTGCTTTAACTATTGTATTGTTAATGTTGTTACTTATGACTTTTGTGTTTGAAACTGTTAAACTGTAAAGCGCTGTGGAATATGTTGGCGCTATATAAATAAAGATTATTATTATTATTATTATTATTATTATAAAGGCCATAGCTCCAAAGCCAGAACAGATTTGGCGCCAAGCAAAAAAAACAGGGTGCCAGTGAAGAATCTGAGGGACCAGGCCATGGTAAAGTGTCTGAGGCAGCTGGTTGTGGCAGAACCCAAGGCGGTACCAGATGAGTCCCAGAGTCCAGACTACACCATCCAAGGCCTGAGAACTAGACCTGTGCTGGTCAAGACACGGAGTCCAGAATATGCCTGCCAAGACCTGAGAACCTGACCTGTAACCGGTCAAGAATCAGAGTCCAAACTACGCCAGGCAAGAGCAGAGTCCCAGCTCTTATTACTTCTGGTACAAGAGACGGATGTGCCAATGATCTGTGAGGAGATTCTGCTCAGTAGTATACGCCAGCAGTGTAGAGCAGGAGGCGCAAGTGAGCAGGGTCATTGCTTCCAGCAGTAACGTCAGTACAGGTGTTGGTCCAGAGTAGTACAAGAGACAAGGTGAAAGCTGGAAGTGAAGGGGCCCAGCGAGCCTTGATAGACTTTGTTAGGAGGACTTATGGTCTAATGGGAAAAGGTGGAGACCCCGCTATGGCCTGTGTTCACAGAGTAGAGTGTTGTCGACCATATGTGTCAGGAAAATCACCCTTGTCAGTAGCTAAAGTAACATGTGGTTAGAGGCTGCTATTACAGTGTGAGTGAGCCGGAGAATTCATTGTGTATCTGATATTGTATAATTCACCTCATAATCACCCTGTTTTGCATTATTCATTGTTGCCATAATGATCACAATTCTCATTATCAGGAAATAAATAATTATATTGGTTACTTCCGCCTTGTATTTGTTTGTGTGTTGTATCCGGTCACCTGCTTACAGGGGCATTATACTGTGTGGGGGGCATCATATATACTGCATAAGGGGCATAACAGGGGCATTACACTGTGTGGGGCAAAGAAAGGGGCCCTGTACTAGGAGAACAAGGTACTAGGAGGCCCGCTATTCCCCGGCCTCTCCTCTCTGTCAATCCCTTCACTGGCTCCCCATTGCCCAGAGACTCCAGTATAAAAGCCTAACCATGACGTACAAAGCCATCCACAACCTGTCTCCTCCATACATCTGTGACCTCGTCTCCCGGTACTTACCTACACGCAACCTCCGATCCTCACAAGATCTCCTACTCTACTCCCCTCTTATCTCCTCTTCCCACAATCGTATACAAGATTTTTCTCACGTATCACCCCTACTCTGGAACCCTCTACCACAACACATCAGACTCTCGCCTACCATCGAAACCTTCAAAAAGAGCCTGAAGACCCACATCTTCTGACAAGCCTACAACCTGCAGTAACCACCGATCAACCAAACCGCTGCATGACCAGCTCTATCCTCACCTACTGTATCCTCACCCATCCCTTGTAGATTGTGAGCCTTCGCGGGCAGGGTCATCTCTCCTCCTGTACCAGTTATGACTTCAATGTATTGTTTAAGATTATTGAACTTGTTTTTATTATGTATACCCCTCCTCACATGTAAAGCGCCATGGAATAAATGGCACTATAACAATAAATAATAATAATAACAATCCGTTCCCTCACTTCCTGTCCTCCATAGTTGGGTCGTATGTATCTATTACAGGAAACGGAACAAAAACGTTATGATTCTTATAAAGTGGCAACAAAAATACCAAGAGTCTTAGTGCGGAAGGGGTTAATATCCCCCAGTGCTCAGTAATGGGGAATCTCCACATACCTCCACCTGCAGAGCCGCACTCCACATATATGGCTATAATGGCTGTTCTGTGCACACAGGACCTGTGATGAGGTCACAGGGGGGAGGAGTCAGGGGTCACATGATCAGGGGCCTCAGGGAATGATATCCGCAGTGTAGACACTGCATGGAAACTTCTTCTCAGTCAGTGACATTCCCGCCATTATTCCCCCTCACTACTGGCACAATTACCCCGCGCCGCCTTTTCTGCACAGTGTTATGTGTGGAATGTAACGTGTGATTTCTCTGGAGACAAATAGACCCCACACATGAGGGAATTATCACCAGTTACCGGACGTCTACTATATGGCGGCATATGATTGTGCTATCGACTCCATACCAGGAGCTAAAATGCTGAAATCTCACTTATTTAACCCCTTCCAGGGAGGGAAGTCTTCACAGACTATACTGTAGTTTGAAGAGTCCAGCTAAGGCTCATATACGACCATCCACCTCTCCGGTCACCGTGATTTTTTGTGTGAAAAGGATGGAGGGCTGCGTCTGTGCTTGGATTTTAGAAAGATTAATAGAAGCACGGTTCACAATATCTATCCTTCACCCCTTATACCTGACCTGTTTAACCAATTATCTGCAGATAAATGATTTTACAAACTCAACGTGAGAGGGGCATATAACGCCATGGTGAAGAATGGAAGACCGCATTCAATACAGCTAAGGGTCATATTGAAAATTTGGTGATGCCATTCGGATTGAGCAATGCTTCGGCAGTCTTTGAAAATTTCATAAATTATATCCAACTAGAACAGGAAGCTTGAGCCATAGAATAAAATCTATAAATTTTATTGAAACAAATACATAAAATCCATAATAGTAAAAAAGGAGCACATGTCCAATATTATTGATAACACCATATATCCCATTTGTAATCATCCGGTGTAACCCATCTACAACCTAGAATGCATGTAATGATGTTGCCACAGGAGATCTATAAAGATACAAGGCAAGTCCCTAAAAATGTATCCAATTGGTGTATATGCAATAAATAGGGAAAAATCTCCCTAAAGTAATCTTAAATCTGGTTTAATGCATATATCTACTATAGTGTATCATAGGGCTATAAAGGCTCCAAAACATATTAACTATTTAAGAATCCCATATCCCATAGCAACAATGGATACAACACCTCAATTGAGGCAACCACACATATGGCAATTTAGCAAATATGACAGTAGTACCTTATCCAGGCAGTGTTGGTCCCCCGACGCGCGTTTCACGTTTAGCTTCTTCCCAGGGGATTAACATGTGTTTGTATAGCGTGGGGGCCTTTTATATCAGTGCATACCAGTGTTCCCGCTCATAAGCCAGCGTGTGATGTAGCTGGGTGTCGGTGCCATCTGCCGCCTACCCACACCTCCATCCAGGACGGGGAAGCAGCATCAGCAGCAGCATGACACACAGCCACAGCGAAGGGCCGGATATTTAAGAGCGCTTTTTCTTTGCTTGATACATCAAAGAGAGATAGTGTCATCTATGGCGTGGATATATACCCACAACCGAGGCCCTTAGAAATATCATCTGTCAATGTCATAAACACAGATCTACTACTTCCATACGTGAAACATGTGTATATATAAATATACAAGTAGAAAATACATAATCACATATAAAAATACATTATCCACACCCATCGTTTAAGACATATCATTGCAAAGACTTTCAATATATAAAGACAATCCCCCCCAAAATTAAAATACATATCTATACAACAAATCCTTTATAGATGCAAAGTTCTTTGTGGAATTAAATTCACACGTGACGAGTGCACACATGGGCTCTATTGCACATAAAAAATGATTGATTGTGAACATATATACACGAAAACAAACAAGTTCCTCTCATATTCGGACAAACTCACCTTTAATGTATGGGAGCATACATTCTATAAAAAGGCATACAATTACACCGTTATTAAGTGGCTTCTGTGAACGGAGTGTAAATATCTTATTAATAATATCACCAGTGTACTAAAAAAAGAGATCATAAAGTATTCATCAGAGGTGAATGACTATCCGTGCCATATTGTACAGCCATTATAATGTGGTGCCATCGTAAAAATATAGTGCCTAATCCTTATAAAAGGATGGTGGTTAAGAATACAAAGTGCAGATATTGTACAGACTATAAATATATATAAGCCCCACTATGTGTATATATCATGCCAGTACCCATAGTGATTGATCAATAATAAACGTGATTATAAAATTGCACATGATATAGTGTCATCATCTAGTTTACAGAGTCAGTGCTTCTATACCACTGATACATATTTTTATTTCTTAATTCTGGATTATCAGTACATATCTTATATTTTAAATAGTTGGTTGGCTAGCGATTAAGGTCACTGAAGTCTAACATAAAGCAAATACCATCAGCAAGCCAACATCAGTTGCATTCATACATATCAATATTCATTAAGTACTCATATATCAGTCCCAGATATTATCTATGTTGTCACGCGATCGGCCATGGTCTCTGTGAATTCACCCTTATTTCTACAGGTGAAATTTTCCCTATCAAAAGTCCCTTGTCATATTCCACCAGTTATGTTATATATGTGATTATATGCTAATGTAAGAATATATATGTGGGAAGGACAACCCAACCCCTCCATAAAAGGCTGAACTCACACCCTGCTAATATTCAATAGGGTTTTCTCAATCATGGGCTTTCACGCCACTGCACCACTAAACACAATAAAGATTACACACAACTGAAAATATTCCCCACAGAGGAGATTCCCCCACAGGTTCAGAATCGCACTGGACAACTACATCGGAAAGAAATCTTTTGGATTTATAAACTAAACACCTTACTGCAAATGGACTCAGTGATATCACAGATGTATTTTTGTGACCATCTTTTAGACTTCATAAATTGTATTATTTGTTATAACATTTTATTGCCATATCCATCATACATTTTATTGGTCTATTGGGGATCTTAATTATTTTAATATTTTTAACACACTTCTAATACATTCATAAATTTCATTGTCATATTTGTCACTCTTATTTATAATACAGTTTTCATACATTTGTACTATAATAACACATAGTTTGTTAATACGAGATTGGGTAATTATTCTTTTCATATCCCGATATATACTATATTAAATTCTACACAGCTGCCAACAATTCCTGTCTGTGCAGTTCATTCCCCCAGTTTTTCGTTGTCTCCGTCATCCAGAGCGCTCCTCCAATGGATCCTCCATTCTGTAGCCTGAGTGATCATCCGACGCTCTTTGTATACATTATTCATCTCATCTACAACACCTCCCTCATTTTCCCTTACTCCCATTCACTACACATTCTATCAGCTTCCACCATCGTAGCTTGACCCCGATACATGCTCACTAGGTTTATGTCTCCTGTTACCAGAACAGCCGCGATCAGGAACAACATGCGCTCTTCGAATAGACAGCCGTCACATACAAGATTCAATCACATTCTTGTTTTGTCAGCACTTCCATTTCTCACTATGTAACACCCCAGGCTGACATTCAATCTTATTACTTATTAACCATTGGGTTAAGTATTCGTCTTCTGGTTTTATGGATTCTTTTCCAATAATCCAATTTTTTCAGTCCAATGCTTATCCATCGAGTTCACTAGTGGTTCCCAGCTTTACACCACTATACCTGTGACTTCAGAAACTTACTGATCACCACAATATTGTCTCATGGTCTGTTTTATTTATTTATTTTAACCCCTTTGAGACGAAGCCTGTTTTCACCTAAATGACCAGGACAATTTTTACATTTCTGACCACTGTCACTTTATGAGGTTATAACTCTGGAATTTTTCAACGGATCCCAGTGATTATGACATTATTTTCTCATGACATATTTTACTTTATGTTAGTAGTAAAATTTCTTCGATAAGACTTGTGTTAATTTATGAAAAAAAAACAAACGAAATTTGGCGAAAATGTAGAAAATTTTACAATTTTCAAACTTTTAGTTTTTATGCCCTGAAAATAGAGAGTCATATCACACAAAATAGTTAATAAATAATATTTCCCACATGTCTGATTAACATCAGCACAATTTTGGAAACATAGATTTTTTTTTTGTTAGGACGTTTTAAGGGTTAAAAGTTGACCAGTGATTTCTCATTTTTCCAACAAAATTTTCAAAACCATTTATTTAGGGACAACCTCACAATTGAAGTGACTTTGAGGGGCCTATATGACAAACAAATGCCCTAAAGTGACACCATTCTAAAAACTGCACCCCTCAGGGTTCTCAAAACCACATTTAAGAAGTTTATTAACCCTTCAGGTGCTTCACAGGTGTTTTTGGAATATTTCAAAAAAATGAACATTTAACTTTTTTACACAAAAAAATTAATTCAGAGCCAATTTGTTTTATTTTACTAAGGGTAACAGGAGAAATTGGACCGCAAAAGTTGTTGTACAATTTGTCCTGAGTACGCTGATACCCCACATATGCAGGTAAACCACTGTTTGGGCGCAAGGCACAGCTCGGAAGGGAAGGAGCGCCATTTGACTTTTCAATGCAAAATTGTCTAGAATTGAAATTGGACACGATGTTGCGTTTGGAGAGCCACTGATGTGCCTAAACAGTGGAAACCCCCACAAGTGTCACCATTTTGGAAAGTAGACCCCGTAAGGAACTTATCTAGATGTGAGGTGAGCACTTTGAATCCCCAAGTGCTTTATAGAAGTTTTATAATGTAGAGCAGTAAAAATAAAAAATCAAATTTTTTTCACAAAAATAATCTTTTTGCCCCCAATTTTTTATTTTCCCAAGGGTAACAGGAGAAATTGCACCACAAAAGTTGTTGTGCAATTTGTCCTGAGTATGCTGATACCCCATATGTGAGGGTAAACCACTGTTTGGGTGCATGGCAAAGCTCGGAAGGGAAGGAGCGCCGTTTGACTTTTCAATATAAAATTGACTGGAATTGAGATCGGACGCCATGTCGCCTTAGGAGAGCCCCTGATGTGCCTAAACAGTGGAAACCCCCAATTTTAACTCCAACCCTAACCCCAACACACCCCTAACCCTAATTCCAACTCTAACCATAACCCTAATCCCAACCCTAACCTGAATCTCAACCATAACCCTAATTCCAACCTAATCCCTCCTTCCAAATATTCTCTGCATCTGAATCTGCACCCTACTATTCATCTGTCTCCACACCCTCCATGCACATGATAACTGCACTTGATACTTGACTATTGCACTTAAACACACGGGCTGATGACCGGAACATGCAGCTTTATATGAAAATCCCTATTTATTATAATTGCCAGACCTGAAATAACAAGCACTTTTCACCTATTGTGTCCCCCCATTTCCTTGTAGATTGTAAGCTTGTGAGCAGGGACCTCACCCCTAATGTCACTGTTTAAATTGTCTTAACTTGTACTGAATTTATTGTCTGTACATGTCCCCGCTTATTGTAAAGTGCTGCGGAATATGTTGGGGCTAAATAAATAAAAAATTATTGTTATTATTATTATTATCCCAACCCTAACCCTAACTTTAGCCCCAAACCTAACCCTTATTGGAAAATTTAAATAAATACTTTTTTTTAATCATTTTTACCTAACTAAGGGGGTGATAAAGAGGGGTTCGATATACTATTAACCCCTTTCTGCCATCAGACGTACTATTCCGTCCATGTGGGGTGGGCTTTACTTCCCACGGACGGAATAGTACGTCATAGGCGATCGGCCGCGCTCACAGGGGGAGCGCCGCCGATCGCGGCCGGGTGTCAGCTGCTTATCGCAGCTGACATCCGGCACTATGTGCCAGGAGCAGTCACGGACCGCCCCCGGCACATTAACCCCCGGCACACCGCGATCAAACATGATCGTGATGTGCCGGCGGTGCAGGGAAGCTTCCCGCAGGGAGGGGGCTCCCTGCGGGCTTCCCTGAGACCCCCGCAGCAACGCGATGTGATCGCGTTGCTCCGGGGGTCTCTCACCTCCTCCCGGCAGCAAGTCCCGGATCCAAGATGGCCGCGGATCCGGGTCCTGCAGGGAGGGAGGTGGCTTACCAAGTGCCTGCTCAGAGCAGGCACTTGGTAACGCTGCACTGCTCTCAGACAGATCGGTGATCTGTCAGAGTGCTGTGCAAACTGGCAGATCACCGATCTGTATTGTCCCCCCCTGGGACAAAGTAAAAAAGTAAAAAAAAAATTTTACAAGTGTGTAAAAAAAAAAAAAAATCCTAAATAATGAAAAAAAAAAATATTATTCCCATAAATACATTTCTTTATCTAAATAAAAAAAAAAAAAAACAATAAAAGTACACATATTTAGTATCGCCGCGTCCGTAACGACCCAACCTATAAAACTGGCCCACTAGTTAACCCCTTCAGTAAACACCGTAAGAAAAAAAAAAACGAGGCAAAAAACAACGCTTTATTATCATACCGCCGAACAAAAAGTGGAATAACACGCGATCAAAAAGACAGATATATATAGCCATGGTACCGCTGAAAGCGTCATCTTGTCCCGCAAAAAATGAGCCGCCATACAGCATCATCAGCAAAAAAATAAAAAAGTTATAGTCCTCAGAATAAAGCGATGCAAAAATAATTATTTTTTCTATAAAATAGTTTTTATCGTATAAAAGCGCCAAAACATAAAAAAAATGATATAAATGAGGTGTCACTGTAATCGTACTCGTGAAGAGAAAACACCGTGTGCACTGCTACAAATAGGTGCTAAGACTTAGGTTCCCAAACCATCAATATATATAGTACAAGAAGTCTAGCACTCAACTTCAGTAACCGTAGAAACGATTTATTGGTAGCACAAGAAACGTTTCAGTCCCTTGGGACTTTCATCAGTCACGTGCTTATGAGGGCCGATATGGCCAAAAATCTAGAGTTGAACACAACGTAAATGAAAATGGCGCATATATAAAACGCCCCAAATAGCCGAAATGGGGGCGGAAATAAGAGCTGGAGCACAGAGGCGAAATGGTGGACAATGACCACCTACTGGAAAATACACCCGTAGCTGTGAAGACTGAAGGGAGAGGGGAGGAGAGCCGCCTCCAGACACGGCGTCCACCGCAAGTCTCAGAGACAGCTACGGGTGTATTTTCCTGTAGGTGGTCATTGTCCACCATTTCGCCTCTGTGCTCCAGCTCTTATTTCTTGTGCTACCAATAAATCGTTTCTACGGTTACTGAAGTTGAGTGCTAGACTTCTTGTACTATATATGCTGTAATCGTACTGACCCGAAGAATAAAACTGCTTTATCAATTTTACCAAACGCGGAACGGTATAAACGCCTCCCCCAAAAGAAATTCATGAATAGCTGGTTTTTGCTAATTCTGCCTCACAAAAATCGGAATAAAAAGCGATCAAAAAATGTCACGTGCCCGAAAGTGTTACCAATAAAAACGTCAACTCGTCCCGCAAAAAACAAGACCTCACATGACTCTGTGGACTCAAATATGGAAAAATTATAGCTCTCAAAATGTGGTAACGCAAAAAATATTTTTTGCAATAAAAAGCGTCTTTCAGTGAGTGACGGCTGCCAATCATAAAAATCCGCTAAAAAACCCGCTATAAAAGTAAATCAAACCCCCCTTCATTACCCCCTTAGTTAGGGAAAAATAAAAAAAAATTAAAAAATGTATTTATTTCCATTTTCCCATTAGGGCTAGGGTTAGGGCTAGGGTTAGGGCTAGGGTTAGTGTTAGGGCTAGAGTTAGGGCTAGGGTTAGGGCTAGGGTTAGGGTTAGGGCTAGGTTTAGGGTTAGGGCTAGGGTTAGGACTAGGGCTAGGGTTAGGGCTAGGGTTAGGGCTAGGGTTAGGGCTAGGGTTAAGGCTACAGTTAGGGTTGAGGCTACATTTAGGGTTAAGGCTACAGTTAGGGTTAAGGCTACAGTTAGGGTTAAGGCTACAGTTAGGGTTGGGGCTAAAGTTAGGGTTAGGGTTTGGATTACATTTGCGGTTGGGATTAGGATTAGGGGTGTGTCTGGGTTAGAGGTGTGGTTAGGGTTACCGTTGGAATTAGGGTTAGGGGTGTGTTTGGATTAGGGTTTCAGTTATAATTGGGGGGTTTCCACTGTTTAGACACATCAGGGGCTCTCCAAATGCGACATGGCGTCCGATCTCAATTCCAGCCAATTCTGTGTTGAAAAAGTAAAACAGTGCTCCTTCCCTTCCGAGCTCTCCCGTGTGCCCAAACAGGAGTTTACCCCAACATATGGGGTATCAGCGTACTCAGGACAAATTGGACAACAACTTTTGGGGTCCAATTTCTCCTGTTACCCTTGGGAAAATACAAAACTGGGGGCTAAAAAATAAGTTTTGTGGGAAAAAAAAGATTTTTTAATTTTCACGGCTCTGCGTTACAAACTGTAGTGAAACACTTGGGGGCTCAAAGTTCTCACAACACATCTAGATAAGTTCGTGGGGGGGTCTAGTTTCCAATATGGGGTCACTTGTGGGGGGTTTCTACTGTTTAGGTACATTAGGGGCTCTGCAAACGCAATGTGACGCCTGCAGACCATTCCATCTAAGTCTGCATTCCAAATGGCGCTCCTTCCCTTCCGAGCCCTCCCATGCGCCCAAACGGTGGTTCCCCCCCACATATGGGGCATCAGCGCACTCAGGACAAATTGGACAACAAATTTTGGGGTCCAATTTCTCCTGTTACCCTCGAGAAAATACAAAACTGGGGGCTAAAAAATAATTTTGGGGGGAATTTTTTATTTTATTTTCACGGTTCTGCGTTAGAAACTGTAGTGAAACACTTGGGGGCTCAAAGTTCTCACAACACATCTAGATAAGTTCCTTGGGGGGTCTAGTTTCCAATATGGGGTCACTTGTGGGGGGTTTCTACTGTTTAGGTACATTAGGGGCTCTGCAAACGCAATGTGACGCCTGCAGACCATTCCATCTAAGTCTGCATTCCAAATGGCGCTCCTTCCCTTCCGAGCCCTCCCATGCGCCCAAACGGTGGTTCCCCCCCACATATGGGGCATCAGCGCACTCAGGACAAATTGGCCAACAAATTTTGGGGTCCAATTTCTCCTGTTACCGTCGAGAAAATACAAAACTGGGGGCTAAAAAATAATATTTGTGGGAAAAAATTTTTGTTTTATTTTTACGGCTCTGCATTATAAACTTCTGTGAAGCTCTTGGTGGGTCAAAGTGCTCACCACACATCTAGATAAGTTCCTTAGGGGGTCTACTTTCCAAAATGGTGTCACTTGTGGGGGATTTCAATATTTAGGCACATCAGTGGCTCTCCAAATGCAACATGGCGTCTCATCTCAATTCCTGTGAATTTTGCATTGAAAAGTCAAACGGCGCTCCTTCCCTTCCAAGCTCTCCCATGCGCCCAAACAGTGGTTTACCCCCACATATGGGGTATCAGCGTACTCAGGACAAATTGTACAACAACTTTTTGGTTCCAATTTCTTCTCTTACCATTGGGAAAATAAAAAATTGGGGGCGAAAAGATAATTTTTGTGAAAAAAAAAATATTTTTTATTTTTACGGTTCTGCATTATAAACTTCTGTGAAGCACTTGGTTGGTCAAAGTGCTCACCACACCTCTAGATAAGTTCCTTAGGGGGTCTATTTTCCAAAATGGTGTCACTTGTGGGGGGTTTCAATGTTTAGGCACATCAGTGGCTCTCCAAGCGCAACATGGTGTCCCACCTCAATTCCAGTCAATTTTGCATTAAAAAGTCAAATGGCGCTCCTTCGCTTCCAAGCTCTGTCATGCGCCCAAACAGTGGTTTACCTCCACTTATGGGGTATCGGCGTACTCAGGACAAATTGTACAACAAGGTTTGGGGTCCATTTTCTCCTGTAACTCTTGGCAAAATAAAACAAATTGGAGCTGAAGTAAATTTTTTGTGAAAAAAAGTTAAATGTTAATTTTTATTTAAACATTCCAAAAATTCCTGTGAAACACCTGAAGGGTTAATAAACTTCTTGAATGTGGTTTTGAGCACCTTGAGGGGTGCAGTTTTTAGAATGGTCTCACACTTGGGTATTTTCTATCATATAGACCCCTCAAAATGACTTCAAATGAGATGTGGTCCCTAAAATAAAATGGTGTTGTAAAAATGAGAAATTGCTGGTCAACTTTTAACCCTTATAACTCCCTAACAAAAAAAAATTTTGGTTCCAAAATTGTGCTGATGTAAAGTAGACATGTGGGAAATGTTACTTATTAAGTATTTTGTGTGACATATCTCTGTGATTTAATTGCATAAAAATTCAAAGTTGGAAAATTGCGAAATTTTCAAAATTTTCGCCATGTTTCCGTTTTTTTCACAAATAAACGCAGGTAATATCAAAGAAGTTTTACCACTATCATGAAGTACAATATGTCACGAGAAAACAATGTCAGAATCACCGGGATCCGTTGAAGCGTTCCAGAGTTATAACCTCATAAAGGGACAGTGGTCAGAATTGTAAAAATTGGCCCGGTCCATAACGTGCAAACCACCCTTGGGGGTAAAGGGGTTAATAGCGGATTTTTGTGTTTGGCAGCTGTCACACACTAAAAGATGTTTTTTTATTGCAAAAAATCGTTTTTGCATCACCACATTTTGAGTGCTATAATTTTTCCATATTTTAGCCCACAGAGTTATATGAGGTATTTTATTGGTACCATTTTCGGGCACATGACATTTTTTTATTCCGATTTTTGGGAGGCAGAATGAACAAAAACCAGCAATTCCTGAATTTCTTTTGGGGGAGGCGTTTACACTGTTCCGCGTGTGGTAAAATTGATAAAGCAGTTTTATTCTTCGGGTCAGAATGATTACAGCAATACCTCATTTATATTTTTTTATGTTTTGGCACTTTTACACAATAAAAACTTTTATAGAAAAAATAATTACAAGATGACGTTTTCAGCAGTCTTTTTGATAGCATTTTATTGCACTTTTTGTTCGGTGGTATGAAGATAAAGCATTGTTTTTATTTATTTTTTTATTGTGCTCACTCAAGGGGTTAACTAGTGGAACAGTTTTATAGAGCGAGTCGTTATGGACGCAGCAATACCAATTATGTGTACTTTAATTTTTTTTTAAAATTTACATAAATAAATGGATTTATTGGAAAAATATATTTTTTTCTTTATTTGGAGATTTTTTTTAAAATATTTTTACACATTCTAATTTTTTTTTTTACTTTATAACATTGTCCCAGGTTGGGATATCACTATGTTACATCAGATCGCTGATCTGATACTTTGCACAGCACAGTGTCAGATCAGCAATCTGACAGGCAGTGCAGGAGGCTTGCCTGCGAATGCTCTCAGCAGGCGCTCGCAAGCCACCTCACTGCAGGTCCCGAAAGGACCCCGCGGCCATCTTGGAGCTGGTGGTCTCCATGGAGACCAAGAGAATAACTTGATCTTAGCGCACAGGGAGCCCCTCTTTGTCGCTGTCACTACTAACAGCGGCATCAGAGGGGTTAAATGCCTGCGATCGGTGCTAGCATTGCTGTGGGGTATCACATACAGCTGACACCCGGACGTAATAGCTGCGGCACCATACTAGTACTGCTGCTGGCACAAATGCAGATCCCGCAGTACGGCGCATGTCACTTTTAGGACATATCCCTAGAATATAATGATAACATACCAACAAAACACTTCTGGATATCCTGTCTCTTCACTGCTCCCACAGGTCTTTAAGGCCAGTCTCACACGTCCAGATAATTCCGGTACCTGAAAAATCGGTACCGGAATTATCCGTGTCCGTGTGTCTGTGTGCTTACGTTGAACATCAGTGTGGCACACGTGAGGCAGCCGTGTGCCGCCCGTGTGCCGACTGAGGACCACACAGACCGTGCAGGAGACAGCACTAGAGTTAAGCGCTGTCACCTGCGTGCGGTGCTGAAGCCGGTATTCATCCCTTCTTCCCAGCAGCGTTCGCTGGAAAGAAGGAATGAATAATCTTTTTTTTTTATTTATTTTTGTTTTTAAAATAAAGTTGCCGGTAATCTGCCCCCTCTCACCCCCTGTGCGCCCCCCTGCTAGCATTAAAATACTTACCCAGCTCCCTCGGCGCTTACATCCTCTCAGCGTCGCTGCTTGTCCTGTATGAGCGGTCACGTGGTGCCGCTTATTACAGTAATGAATATGCATATGCATATTCATCACTGTAATGTGCGGCACCACGTGACCGCTCATACAGGACAAGCAGCGACCCTGAGAGGATGAAAATCAAACAATAATCCCAAAATTGAAAGGATGCTAAAAATGGTTATATAATAACTAATTGTACTGTCATATAACATCCATACCAATTATTAGTACGCACCTGTTCTACGCAATAATAGATAGAATCATAGAGACTGAAGCGTATTTCGAACAAAGTATAACAATCTTTATTAGAATAAAAATGGACAAACACATATCTAAAAATAGTACCCACAGGGGATGTTTGGTTAATGAGCCAAGAAACGTAAGTGGCACCACTACTGAGCAGATGGTCTGGCAAGACCTAGTAAACTATAGTAATATGGTGTGTTGCTATATGGAAAGGGACTCCTGCAATGGGGAACACAGCAACCCACAAGGTATACACAGCTAAGAGCAACAGTATACAGCCATAGTGGCGTGCCAGAGTTGTCATGCACAAATATATAATAAGCAGCAGGGAAAAACACGTTTGTACTTGCAGCAACCGTAACAAACATAAATAGCAGGGTCTTACCAGAGCTCAGGAGATGGTGCCACAGCCCCTACGCGCGTTTTGGCAACGTGCCTTTGTCAGGGTGATGGTGGAGCAGCATATTCATTACTGTAAATGAGCGGCCCCACGTGACCGCTCATACAGTGCAAGGTGCAGCCAGGACAGGAAGCAGCGAGGGAGCCGGAAACTGGGTGAGTATTTTAATCACAATGGGAGGGGGGGTGGGCGCACAGGGGGTGGGAGGGGGTTTGGGGACCTGGATCTGGATTTTACACACTATTATTCATATCTTCTCTACAGCAAACGCTGCTGCAGGGAAGATATGACAGGCGGATTCAGCACCAGTGGGGGGGACAGCGCTCAATGTAGCGCTGTCTCCTGCATGGCACACGGACTGCACACGGACAATGTCCGTGTGCGGTACGTGTTTTACACGGACCCATTGACTTTAATGGGTCCGTGTAATCCGTGCGCTCCCACGAACACTGACATGTCTCCGTATTTGGCACACGGAGACATGGTCCGCAAAAAATCAATGACATCTGCACAGATGCATTGATTTTAATGCGTCTATGTTTGTCAGTGGCTCCGGTACGTGAGGAAACTGTCACCTCACGTGCCGGAGCCACTGACGTGTGAAACCGGCCTAACAGGGCACTCTGAGTTCAGTGCAATATAAGATTAGAGCATTTCATGTCCTAAATTCAACTCAATTTTATCTACACATAAATATATATTTTTTCCTTTTAAATACATATAAAATTTGTTTTTCTTATTCTTCTTTGTGTTTTCTTGGGTTAGAAATAAATACAAATGAAAGTATAAGTCTATTTACTACCAACCTGTAAAGAATCCTTATTTCTCTCTTTTTTTTCCCTGATGAACTTTGATGAACTGTGACACATAAGACGTCTATGATGTGTCTATTTGGCCCCATGATTTGAACTTTTATCACTATAAGGCTGGAGTCACACTCAGCGTAAGACAATACGGTCCGTATATTACGGCCGTAATACGCTGAAAAGTCCCCAAAATAGTGGTCTGTAGCTCCTCCGTAGGCAGGGTGTTTCAGCGTTTTTTGCGCATGGCATCCTCCGTATGTAATCCGTATGGCATCCGTACTGCGTGTTTTTCTCGCAGGCTTGCAAAACCGACATACGGCTATACAAGGGATCCATGTGTAAAAAAAACAAAAAACATATATACTGTCTATATATACGTATATATGTCAGTAGACACATATATGTATATATATTATTACTTCATACAGCGCTAGATAGCTTTAAAGCCGGTAATTCAATTACCGGCTTTAGCTATCTCCTTCCTAAACCCGACATGATATGAGACATGGTTTACATACAGTAAACCATAACATATCACCATTTTTTTTTGCATATTCCACACAACTAATGTTAGTAGTGCGTATATGCAAAATTTGGGCTCTCTAGCTATTAAATTAAAGGGTTAAATGGCGGAAAAAATTGGCGTGGGCTCCCACGCAATTTTCTCCGCCAGAGTAGTAAAGCCAGTGACTGAGGGCAGATATTAATAGCCTGGAGAGGGTCCATGGTTATTGGCCCCCCCTGGCTAAAAACACCTGCCCCCAGCCACCCCAGAAAAGGCACATCTGGAAGATGCACCTATTCTGGCACTTGGCCACTCTCTTCCCATTCCCGTGTAGCGGTGGGATATGGGGTAATGAAGGGTTAATGCCACCTTGCTATTGTAAGCGCCCTCTGCTGGTTGTCCTCATATGAACTCGAGCCTGGGAGCATTCTAGGAAAGTTCCCACGCTCCAGGAACAGCCAGCAGAGGGCGCCCTCACCGCAAATGAAGGTAAATATAGGTCATTGACCTACTTTACCTTCATTCCCCGGGGTTTTGCAGCAAGGAGCAGCGCTGTATTAGCAGAGCTCCTGGTTGCAAATTTTTTTAACCCCTTCAGATGGATTTACATCGTGGGACCTTACAGATCTTCGGAAGGTATGTATATTGTTGGTTTGTTATTTTTACTTTGTTACAGAGCGAGGGTCTTCAGAAGGATTGAGCGTAGAATAAATTATTACAAGAACCTTTGTTTTTATTTCATTAAAATAATTTTTAATAATGTGTGTGTGTGTTTTTTAACCCTTTACTAGTATTGGATTAATAATGGATAGGTGTCATAATTGACGCCTCTCCATTATTAATTTGGCTTAATGTCACCTTACAATAGCAAAGTGGCATTAACCCTTCATTACCCCATATCCCACCGCTACACGGGAATGGGAAGAGAGTGGCCAAGTGCCAGAATAGGCGCATCTTCCAGATGTGCCTTTTCTGGGGTGGCTGGGGGCAGATGTTTTTAGCCAGGGGGGGGCCAATAACCATGGACCCTTTCCAGGCTATTAATATCTGCCCTCAGTCACTGGCTTTACTACTCTGGCGAAGAAAATTGCGCGGGAGCCCACGCCAATTTTTTCCGCCATTTAACCCTTTATTTTAATAGAACGGCCAAATTTTGCATATACACACTACTGACATTAGTAGTGTGAAATATTTTTAAAAAATGGTGATATGAGATGGTTTGCTGTATGTAATCATGTCTCATATCATGTCGGGTTTAAGAAGGAAATAGCAAAAGTCAGCAATTAAATTACCGGCTTTAAAGCTATCTAGCGCTGTATGAAGTAATAATATATATACATATATGTGTCTCACTGACATATAAATATATATATATATATACCTATTGTATGTGTACACATTTATTCTACCTATTCTACTGTAAGCTGTCAGTGTGATTTTACTGTACACCGCACTGAATTGCCGGCTTTTCTCTCTAACACCGCTGCGTATTTCTCGCAAGTCACACTGCTGGTCCATGTGTAATCCGTATTTTTGGGGCTTCCATAGACTTTCATTGGCGTTTTTTTTGCGCAATACGGTGACAAACGCAGCATGCTGCGATTTTCTACGGCCATAGAAAGCCGTATAGTACTGATCAGTAAAATACGGCAGATAGGAGCAGGGGCATAGAGAATAATTGGGACGTTTGTTAGGCGAGTTTTACGGACGTATTTTATGTGCTCATACGTCCGTAAAACTCGCTAGTGTGACGCCGGCCTAAGGGTAAGTTCACACAGGGCGTTTTTGCTGCATTTTTTTCTGCAGCAAAACCTGATCATCTTGGCAGGAAAGAAGTTGCGCCAAAAAAGCAGGTTTAGGTGCGTTTTTGGTGCTTTTTTAAAGGCATTTTTGCCACGTTTTGGGTGCGATTTTTTCATGTTTTTTTTCTCTTTGTGCATGCCAATAAAGTTGAGTGCACACAGAGAAAAAAAAACAACTTCCTGTAGATAGAATGAACAGATGGAAAAGATAGATCGATAGAATAGATAGAATGAATAGATAGAATAGATAGATTGATAGAATAGATAGAATGAATAGATAGATTTATAGAATAGATAGAATAGATAGAATAAAATAGAATAGATACATTACCTGCGGCATCCTCTTCCCCAGCATTTTCCCACGATGCAGAGGTTACTTCCGGTCAGGCTGTGAGGGAGCGCAGTCTCGGTGACATCACCGCTCGTTACTGAGCCTGCGCCCGCTACATCTCATTCATCCCCCAGTCGCTTACAGCCGGGAGCAGTCGCATTAGCAGCGGTCGCATTAGCATCGCTCCCGGTTGTAAGCTTTATCTCCCCCAGATACTGCGTGGGACACTCGTTACATTGGACTACGATGGAACAGGGAGTATACTTTTGCTTTTTTATTTTATTACAGAAGATCGAGGGCTTCGCTTGGAACGGCAGAACAATAAAAATATGGTCAAAACTGTGTGGTGTTTTATTTCATTACAGTAAAAGACTTTTTTCTGCATGTGTGTTTGTTTATTTAACCATTTAATTACTATAGGATTAGTAATGGATAGGTGTCTTGACCCCTCTCCATTACTAAGCCGGCTTAATGTCACCTTACAATAGCAAGGTGACATTAACCACTTATTACCCCATTTTCCACCACTAGAGGGCAAGTGGGAAGAGTCGGGCAAAGTGCCAGAATTGGCGCATGTAATAGATGCGCCTTTTCTGGGCAGCTACGGACTGCTATTTTTAGGCTGGGGGGCCTTTAACTGGGTGTGAGCAGGGCCGCCATCAGGGCATTACAGCCGTGACTGGCGTATGGGGCCCGGTGAGCAGAGGGGGCCCGCATCGGGCCCCCTCTTACCTGCTCACCGGGCCCCTACCGGCAGCCGCAGGCTGAACCGGGCCCTTAGCGGCGGCCGGCGCTACAGCTGTTTAACGCTATTGACGTGCGGGCCCGCGCGGTCCAGAAAGCTGGACACAGAGGGGGCAGAAAGCTGGACACAGAGGGGGCAGTAAAGCTGGACACAGGGGGGGCAGAAAGCTGGACAGAGATGGGGCAGAGTGCTGGACAGAGATGAGGCAGAGTGCTGGACAGAGATGGGGCAGAGTGCTGGACAGAGATGGGGCAGAGTGCTGGACAGAGATGGGGCAGGATTGGACAGAGATGGGGCAGAGTGCTGGACAGAGATGGGGCAGAGTGCTGGACAGAGATGGGGCAGAGTGCTGGACAGAGATGGGGCAGAGTGCTGGACAGAGATGGGGCAGAGTGCTGGACAGAGATGGGGCAGATTGCTGGACAGAGATGGGGCAGAGTGCTGGACAGAGATGGGGCAGGATTGGACACAGATGGGGCAGAGTGCTGGACAGAGATGGGGCAGAGTGCTGGACAGAGATGGGGCAGAGTGCTGGACAGAGATGGGGCAGAGTGCTGGAGACAGATGGGGCAGAGTGCTGGACACAGATGGGGCAGAGTGCTGGACACTGATGGGGCAGAGTGCTGGACACTGATGGGGCAGAGTGCTGGACAGAGATGGGGCAGAGTGCTGGACAGAGATGGGGCAGAGTGCTGGACAGAGATGGGGCAGAGTGCTGGACAGAGATGAGGCAGGATTGGAAACAGATGGGGCAGAGTGCTGGACACAGATGGGGCAGGATTGGACACAGATGGGGCAGAGTACTGGACACAGATGGGGCAGGATTGGACACAGATGGGGCAGAGTGTTGGACACAGATGGGGCAGGATTGGACACAGATGGGGCAGGATTGGACACAGATGGGGCAGGATTGGACACAGATGGGGCAGGATTGGACACAGATGGGGCAGAGTGCTGGACACAGATGGGGCAGAGTGCTGGACACAGATGAGGCAGAGTGCTGGACACAGATGGGGCAGAGTGCTGAACACAGATGGGGCAGAGTGCTGGACACAGATGGGGCAGAGTGCTGGACACAGATGGGGCAGAGTGCTGGACACAGGTGGGGCAGGATTGGACACAGATGGGGCAGAGTGCTGGACACAGGTGGGGCAGGATTGGACACAGATGGTGCAGAGTGCTGGACACAGATGGGGCAGGATTGGACACAGATGGGGCAGAGTGCTGAACACAGATGGGGCAGAGTGCTGGACACAGATGGGGCAGAGTGCTGGACACAGATGGGGCAGGATTGGAAACAGATGGGGCAGAATGGAGACAGATGGGGCAAGATTGGAGACAGATGGGGCAGGATGGATACGATGGAGACAGATGGGGCAGGATGGGGAGATCATATGGGGCAGAATGGATACTCATGAGGGCAGGATGGGAGAACATATGGCTGGAGCCTGGAATGAGACACACGGGGGCTACGATGGCGAATATTACCATAGGGGCTAATTAAGGGATATTATTATTGCAGTGATGTATTTATTTTATTTTTTGAGTATACTGTTTTAAATGGGGGGGCGGTCCTGTTACTGTGTAGAGTGATACTATGTTGCCTTCTTCATGTGGTGTAATGTAGAAGTTGGGAAAATTTAAGCAATGTGTTCTACAAGCGGAACTCGAGATAACTGTTTTATTTCCTGCAGAGACGAGTCCTGGCTGGATGAAGTGATGGCGGTCTGTGCTGGATGAAAGATGAAGGACTTCACCTAGAGACGTCACTGGTGAATCAGTGTTACCTATACACTGACACTATACACTGTATACTATATACAGAGGTTCTGTGTACAATGTCACTGGTGATCACTGTATTACCTGTACACAGACACTGCTTACTAATTACAGATCTCCTGTGCATAATGGCACTGCTGGTGATAGTATTGTGGTTTTTTTTTTTATTACTGATCAGTATTGTAGTATTCAGTCATTGGTGGTAATATGCGGTCTGGTCATGGTGTAGCGGTATTTGTTCCTTGTATTTTATATTATTCGATCACTGTGGTGGTAATATGTCATCTGGTCATAGTGCTGTGGTATTTGTTCCTTGTATGTAGTATTATAGGTCATTTTAAAAATTGAAAAATAAATAAAAATATACCTAAATTGTATTGCATATTTTAACAAATATTTAGTAGGTTACAGTAGAGTAGGGCCCGTCCAAAAGTGTCTACCGTGTTATGGTGGCGGCTTAAAAAATCTTTTGGCCAAAACAAAAGCTGCCGGCTATATGTGTGATCTGGTGATGGGAACTGTTAATGCGTAAGGTGAGAAGTGGAGATTTTCCAAGAGAGAGCGGTGGGACTGTGGACAGTTCGTGGGGTGGAGCCTGGAGGCGGGGCTGGGGTGGAGCCTGGGCGGAGTTTCAAGGGGGCCCCGAAAATTTTGCCAGTATGGGGCCCCGAAATTTCTAGTGGCAGCCCTGGGTGTGAGCTTTAGCAAGGCTGGTTGTCAAAAATGGGGGGGACCCCATGTCGTTGTTTTAAATTATTTATTTAAATAATTTAAAAAAAAAGTGTGAGGAACCCTCTATTCTTGATAACTAGCCTTGCTGAAGCTGACAGCTGGGGGTTAACTGTTCGGTCGAACCCTGAACATCTAGGGGTTCGTCCATCACAACTCCGGAGAAATTGCAAAACCAATTTTGAGGTTCATTTTCTCCTGTTAACCTTGTAAAAATAAAAAAATGGGGGCCAAAAACATTTTTTTTTGTTGGGAAAATGTTATTTTTTTTATTTTCATTGCTCAATGTTATAAACTTCTATGAATCACCTGGGGGTTTAAGGTGCTCACCATACATCTAGATAATTGCTTGAGAGGTCTAGTTTCCAAAATGGTGACACTTGAGGGGTTTTCCACTCCTTGGGCACTTCAGGGGTTCTCCAAACATGGCACAGTGTCTGCTAATGATTCCAGCAATTTTTTGGATTACAAAGTAAAATAGTGCTCCTTCCCTTATGACACCTGCCATACGCCCAAACAGTACTTTTCCTCAACATATGGCATGCTCAGGAGAAAACGAACATCAAATATTGCATTTCGTTTTCTCCTGGTACCCATATGAAAATAAAAAAAAATGGTGTCTAATGTAAAATTTTTGTGAAAAAAAGTTAAATGTTCATTTTTTCCATGTTCTACTTATTCCTGTGAAACACCTGAAGGGTTAATAAACTTTTTGAATGTGGTTTTGAGAACCTTAAGGGTATGTTTCCACTGTCAGTAAACGCTACAGGTTGGGCGCTGCGTACATCCGCCGTGTCCAGATGCTACAGCATAGTGGATGGCATTTCAAGAAATCCCACCTCCACTATGCGTACACTGGCACTCACAGCTTCCCTGCAGAGATGTACATGTGGCACATCTTTCCAGACTGCAGCATTTCAATTTATCTTGCAGAGACGCTCAGTCCGCAAGATAAATATCACCGTACAGTGTATTGGGCATGGTGATTCCACACGGTTCAATGATCACATGCAAAATCACCTGAGCAGACATGTGCTGCGTCCAAAGCACTGCTGGTTCCTGACTGTGGGAACATGGAAACATACCCTGAGTTTTTAGAATGGTGTCATTGTTGGGTATTTTCTGTCACATAGGCCCCTTAAAGTCATTTCAAATGTGATGTGGTCCCTAAAAAAATGCTTTTGCAAACTTGTGGGTAAAAATAATAGAATTTGCTGGTCAACGTTTATACAATTTTTTGGCTGATTAACAAGTGACACATTAGTTAGCTTATTTCTCTGGCTCACTATGCCAGTACTATTCAGCTGCACTATTATACATTTATATATACGGTACTCACATTTATGATAGTCCCACTAGTCTATGTATTTAGTACACTTTTATCTATGCATATTTCCTCAATATACTTAGTTTAGTATTGTGGGTATAGCATACATCAGGCACATACAGCTTGCTTTCTGATGTGCTGTTCACATTTGCCCTCTCACTATCGCGTACACAGGCGGACTTTTGATCTCTTTATCCCAGCTGATCTCCCTTCCCTTCTCCGGCGGTGTGCGCTCTCTGAGACTCCTCGTATCGGGTTGCTGTGGCGACGCATCTCTTCTGTGGCTCTCTCCGCCCCCCTGCTCTGACGCGTCGGGTAGGGGAGTGGACGAGCTCCTTGTGACGCTTAGCGGCAGTGACGTCCGAACCGTGTGATGTGAGCGCCATTACAGACCGCTACCTCCACTGCTTCTTTACCGCTATATAAACCCCCATATGGCCACTGCTGTTTGAGACTATCCCCCTGGACGAAGCTTAACCGCGAAACGCGCGTCGGGGTCCATTTACTGCTCTGCTTCAGGTAAATATATCCCTACCTCTCCCCTATGCCTTGCACTTTAGCACTATATGCACCTTGTGGCCATCACATGAATACATAGAGCAATACCACCTGTTGGATCTCTACGGTTCTTTTTACTAAATGTGTTAGGTTTGCCAACATACATTTGATTACTTACTTAACCCTGTGCATCCTTCATCTATGTGGCATTAGACATGTGGCTACGCCTTAGGCAGAATTATTCAGCTCATATACCTTAGGCATTTTTTATTATGACATATCCATGGTCCTTTTGCATATATTACTGATTGCCATTCATGCCTTTCTGAACTTTACTGAGCTTTACCAGCTAATATTTGGGATCATTTGAATTTTTGATAGGTGTTGTGTATATATTTTCCTTAGCAGACAGTATATTCTGTCTTATGTATCTCCACTGATTGTTATTGGACTCTATTAGAATTTTTAATGTATTATTAATAAAATTCAGTATCAATAGTAAAAAGTTGGTCACACTTGCCAAACACTATGTTTCACAAGTGTGACCAACCTGTCAATCAGTTTTCCAAGCGATGCTACAGATCGCTTGGAAAACGCTAGTGTTTAGCGGGAATACGCAATTCCAGACGTGTGCACATAGCCTTAATGCTTATAACATCCTAACAAAAAAAAATGATGTAGACATGTAGGAAATGATATTTATTAACTATCTTGTGTGACATATCTCTCTTGAGTGAAAAATAAAAGTGACAAATTTGATCATTTTCAACATTTTCATCAGATTTCTGATTTTTTTCACAAATAAACACAAGTCATATGAAAGAAATTTTACCACTATAATAAAATACAATAAGTCAAGAGAAATATGCCGCCATATAGTAGACGTCCGGTAACTGGTGATAATTCCCTCATGTGTGGGGTCTATTTGTCTCCAGAGAAATCACACGTTACAGTCCACACATAACACTGTGTAGAAAAGGCGGCGCGGGGTAATTGTGCCAGTAGTGAGGGGGAATAATGGCGGGAATGTCACTGACTGAGGAGAAGTTTCCATGTAGGGTCTACACTGCGGATATCATTCACTGAGGCCCCTGATCATGTGACCCCTGACTCCTCCCCTCCTGTGACCTCATCACAGGTCCTGTGCGCACAGAACAGCCGTATATGTGGAGTGCGGCTCTGCGGGTGGAGGTAGGTGCTGGAGATTCCCCATTACTGAGTGCGGGACATTAATCCCTTCAGCACCGAGACTCTTTTGGTGTTTTTGTTGCCACTTTATAAGAATCATAACTTTTTGTTCTGTTTCCTATAAGGCATTTTTCACACTTCCGTCTTTTAGAATCAGTCACAATAATAATAATAATCTTTATTTTTATATAGCGCTAACATACTCCGCAGCGCTTTACAATCCGTCAAAGTGTTGAAAAGACGGATCCTGTGCAGATTGTAAAAAAAGGATGCACGAGATCCTGTTTTTTGACGGATCCGTCGATGCAGCAGTTGCAGGAAAAATGGGTTAAATTAAAGGTATAGAAATTCTTCCAGCCATGCTCAGTGTAAAAAAACGGAATCCGTTGCCGTATTCCGTAGTTTGGCGGACAGCAACGGATCCTGCGCCCACAGTCTTCCTTTCTAGCCAACGATGGATGCTGGAGGATCCGTCACTGTACGTTTTTTCGATGCAGACAAAAATTGTTTCTTTGGACGTTTTTTCCAGACAATGGATAAAGAAATTCCGATGGATCCAGCGCAAGACGGACGAAACGTGTGGCCATCCGTCGTAATTCGTCGCTAATACAAGTCTATGAGAAAAAGACGGATCCAGCCGGCAAATTCACTGGATCCGTTTTTTTCACAAAGCTACGCATTGTGACGGAAACAGAAAGACGGAAGTGTGAAAGGGGCCTAATAGATACATACAACCCAACTATAGAAGATAGGAAGGGAGGAAATGGATTGTTCTCATAGTACTGGGCCCCTTTCTTGGCCATCTTGGCCCCAACACAGTGTAATGCTCCTAAGGCTAGGTTCACACTACGTTAGTGCAGTCCGTTCAACATATCCGTTAAACGGACTGCACTAACGCAAGTGCCGGCGATTGCACAGCGCTAGCGCAGATGGAGCTTCTGCTAGCTCCATCTGCGCTAGCAGTGACGGACCCGGAAACGCTGCAGCCCACGTCTCGGGTCCGTCACTGAAATGACGGCACATCGCTAGCGCACGCCCAGTGTGGGCATGTGCTAGAGATGCGTCCGACGTTGTAGTCTATGGCGTTATAACGGTGTAACATAGTCCGTTAAACTTAGAGCCATAGCGCAATGTGAACCAAGCCTTAAGGCCGGAGTCACACTAGACCGGAATACGGACAAGTGCAATGCGATAAAAAACCGCATAGCACTCGGCCCAATGTTAATCTATGGGGCAGCTCCTATTATCCGTTGTTTTCTCGGCCATATTCAGGATCCAAGTGAAATCGCAGCATGCTGCGATTGTCAGCATATCTCGGCCGAGAATTGCCAATGCAAGTCTATGGGTGCGAGATAAAAATGGATTACACACGGACCATCAGTGTGACTTGCGAGAAATACGCACCGGTGTTCTATAGAAAAGCGGGCAATTCATTGCGGTGTACAGTAAAATTACACTGACAGGTTAGAATAGAACAGATAAAATTAATGTATCCACATAGTTTGGTTATATATATCTATATATATAATTGTCTAAGGGTTTTTCTGTCTGTCTGTCTGTCTGTCTGTCCTGGAAATCCCTGGAAATCCCTGTCCTGGAAATCATCGTCGCTGTGCCCGTGGCTGATTGGTCGAGGCCTGGCGGCCTCGACCAATCAGAGACCGGCACAGCATCGACGTAGAAATCCCGCGTCTCTGATTGGTCGAGGCCTCCAGGCCTCGACCAATCAGCCACGGGCACAGCGACGATGATGTCATAAAGGACGTAGACATCCCGCGTCTCTGATTGGTCGAGGCCGCCAGGCCTCGACCAATCAGCAACGGGCACAGCGACGATGATGTCATAATGGTTGCCATGGCGACGATGATGTCATAAAGGTTGCCTCGACCAATCAGCGACGGGCACAGTCTGCCGCAAATTCTGGAATCATCATTGTCCGTATACTACGGGGACATGCATATTCTAGGATACCCAATGCGTTAGAATCGGGCCACAATCTAGTATATATATATATATATATATATATATATATATATATATATATATATATATATATATATATATATATATATATGTCAGTGAGACACATATATACATATATTTATATTTCATAAAGCGCTAGATAGCAAAAAAGCCGGTAATTCAATTGCCGGCTTTTGCTATCTCCTTCCCAAACCAGACATGATATGAGACATGGTTTACATACGGTAAACCTTTTCATATCCCTTTTTTTTGCATATTCCTCACTACTAATGTTAGAAGTGTCTGTGTGCTAAATTTGGGGGCTCTAGCTGTTAAAATAAAGGGTTAAATCACGGAAAAAACTGGTGTGGGCTCCCGCACAATTTTCTCCGCCAGAGAGAGAAAGCCAGTGACTGAGGGCAGATATTAATAGCCTAGAGAGGGACCATGGTTATTGGCCCACCCTGGCTAAGTGGGATATGGGGTAATAAAGGGTTAATGTCACCTTGCTATTGTAAGGTGACATTAAGCCAGGTTAATAATGGAGAGGTGTCAATAAGACACCTATCCATTATTAATCCTATGTTCATAAAGGGTTAAAAAAACACACACATTAGGAAAAAAGTATTTTAATGAAATAAAGACATAGGGTGATGTAATAGTTTATTAAATGCTCAATCCAATTGAAGACCCTTGTCACCTGAAACAAAGTTAAAATAAAAAAAACAACAATATCCCATACCTCTCCGGCGTAACAGTCAAGTCCCACGATGTAAATCCATCAGAAGGGGATAAATAATTTTACAAGCAGGAGCCTGCTAATGCAGCTGTGTAATGCAGGGGAACTTAGCTACCTAGACTTGCGGTGCTGCGCCCCCTCCTGGCATAAACTCATATGAACTTGAGCGTGGGAATTTTTCTGAATATTTTCTCACGCTCGAGTTCATATGAGTTTATACCAGCTGTACCACACAGTATAATGTTCCCACATTACTGCCATCCCCCCACGCAGTATAATGTTCTCACAGTACCATCATCCCACCACACACAGTATAATGTTCCCACAGTACCGTCATCCATCCCACACAATATAATGTTCCCACAGTACCGCCATCCCCCTACACGGTATAATGTTCTCACAGTACCGCCATCCCCCACACAGTTTAATGCTCTCATTATGTCCCTGTATTGCGTGACCAGATACAACACACAAACACAAGGCAGAAGTAGCCAGTATCATTATTTATTTCCCTGATGTGACGGAACTGTGATCCCTACAGCAACAGTATATACTGCAAAAAAGGGTGATTACAAGTTTAAATATACAATATCATTAATACAATGAATTCTTTGGCTCACACTCACTGGAATAGCAGCCTCTAACCGTATGCTACTTTAGCTACTTACAAGGGTGATGGTCCTGACACATATAGGTCTCAACACTACTTCTTCCGTGAGCACAGGCCATAGTTGAGGTCTCTGGTTCTTACCGCTAGGCCACATGTCCACCTGATAAAGACTATTAAGGCTCGCTGAACTGCCTTCAGTTCAACCTGCCCCTGTCCTGACTGTTGTTCTATCCCAGACCAACACCTATTCTGTACGTCAGTGCTGGAAGCAACGGCCCAGATCACTCGTGCCTCCTCTCCATTGCAGGTGTATACTCCCGAGCAGAATATCCTCTCGGATCTTCAGTGCTGGACCAGCGGAGGATGTCTCTCGTAGCTGAAGTATTTTGGTCTGGGACTCAGCTGTTGCCTAGAGTACTATGTACTCCGGGTCTTGACTGGCGCACATCTGGTTCTCAAGCCTTGAATGGCATAGCCTGGATTCAGGGACTCGTCTGGTGCCACCGGGGTTCTGCTTCCCGTCATGCCACAACCTGCTGCCTTGGGCATTTTACCATGGCCTGGTATCTCGGCCTCAGTTTCTTCCCCTACACACATCCTGCCCATTTTTTGTGTGCCGCCAAATTTGCGCTTTTTTTTGCACTGGCCTTTTACAGTGGGTGCGGCAAGTATTCAGACCCCTTTAAATTTTTCACTCTTTGTTTCATTTCAGCCATTCGGTATATTCAAAAAAGTTCCTTTTTTCTTTTCATTAATGTACACGCTGCACCCCCATTTTGACTGAAAAAAAACTCAGTAATTTAGAAATTTTAGCAAAATTAATAAAAAAGAAAAACTGAAGTATCACATGGTCATAAGTAGTCAGACCCTTTGCTCAGACACTCAAATTTAAGTCACATGCTGTCCATTTCCTTGTGATCCACCTTGAGATATACCTTTTTGGTGATAATTCTAAGTGGTATGTGTGGAGTAAACCAGGCACTGCTCATCACCTGCCCAATATAATCCCAACAGTGAAACATGATGGTGGCAGCATCATGCTATGGGGTGTTTTTCAGCTGCAAGGACAGGATGACTAGTTGTCATTGAAGGAAACATGAATGCGGCCAAGTACAGAGATATCCTGGATGAAAACCTCTTCCAGAGTGCTATGGACCTCAGACTTGGCCGAAGGTTCACCTTCCAACAAGACAATAACCCTAAGCACACAGCAAAAATAACAAATGAGTGGCTTCAGAACAACTCTGTGACCATTCTTGACTGGCCCACCCAGAACCCTGACGTAAACCCAATTGAGCATCTCTGGAAAGACCTGAAAATGGTTGTCCACCAACGTTCACCATCCAAGCTGATGAAACTGGAGAGGATCTGCAAGGAAGAATGGCATAGGATCCCCAAATCCAAGTGTGAAAAACTTGTTGCATCATTCTCAAGAAGACTTTAAAGGGGTCTGAATACTTTCCGTACCCACTGTATGTCAAGAAACTGCATCATCAAGGTACCATCTAGACTCTTCCTTGCTGAAACTCTCCATCTTCCTATTGATTCCTCAGGGTCCCGCCTGGATGGCAGATGGCAGTCTTCTTGTACAAATGCCGCACATTGCTGAGAATTCCTGCTTCCTATGGCACTCCTTTTTAAAACCCATGATGCAGTATGTCTGATGCCATTCACACAGTATAATGTTCAAACAGTGCTGACATCTCACACAAAAGATATTTCCATGCTACCACCATTCCCTCCACATAGTATAATATTCCCACAGTACTATCATCCCACCACATACAGTATAATGTTCTCACGGCAATGTCATTCCCACACACAGTATAATGTTCCCACAGTACCGTCATCCCCCCCCACACAGTATAATGTTCTTATAGTACCACAAATCCACCACGCACAGTATAATCTTCTTACAGTGCCACCATTCCATCCCCACAGTATAATATTTCGACAGTACCACCATCCCACCACACACAGTATAATGTTTCCATGGCAACGCCATTCCCCCACACACAGTATACAGTAAACCTCTCACAGTATCGTCATTCCCTCACAGTATAATATTCGCACAATACTGCCATTCCCCCACACACAGAATATCCTTCCCACAGTACCGCCATTATACCATGCACAGTATAATGCTCCCACAGTACTGTCATTTTTCAGTCACCCATAACAGCACCACGAAAGAGAGGATCTGCCCTTCAAGGACAGGAAACCTTCAAGATAAAAATGGTGGCTCCTCTCTCTGCATCGGTTGGTTTCCTGTCCTTGATGGGAAACCTTCAGTAAGATCGACGGTGAAGATAGAAGTGGATGCCTGGTTCTGGGACGGTCAGGGTTTGTCAGGCATGGGTCTGCTGCGGCCATCACCAGGTACTGGTAGCGCCTCGGAGGCCCCGTGGGGTGCCCTCCCTGAACGGCTATGTGCTAGGCACTGGTGTGTGGTGCCTCCATGCTTTGATGCCCCGATGCATTGGCGTGCCCGGTGATGAAAAGCCGACAAGCTGCACCGGTGCCTCACCTGTAGGGGCTGCAGGGCTTCCTCCATCTGCAGTCCCATGTGAGTATTAAAGGGGACCGCCGGCAGGCAGATGGTAGCATCAGGATGTAAGCTCAGCAATTGCCTGAGCAGCTACAGCCACCACGTCAGCAGGAGCAACAGGAGTTGCCCTAGCAGCCAGAGAAAAGACGCCTGTCATGTCCTGATGAGAGAAAGAAGCAAGCGCCCCAGCAGCCTCGCCAGGCCAGTGGCTGGGAAAATACCTGCATGGGAGACTGGCTGGGAATCCCTGGTCCCATTGACATCCTTCCCGGTCCAGAATCTCATTAAATGGGAGTGGGAAAGATCGGATAGAAAGGGACAAGGTTTGGCCTCTTAAAAAGAAGTACCCCTTTGAAGAGGAAGCATGCTGTTTGTGGGATAAAGCCCCAAAGGTAGACGTGGCAGTATCCAAGATTTCTAGGAGATTTTCCCTTCCATTTGAGATTTTGGGGTCATTAAAAGAGTCATAGGACAGTAAGACTGACAGCTTCCTTTAGGTGGCCTGGAAGTCCTCAGCAGGGGCCCTGAGACCAGCCATCGCAGCCACATGCACGACCAGGTCCCTGAAGGTTAGGCTGCTACATGGCAGTCCTGAACCTCAAGGATGCCTATTACCATGTACCTATTCACAAACAACATCGCAGATTCCTCAGAGTTGGAGAACAGATTCAGTCACAAATCAGATACTTACAGTGCATGGCTCTTCCCTTTGCGCTAGTGATAGCCCCCCGTATATTTACAAAACTAATTTCGCAAGTGACAGCTCATCTCAAGGAGAACATATTGGCCATACCGTATCTAGGCGATTTTCTGATTGTGTGGGATTCCTTTCTCCAGTACCAGGAACGCGTCAAAATGGTCAGAGAGGCTTTAGAGTCGCTAGGGTGGCCCCGAATCTTGAAAAAAAGCCAGTTTAGAACCAGTAACGTCACAGGTCTTTCTGAGTCTAGTGATAGACTCGATAAGCCAGGATTGCCGCCTCCTGTAAGAAAAGGAAAGAAACATCAAAAGCCTTATCTCATCAGCTGCAGCAAGTCCAAGAATGTCTCTCAGAAGAGCAATGTCCTTGTTGGGATCTCTAACCGCTTGTATACCAGCAGTCAAATGGGCCGAGTACCACACATGAAGTCTTCAGTGGTGTGTCTTGAAGAACAAGGCAGTCTTGAGGGGGCGATTGGAAAACAACATAATCCTTCCAGAGACTGTAATCCTCCGGTGGTGGCTAGGGATCGATTCAACGCCCAGGGGGGTTCCCTGGGTGAACGAGATATCCAGAGTAGTCACAATGGATGCCAGTCACTGGGGGTGGGGAGCCCACCTAGATGTCCAATGGCTAAAAGAGGCCTGGTCACAGGAGGAGTGGTTACTCTCGTCAAACAACTGGGAGCTCCTAACATGGAGAAAGCATTGAAAAGAACTGTTACCTTTTCTGCAGGGCCACCATGTGAGAGTGCTCTCCAACAACCGGACCACGGTGGCCTATATAAATCACCAGTGGAACACTCATTCCTGGTTTTTAATGTCAGTTGCAGAGCGGGTATTTTTACTGGCAGAAAAATATCTCTCATTATCAGCCCTGCATATCAGAGGGCCAGAGAATATAAAGGCCGACCTCCTAAGTCACGGTCAGCTAAGTCAGGGAGAATGGTCCCTGAAGGATACGGTGTTCAAGCAGATTATGGGGTCTGCTCCAGATAGATCTTTTCACCTCAAAGTAACATAGTAACATAGTTAGTGTTAAGTCCTTCTCAGTCCCTGGCTTACTAGAGGTAGGGATCCAGAGTAAATGACACGCAAACAAGGTATTGTGTGATCATGTACAGGGGAAGCCCAGGAGCACATCTCTCTCTCTGGGCTTTGCCCTCCCTTTATATAGAAAATAATTATTCTTTTACAGACATGCGCACAAGCGCTCATATTTCACTATCTCTTACATAAACAATCTATACCAGTCTTTATCAGTAGAAAGTTACATCATCTGGAAGGTGAATAAAGGCTGCTATTGAAAGAAGGAATGCACACATGATTACTTCCATAAAAGGAAATGTCAAGTCAGCAGAAATGTATCTTGTTGTAAGCGAGATTTCTCAGGAAGAAGACAAGATGGATTGTTTTAGTTCAGTCTGATCTCCACAATTCCCCCCTTTGACATTTTCTTTTATTTATTTTATTACCACAGGGCCAAAGACAAAGCCTTTATTTGGTATTACACATGTACATGCTTGTATTCAATAAGAGAATCAAATCTAGTATTAATTCTTCCGTTTAACTCTCGCAACCTTTTCTTTGTTTTGCAATAAGTACAGATATTACAAAGGGATAGCAAAATAAGCGCAATAATCAGTATTAGCAAAGGATAACATAAGAGAAGAAGGAAAAAAAACTTTATACTCTTGCATCTATTACACAAAGTTTATCTGTGCATACTGAGATACTCTTGAGCACAATCTGGAATAGTACATATATGACTACAATAATCATAACTATATGTATTATGCTCTGCATAATCCCAGCAACCCACCCACCGATTCCTCTGAACCAGTTGGCTGGGTTAAGAAAAGAAAAGGTATCTGACCACCAGCTATCCTTATTCTGGTCATTGTCTTTGTCATACTGATCTCTGAGTCGTTGTACGTCCTTTAATTTAAATGTCATACTCATAGTACTATTCGGGTCTATATAATGACAGCAGGTGGGTCCGATGATTTGACACATACCCCCTTGTGAGGCAGTTAGGTAATCCAATACCAGGGTATGTTGGTTAGTGACTATTATAAGCTGATTCTGTACAGCTATACTAGTGTTTAGTATATCCAATATATCCCAGATCTGATCATCTAGATAATCCGTGGCTCTAACTAATTTATCCCACATCTGTGTTAACATAGGATAAATAAAAATGGTACTAGCAATTTTGTTAGGAATTCCCATTTGTACTATATGTGGCCTCCCCGAGGGACGTGGTGAGTTATCTGCAGCTCTTTTATACAGTGTGTGCTTGGGCACGGCTTGCATATTCACTTGTTTATTTGAAATTATGAATGTAGCCGGGGTTAGGCGTCCTAATGTACAAGTACCCTTTATACCTACGGGAAGCCATTTATATGCTCCTTCTCCGCATATCCAAAATGTACCTTCAGGCAGATCCCATAGAGCTGAGTGCTGCAATACCAATCTGTGAGCCAAGTCCACAAATCTAGATACATTCTGAAGCATACACCAAGAGGGTTTTTGTCCCAAGGGGCTACAGTACCCGGCTGCGGGATTCCCACATACAGGCATTCCTTTGATATACTCATTGGATTCATTACAAACCAGGTTCCCCAGCTTACTTGTACAACTGTTTGCATCACCTTGGGGGAACAATTTAGAATGTTTCCATTTTCTATTATGTATGTATCTTTCCAATACTACAGGTTTGAAAGCATCAGAGGGGGGGACGGTTGTACTGAAACTAAGCTGTAGATTTTCTGTGGGGACCTGTCCTAAATTAGTTAATCCAGTCTTATTTCTAGGTACCCATTTTCCTCCCCTAAATGCTAAATATTGTAGATGTGTGTTACTCCCTGAGAGATTACCCTGCCACCAAGGAAATTCTACCCATCCCACAATTGGTATGGCGATTGTAGTATTCCACAGCCTAGCATTACCAATTTGGTTGTTGGCCAGGTTGTCTGAACAATTAGGCCAAGCGAATATTTCTTCTGCTAATACGGGAACTGCTAGAAAAGGTATACTTGTGGCTGATACCGGCGAATGGGTACAGATCCAACAATCTGTCAGGGTTTGTGTATTGTTTAACAAGTCATGCACTAATTTTCTATGATGTTGTACGAATCTATTGTTCAAAGGGGCTAGAGAATTCAGTCTATCCCACGCCTCCGTTGAGGTTATCATTATTAACATCAATATCATGAGTTTATACTGCTTTTCTTGCAATGGCTTGCATGTATCCATGATGCCTTTCCTTCAAGCTTGACTGATGTAGGTGTTGTCAACAGGACTTGGAAGGGTCCGTCAAACCTTGGTTCTAGAGCCTTTCTGGTGTGTCTTTTTATATAGACTTGATCACCTGGTTCCAACTTGTGACTTCCTTCTGTGTTGTCAGGATCTGGAAGGGAAGCAAAAACTTGTGCATGCACCTTAGTTAATTGTTTCTGAAGATTTTGCACATAAGAAGTCAATGACTCAATATTTAACACAAGTTGCTGTGGAAAATAACATCCTAAATTGGCAGTCCTGCCAAACAAAATTTCATATGGAGACAGTTTAGTCTTACCCCTTGGGGTATTGCGTATTGAGTAAAGGGCCAGTGAAAGGCATTCTGTCCAAGGCTTTCCTGTTTCAGCCATGGCTTTCTGTATTTTTAATTTTAAAGTTCCATTCATGCGTTCTACCTTACCAGAACTTTGAGGATGATACGGAGTGTGTAACTGACTTTCAACACCCAACATTTTCAGTACATTTTGAAATATTTCTCCAGTAAAATGAGTACCCCTATCTGACTCGATCACTTCAGGGAGACCGTAACGGGGTATCAGTTCGGCAACTAGCTTTACAGCAGTGTTTTTAGCTGAAGCCTTCCGAACTGGATAGGCCTCTGGCCACCCCGAGAACATGTCCACACATACCAACACATACTCATACCCATTACTTTTTGGCAGCTGGATAAAGTCTATTTGTAATCGCTGAAACGGGTAGAGAGGTCGGACGTGGTGCTTCATAGGGGTCTTTGCTGTCTGTCCGGGATTATGTGTCAGGCATATAGCGCATGCAGCACAATAGTCTCTTGCATAGTTGCCAAAACCTGGAGCCAACCAGACTTGCTTTGCCAGTAGTGTCATTGCATTTGCAGACACATGCGTAGGGTGATGTAATCCACCAACTACTATCGGGTACCAGGCTCTAGGTAGACATATTAGTCCATCTTTCTTCCAAATTCCCGCTTGTTCTTCTGCCCCTTCCTTTTTCCACCTGTCCCTCTCCTCTTCTCCTGCATCTTCCTGTGCTTGTCTCAGTCTATCTTCAGTATTTTCTGTGGGGTTTACAGTATGAACCTGTTGTAAGGGTTTGACAGCTGCTGCTTTGGCTGCTTTATCAGCCCTATCATTTCCCCTAGATTCCCTAGTGTCGAGTCTCACATGTGCAGCTACCTTGATTACTGCTACTTCTTTTGTTTCTTGTGCAGCCTCTAAGATCTGTTTGATCAGAGAAGTATGTTTTACAGGTTGTCCTGACGCTGTCATGTAACCTCTAGCTCTCCAGATTACTCCAAAATCAAACACAATACCATGTGCATACCTAGAATCAGTGTATATATTAGCTGTCTGGTTCTCAGCTATTTTAAGAGCTTCAATCAATGCTGTTAGTTCTGCTTCTTGTGCAGACTGTTTCGGTGGAAGTGGTTCTGCTTTGAGAGTTTCAGATTCTGACACAACTGCATACCCTGTATGGAAGTTACCTGTGTCATCTGCAAACCTACTACCATCTATAAACAGCTCTAAATCTGGATTTTGAAGTGGTGTTTCGGATACATTGGGTAAGCCTACCGTTTCTTGTAAAATGAGCTCTGTACAATCATGTGTGTCTGTAGGGAAAAAATTTGCGTGTGGATCAGTGTCCTTATTCCCCCCTTCAGACTCGAGAGGTAGCAGTGTAGCTATATTGAGAGTCTGAAGCCTAGCAAATGTGATAGTAGAGGGGAGCAACAAAGAACACTGCAGCCGCAAATGTCTGGCCATGGAAATGTGTTTTGGTTGGACCTGGTTTAATATCCCATAAACATCATGTGTAGTTTGAACTGTGAGTGGATACTCTAGGACAATTTCTGATGCTTTGTCCAACAATAGTGAGACAGCAACAACTACACGTACACAGGTTGGCGCTGCTCTAGCTACGGGATCTAACCTTGCTGAAAGATATGCAATTGGTCTTTGTTTCCCTGCATGCTTCTGGGTAAGAACTCCTGTAGCATGGGAATCAACTTCTGCAGCCATAAGCTGAAACGGTTTGGTGTAGTCTGGTAGCCCTAACGCTGGAGCTGAAACAAGGGCATCTTTTAATTGTTGGAACGAAATCTGACCTTCTTTTGTCAACAAATAAGGTTCACTTTTTACACAGTCATACAGTGGTTGCATTAGTTGACTTGCATGTATAATCCATTGTCTACAATGAGACACTATTCCTAAAAATGCTCGTAGCTGTTTATGATTTCTAGGCTCATTCATCTGTCTTATTGCTTCAGTTCTTTGTGGTGTAAGATGCTTTTTACCTTGAGAAATGCAATGACCTAGAAAGACCACTTTGGTCTGACAAACTTGTAGCTTTTGTCTATTCACTTTACACCCTTCTTTTTCTAAAAAACATAGTAAACTCACAGTGGACCTTTCTGCAGTTTCTAGATCTGGGCAGCAAAGTAGTAGGTCATCCACATACTGCAAAATTACTACCTGTGGTTCGGGTTCAAACCTCTGAAGGACTGTTTGTAGGGCATTTGAATAAAGAGTAGGGGAGTGTATCATTCCCTGTGGAAGGCGTGTCCACGCCAACTGTTTGCCCTTAAATGTAAATGCAAACAAATGCCAACTATCTTGGTGTAAAGGAACCGAGAAAAATGCATTTGAAAGATCTATTACAGTAAATACTTGAGAACTGGCTGGTATCTGTGATAGTAACGTATGAGGATTGGGTACAACTGGGGTGATTGGATCTAGAACTTTGTTTATTTCTCTTAAATCATGTACCATACGATATTTGGGCATAGAACTCTTATCAAGAGTTCTCTTTTTGACTGGATACAGAGGAGTGTTAGCAGGTGATTGTATCTCTACCAAAACTCCTTTCTCTCTATATCCCTCTGTCTGTTGTGTAATCGCTAGTTCCTGCTGGGCACTCACAGGGTATTGTCTGAGCTGTGGGAGAACAGTTCCTGGTTGCACAGATAGTTTTACAGGAGAGATATGCAATAGTCCCACATCGGTGTCACCCTGTGCCCACAGTGTTTCTGGGACCATTGAGAGGTCTAGATCTGTGGTGTACTCTTTTTCTTCAGCATAATCCTCAAAAGCCTGAATTCTAACATATTGTTCTAATGTTTCTGCATCATCAGGGATAGTCAGTATAACTGTGCCATCTTCCCTAAAATTGATGTTAGCTTCTAATTTCTTTAGGACATCAGTTCCTAACAAACATGTTGGGGCACCTCTGGCATACAAAAATCTGGATGCAAAACATTTAGGTCCTAATGAGACCTCTAGGGGCACAGTATATGGCAGTGTTCGAATTACCCCATCATAACCCTCAGCAAAAGTTGTTTGTTCTGAAATATCTTCCGGATTCGGAAGAAAATCTTGATTCAAAATTGAGGAAGTTGCACCTGTATCTATCAAAAATGGAATCTCTCTCCCCCCCACATTCACCTGTATCATAGGTCTTCTAGCTGGTAGGGAAGTTTGTAACACATCGAGTCAATCTGAATCTGGTATGGGACCATCTATGATGGTAGATTTCTGCTGGTTGTCCGTTTGGGGAGGGTTATTTCTGGGAACAAATTTGCCTGACTTTATATCTGCCAACTTCTTCCTGCACTCTCTTTGGAAATGACCTGGCTTTTTACAGTAGTGGCAAGGAAAGTTGTGTCTCACTCTTCCTCCTGTATTAGCTTGTGCTATTCTAACAGGCTTACGATTCTCTCTCATATCCATGACTATTCCTAAACATCGTTGTTTCACAATATTTGGTTGTTCAATTGTTCTCCAATCTGGAGTAGAGGATTTAAATTTTTCTCTGATTTTCGGATCTAGCCCCTCTATTAATTGTTTTGTAAAAAGTCTCCTTACTGAAGCATCAGTCAAATCCAATCCTTCATCCCTAAAGCTATTTTCTAATTCTTGACTATATTCTTCAATACTTTGCCCAAATTTCTGCATAATCACACCCGTAGATCCCCTTTCCCTCTGTTTTTCTCTCATGAAAATTATTAATGCCTCTGTGAACTGGGTACCTGATGCTTCTGTCTGTAAGGCACCCCCTTCTGCCACTGGTCTATTGGGCTGTAGGTGTGTCAATAATTCCTGAAAAAGTCCGGGGGACATTTTCATTCTACATAATTCTTCCCCGTCCGCCCAGACCCCAGCATGAGTCTGCATGATTTGTTGTATGTATTGTGCAAATCGGATGGGATATTGAGTGGGATCAGGCGCATTATGCAGGAGGGACATACCTTCAGCAGGGGACCAAGGAAAATACTGTCGGGTCTGGTGATATCTAGTTCCCATTACCCCGTCAGCACCAGGTTCCCTAAAGGGTCTTGGTACTACCCTAACAGGGGCAAGTACAGCGCCATGTCTAGGTGTACCACAGACTAGGCAATCATTTCTCCAATCTGGATTTTGTTGTCCACAGTGTGAACATACCCATCCTCCTACCCCACCAAGATTGGGATACAAGGCTGGAAATTGTTTTCCTCCTTCTGCTCCTCCAGATGGTACAAATGATTGGGCTTTTGGATCTAGGTAAGGTGGTGGGATTATGTCACAACTTTTTCCCTTCCCCATAATCCATTTGGAAGTGTCTGGATCATACTTCCAATTCTCCTCTTTAGCTGTTTTTGAGACCTCTATCATACAGTGTATGATTTCTTCCCACCCATTGTCTTTGATAATTCCACCTCGTTCTTTACTCAGTCTTTCCCATTCAGTGCTAAACATAAGTGCTTCTGAAATTCCCAATTTTTCTCTTACCCTTCTAATCTGACTTCTGACTGTCTTCCCACATCTTTCCTGTATGATATCTGCTGCTTCCACTTGTCCTAAGACGGTTTTTGTCTGTTTATTTCCCATTTTTCTTTTTTTTTTTTTTTCAATATTAGCTATTTCTACCCCAGGTGACGTTTGGACAATCACTTATCCTAGGTGATGTCTCGTTGCCTTCTCTCCTAGGGAGCTAAAATATTGAAGGGCTGATCTGCTCCATTCTTTCTAATGTGCAGAATGTACTTAAGTGCTATTATGCACGCAAACAGACCCAGCAACACCATACAGATCACAAAACTTTCTGTGTCAGTTAGCATACTTGTCCCAGGCTCATGGACCCGCGTCCTGGGCTCATTCTATCAAACCTTATCCAGAAATGAAGGAGGTTAAGCACTTAAATGAGAGTCAAGCATGGGCGGAGGTCTCCCCGAAAGGACGCAACCACATGACCCAGTTAGGCTGACTTCCGTGTATAAGGCTTATACCCCAACTATTTCGGCGTATTTTTCTACGCACTTTTGCTCTTCTTTCACAACATACCACAACCTTCACTCTGTTCACACACTGCCAGGGACAGGACTCATAAATCTATACAATATAGTAACCCGAGTTTTATAGGTATCTACTCACTACTAGACTAACCCAGCGTGACACGGCTCATAGAGATCTTTCGGATAATACAAGGCAGATAAAAGAGAACTAATAATGTCTCTTACCTGGCCAGGTTTTTCAGTTCATTTGCCGTCCATTATCCCAGATCTCCATTGTCCGTATCTGCAGGTGAATCTCGAGCAAATACTCTCATCTCGGGTCCCCGTTCGGTGCGCCAAAGAAATGTTAAGTCCTTCTCAGTCCCTGGCTTACTAGAGGTAGGGATCCAGAGTAAATGACACGCAAACAAGGTATTGTGTGATCATGTACAGGGGAAGCCCAGGAGCACATCTCTCTCTCTGGGCTTTGCCCTCCCTTTATATAGAAAATAATTATTCTTTTACAGACATGCGCACAAGCGCTCATATTTCACTATCTCTTACATAAACAATCTATACCAGTCTTTATCAGTAGAAAGTTACATCATCTGGAAGGTGAATAAAGGCTGCTATTGAAAGAAGGAATGCACACATGATTACTTCCATAAAAGGAAATGTCAAGTCAGCAGAAATGTATCTTGTTGTAAGCGAGATTTCTCAGGAAGAAGACAAGATGGATTGTTTTAGTTCAGTCTGATCTCCACATTAGTAAGGCCGAAAAAAGACATTTGTCCATCCAGTTCAGCCTATATTCCATCATAATAAATCCCCAGATCTACGTCCTTCTACAGAACCTAATTGTATGATACAATATTGTTCTGCTCCAGGAAGACATCCAGGCTTCTCTTGAACCCCTCGACTGAGTTCGCCATCACCACCTCCTCAGGCAAGCAATTCCAGATTCTCACTGCCCTAACAGTAAAGAATCCTCTTCTATGTTGGTGGAAAAAACTTCTCTCCTCCAGACGCAAAGTACAACAGGAATGTCCAGAAATTCTGTTCTCTGAGTCCAGCAGACAACCCTCACAGATGCCTTCAGGATGAAATTGACCTCCGGTCTACTTTATGCCTTTCCCCTGGTGTGCCTCATCCCGTCAGTCTTGAGGAAGATCAGGAAAGACAGAGCCAGAATTTTCCTGATAGCCCCGTTTTGGCTAAAGAGACCTTGGTTTTACTGGCTAAGGACGATGTAAGTATTGGATCCATGGGTACTTCCTGAGGATCAGGATCTTCTATCCCAGGGGCCGTTTCTACATTCTCAGATGTCCAGGCTGCATTTAACAGCCTGGAATTTGAGAGGTCATTCTTAGAAAGAAAAGGGTTCTCGGCTAGGTTAGTTTCTACCCTGCTTTGTAGCAGGAAGCCGGTGACCACTAAGATCTACAGGATGATCTGGAGAAAGTTCCTATCCTTTTCAGGGGCAGAACGGTAAGAAGAAGTCCCGTTAACATCTTTACTGGAGTTCCTCCAGAAGGGGCTAGAACTTGGCCTTTCTGTTATTACCCTTAAAGTGCAGGTCTCGGCCCTACGGGAGGGATCTTTTCAGTTATGACGTAGCGAGTACTAGATGGGTTTCCAGATTTCTTAAGGCCTGGTCGGTTCCGTCCTGTAGAAGCCCTTTATGGGATCTGAATTTAGTATTAACCGAGTTAACAGAGAGCCCCTTTGAACCATTGCTCTCCATCTCAAAGAAAGTGATCTCTTTGATGACATCCCAGCTGGTGGCACTTACATCAGCCGGCAGATTAAGTGACATACAGGCTTTGTCAGCAGACCCTCCTTACACTCAGATCATGGTGGTTACAAAATTCCACAGGGCTCAGGAAGGAGGTGCTTACTGCGATATCTAGAGGTGACAGAACCCCTGGAGGAGACAGAGCGCCCTGTTTGTATACTTTCAAGGGGCTAGGAAGGGCGTTAAAGTGTCTAAACGAACCATAACGAGATGAGTTAAAGAGGCTATCAAACTAGCTTATGCTAGTGCAGGTAGGGTCGTTTCTGAAGGTCTGAAAGCCCATTCTACAAGAGCCATGGCGACGTCCTGGGTGGAGAAAGCAGATGTCTCCCTCTACCAGATTTGTAAGGCGGCCACTTGGTCCTCTCCATCCACTTTCGCTAAACACTATAGGCTGGATCTGTCGGACTCCTTTGACGTCACATTCGGAGGCCACTTGGTCCTCTCCATAATCCTTCTTTAAACACTACAGGCTGGATCTGTCTGCCTCCTCTGATATCACATTCGAGAGAAGGGTTCTACAGGCTGTGGTCACTCCCTAAGAATATAAGTCTCTGAAATTCTCTTGTAGTGCCGTCATGGATGACTGAAAAACACGGATATTACGGTACTTACTGGTAATGTCTTTTTTCATAACCCATGATGGCACCCTTATATTCCCTCCCTTTCTAATCACTCTTTTTGGTTCAATGAATCTTTCTTTTGGTTTCTGCGCTCCTTTTGGGTGCTGGAAGTCAAGAATTAATAGGATTATGAGTATATGATTTATATGTGTACACTAACCTTGGAGTTTCCTCCCGTGCTCTGTAAACCAACTGACGCAGAGAGAGGAGCCGCCCTTTTTATCTTGAAGGTTTCCTGTCCTTGAAGGGCGGATCCACTCTCTTGTGGTGCCGTCATGGGTTACGAAAAAAACACATTACTGGTAAATAATATCCGTGTTTCCTCCACACAGTATACTGTCCCCATAGTACCGCTATCCCCCTACACACAGTACAATGCTACCAAAGTACCATCATCCCTCCATGCACTGTATAATGTTCCCACAGTACCCAAATCCCCATACTGAGTGGCAGTCCTTAAATTGTGTAGCAGGCTGTGGTGACCATAATACTGTGTGAGGTGCTGTTTGGACCATCATACTGTGTGGGAGACCTCATTCTGAGTTACCTGGGTCACTAGGGGAAAAATTTCCCGGTGATGAGTCAGATCGGGATTAGTAAGTGAAAAAAAACAGACTTTTTGTCTATTTGCAGACTTAAATTGACAAAGGCAATATGCCTACTGAGTCGGGAGCTATGACTCGAACAAATATATATCTATCTATATAATCGTCTAAGGGGTACTTCTGTCTGTTTGTCTGTCACGGAAATCTTGCGTCGCTGATTGGTTGCGGCCGGCCGCGACCAATTAGCGACGGGCACAGTCGGGCTGCAAATTGGCCCCTCTCTACTCTCCTCAAGTCAGTGCCCCCTCCCTACTCCCCTCCAGTCAGTGCCAGTGTGTTGCCCCATCCCGGACCAACTTTTTACTATTGATGCTGCCTATGCAGCATCAATAGTAAAAAGATATAATGTTAAAAATAATAAAAAACAACTTAAAAATTGTGCTATTCTCACCTTCCGCCGTCCACCGATGCACGCGATGCTGCCGCCAACTTCCGTTCCCAGTGATGCATTGCGAAATTACCCAGATGACTTAGCGGTCACTCGAGACCGCTAAGTCATCTGGGTAATTTCGCAATGCATCACTGGGAACGGAAGCTGGCGGCAGCATCGCGCGCATCGGGACAGCTTCCGTAGACGCCGGTGGGTGAGTATAACAACTATTATTTATTTATTTATTTTAACAGGGATATGGTGCCCACACTGCTATATACTACGTGGGCTGTGTTATATACTGCGTGGGCTGTTATATACTGCGTGGGCTGTGTTATATAGTACATGGGCTGTGTTATATACTGCCTGGCTGCTATATACTACATGGGCAGTGTTATATACTACGTGGCCTGTGTTATACTGCGTGGGCTGTGCTATATATTACGTGGGCTGTGCTATATACTATGTGGCTGCTATATACTACGTGGCTGTGCTATATACTACGTGGCTGTCTGTGTTATATACTACGTGGCTGTGTTATATACTACGTGGCTGTGCTATATACTACGTGGCTCTGCTAAGCGCGACATACAGTGGGGCAAAAAAGTATTTAGTCAGTCAGCAATAGTGCAAGTTCCACCACTTAAAAAGATGAGAGGCGTCTGTAATTTACATCATAGGTAGACCTCAACTATGGGAGACAAACTGAGAAAAAAAAATCCAGAAAATCACATTGTCTGTTTTTTTAACATTTTATTTGCATATTATGGTGGAAAATAAGTATTTGGTCAGAAACAAAATTTCATCTCAATACTTTGTAATATATCCTTTGTTGGCAATGACAGAGGTCAAACGTTTTCTGTAAGTCTTCACAAGGTTGCCACACACTGTTGTTGGTATGTTGGCCCATTCCTCCATGCAGATCTCCTCTAGAGCAGTGATGTTTTTGGCTTTTCGCTTGGCAACACGGACTTTCAACTCCCTCCAAAGGTTTTCTATAGGGTTGAGATCTGGAGACTGGCTAGGCCACTCCAGGACCTTGAAATGCTTCTTACGAAGCCACTCCTTCGTTGCCCTGGCGGTGTGCTTTGGATCATTGTCATGTTGAAAGACCCAGCCACGTTTCATCTTCAATGCCCTTGCTGATGGAAGGAGGTTTGCACTCAAAATCTCACGATACATGGCCCCATTCATTCTTTCATGTACCCGGATCAGTCGTCCTGGCCCCTTTGCAGAGAAACAGCCCCAAAGCATGATGTTTCCACCACCATGCTTTACAGTAGGTATGGTGTTTGATGGATGCAACTCAGTATTCTTTTTCCTCCAAACACGACAAGTTGTGTTTCTACCAAACAGTTCCAGTTTGGTTTCATCAGACCATAGGACATTCTCCCAAAACTCCTCTGGATCATCCAAATGCTCTCTAGCAAACTTCAGATGGGCCCAGACATGTACTGGCTTAAGCAGTGGGACACGTCTGGCACTGCAGGATCTGAGTCCATGGTGGCGTAGTGTGTTACTTATGGTAGGCCTTGTTACATTGGTCCCAGCTCTCTGCAGTTCATTCACTAGGTCCCCCCGTGTGGTTCTGGGATTTTTGCTCACCGTTCTTGTGATCATTCTGACCCCACGGGGTGGGATTTTGCGTGGAGCCCCAGATCGAGGGAGATTATCAGTGGTCTTGTATGTCTTACATTTTCTAATTATTGGTCCCACTGTTGATTTCTTCACTCCAAGCTGGTTGGCTATTGCAGATTCAGTCTTCCCAGCCTGGTGCAGGGCTACAATTTTGTTTCTGGTGTCCTTTGACAGCTCTTTGGTCTTCACCATAGTGGAGTTTGGAGTCAGACTGTTTGAGGGTGTGCACAGGTGTCTTTTTATACTGATAACAAGTTTAAACAGGTGCCATTACTACAGGTAATGAGTGGAGGAAAGAGGAGACTCTTAAAGAAGAAGTTACAGGTCTGTGAGAGCCAGAAATCTTGATTGTTTGTTTCTGACCAAATACTTGTTTTCCACCATAATATGCAAATAAAATGTTAAAAAAACAGACAATGTGATTTTCTGGATTTTTTTTTCTCAGTTTGTCTCCCATAGTTGAGGTCTACCTATGATGTAAATTACAGACGCCTCTCATCTTTTTAAGTGGTGGAACTTGCACTATTGCTGACTGACTAAATACTTTTTTGCCCCACTGTACATACATACTGTACATACATATTCTAGAATACCCGATGCGTTAGAATCGGGCCACCATCTTGTAATATATATATATCTGTGCATCTTTTTCCCTTTAAGTTGGGGGGTCCAATAATAGCTATTGCTGAAGGACCTGTGATTTCTATCTACTCCACTGTGTATAGGATAATAGAGTATAATAAGGTTGTTATGGGCAAGACTCAACTAACATTGTACAGTGACTCTGTTTTCCCTATAGTAATGGATATTTCTTGTTGCCAAAAAGTGTGATTTTTTTTCACTTTAAACCTTTTTAAACAACTCTGATTAGTGCAATCATACTATAAGCCTCTGATGGCTTCAATGATGCACTGTGCTACGGTAGTGCCGTGTATCATCACTGTCAGTGTAATATTAATGGCTATCTCTTCTGACTCCCCAAATATACACAAATATCCCAGCTTTCCTGTAGTCTGTATGAGATAGTCGCCTCCAGCGGAGGATCATCTACAGCAGTGGTTCTCAACCTTTCTAATGCCGTGACCCCGCAATACAGTTCCTCATGTTGCGGTGACCCCCAACCCAAAAAATAATTTTGGTGGCTACTTTAAAACTGTAATTTTATTAGTTATGATTCGGAATGTAAATATCTGATATGCATTATGTATTGTATTCTCATTGCTACAAATCAAACATAATAAATAATCACAAAAACAATTACCGTATATACTCGAGGAGGCTGCGGCACCACTATACCAAGACCAATAATATCACACAGGAAGAAACACCACCACACCATGACCAGACCACATAGGGACCAAATAATACTATATACAAGGGACAAATACCGCCTCACCATGACCAGATCACATATTACCACCACTTGGTGACCAAATAGCACATACAAGGGACAAATACCACAACACCATTTCCAGACCACATATTATCACCACATAGTGACTGAATACTACAATACTGATCAGTAATAAAAAAAAAACACAATACTATCACCATAAGTGCCATTATACACAGGAGATCTGTACTTAGTATGCAGTGTCTGTGTAGAGAGGTAATACAGAGATCACTGGTGACATTATACACAGGACCTCTATATAGTATACAGTGTATAGTGTCAGTGTATAGGTAACACTGACTCACCAGTGACGTCTCTAGGTGAAGTCCTTCATCTTTCATCCAGCACAGACCGCCATCATTTCTTCTAGCCAGGACTCGTTTCTGCAGGAAATAACACAGTTATCTCGAGCTCCGCTTGTAGAACACATTACTTAATTTTTAACAACTTCTACATTACACCACGAAGAAAAAAAGGCGATATAGTGTCACTCTGCACAGTAACAGGACCGCCCCCCATTTAAAACAGTATACTCAAAAAATAAAATAAATACATCACTGCAGTAATAATATCCCTTAATTAGCCCCTATGGTAATAATATTCCCCACCCTGGCCCCGTTTATCTCATTCCTGGCTCCAGCCATATGTTCTCGCATCCTGCCCTCATGAGTATCCATTCTACCCCATATGATCTCCCCATCCTGCCCCATCAGTCTCCATCGTATCCATCCTGCTCCATGTCTTTCATTCTGCCCCGTGTCTCCAATCATGCCCCGTATCTACATTCTGCCCATGCCTCAAGTCCTGCCCCCAGTGTGTCCAGCAATCTGCCCCAGTGTGTCCAGCAATCTGCCCCAGTGTGTCCAGCAATCTGCCCCAGTGTGTCCAGCATATTACCCCCAGGTTGTCCAGCAATCTGCCCCAGTGTGTCCAGCATATTACCCCCAGTGTGTCCAGCAATCTGCCCCAGTATGTCCAGCATTGCCCCAGTGTGTCCAGAAATCTGCCCCAGGGTCTCCAGCATTGCCCCAGTGTGTCCAGCATTGCCCCAGTGTGTCCAGCATTGCCCCAGTGTGTCCAGCATTGCCGCCAGTGTGTCCAGCAATCTGCCCCAGTGTCCAGCATTGCCCCAGCGTGTCCAGCAAATTGCCCCAGTGTCCAGCATTGCCCCAGTGTCCAGAAATCTGCCCCAGTGTCCAGCATTGCCCAGTGTGTCCAGAAATCTGCCCGTCTGTCCAGAAATCTGCCCCAGTCTGTCCAGAAATCTGCCCCAGTGTCCAGCATTGCCCAGTGTGTCCAGAAATCTGCCCCAGTCTGTCCAGAAATCTGCCCCAGTGTCCAGCATTGCCCAGTGTGTCCAGAAATCTGCCCCAGTCTGTCCAGAAATCTGCCCCAGTCTGTCCAGAAATCTGCCCCAGTCTGTCCAGAAATCTGCCCCAGGGTCTCCAGCATTGCCCAGTGTGTCCAGCACTCTGCCCCCAGTGTGCCCAGCAATCTGCCCCAGGGTCTCCAGCATTGCCCCAGTGTGTCCAGCATTGCCCCAGTGTGTCCAGCATTGCCGCCAGTGTGTCCAGCAATCTGCCCGTGTCCAGCATTGCCCCAGCGTGTCCAGCAATCTGCCCCAGTGTCCAGCATTGCCCCAGTGTCCAGAAATCTGCCCCAGTGTCCAGCATTGCCCAGTGTGTCCAGAAATCTGCCCGTCTGTCCAGAAATCTGCCCCAGTCTGTTCAGAAATCTGCCCCAGTGTCCAGCATTGCCCAGTGTGTCCAGAAATCTGCCCCAGTCTGTCCAGAAATCTGCCCCAGTGTCCAGCATTGCCCAGTGTGTCCAGAAATCTGCCCCAGTCTGTCCAGAAATCTTCCCAAGTGTCCAGCATTGCCCAGTGTGTCCAGAAATCTGCCCCAGTCTGTCCAGAAATCTGCCCCAGTCTGTCCAGAAATCTGCCCCAGTCTGTCCAGAAATCTGCCCCAGGGTCTCCAGCATTGCCCAGTGTGTCCAGCACTCTGCCCCCAGTGTGCCCAGCAATCTGCCCCAGGGTCTCCAGCATTGCCCCAGTGTGTCCAGCATTGCCCCAGTGTGTCCAGCATTGCCGCCAGTGTGTCCAGCAATCTGCCCGTGTCCAGCATTGCCCCAGCGTGTCCAGCAATCTGCCCCAGTGTCCAGCATTGCCCCAGTGTCCAGAAATCTGCCCCAGTGTCCAGCATTGCCCAGTGTGTCCAGAAATCTGCCCGTCTGTCCAGAAATCTGCCCCAGTCTGTTCAGAAATCTGCCCCAGTGTCCAGCATTGCCCAGTGTGTCCAGAAATCTGCCCCAGTCTGTCCAGAAATCTGCCCCAGTGTCCAGCATTGCCCAGTGTGTCCAGAAATCTGCCCCAGTCTGTCCAGAAATCTTCCCAAGTGTCCAGCATTGCCCAGTGTGTCCAGAAATCTGCCCCAGTCTGTCCAGAAATCTGCCCCAGTCTGTCCAGAAATGGGCCCCAGGGTCTCCAGCATTGCCCAGTGTGTCCAGCACTCTGCCCCCAGTGTGCCCAGCAATCTGCCCCAGGGTCTCCAGCATTGCTCCAGTGTGTCCAGCATTGCCCCAGTGTGTCCAGCATTGCCGCCAGTGTGTCCAGCAATCTGCCCCTGTGTCCAGCATTGCCCCAGCGTGTCCAGCAATCTGCCCCAGTGTCCAGCATTGCCCCAGTGTCCAGAAATCTGCCCCAGTGTCCAGCATTGCCCAGTGTGTCCAGAAATCTGCCCGTCTGTCCAGAAATCTGCCCCAGTCTGTCCAGAAATCTGCCCCAGTGTCCAGCATTGCCCAGTGTGTCCAGAAATCTGCCCCAGTCTGTCCAGAAATCTGCCCCAGTGTCCAGCATTGCCCAGTGTGTCCAGAAATCTGCCCCAGTCTGTCCAGAAATCTGCCCCAGGGTCTCCAGCATTGCCCCCAGACAGACATAAAGAAAAAAAAAAAAAAAAAGTAAAATCCTCACCTCTCCCGTTCCCAGTGCAGGTCCGGTGCAGTCAGCGTCTCTCCGGCTCTGCAACGCTCAGGACAGAGAGGCAGAGCGCGCAGTGATGACGTCATCGCACCCTCTGCCCTGAGACGTCGCAGAGTCAGAGGGCGCTGAAGACGCTGGCTGCAGCTACCGCGCAGCTGCAGGAACCAGGAGAGGTGAGTATTAGCGCTGGCACCGGGGGAAGGGGGCGGGCACCCGAAGACTTAAAGGGCCCACAGTTTTTTTTTTTCTCCTCCTTCTGCAGCGCCGGCCAACCCGCCCCCCGCAGTGTGCCGCCCGGGGCGGCCCGCCCCCCCCCCGCACCCCCCGTCCTACGCCACTGGGAAGGTGGATGGGGAGGTGAGAGAGGTGGCGACCCCTGTGGTTTGGTCGTTCGACCCCCCTCAGGGTCGCGACCCCCAGGTTGAGAACCGCTGATCTACAGGAAGAACAAATGGATTAGCCTCTGACATTCAGGATGCCAGATTTTTCTCTGTCCTGACATCATCTGTCAGGAGGCCCCCAAATACATTATATATTCACCCAAACTCCCCAAAATCAGTGCTTATATGTAACTTTACTCTAATGTGTATGGGGCAATAATAGGCAACTTATTGGGCACTGCCTCTGGCTCGGCCTAATAGACCTTCGTACATTGCAGGCCCAGACACCATTTATAGGTATCTAAGTTTCATCGCAACTAGGCCGCCCCATACTATCGAGTACTTGGGGGCAGAGGGGCATTCAGCCGGACTCTGTCACACCTTCCTAGATGCCATGTTTGCTTTTGGCAGCAGCAAGTGGTTAAACTGCCAGGGTTTTTGTTGTAGCCACTCCGGTGTACATCTATGTTCTGGTGCCCAAAACAGTTTAAAAATATTTTTAAAAACAAATGTTAAAGGTGTTTTTTTATATTCTTCTTTTTTTACATTTTAATATCTGCTTTTTTTCCTGGTGTTTTTCCTGTAAGTTAGAAAAGCCTAAGGCCAGAAATAAACCCCATAAAACACTGTACATGGAGACTTTGGTATCATATCATTTCTGTCCCCGGTGTTTGTGGAAAGAAAAAAGCTTTTATAAAAGCCCCAAACTTCTGTGTGTGAATCAGACCTGAGATCTCATGTGTTAGAAGATTACAGTGCGGGGAAGACGGGAAACCTTCATATAGACGGCCGGTGGGGATGGAGTCAGTGACGGACTCTGGCCAAATATGTTTCTAGAGCCGTAGTAGAAGATGAAGATGTCGTCCTCATCATGAAGTACTGTAGTTATTTCTCCTGTCACGTGTAATGAATATCTCCTGCAGTATTGCTAATGCCGATTCCAGTGTCGGTAAATGAGACGAGAATTAGCGTTATGGAAGATGAGTCTATGAGAAACTTATTCAGCTGCCGACTCCAAAGAAGAAACTGCTTATTGTCTGTGGCCTAAGATATATAGGTTTTATTAGTAGACTAGCTGAAGAGCCCGGCGTTGCCTGGGTATAGTAAATATCTGTGGTTAGTTATAGCACCCCACTTCTCTTATTTTCCCATCACGCCTCTCATTTTCCCCATCACATCTTTCATTTTCCCTCTCACATCTCTCATTTTCTCCCTCACACCTCTCATTTTCCCCCTCACTCCTCTTATTTTCCCCCTCACACCTCTCATTCCCCCCTAACACTTGTCATTTCGACCTCACATCTTTCATTTTCCGATCACTCCACTATTTTCCCTCAATCCTCTCATTTTGCACTCACACCTTTTCATTTTCACCTCACACCTCTCATTTTCACATCAGTATATACATGTTTGTCATCTCCCTTATATATAGTATACACCTGTATGTCATCTCCTGTATATAGTATATACCTGTATGTCATCTCCCCTGTATATAGTATATACCTGCTGTGTGTCATCTCCCCTGTATATAGTATATACCTGTATGTCATCTCCTGCTATATATAGTATATACCTGTATGTCATCTCCTCCTGTATATAGTATATACCTGTGTGTCATCTTCCCTGTATATAGTATATATCTGTGTGTCATCTCCTCCTGTATATATTATATACCTTCATGTCATCTCCTACTGTATATAGTATATACCTGTAGGTCATCTGCTCCTGTATATAGTATATACCTGTGTGTCATCTCCTCCTGTATATAGTATATACCTGTATGTCATCTCCTCCTGTATATAGTATGAACCTGTATGTCATCTCCTCCTCTATATAGTATATACCTGTGTGTCATCTCTCCTGTATATAGTATATATCTGTATGTCATTTCCTCCTGTATTAGACCTCGTTCACATGTTATTTGGTCAATATTTTTACCTCAGTATTTGTAAGCTAAATTGGCAGCCTGATAAATCCCCAGCCAACAGGAAGCCCTCCCCCCTGGCAGTATATATTAGCTCACACATACACATAATAGACAGGTCATGTGACTGACAGCTGCTGGATTTCCTATATGGTACATTTGTTGCTCTTGTAGTTTGCTTATTAATCAGATTTTTATTTTTGAAGGATAATACCAGACTTGTGTGTGTTTTAGGGCGAGTTTCGTGTGTCAAGTTGTGTGTGTTGAGTTGCGTGTGGCGACATGCGTGTAGCAACTTTTTGTGTGTCGAGTTACATGTGACAGGTTAGTGTAGCAAGTTGTGTGCAGCAAGTTTTGCGCATGGCGAGTTTTGCGCGTGGTGAGTTTTATGTCTGGTGCCTTTTGAGTATGTGCAAGTTTTGTGTGAGGCAACTTTTGCATGTGTTGCAAATTTTGTGCATGTGGCAATTTTTCCGCATGTGCAAGTTTTGCGTGTGGCGAGTTTTCCATGAGGTGAGTTTTGCACTTGTGGCGAGTTTTGCGTGAGCCTAGTTTTTGCATGTGGCGAGTTTTGCACGTGGTGAGTTTTGAGCGGCGACTTTTGTGTTTGGACTTTTATGTGGCGAGGTTGGTGTATGTGTGGTGAAATGCGTGCTGAGGGTAATATGTGTTCAAGCATCTGGTAGTGTGTGGCGCATTTTGTGTGTGTTCATATCCCCGTGTATGGTGAGTATTCCATGTCGGGGCCCCACCTTAGCAACTGTACGGTATATACTCTTTGGCGCCATCGCTCTCATTCTTTAAGTCCCCCTTGTTCACATCTGGCAGCTGTCAATTTGCCTCCAACACTTTTCCTTTCACTTTTCCCCATTATGTAGATAGGGGAAAAATAGTTTGGTGAATTGGAAAGCGCGGGGTTAAAATTTCACTTCACAACATAGCCTATGATGCTCTCAGGGTCCAGACGTGTGACTGTGCAAAATTTTGTTTCTGTAGCTGCGACGCCTCCAACACTTTTCATTTCACTTTTTCCCCATTATGTAGATAGGGGCAAAATTGTTTGGTGAATTGGAAAGCGCGGGGTTAAAATTTCACCTCACAACGTAGCCTATGACGCTCTCGGGGTCCAGACGTGTGACTGTGCAAAATTTTGTTTCTGTAGCTGCGACGCCTCCAACACTTTTCCTTTCACTTTTTTCCCCATTATGTAGATAGGGGCAAAATTGTTTGGTGAATTGGAAAGCACGGGGTTAAAATTTTACCTCACAACGTAGCCTATGACGCTCTCAGGGTCCAGACATGTGACTGTGCAAAATTTTGTTGCTGTAGCTGCGACGCTTCCAACACTTTTCCTTTCACTTTTTTCCCCATTATGTAGATAGGGGCAAAATTGTTTGGTGAATTGGAAAGCGCGGGGTTAAAATTTCACCTTACAATATAGCCTATGACGCTCTCGGGGTCCAGACGTGTGACTGTGCAAAATTTTGTGGCTGTAGCTGCGACGGTGCAGATGCCAATCCCGGACATACATACACACACATACACACATTCAGCTTTATATATTAGATGTAAAGAAGAAAACTAAATACTGTAAATTAATAAATCTCCTCATAAGTTTCCCTTATTATCTCCAGTAATTGTATTATTACACAGGATTTTTATGATGTTACATCGGCTCATCTTCTTCTCATTCAGGTCTCTACAATATCGGATTCTCTCAGTGAAGATCTTCCATATAAGAGAATTTTTCTAAATTACCCATCAAAGATGGATATGGACAGAGACAAGATGGCGGAGAGGATATTACACCTCACCCTAGAGATCATCTTCCGGCTTACTGGAGAGGTGAGAGATTCTCATGACGTCACATTACATCATTCTTATCTGTGGGAACAACAGATGGACAGAACTGGAGAGGTGACGAGGACTCTGGAAATGTAAGTAGTGAGATTTATTAATGTGTCTTTCCATAACCAGGATTACACAGTAGTGAAGAAGACCTCTAGTGAGTGCTGTCATGACCCTGTGTCTGAGGGATGGGGAAGACCCCTGAGCCCAATCACTGGGCCTCCACCTCACCCCGTGATACATGAGGACATCAATGACCAGAGGATCCTAGAACTCACCTACAAGATGATTGAGCTGCTGACTGGAGAGGTGACACTGCTGGGAATGCCGGGAGATTATACAATAACGCCATGAAGGGATCTGGGGGATGACTGCATCATTATATGTGTCAGGTTCCTATAAGGTGTCAGGATGTCGCCGTCTATTTCTCCATGGAGGAGTGGGAGTATTTAGAAGGACACAAAGATCTGTACAAGGATGTCATGATGGAGGTTTCCCAGCCGCTCACATCACCAGGTAATAGATAGGACTAAATGCAATCGGAATATAATTATCTGTATGTAAAGAATAAATTCATTACCTGTATGTGTTTCCTCCAGTTTTATCCAGTAAGACAACAACACCAGAGAGATGTCCACATCCACTTCTTCCACAGGACTATAAGAAAAAAGATCCCAATGTTCCTCAGGATCATCAGGTAGATGGAGAGAAGGTGCCATGAGATCTCTCCTATGATGTGTAGATGGCTGTGAAGGTCTTGTGTCCAGTCTTGCTTTATGCACCAGTATTATATGTTTTATACTTAGAATCATAGTTTCAGTTATATTCCATTGCTCCTCGGGTTTCCAGGTGTAAATTTGAAAAATGATGATCCCTCTACACTGTGACATCCCTTCAAATATTTGTAGACAGTTATTAACTCTCCTCTTAGCCTTCTTTTTTTACAAGATAAACATTCCCAAATCCTTTAACCATTCCCCGTAGGAAATAGTTTGCAGTCTGCTCACCATCCTGGTATCTCTTCTCTGAACTTTCTCCTGCTTTTCAATGTGTTTTTTTTTAACCCTCAACTGGTGAGGTGTGGTTTTTTACAGAAAATGTAAAGATCACATTTGTTTTAATCGTTTTCTTATTGGTGATTGATTTACACATGAGTATAACACATTTTTGACACCCACAAGTATCGGGAAATGTAATACTTTGATAAAAATAAAAAAGTTTTCAAAAATTTGAAAATGTGTAAAAAAGAATTACATGAGTGGTGATGTGGGGTTCAGCAAGGCCAAGACAGCACTTAGCGACAGCTAGCTCTGTTATGCGTGGCCAGAAGAGAGAGACCTTGATGACATGCTGTTGACAAGGAAATGGATGGAAGCTAGTGAGACAGGTATCCTTATACCAGCATTTTTCAGTGACAGCTGAACAAAAATTCCCTGGGGTGTGGCAAACCTCACCAGTTGAGGGTTAAATGTAGTGCCCAGAATTGGACACAGTATTCCAGAAGAGATCTGACAGAGGAGTAGTAGATGAGAATAATTATTTGACGTGATCTAGACTGTATGCTTCTCTTAATACATCACAGAACATGTGTAATTAGAGCTGATCATACAGTGCCTTGCGAAAGTATTTGGCTCCCTGGAACTTTTCAACCTTTTTCCACATATCATGCTTCTAACATAAAAATACCAAATGTAAAGTTTTGGTGAAGAATCAACAACAAGTGGAACACAATTGTGAAGTTGAATGAAATTTATTGTTTATTTTAAATTTTTGTGGAAATTCAAAAACTGAAAAATGGGGCATGCAATATTATTCGTCCCTTTAACTTAATACTTTGTTGCGCCTCCTTTTGCTGTGATTACAGCTGCAAGTCGCTTAGGGTATGTCTCTATCAGTTTTGTAAATTGAGAAACTGAAATTCTTGCCCATTCTTCCTTGGCAAACAGCTCGAGCTCAGTGAGGTTTGATGGAGATAGTTTGTGAACAGCAGTTTTCAGCTCTTTCCACAGATTCTCGATTGGATTGAGGTCTGGACTTTGACTTGGCCATTCTAATCACTGGATACGTTTATTTGTGAACCATTCCATTGTCGATTTTGCTTTATGTTTGGGATCATTGTCTTGTTGGCAGACAAATCCCTGTCCCAGTCTCAGGTCTTTTGCAGACTCCAACAGGTTTTCTTCTAGAATGGTCCTGTATTTGGCTCCATCCATCTTCCCATCAATTTTAACCATCTTCCCTGTCCCTGCTGAAGAAAAGCAGGCCCAAACCATGATGCTGCCACCACGTTTGACAGTCGGGATGGTGTGTTCAGGGTGATGAGCTGTGTTTCCTTTACGCCAAACATATCGTTTGGCATTGTTGCCAAAAAGTTCGATTTTGGTTTCATCTGACCAGAGCACCTTCTTCCACATGTTTGGTGTGTCTCCCAGGTGGCTTGTTGCAAACTTTAAACGACACTTTTTATGGATATCTTTGAGAAATGGATCATTCAGACATCCACAATGAACTTCTGGAGTGAGTTTGCTGCACTGAAAGTAAAGGGGCCGAATATATTGCACGCCTCACTTTTCAGTTTTTGAATTTCCACAAAAATTTTAAATATCCAATAAATTTTGTTCAACTTCACAATTGTGTTTCACTTGTTTATTCTTCACCAAAAATTTACATTTGGTATCTTTATGTTTGAAGCATGATATGTAGGAAAAGGTTGAAAAATTCAAGGGGGTCGAATACTTTTAAAAGGCACTGTATATGTGAATTCTCCATCTGTGTGTGACTTTTACAATATTTGTTTCAGGGTGAAGATCTGACCCATATTAATACTACAGAGACATATGTGAGGGGTTATGAACGGTGTAAAGAAAAGACTTATACATATGACTACCCAGGTGAGTAGTGACCACAAAATGCAGAAAAGTCAGATTCTTCTCAGTCACTGGCTGTGACTTCTTTATCAGTCATGTAGTCCGGCCGTGTCACAATCGCGCGATCACTAGTTTTCCTCTAGACCACAACATTCCCCTTCGGCAAACTCTGTTCAAATGACTTTGGACATTTAAAGTCCTTTTCTATAGAACTTACAAACTGGAAGATCTAAAAAACAAACAGATAGATGCCGCGCTAGCAAATGTGGAAAACAATATCACTTATAGGTTATAGCACACGATAACCGACTAAAAGCAATAAACAAAGACAGAAAGCAAACAGACAAAACTCCCCGTGGATTCACGTCAGTGGAACCCCCTGACCCAGAAACAGATACTCCCCCCACCACTATAGTACCGCACCAGCAGCACAGTCTATCCTGCAATGAGTTAAGTGCCAATATCTCTAACTTACCAATGGTATGACTGACACAGCTAAGTGCGGGTCCGCGTTGCGTGAGGGTAGATGTGCCTCTGTCCAATGTAAACCGCCAAGGGTTCCGGCGTGGTGCGCGTGAGATGATGCTATGCAGCGTACCTCAGGGATGCCCCGGCCGGTAGCATTCCCCGGATACCCCACACAAAAACAACAATGGCCGATAGGCTCCTCCTACCTAGTGACGTCACCTGCAGTAAGGAGCGCTGGATCGCTCAAAAGGAGGAAGAAGAGCGCTGCTCTTTGGAACGCGTTGGTTTAAACCCTCTCCCCTCCCTTTTTTACTATAGTGGTGGGGGGAGTATCTGTTTCTGGGTCAGGGGGTTCCACTGACGTGAATCCACGGGGAGTTTTGTCTGTTTGCTTTCTGTCTTTGTTTATTGCTTTTAGTCGGTTATCGTGTGCTATAACCCATAAGTGATATTGTTTTCCACATTTGCTAGCGCGGCATCTATCTGTTTGTTTTTTGGTTTATATTGTTACACAGGGGGGCACTACCCTGACTGATGCCAGCAGCTGCAATATCACTAGGCAGTTTCTCTGGGTGAGCGTCAGTGTTTATAATATCGTAAAACTGGAAGATCTGTCTACTTCAATTAGAAGACGCTGATCGTTACCTGCCCAGATCTGTAAACTACACAGCCAAATGACAGCGTACGTTGAACGTGCTGATAAGTTAGAAAATCACTTAAAGAAAAATATTATGATGGGCTGGTAAGAGAAAGCGGAGGGTAATGATGCTGTTGGCTTCCTACATCACTGATATCTTGTCGGATGACTACATTCTCTCTCTTCTGTGCTGCTGAATGTGCTCATATGGTCCCTACAAGACCAGGTCCAGTCTTTCTGGCCAAACTTGACTTTTATGATTTACAATGTTAAATGAGCAGTGAGGGCCAAGTGTGAATTTCTGTACAATAACAGCAGAGTTTCCTTTTATCCTGACTTTCAATTTCTTTTAAAATCAACTAACTTTAAACAGGATTGTGATAAACTAAATAAAAAACATTACACCTGTGCCATGATATATCTCTAAGCTGTGTGTGGATGATGGCTGAAGTATACTGTACTTTTTTTCACACCTGCAGGAGATGTGTTGGCATGACTCGAGCCCTGGTTTCATGGAATCAACCAACGTCATAATTTACATTATGTTTTCGAGCCTAAGGAATTGGGAATTGACATTACTGCACAATCTCTCCTGATATGGAGAGCAATAAATATTTTTAGAACTCAGTAGCTCCAATAGTCCACCATAAATAAGTGCAACTCCAGTTTCGTGATGGAGCTTAAAACCAAACATATGTTGTTGTTGGGGATATAACATGTTTTTTTATTCTATGTCTTTTTTTACAGGTACATTTTGTATAGTAGTTCGATGGTGGTGGGATCGGACTGCCTCACTTATGTGAGTCTGCAACTACCTGGTAGTCTTTAAAAGAAGGTCTCAATTACCTCTTCCAAATGCCTGAGATTTAAATTTAAGACACCTCAGCTCTGCAATATTATTAAAAGTTTTCTATGAATGTCTAATGTTTCTTCTTGAAACTCATTTGACAGAAAATATTGGCCATTACGATTGTTTAGATTGCCAATAGCCATTAAGCTACATACTCTAATTACCCATAGAGTTTTCACCAGGATAATAGGAAATCAATGGACCTTACAAATTATTTTCCAACATCTCTTGAATCCAACAATACCATATATATGGGTATACACTATTTTCTAGGCACATAGCAGGGTTAAGAATGGAAGGAGTGCCATTTAACTATTTGAATGCAGATCTTGCTGTAATAGCTTGCAGACACTATGTATTGGGAACACTGTTAGTGATCACCTGGCAGATCAAAAGATGGCCACCATGAGAAGATTTGGCTCTATCTACTCCATTTTTCAGATCCCAGGGATTTCCTTGCTCATCATCCTTTAACCCCTCTACATGGATCTGGACTTACACAGAGACCCCTAGGCTTTGGCCATGGTGTTACTTGCTATTCTGTGGTGTCAGATGGTAAGAAAAATAGTCAGTTAGTTAGGTCAGAACCGGGAGGGCAGAGAAAATACAAAATCAGAAAACGCAAGAGTAGTCAGTAAATGGGCTGAGATCACAACAGGAAACAAATACAAGAGCGGGGAGATGACCACAGAGGACTGAACCAGAGGAAAACAAGGCTGTATCTGGCAGCTTCCGGCAATATGCTTCAAGCTTTAGTAGGGTATGGTGCTTTCCAATTGGCTTAAGCAGGTAGCAGATTGCTCCTGCTGAACAGCACACAAACCCATACTGACAGACTGGATGTTACTTCTGGTCCCAGATACCCTAATCTTAGTGGCTGGACAGAGACAGAGCCAAAGCTTCTGGTTTCAACGCAACCTCTATTGCCAGCAATGCCTGCACAATAAATAAGGCACTGCCTGGTGATGGAATAAAACCTCGCAGGAGCAGATTCCAGTGGATATGGGACACACCATTTGCAGATGTCCTAATATAACAAAATTGCAGAAAACTAAAGCAGTAGAAATCCCCATAAAATGACCCCATTTTGGAAATTATAACTGTCAGTGAATTATTCTATAGGAGTAGTGACTATTTTGATTCTACAACCACTTTTTGGAAATTAGCTCGCACTGGATGTTGCAAGGTGAAAATTGCACATTTGCCACTTTATTATCAAACGCATAATGCCCAGATTGTGCTCCAGGAGACACACACATGGAAAATTAAGTGGACTCTTCTCACTATAGTAATGGCAAATATATGGATGCTAAATGTGGTTTGTGTACACTGCAAGGCTCAGAAGCGAGTAGAAATTTGACTTTGGGAGAGCAGATATTGCTGGATTGGTTTATGGAATTCATGTTGCTTTTTAAGAGCTTTTGAGCCACTAATAGTGTGGAAACCTTTGTATTTCCACTAACAGTTGGTGTCTTGTGTTTTGTGAGATGAGTAGAAGTTTTATTGGTATAATTTTTGCCTACATAACATTATTTGGTGACTTTTTATTCCATGTTTGGGAGGCAGAATAAACAAACAGTTGAACACCATGCTATGGTGGTTCATGCTATGAGGTTTTCGATTAGACTGAGAACTGTGACTGTCTTGGTGAAGAATTCAATATTTTATGCATAACTTGTAATTTGTATGGACAGCTTAAGTAGAAATGTTCAAAAGTATAACATTTGAAGATATTTTATTCAAAATTATTAATTGATTTTATTTTTTAACAGATGACTGTACCAGGAGATCAGAGGGACAGCTGACATCTTCAATTTTTAAATTGAAAGATCTTGAGATCACACTGGATACATTTGAAGTAAATGCCATTACTCCAGATATACCACCATCCCTTCACAGCAAAGACTTGTCATCTGATCCTTTGAAACAGGTTGTGTGTTCCGGTTCATTGCCAACTACTAAGGAAAATCAAATTAAAAATATAAGCATTAAAAAACAAATTGATTCTAATGGAAAGAAGCCATTTTCATATTCAGAATATGGAAGTTGTTTTCTCAAGAATACTTTTCTTAAAGATGAAAAAAATCACACAGCAGAGGATAGATTTTCATGTCCAGAATGTGGGAAATGTTTTATCCTGAAATCAGACTTGGAAAAGCACCAGAGAATTCACACAGGGAAGAATCCTTTTTCCTGTTCAGAATGTGGGAAGTGTTTTAACCAGAAATCAGATTTGGTTAAGCACCAGAGAACTCACACAGGGGAGAAACCTTTTGCCTGTTCAGAATGTGGGAAATGTTTTAAACAGAAATCAGATTTGATTAATCACCATAGGACTCATACAGGAGAGAAGCCTTTTTGCTGTTCTGAATGTGGAAAATGTTTTACAAAGAAATCACATTTGGGTAAGCACCATAGAACTCACACAGGGGAGAAACCTTTTTCCTGTTCAGAATGTGGGAAATGTTTTAACCAAAAATCAAATTTTGATAGGCACCAGAGAACCCACACAGGAAAGAAGCCTTTTTCATGTTCAGAATGTGGGAAATGTTTTAACCATAAATCAAATTTTGTTACGCACCAGAAAACTCACACAGGGGAGAAGCCTTTTTGCTGTCCAGAATGTGGGAAATGTTTTATACACAAATCAAATTTTGTTAGGCACCAGAAAACCCACATAGGCAAGAAGCCATTTTCATGTTAAGAATGTGGGAAATGTTTTAACCATAAATCAAATATTGTTAAGCACCAGGGAACTCACACAGGGGAGAAGCCTTTTTACTGTTAAGAATGTGGGAAAGGTTTTAACAATTAATCAAATTTTGTTAGACACCAGAGAACTCACACGGGAGAGAAGCGTTTTTCCTGTTCAGAATGTGGAAAATGTTTTGTGAAGAAATCATCTCTTCTTAGTCACCAAAGAATTCACACAGGGGAGAAGCCTTTTTCATGTTCTTAATGTGGGAAATGTTTTACACAGAAATTAACTCTTAATAAACATCAGGAAAGTCCCAAGGAGAGAAGCTTTTTCATGTTCAGAATGTTGAAAATATTTTAACTGAAAATGTTATCTTCCTAAAGGGTTTGACCATTACTAGTACAACACCTTGTCATTTCTCATGTTTGGCCACATTAAAATAAAAACACTCATTGCAAGAATGATCAGTACTAAATATGTTGAACAGCCATGTCGGTCTGAACTGCCATCTTGAAAAACTTTCGCTAACTAACTTTGCAGCTAATGAGATGTCCTTATGGGAGCTCTAGCCAGAATGGAGACATAAAATGACATCAGAGCCATTGGCAGGTATGGTTGGCATACACAAAGTTTAATAGGAGTATCTGCAGGGCATTGTGAGAGTGAATAAGTGGTGTCGTATGGTAGTAAGTAGTGTCTGTGACAAGGACAATACAGTTGTCAATATGTGAAGAGTTATGTGAGAAATGACTTTAGTTAAATGGGACCTGGGGATTTATGGATTGTAATGGAGTTTGGTGAAATACTCCTAAATATTGTCATGTTGTATTATCACTTTTTGTTGTTCTAAAATACATGTCTTTCCCTGCAATATGAGGTTATCATGTACAGTGGGGCAAAAAAGTATTTAGTCAGTCAGCAATAGTGCAAGTTCCACCACTTAAAAAGATGAGAGGCGTCTGTAATTTACATCATAGGTAGACCTCAACTATGGGAGACAAACTGAGAAAAAAAAATCCAGAAAATCACATTGTCTGCTTTTTTATCACTTTATTTGCATATTATGGTGGAAAATAAGTATTTGGTCAGAAACAAACAATCAAGATTTCTGGCTCTCACAGACCTGTAACTTCTTCTTTAAGAGTCTCCTCTTTCCTCCACTCATTACCTGTAGTAATGGCACCTGTTTAAACTTGTTATCAGTATAAAAAGACACCTGTGCACACCCTCAAACAGTCTGACTCCAAAATCCACTATGGTGAAGACCAAAGAGCTGTCAAAGGACACCAGAAACAAAATTGTAGCCCTGCACCAGGCTGGGAAGACTGAATCTGCAATAGCCAACCAGCTTGGAGTGAAAAAATCAACAGTGGGAGCAATAATTAGAAAATGGAAGACATACAAGACCACTGATAATCTCCCTCGATCTGGGGCTCCACGCAAAATCCCACCCCGTGGGGTCAGAATGATCACAAGAACGGTGAGCAAAAATCCCAGAACCACGCGGGGGGACCTAGTGAATGAACTGCAGAGAGCTGGGACCAATGTAACAAGGCCTACCATAAGTAACACACTACGCCACCATGGACTCAGATCCTGCAGTGCCAGACGTGTCCCACTGCTTAAGCCAGTACATGTCCGGGCCCGTCTGAAGTTTGCTAGAGAGCATTTGGATGATCCAGAGGAGTTTTGGGAGAATGTCCTATGGTCTGATGAAACCAAACTGGAACTGTTTGGTAGAAACACAACTTGTCGTGTTTGGAGGAAAAAGAATACTGAGTTGCATCCATCAAACACCATACCTACTGTAAAGCATGGTGGTGGAAACATCATGCTTTGGGGCTGTTTCTCTGCAAAGGGGCCAGGGCGACTGATCCGGGTACATGAAAGAATGAATGGGGCCATGTATCGTGAGATTTTGAGTGCAAACCTCCTTCCATCAGCAAGGGCATTGAAGATGAAACGTGGCTGGGTCTTTCAACATGACAATGATCCAAAGCACACCACCAGGGCAACGAAGGAGTGGCTTCGTAAGAAGCATTTCAAGGTCCTGGAGTGGCCTAGCCAGTCTCCAGATCTCAACACTATAGAAAACCTTTGGAGGGAGTTGAAAGTCCGTGTTGCCAAGCGAAAAGCCAAAAACATCACTGCTCTAGAGGAGATCTGCATGGAGGAATGGGCCAACATACCAACAACAGTGTGTGGCAACCTTGTGAAGACTTACAGAAAACGTTTGACCTCTGTCATTGCCAACAAAGGATATATTATAAAGTATTGAGATGAAATTTTGTTTCTGACCAAATACTTATTTTCCACCATAATATGCAAATAAAATGATAAAAAAACAGACAATGTGATTTTCTGGATTTTTTTTTCTCAGTTTGTCTCCCATAGTTGAGGTCTACCTATGATGTAAATTACAGACGCCTCTCATCTTTTTAAGTGGTGGAACTTGCACTATTGCTGACTGACTAAATACTTTTTTGCCCCACTGTATACGCCTTTTGCCGCAATATGTAGTTCCTTTGTCTAACCATATATATAAAAAGCTCCAAACAAGCTTATATTCAGGAGTAGAAATCAACAACATAGCCTACAAACATTACACCCATAAACAAAATTTTAGTATGAAATACAACATCTTTATTTCAACAAAACACATAAAACATATAAAGAGATTATACAGAGAAAAATCATCAGGTAAGTATATAAAACTTATGTCCGAAAATATAATTTAGTAAAATCCTTTACATATAAATAATTTTAAGTGGAAAGCCCATATGGAAGAAGTATAACAATTATATACCATATCATCCTATATCCTTAACACTCAGGTATACGGTCTCCGTCAAGTGGTAAATAGCAATTCACAATAAGCCCAGATACAAAAAAATATATAGAACGGGTTTACAATTCACACATGAATAAATATTAAATTGTAGACTAATAAAGTGATAGTCATGTAAACATTCAAAAAATATTACACACAATAAATGTTATAAACCCAGTTCCATAGGGCATGTGTGACATTATGGGTATGACATGGTCACAGCTTCAAATAAAGTCTTCATTGCTAGTGCATAAATCCAGAAGCAGCAGAACGTGGCAAACCGCACATTACACACGTTTCGCTTGTAATGCTTCCTCAGAAACCCTGGGAAGCACTAGAAGTGAAACGTGCATAAAAGGGCATATCTGGGTAATGTAATCATCTCTCTAGCTCTGTCTTGACTGGTTATGCCTCTTTGCTATATAGGGAAATTGTGGGGTTTGCCACATTCTACTGCTTCTTGATTTGTGCACTAGTAATGAAGACTATTTGATGCAGTGACCGTGTCAAAATACTATTTTGTCTTCACACACTCACTCCCTGTAATTGTCTCTCTTAGGCCAGACTCTCCACACAATCAACAAGTTTGGATTATAAATTAGCTATAAATATAATATAAATCAAATACATTTTAGTTCCCCCCCTTTTTCTGTCCCATATCAAGATACTTGCAGGGAGAATCAGCGTGGATGAGAACCTACTGTGCTTTCTCCCCCTAGCCACAATTCCCCATCGTAATTCCATACCCACCCCTTTCTCCCCTAGTCATCTTTTCCTATCTAGATATATATCTACCATCCAACTAAATTAAATCCTCATGGTGATAAACTATGCAGATAAATGATATACTATATTAGTTTGTTGTCCCTGGAGGATAGTTCCTGCTGATGAACACTAATAATAGTCCCTCCACTAGATACCATTGATAAGATACATGGTGCTTCACGTCCAGTATTTATTGTGAATAGCATATACCGTATTTTCTGGCGTATAAGACGACTGGGCGTATAAGACTACCCCCAACTTTTCCATATAAATATGGAATTTTGGATATGCCCGCCGTATAAGACGGGGGTCATCTTATACGCCCAGTCATCTTATACGGCGTGTGGTTCCAAGGGTCTGGAGGAGAGGAGACTCTCCTTCAGGCCCTGGGATCCATATTCATGTAAAAAATAAAGAATAAAAATAAAAAATATGGATATACTCCCCCTCGGACGGCCCCTGGCTCACAGCGCTGCTAGCGTCTGCCTCCGTTCCTAAGAATGCAGAGAGTGAAGGACCTTCGATGATGACCGCTCATGTGACCGATGTCATTGAAGGTCCTTCACTCACCGCATTCTCAGGAACGGAGGGAGATGCTAGCAGCGGTGACAGCCAGGGCCCGTCCGAGGGTGAGTATATCCATGTTTTTTATTCTTTATTTTTTACATGAATATGGATCCCAGGGCATGAAGGAGAGTCTCCACTCCTCCAGACCCTGGGAACCACACGCCGAAATGCAGGATCGCTCACTGCACACGCCGTACCCGGCGTATAAGACGACCCCCGACTTTTGGGACAATTTTTTGGGGTCAAAAAGTCGTCTTATACGCCGGAAAATAGAGTATTATTATGGGCAGTTGTTCTTTGAGATCGGTAGATTTAACATATGTGAGACTAAAAAACGGGTCTGTAATATTCCAAAGTTTCAACGGTTCTTACAATTGATCATTTCCTTGTCTATTCCTGAACCCTAATGGTGTGAAAATTATATTTCCCCCTTATTAAAACCAAGCCAGGTATATATTGAGCTTAATATGAAAAACGTACCCTTTTCTTTCCGTCCCAATTTTTTTTTTTTTCCCCATAAATTCCTTGAGATTTCTGATTTCTAATTTTTAACAGGCCCATATCTCCTAGAACCCATGTTTCTCTCTGTGGTCCTGGTGCACTGTTGTTCTGGTCTCCTGTCTTTACTGCTATTTTTGAGCAGAATGGATTCCCACGATATTGAACTCCGTTCACCTCACTTTCTGACCTCAGCAGGAGCGGATTCCCAGCTCTGACGCAGCGTTCGGCTCATTCTGGTGATTTACTGCTCTCTGTGCCTGCTTTTCAGGCAGTGAAGTTTGAGCTTAGAATTATTTTTATTCAAACAATTGGAATAAAATATTAATAAAATTAACTAGCTTAAAAATATTTCTACATTTAAATAGCCACAAAAATACACATCAGTATGACCCTGGTATCTTATCTCTCTGGTTTCTTGTCCATGACCCTGGAATCTTATCTCTCTGGTTTCTTGTCCATGACCCTGGTATCTTACCTCTCTTGTTTCCTGTCAGCAGTTAGTTGTGAGTGGAGTGAATTCTCACATATTGAACTGAGTTGATCTCAGTCTTTGAGCTTGGCACTGAGGGTAATGCCATCCTGGAGCTTCCCCCTGATGCGACGGTTGGCTCCATCTTTTTCTCCGTTTTCGGTGTCTGCTCTTTGGGCAGTGAAGTATGAGCCCACTGTACTTTTTATTCAAATAAGTGTTTTTTATTGAATTTTTTAAATTTAAAATAAATAAAATTAACCTGGATATAAATATTTATAAATCCACTAAAACACAATGTAGAACATGAGGAACATCCATTGCATAATTTAAACCATGTTTAGCTACCAGGTCATTTCAACTTGTATCACTCACCTACTGTATCCTCACCCATCCCTTGTAGATTGTGAGCCTTCGCGGGCAGGGTCCTCACTCCTCCTGTACCAGTTCTGACTTGTATTGTTTAAGATTATTGTACTTGTTTTTATTATGTATACCCCTCCTCACAGGTAAAGCGCCATGGAATAAATGGTGCTATAACAATAAATAATAATAATAATAACCCACGAGCACAACTATTAATCGCACCGACCTATAGTTCTACAAGTAGTCATTCATGTCTTGGTTCTTTTCTCCTCTTATTACCAGATCACATCTCAAAAAATACATGACCTCAATACTAACAGATTTTAACACTTTTTTATTTATATATAATCTGACACATTTCAACATATGTTTATTATCCCTACCTGGTAGAAAACATTTGTAATTGTATATTTTCAGGTGGCCCATTTTTAGACATGTGACTGTAATAGACATGTGACTGTAATAAGACGTGACTGTAATAGACATGTGACTGTAATAAGACGTGACCGTAATAGACACGTGACTGTAAGGCTGTGTGCACACGATGCAGATTTGGTGCAGAATTTTCTGCATAAAATCTGCACTAAATCTGCATCTCCTGGCAGAATCCCCAGGTGCGTTTTTTATGCGTTTTTTGTGCACAAATCTGCACAAAAAACGCATCAAAAACGCATCAAAAACGCACAAAAAACGCATAAAAAACGCACCTGCGGATTTCTATTATGGAGGGGTGCAAAAACGCTGCAGAACTGCACAAAAGAAGTGACAGGCACTTCTTTGAAATCTGCAGCGTTTCTGCGCAGATTTTTCTGCACCATGTGCACAGCTTTTTTTTTTTCACATTGATTTACATTGTACTGTGATCACAGCGCAGTTCTGCAGCGTTTCTGCTGCAGAAAAATCTGCTGCAGTTCTGCACTAAATCTGCATCGTGTGCACATACCCTAATAGACATGTGACTATAATAGACATATTACTGTAATAGACATGGATATCAAAATATGAAGAGTTTAAACCGCACCCTGAAAAAATTTCCAAGTCTATTAAGACAAAGAGGCGCACGTCATAACCAGGGAGTCCATCCCAAAGTACACTCCATCATAAGAAGTCAAATGACAGCGCCTCAAACAATGGTGAAAAGTAAGTCTTAAATTTTATTCTGCCTCCGAAGACCTTTTTGCAAGCACAGTACAGAGTGTGTCTAACCACCATTATATAAAGCAAATACCACCCCCCTAATTAACACAACACCAATAGGATACAGACAGAATAGTAAATACAATCCCATCAAAGAGACATATATAAATAAAAACAATCCTGTTTGAGCATCTATTGCATTACTATCTAATCTAACATCAGATCACTAACCCTGACCGGTGATATACACACAACATAGATCACAATTGCATAAAACAAAGCCCCCATGGTAGAATGTAAACACAAATCATCCCACCTATCAATATAAAGCATTCCCTCTTGCCATGGTTCTGGCCACTCCCACGGATGCGCTCATACAGCCTCTAGTCCAATCAAAGCAAAGGTATAATGCATCCTGTTTCAGAGCGCCACCATTCCACAGCACTGCTCATATCCCAGTGGTCTCCAATAGTATTGCATATATCTTCATTGTGCCATAGCCTAGACAGAGCAATAGAATTAACCAGATGGAAATCTTCATAACACATCCCCCTTATTTTTGGGTCAGCATACAAAATCAAGCAATATGGAAAAAGGTCAGCCCCATATATAGGAAAATACCTAGGAAAAACATAAACCTAGGACAAAAGCATTAATATGACATGCCAATATAAACAAATATAAACACAATTCGACCCATCAAGGCATAAAACTAACATCCCACACAATTGCAAACCAGTACAGCAATATGATTATTATGAAAAATCCTGCATAAATAGCACATCACAAAACACCCCATATGGACAGGCTCTCTGGTGAATGTAAAACTGCTCATAGAATCCCTTCACATTTATGAAACCATCACATTAATAATTGCTATAAATACCAGAGGGCAGTCCCCACTATCCTCAGGACAGTTCTATACATAATGCTTCACTGCATCCAAGAGAAAATATATATAAACTAGATGGTGGCCCGATTCTAACGCATCGGGTATTCTAGAATATGTATGTATGTATATAGCAGCCACATAGTATATAGCAAAGGCCACGTAGTATATAGCAAATACTACGTGGCCTGTGCTATATACTATGTGGCTGCTATATAAATACATACATATTATAGAATACCCGATGCGTTAATACAGGCCACGCAGTATATAACAGTGGCCACGCAGTATGTAACAGCCCAAACAGTATATAACACAGCCCACATACTATATAACATAACCCAAGCAGTATATAGCAGCCACGCATTATATAACACAGGCGATGTAGTATATAACACAAGCCATGCAGTATATAACACAGGGCACGTAGTATATAGCACAGCCCACGCAGTATGTCACACAGCCCACAGAGTATATAACACTGCCCACGTACTATATAACACAGCCCACGTACTATATAACACTGCCCACGCAGTATATAGCAGCCACGCAGTATATAACACAAGTGACGCAGTATATAACAGCTTACATAACATATAACACAGGGCACGTAGTATATAACACAGCCCACGGAGTATATAACACTGCCCATGTAGTATATAGCAGCCACACGGTATCTAACACAGCCCACGCAGTATTTAGCAGTGTGGGCACCATATCCCTGTTAAAAAAATAATGAAAATAAAAAATAGTTATATACTCACCCCCTAGGAGCCAGCGAAACTCTGGCGATGCGCGCGTGGCTGCCGCCATCTTCCGCTCCCAGGATGCATTGCGAAATTACCCAGATGACTTAGCGGTCTTGCGAGACCTCTAAGTCTTCTGGGTAATTTCGCAATGCAACTCTGGGAATGGAAGATGGCGGCCGGCGCAAGCGCATCGTCGGCGACAGAAGGTGAGAATTTTTTTTTAAATTATTTTTAACATTTCATCTTATTACTATTGATGCTGCATAGGCAGCATCAATATTAATGAAGTTGGGGACATACAGGGTTAATAGCAGCAGTAACGGAGTGCGGTACCCACGGCTCGTTACCGCTGGGATTAACCCTGTGTGAGCGGTGACTGGAGGGGATTACGGAGCGAGCGCCGGGCACTGACTGCAGGGGAGTAGGGGGGGGACTGTGCCCGTCGCTGATTGGTCGCGGCAGCCATGACAGACAGCTGGCAAGACCAATCAGCGACGCGGGATTTCCATTACGGAAGTTGCCAACAGAAAGACGGAAGTACCCCTTAGACAATTATATATATAGATACCCAACCAGAGAGAGTGTCCATATAGAGCCGGTCATACCAAACACCTATCAGCAGGCATGTTAACGCAATCCAGGGATAGGTATCATGAGGCATATACACATACCCCCAAAATATCCACAAATATAAATGGAAGAAATAATCGGGTATTCCCACACATGATATCATCCCCCAAAATGCAGAGTATATTGTTAGGGTTGGCGGAACGCACCATGTATATATATATATATATGTATAAATAGGTGTGTTCGCAGCCCGGGGTCCACCGTGCAGGAGAGGAACCTGCTGCTGGCAAATGGCGGCGCTATATGGCGGTATAAGCGAACTCTGTTAACTGCACAGAGTCACTGGAAATAAGATGCTGTGCCCTGTTAGCATCACAGGGGAACACAGCTAACTGCTGAGCTGGAGGCAGTCAGTGGTGACGCACCTAGAAAAGCATACAAACAGTCCTCACAGGAGGAGCCGGTATTCTAGGGGCTTATTTCAGCCGGGTCCCTGAATACATACATACAATACTCCTCACTGGAGGTGAAAGTATTCTAGGGGCTTATTTCAGCCGGGTCCCTGAACACACACATACAGGCGCAACCACAATTAACAAGCTCATGACATGAGGTGATACTACCGCATGGCCGTGCGGCCATGCGAACCTTTTATAGCTGCAGCACGTACAGGACCTTCCAAGAAGGACCAATGGAAGGCTGCCACAGAACTTGATCAGGTACAGGGCCTTCCTGGAGGACCAATGGAAGTCGCTGCAGTACCTGAGCATGTGACCCTAGACCTCCACTGAGAGATCTTACCTTGGGCATGCTCAGTGTGTGCAAAGCAGGACTTAGTCCCAGAAAAGCCTGCTCACCGCAGACCAGTGCAGGGTGCAATAGCAGAGCCTGAAAAGGCAGAGTAACCCTTTGCACAGTATCAGGCTGAGTGAGATGCTGGGACCGACGTCTCCGCTGAGCAAGCTCCACTGCGGCAGATGCAGAATGGGAGACCGCAGCAGACACGGCTCGAGATTCCCCCTGTGGAGCGGTGGGAACTCGACTCCTAACATTACTCCCCCTCCTAGGGCCCTCCTCTTTGGGCCTCGCTACGCTCAAAGGCTGCAACGAGGAGTGGAGCCCGAATGTGTTCCACAGGTTCTGTCCTCTGGGCCGTGACCCTTCCAGTCCACCAGATAATATTTCTTGCCACATACCACCTTGCACCCCACGATAGCATTCACCTCAAACTCACCCGTGGATGAACCCGATGTCCCGGCAGATGACTTGGAAAACCGGGACATATAGACGGGCTTTAAAAGAGAAACGTGAAAGGTGTCGGTGATACCAAGGTAACATAGTAACATAGTAACATAGTAAGGCCGAAAAAAGACATTTGTCCATCCAGTTCAGCCTATATTCCATCATAATAAATACCCAGATCTACGTCCTTCTACAGAACCTAATAATTGTATGATACAATATTGTTCTGCTCCAGGAAGACATCCAGGCCTCTCTTGAACCCCTCGACTGAGTTCGCCATCACCACCTCCTCAGGCAAGCAATTCCAGATTCTCACTGCCCTAACAGTAAAGAATCCTCTTCTATGTTGGTGGAAAAACCTTCTCTCCTCCAGACGCAAAGAATGCCCCCTTGTGCCCGTCACCTTCCTTGGTATAAACAGATCCTCAGCGAGATATTTGTATTGTCCCCTTATATACTTATACATGGTTATTAGATCGCCCCTCAGTCGTCTTTTTTCTAGACTAAATAATCCTAATTTCGCTAATCTATCTGGGTATTGTAGTTCTCCCATCCCCTTTATTAATTTTGTTGCCCTCCTTTGTACTCTCTCTAGTTCCATTATATCCTTCCTGAGCACCGGTGCCCAAAACTGGACACAGTACTCCATGTGCGGTCTAACTAGGGATTTGTACAGAGGCAGTATAATGCTCTCATCATGTGTATCCAGACCTCTTTTAATGCACCCCATGATCCTGTTTGCCTTGGCAGCTGCTGCCTGGCACTGGTTGCTCCAGGTAAGTTTATCATTAACTAGGATCCCCAAGTCCTTCTCCCTGTCAGATTTACCCAGTGGTTTCCCGTTCAGTGTGTAATGGTGATATTGATTCCCTCTTCCCATGTGTATAACCTTACATTTATCATTGTTAAACCTCATCTGCCACCTTTCAGCCCAAGTTTCCAACTTATCCAGATCCATCTGTAGCAGAATACTATCTTCTCTTGTATTAACTGCTTTACATAGTTTTGTATCATCTGCAAATATCGATATTTTACTGTGTAAACCTTCTACCAGATCATTAATGAATATGTTGAAGAGAACAGGTCCCAATACTGACCCCTGCGGTACCCCACTGGTCACAGCGACCCAGTTAGAGACTATACCATTTATAACCACCCTCTGCTTTCTATCACTAAGCCAGTTACTAACCCATTTACACACATTTTCCCCCAGACCAAGCATTCTCATTTTGTGTACCAACCTCTTGTGCGGCACGGTATCAAACGCTTTGGAAAAATCGAGATATACCACGTCCAATGACTCACCGTGGTCCAGTCTATAGCTTACCTCTTCATAAAAACTGATTAGATTGGTTTGACAGGAGCGATTTCTCATAAACCCATGCTGATATGGAGTTAAACAGTTATTCTCATTGAGATAATCCAGAATAACATCCCTCAGAAACCCTTCAAATATTTTACCAACAATAGAGGTTAGACTTACTGGCCTATAATTTCCAGGTTCACTTTTAGAGCCCTTTTTGAATATTGGCACCACATTTGCTATGCGCCAGTCCTGCGGAACAGACCCTGTCGCTATAGAGTCACTAAAAATAAGAAATAATGGTTTATCTATTACATTACTTAGTTCTCTTAGTACTCGTGGGTGTATGCCATCCGGACCCGGAGATTTATCTATTTTAATCTTATTTAGCCGGTTTCGCACCTCTTCTTGGGTTAGATTGGTGACCCTTAATATAGGGTTTTCATTGTTTCTTGGGATTTCACCTAGCATTTCATTTTCCACCGTGAATACCATGGAGAAGAAGGTGTTTAATATGTTAGCTTTTTCCTCGTCATCTACAACCATTCTTTCCTCACTATTTTTTAAGGGGCCTACATTTTCAGTTTTTATTCTTTTACTATTGATATAGTTGAAGAACAGTTTGGGATTAGTTTTACTCTCCTTAGCAATGTGCTTCTCTGTTTCCTTTTTGGCAGCTTTAATTAGTTTTTTAGATAAAGTATTTTTCTCCCTATAGTTTTTTAGAGCTTCAATGGTGCCATCCTGCTTTAGTAGTGCAAATGCTTTCTTTTTACTGTTAATTGCCTGTCTTACTTCTTTGTTTAGCCACATTGGGTTTTTCCTATTTCTAGTCCTTTTATTCCCACAAGGTATAAACCGCTTACACTGCCTATTTAGGATGTTCTTAAACATTTCCCATTTATTATCTGTATTCTCATTTCTGAGGATATTGTCCCAGTCTACCAGATTAAGGGCATCTCTAAGCTGTTCAAACTTTGCCTTCCTAAAGTTCAATGTTTTTGTGACTCCCTGACAAGTCCCCCTAGTGAAAGACAGGTGAAACTGCACAATATTGTGGTCGCTATTTCCTAAATGCCCAACCACCTGCAGATTTGTTATTCTGTCAGGTCTATTAGATAGTATTAGGTCTAAAAGTGCTGCTCCTCTGGTTGGATTCTGCACCAATTGTGAAAGATAATTTTTCTTGGTTATTAGCAGAAACCTGTTGCCTTTATGGGTTTCACAGGTTTCTGTTTCCCAGTTAATATCCGGGTAGTTAAAGTCCCCCATAACCAGGACCTCATTATGGGTTGCAGCTTCATCTATCTGCTTTAGAAGTAGACTTTCCATGCTTTCTGTTATATTTGGGGGTTTGTAACAGACCCCAATGAGAATTTTGTTACCATTTTTCCCTCCATGAATTTCAACCCATATGGACTCGACATCCTCATTCCCTTCGCTAATATCCTCCCTTAAAGTGGACTTTAGACAAGACTTTACATAGAGACAAACCCCTCCTCCTCTCCGATTTTTACGATCCTTTCTAAACAGACTGTAACCCTGTAAGTTAACTGCCCAGTCATAGCTTTCATCTAACCATGTCTCGGTTATTCCCACTATGTCAAAGTTACCTGTAGATATTTCTGCTTCTAGTTCTTCCATCTTGTTTGTCAGGCTTCTGGCGAGCATGCAGTTTAGAGGATTTTGTTTTGTTCCAATCTCCTCACTGTGGATTGTTTTAGAAATGTTCTTACCTCCCTTCTGAGTATGTTTTCCTGGGTCGTCTTTGTTCGAGTCTAATGTTTTTCTTCCCGTCCCCTCTTCTTCTAGTTTAACGCCCTCCTGATGAGTGTAGCGAGTCTTCTGGCGAATGTGTGTTTCCCAGGTTTGTTGAGGTGTAGTCCGTCTCTGGCGAGGAGTCCATCATACCAGTAATTCACACCGTGGTCCAGGAATCCAAATCCTTGTTGTCTGCACCATCGTCTTAGCCAGTTGTTTGCATCAAGGATCCTGTTCCATCTCCTGGTGCCATGCCCGTCTACTGGAAGGATAGAAGAAAAAACTACCTGTGCATCCAGTTCCTTTACTTTCTTCCCCAACTCTTCAAAGTCCTTGCAGATTGTCGGTAGGTCCTTCCTTGCCGTGTCATTGGTGCCAACATGTATCAGAAGAAATGGGTGGACGTCCTTGGAGCTGAAGAGCTTTGGTATCCTATCGGTCACATCCTTGATCATCGCACCTGGAAGGCAGCATACTTCTCTTGCAGTTATGTCCGGTCTGCAGATGGCTGCTTCGGTGCCTCTCAGTAGTGAGTCTCCCACCACCACCACTCTTCGTTGCTTCTTGGCTGTACTTTTTGCTGTCACTTGTTGCTGTGTGCCCTTTTCTTTTTTGCTTGCTGGTATTGCTTCATTCTTAGGTGTGCCATCTTCATCCTCTACAAAGATTTGATATCGGTTCTTCAGTTGTGTGGTTGGTGCGGAGGAATAGCCAAATCATAGACCACAGGGATGACCTGTTCCAGAACCTTGAAAGGGCCTATGTAGCGAGGCGCAAATTTAGTGGACTCAACTCGCAGCCTGTTACGGGCGGAGAGCCACACTAAGTCGCCAGGAGCAAAGGTCGGAGCAGGGCGCAGGTGTGCATCAGCAGAAACCCTCATTCTCTCCTTGGAGGCCCGGATGGCATCATGTGTGCGGTCCCAAATGTCACATGCCTCCACCGCCCAGTCTGCCACCTTAGAATCGGTGGATGACATGGGCATGGGCACAGGAACACGCGGATGCTGGCCGTAATTAAGGAGAAAAGGAGTCTGCCCGGTAGAGTCAGCTATGGTGTTGTTCAAAGCAAATTCCGCCCAAGGTAGCAAAGATGCCCAGTCATCCTGCATGGTGGAGACAAAATGTCGTAAGTATGTGACCAGAATCTGGTTGGCCCTCTCTGCCAACCCATTCGTCTCAGGATGATAAGCAGAAGAGAGATTAAGCTCAATGCTGAGTAAACGACAGAGTTCTCTCCAGAACCGAGACGCAAACTGAGGACCTCTGTCACTGCCAATTTTGTCAGGCATGCCATGCAAACGGAAAACATGTTTGACGAACAACGCCGCTAAAGCCCGTGCAAAAGGTAACCGTGGAAGCGGAACCAAGTGCACCATCTTAGAAAAATGGTCTGTGACTACCCAGCTAACTATTGCTATGAGACTTGGGTAAGCCTACCACGAAGTCCATCCCAACCATCTCCTAGGGCCTGTCTGCCACCGGCAGGGGGTACAGTTGCCCAGCAGGCCATTGCCGAGGAGACCGATTCTTGGCACAGGAGACACACACCCGAATATAGTCCCCGACGTCACGGGCCATATGCGTCCACCAGTACGTCCTCGCCAAGAGCTCAGATGTCCTCTTGGTCCCAAAATGTCCACCCACTCTGGGCGAGTGAGCGCAAGAGAGAACCTCCGGTCGCAAATTAGATGGAACGAAAGTCTTGCCTGGGGGCACAGACTCTAGCGAAACCGGAGCCACAGTTCTCAGGCTCTCTGGAGGGACAATAAGCCGAGGCTCCTCTTCCTCCTCCTCTGATGACACTACAGAGCGAGAGAGAGCGTCGGCACGAACGTTCTCCCCGGAAAGAAAATGGAGGGTGAAATGGAACCGGGAGAAGAGCAGGGACCATCTAGCCTGACGAGAATTTAGCCGCTGGGCTGTCTGTAAATATACCAAGTTCTTGTGGTCTGTGAACACCTGGAAGGGAAAGCGAGCTCCCTCCAGAAGATGTCTCCACTCTGAGAAAGCCAACTTTATAGCTAGCGACTCCCTGTCCCTGATGGAATAATTCCTCTCCGCCGGCGAAAAGGTCTTAGAGAAGAAGCAAGGATGCTTCCGACCTTGAGCATCCTTTTGGACTTTTGGAAGATGACTGCTCCAGCACCAACGGATGAGGTATCCACCTCCATAATAAATGGCTTATCTACATCGGGGCGATGTAGGATGGGAGCGCTAGCGAAGTGTGACTTAATGGAGTTAAAGGCCTTGGAGACCTCCTCAGACCACAACTTGGGATTTGCCCCCTTCTAGGTGAGGGAAACCAAGGGAGCCACCAAAGTTGAGAAGTGGGGAATGAACTGGCGATAGTAATTGATGAACCCCATAAAGCGCTGCACCGCTTTGAGAGAATGGGGTTCCTGCCAGTCCATCACAGCCTGTAGTTTGGCAGGATCCATAGCCAATCCCTGGGCGGAGTGTTAAGATCCGGTGACCTTGGAGCAGCATGAAAACTTTCGCTGGAGTAAGTGGTCACTATACTGACCGGAATCCTGATCTTAACACCGCAACTAGAAGTAGCCGTGGCGTGTACCTAACCAATCCTAGACACCTCGTCACAGCCGGAGGACTAATTACCCCTAAAGATGGAAATAGGAATACTATCTTGCCTCAGAGCAGAACCCCAAAGGATAGACAGCCCCCCACAAATATTGGCGGTGAGTTGGAGAGGAAAAAACATACACAGGCAGAAAAACAGGATTTAGCACAAGAGGCCACTCTAGCTACATAGGACAAGATAGGACAGAGTTCTGTGCGGTCAGTATTAAAACCCTTCAAAAAATATCCACAGCAGAATATACAAAAACTTCCTACATCTAACTAAAGACGTAGGAGCGTAAATCTGCAACTCCAGCGAATCCTACACTCAGAGCAGGAATACAATCAAAAACAAGCACACAGCAGTGTGCCACAGAAAAAGAAACAGACATTTATCTTTGCTGAAATGGCAACCAAGCAGGAGAAGCCAGAAAGAGATCCATAATATCCCAAAACACATTGACAACTGGCAAGGACTAATGAGTCCTGCAAGCCTAAATACCCCAGTCAGAACTGCAATTAGCAGATACACCTGTCCAAGACTGCGGCCCAGGAACAACTGCATTACCATCTACTACCACCAGAGGTAGCTCAAAAGCAGAATTCACAACAGCGGAGATGATATTGCCTAGGAAAGGTAAGGACTCCTGCTCAAACACACACTTCTCCAACTTGGCATAGAGGGAGTTTGCCCATAGGAGGTCGAAGACTTTGCAAACATCTCTCCGGTGGGAGTCAATATCTGGAGAGTAGATGAGAATATCATCCAGATAGACTACGACCGAGGTGGAAAGCATATCCCGGAAGATGTCATTCACAAAGTCTTGGAAAACGGCTGGGGCATTACAGAGCCCAAAGGGCATCACCAGATATTCATAGTGCCCATCCCTGGTGTTAAAAGCCGACTTCCATTCGTCCTCCTCACGGATGCGAATCAGGTTGTAAGCACCCCGCAGATCTAATTTAGTGAATACCCTTGCTCCCCGAAGCCTATCAAAAAGCTCAGATATCAGGGGCAAAGGATACTTATTCTTAACGGTAATGGCGTTAAGACACCTGTAGTCTATGCATGGACGTAAGTCTCCACTCTTCTTCTGCACGAAGAAGAACCCAGCCCCTGCAGGTGACACTGACTTCCTAATGAATCCTCTTGCCAGATTCTCTTGAATATACTGAGACATTGCCTCCGTCTCCGGGAGAGATAACGGATAGACTCGACCCCAGGGAGGCTCAGCACCAGGCAAGAGATGAATCGGACAGTCATAGGGGCGGTGGGGCGGAAGGGTCTCTGCCGCCTTTTTGGAGAACACGTCCACATAGGACCAATATTGCTTGGGGAGAGAGGATAGATCTGCGGGTATCTCAGTAGTGGCAACCTGAACGCACTCCCTCTGACACCTACCCCAAGATTCACCCCATCCCAGAATTCTGCCTGAGGACCACTCGATATGAGGAGAGTGGTACCGTAGCCAGGGTATCCCCAACAGGACCTCATCAATTCCCTCATGAATGACGAGCAGAGATATAATCTCCTGATGGGATGGTGACATGGACAGAGTAAAAGGGATGGTCTGGTGTGTTATCTGTGAGGGCAGTGTCGACCCATTCACCACTCGTACCGTTACTGGTTGAGCTAGCATCACCAGGGGTATTGCGTGACGTTGGGCGAAGGCAGAAGACATAAACTTGCCCTCCGCCCCAGAATCCACGCAGAGCTCTACCGAGTGGGTGGATGAGCCTATAGTAATTGTCCCCTTAAAGGACAATTTGGAGGCAAATGTCGCCATGTCTAGTGTACCTCCACCTACTACCACTAGACGCTGACGTTTCCTCGATCGCTGGGGACATCTGGTGGCAAGATGTCCTGACTGCTGGCAAACATGACAGACCTTGAGTACATTAGCGGTCCGGGACTTGGATCACGCTCGTGACTCTTCCATGGCCTCATGTGACTCAGGGACTAGGACCGGAGATTCCAGAGGTTTGGCGAAGGTTTGAGCCAGCCGAAACCTCTGCCTACACTGGGCTCGCTCTAACCTCCGCTTGTTAAAATGGAGGTCAATATGAGTGGAGACAGCTATTAACTCCTCCAGTGTGGCAGGAATCTCCCTAATGGCCAGAGCGTCCTTCACGTGATCAGCCAGCCCCCTCCAAAATATGGGGATAAGGGCTTTATCCGACCACTCCAGCTCAGATGCTAGGGTACGGAAGTGGACGGCAAAATGGCCGACCAAGGACAAACCCTGAGTCAATGCCAGCAGTTGGAGCACCGTGTCATGGGTGACTCGAGGTCCTAAAAAGACCTGTTTCAGAGTGCTCAGGAACAGCGGAGCACTCTGCACCACATGATCGCCACGCTCCCACTGCGGCGTAGCCCATTCCAGCGCCCTGTCCGACAAGAGAGACACAATAAATCCCACCTTTGCCCACTCTGTGGGAAAACGTGCAGCCAGGAGCTCGAGATAAATAGAGCACTGACTCACGAAACCCCTACAAGATTTAATATCTCCAGAAAATTTTTCTGGCAGCGGGAGGCAAGATAATGTCGGAACAGGGGTGGCAGTGGACAAGGTTGCTGCAGCCACGCTAGCAGCCTGGACAACAACTGTGGTAACATCCACAGCTGAGGTTGCGCTCTCGAGAGCCGCCAACCTATCCTCCAGCTGCTGGATATACCGCAAGGACTGCTGTATGTCCGCCATTTACTAGCCAGACCCTGGCGCTAGTATTCTGTTAGGGCTAGCGGAACGCACCGAGTAAATATAGATGTTTTACTGTAACTGTTGCGTTCGCAGCCCAGGGTCCATCGTGCAGGAGAACCTGCTGCTAGCAATGGCGGCACTATATGGCGATATGAACTAGCTCTGTTATTTCACAGAGAAGCCGTGAAAGCAAAGCACTGCACCCTGTTAGACTTCACAGAGGCACAGGCTAACTGCCCAACAGAGAGCAGTCAGTGGTCATGCATGCACACAAAACTCCTTGCCGGAGGTGCCAGCATTCTAGGGGCTTATTTCAGCCAGGTCCCTGAATACATACAAACACACAATCTCCTCGCCGGAGGTGCCAGCATTCTAGGGGCTTATTTCAGCTGGGTCCCTGAACACAATCTTACATGACCACACTGGCGCAAAGCACATAACTTAGAAAGATACTAGCGCATGGCCGTGCGGCCATGCGAGCCTTAACCCCTTTACCCCCAAGGGTGGTTTGCACGTTAATGACCGGGCCAATTTTGACAATTCTGACCACTGTCCCTTTATGAGGTTATAACTCTGGAACGCTAGAATGGATCCCGGTGATTCTGACATTGTTTTCTCGTGACATATTGTACTTCATGATAGTGGTAAAATTTCTTTGATATTACCTGCGTTTATTTGTGAAAAAAAACGGAAATTTGGTGACAATTTTGAAAATTTCGCAATTTTCCAACTTTGAATTTTTATGCAATTAAATTACAGAGATATGTCACAAATTTTTTTTTTGTTAGGGCGTTATAAGGGTTAAAAGTTGACCAGCAATTTCTCATTTTTACAACACCATTTTTTTTTAGGGTACACATCTCATTTGAAGTCATTTTGAGGGGTCTATATGATAGAAAATACCCAAGTGTGACACCATTCTAAAACTGCACCCCTCAAGGTGCTCAAAACCACATTCAAGAAGTTTATTAACCCTTCAGGTGTGCCACAGGAATTTTTGGAATGTTTAAATAAAAATGAACATTTAACTTTTTTTCACAAAAAATTTACTTCAGCTCCAATTTGTTTTATTTTACCAAGGGCAACAGGAGAAAATTGACCTCAAAAGTTGTTGTACAATTTGTCCTGAGTACGCCGATACCCCATATGTGGGGGTAATGGGCGCATGACAGAGCTCGGAAGCGAAGGAGCGCCATTTGACTTTTCAATGCAAAATTGACTGGAATCGAGATGGGACGCCATTTGCGTTTGGAGAGCCCCTGATGTGCCTAAACATTGAAACACCCACAAGTGACACCATTTTGGAAAGTAGACCCCCTAAGGAACTTATCTAGAAGTGTGGTGAGCACTTTGACCCACCAAGTGCTTCACAGAAGTTTATAATGCAGAACCGTAAAAATAAAAATTCATATTTTTTCACAAAAATTATCTTTTCTCCCCCAATTTTTTATTTTCCCAAGGGTAAGAGAAGAAATTGGACCCCAATAGTTGTTGTACAATTTGTCCTGAGTACGCTGATACCCCATATGTGGGGGTAAACCACTGTTTGGGCGCATGGGAGAGCTCGGAAGGGAAGGAGCGCCGTTTGACTTTTCAATGCAAAATTGACAGGAATTGAGATGGGACGCCATGTTGCATTTGGAGAGCCACTGATGTGCCTAAACATTGAAACCCCCACAAGTTACACCATTTTGGAAAGTAGACCCCCTAAGGAACTTATCTAGATGTGTGGTGAGCACTTTGACCCACCAAGGTCTTCACAGAAGTTTATAATGCAGAGCCGTAAAAAATAAAACAAACATTTTTTCCCACAAAAATTATTTTTGAGCCCCCAGTTTTGTATTTTCCCGAGGGTAACAGGAGAAATTGGACCCCAAAAGTTGTTGGCCAATTTGTCCTGAGTGCTCTGATACCCCATATGTGGGGTTGAACCATTGTTCTGGTGCATGGGAGGGCTTGGAAGGGAAGGAGCGCCATTTGGAATGCAGACTTAGATGAAATAGTCTGCAGGCATCACATTGCGTTTGCAGAGCCCCTAATGTACCTAAACAGTAGAAACCCCTACAGGTGACACCATATTGGAAACTAGACCCCCCAAGGAACTTATCTAGATGTGATGTGAGAACTTTTAACCCCCAAGTGTTTCACTACTGTTTATAACGCAGAGCCGTGAAAAAAAAAAATAAAAAAATTTCCCCCCAAAATGGGAAAATGGAAACAAATACATTTTTTTAATTTTTCCCTAACTAAGGGGGTGATGAAGGGGGGTTTGATTTACATTTATAGCGGGGTTTTTAGCGGATTTTTTATGATTGGCAGCCGTCACACACTGAAAGAAGCTTTTTATTGCAAAAAATATTTTTTGCGTTACCACATTTTGAAAGCTATAATTTTTCCATATTTTGGTCCACAGAGTCATGTGATGTCTTGTCTTTTGCGGGATGAGTTGACGTTTTTATTGGTAACATTTTCGGGCATGTGACTTTTTTTGATCGCTTTTTATTCCGATTTTTGTGAGGCAGAATGACCAAAATCCAGCTATTCATGAATTTCCTTTGGGGGAGGCGTTTATACCGTTCCGCGTTTGGTAAAATTGATAAAGCAGTTTTATTCTTCAGGTCAGTACGATTACAGCGATACCTCATTTATATCATTTTTTATGTTTTGGCGCTTTTATACGATAAAAACTATTTTATAGAAAAAATAATTACCGTATATACTCGAGTATAAGCCGAGATTTTCAGCCCATTTTTTTGGACTGAAAGTTCCCCTCTCGGCTTATACTCGAGTCATACCCGGGGGTCGGCAGGGGAGGGGGGGGCGGGGGCTGTCTAGTTATACTTACCTACTCCTGGTGCAGTCCCTGCAGTCCCTGCTTTTTCCAGCGCTGCAGATTCTTCCTGTACTGAGCGGTCACATGGCACCGCTCATTACAGTAATGAATATGCGGCTCCACCTCCCATAGAGGTGGAGCCGCATATTCATTACTGTAATGATCGGTGTTACAGAATCCCCCAGCACCAAGAATGTTATGCAGTATATGTATGTATAATAGTTTCCATGTGAAATGCATCAGTCCACAGGCTGCGCCCCTGGACAAGATATTCTCTTTCTGACCTCCCACCTTTGTAATTCCCACAGTAAATATCGGCAGGCTCCGGCCCCCTGCGGCTATTGTAATGTATGTCTGGAATAGGCTATTTTCCTATTGGCCTGCCCTGTGTATCTGTGTTATATATTCTGTGTGCTGTAAATAAAGGGCGTTCTTAGACTGGAAATACGTGGAGAAGCAGTTAGCTTTTATATGCTCTCATGTAATCAAGAAATTCCTGCCAGCGTCCTTCATTCAGAATCTAGCAAAAGCAGAGTGGACCTCCTGAAACACGGGGGTGCTGGTGGCAGACAGCGGGATGTGATACCCCTTCTACAGGAGGAAAGGAATGAATGGAAGACTACTAGAAGATTAGGAGGCTAATTTGCATATTCCAGGTGCCTTCTGGGAAAAGCGAAGAGTCTCCCTAAGCTAGAAGATCGCTGGCTACAGCCGGGACCAGCTGCTTGGAAAGCATCACCAAACCAGGGATTCAAGCTTGAGGAGGCTAATTTGCATATTCCAGGTGCCTTCTGGGAAAAGCAAAGAGTCTCCCTAAGCTAGAAGATCGTTGGGTACAGCTGGGACCAGCTGCTTGGAAAGCATCACCAAACCAGGGATTCAAGCTTGAGGAGGCTAATTTGCATATTCCAGGTGCCTTCTGGGAAAAGCGAAGAGTCTCCCTAAGCTAGAAGATCGTTGGGTACAGCCGGGACCAGCTGCTTGGAAAGCATCACCAAACCAGGGATTCAAGCTTGAGGAGGCTAATTTGCATATTCCAGATGCCTTCTGGGAAAAGCGAAGAGTCTCCCTAAGCTAGAAGATCGTTGGGTACAGCCGGGACCAGCTGCTTGGAAAGCATCACCAAACCAGGGATTCAAGCTTGAGGAGGCTAATTTGCATATTCCAGGTGCCTTCTGGGAAAAGCGAAGAGTCTCCCTAAGCTAGAAGATCGTTGGGTACAGCCGGGACCAGCTGCTTGGAAAGCATCACCAAACCAGGGATTCAAGCTTGAGGAGGCTAATTTGCATATTCCAGGTGCCTTCTGTGAAAAGCGAAGTCTCACTAATCTTGAAGATCGTTGGGTACAGCCGGGACCAGCTGCTTGGAAAGCATCACCAAACCAGGGATTCAAGCTTGAGGAGGCTAATTTGCGTATTCCAGGTGCCTTCTGGGAAAAGCGAAGAGTCTCCCTAAGCTAGAAGATCGTTGGGTACAGCCGGGACCAGCTGCTTGGAAAGCATCACCAAACCAGGGATTCAAGCTTGAGGAGGCTAATTTGTATATTCCAGGTGCCTTCTGGGAAAAGCAAAGAGTCTCCCTAAGCTAGAAGATCATTGGGTACAGCCGGGACCAGCTGCTTGGAAAGCATCACCAAACCAGGGATTCAAGCTTGAGGAGGCTAATTTGCATATTCCAGGTGCCTTCTGGGAAAAGCGAAGAGTCTCCCTAAGCTAGAAGATCGTTGGGTACAGCCGGGACCAGCTGCTTGGAAAGCATCACCAAACCAGGGATTCAAGCTTGAGGAGGCCAATTTGCATATTCCAGGTGCCTTCTGGGAAAAGCGAAGAGTCTCCCTAAGCTAGAAGATCGTTGGGTACAGCCGGGACCAGCTGCTTGGAGAGCATCACCAAACCAGGGATTCAAGCTTGAGGAGGCTAATTTGCATATTCCAGGTGCCTTCTGGGAAAATCGAAGAGTCTCCCTAAGCTAGAAGATCGTTGGGTACAGCCGGGACCAACTGCTTGGAGAGCATCACCAAACCAGGGATTCAAGCTTGAGGAGGCTAATTTGCATATTCCAGGTGCCTTCTGGGAAAAGCGAAGAGTCTCCCTAAGCTAGAAGATCGTTGGGTACAGCCGGGACCAGCTGCTTGGAAAGCATCACCAAACCAGGGATTCAAGCTTGAGGAGGCTAATTTGCATATTCCAGGTGCCTTCTGGGAAAAGCGAAGAGTCTCCCTAAGCTAGAAGATCGTTGGGTACAGCCGGGACCAGCTGCTTGGAGAGCATCACCAAACCAGGGATTCAAGCTTGAGGAGGCTAATTTGCATATTCCAGGTGCCTTCTGGGAAAATCGAAGAGTCTCCCTAAGCTAGAAGATCGTTGGGTACAGCCGGGACCAGCTGCTTGGAGAGCATCACCAAACCAGGGATTCAAGCTTGAGGAGGCTAATTTGCATATTCCAGGTGCCTTCTGGGAAAAGCGAAGAGTCTCCCTAAGCTAGAAGATCGTTGGGTACAGCCGGGACCAGCTGCTTGGAAAGCATCACCAAACCAGGGATTCAAGCTTGAGGAGGCTAATTTGAATATTCCAGGTGCCTTCTGGGAAAAGCGAAGAGTCTCCCTAAGCTAGAAGATCGTTGGGTACAGCCGGGACCAGCTGCTTGGAAAGCATCACCAAACCAGGGATTCAAGCTTGAGGAGGCTAATTTGCATATTCCAGGTGCCTTCTGGGAAAAGCGAAGAGTCTCCCTAAGCTAGAAGATCGTTGGGTACAGCCGGGACCAGCTGCTTGGAAAGCATCACCAAACCAGGGATTCAAGCTTGAGGAGGCTAATTTGCATATTCCAGGTGCCTTCTGGGAAAAGCGAAGAGTCTCCCTAAGCTAGAAGATCGTTGGGTACAGCCGGGACCAGCTGCTTGGAAAGCATCACCAAACCAGGGATTCAAGCTTGAGGAGGCTAATTTGCATATTCCAGGTGCCTTCTGGGAAAAGTGAAGAGTCTCCCTAAGCTAGAAGATCGTTGGGTACAGCCGGGACCAGCTGCTTGGAGAGCATCACCAAACCAGGGATTCAAGCTTGAGGAGGCTAATTTGCATATTCCAGGTGCCTTCTGGGAAAATCGAAGAGTCTCCCTAAGCTAGAAGATCGTTGGGTACAGCCGGGACCAGCTGCTTGGAGAGCATCACCAAACCAGGGATTCAAGCTTGAGGAGGCTAATTTGCATATTCCAGGTGCCTTCTGGGAAAAGCGAAGAGTCTCCCTAAGCTAGAAGATCGTTGGGTACAGCCGGGACCAGCTGCTTGGAAAGCATCACCAAACCAGGGATTCAAGCTTGAGGAGGCTAATTTGAATATTCCAGGTACCTTCTGGGAAAAGCGAAGAGTCTCCCTAAGCTAGAAGATCGTTGGGTACAGCCGGGACCAGCTGCTTGGAAAGCATCACCAAACCAGGGATTCAAGCTTGAGGAGGCTAATTTGCATATTCCAGGTGCCTTCTGGGAAAAGCGAAGAGTCTCCCTAAGCTAGAAGATCGTTGGGTACAGCCGGGACCAGCTGCTTGGAAAGCATCACCAAACCAGGGATTCAAGCTTGAGGAGGCTAATTTGCATATTCCATGTGCCTTCTGGGAAAAGCGAAGAGTCTCCCTAAGCTAGAAGATCGTTGGGTACAGCCGGGACCAGCTGCTTCGAAAGCATCACCAAACCAGGGATTCAAGCTTCAGGAGGCTAATTTGCATATTCCAGGTGCCTTCTGGGAGAAGCGAAGTCTCCCTAAGCTAGAAGATCGTTGGGTACAGCCGGGACCAGCTGCTTCGAAAGCATCACCAAACCAGGGATTCAAGCTTCAGGAGGCTAATTTGCATATTCCAGGTGCCTTCTGGGAAAAGCGAAGAGTCTCCCTAAGCTAGAAGATCGTTGGGTACAGCCGGGACCAGCTGCTTGGAGAGCATCACCAAACCAGGGATTCAAGCTTGAGGAGGCTAATTTGCATATTCCAGGTGCCTTCTGGGAAAATCGAAGAGTCTCCCTAAGCTAGAAGATCGTTGGGTACAGCCGGGACCAGCTGCTTGGAAAGCATCACCAAACCAGGGATTCAAGCTTGAGGAGGCTAATTTGCATATTCCAGGTGCCTTCTGGGAAAAGCGAAGAGTCTCCCTAAGCTAGAAGATCGTTGGGTACAGCCGGGACCAGCTGCTTCGAAAGCATCACCAAACCAGGGATTCAAGCTTCAGGAGGCTAATTTGCATATTCCAGGTGCCTTCTGGGAGAAGCGAAGTCTCCCTAAGCTACAAGATCGTTGGGTACAGCCGGGACCATCTGCTTGGAAAGCATCACCAAACCGCGCGCCTTACGGCCTGTAGGACATTATTGCAAGAGAGCTTGGCTGAGTAGATTACACAAGAAGGAAAACACACAGCAAGTCAGCAGGATCTAGGAGCAACATGGCAGATGTGACAACCTACATGGTGAGCTGCAGCATGTGCTACATGTTCACAGATCGACCAGAAGAAGAATCCAATTTCACCTGTCAGAAGTGTAGACTAGTGGCCCTTTTAGAAGAAAAGGTGCGGGGTCTGGAAGAAAGAATAGCAACTCTGAAACTCATCAAAGAGAATGAAGACTTTCTAGACAGAACAGAAGCATCTCTACTGATCACAGAAGGTGAAAAAAGTGTCAGAGAACCTCCAAAAGCAGATGAGTGGAAGCATGTGACCAAAAGAAGCAAGAAGACCATGGAGAAATCACCAACCACACAACTGAAGAACCGATATCAAATCTTTGTAGAGGATGAAGATGGCACACCTAAGGATGAAGCAATACCAGCAAGCAAAAAAGAAAAGGGCACACAGCAACAAGTGACAGCAAAAAGTACAGCCAAGAAGCAACGAAGAGTGTGTTGCAGAGTGCGTCTTCTTGCAGTCACCGCTGTACTTAGGAGAGCTTCAATCAGCAAGATATCTTGAGTAAACAGTATTTACTTCATACTGGATAAACATGAGATACAATTCAGTGTCACACAGTCCGTGCACTGAAGACAACACATTCATGAAGCAAAACCGAAAGTAAGAAAGCAACCAACCAACCACTGAGAGCTTCCCTCCCCACATTACAGCAAGTATATTACTTTACACACTATCGCCATCTGCTGTATGGTTAGTATAAAGTCCTCCTTTCACTTAGAATAAGTCCCAATCTGTTGCATATGCCAACACCCTTTCTCAACAGTAAGGACTTATTCAATCAAACCCAACTTTTTTATTAGTCTCTGATGTTTATCAGCATTCAACGCCTTCGTGAAAATGTCTGCTGTCATTTCTTCAGTAGGACAGTACTCTAACTTCAAGACTCCTTGTTCCTGATGATCTCTCAAGAAATGATATTTCACATCAATATGCTTGGTTCTTGGATTGACTCTTTCCATCTGAGCAAGAACAAGACATCCTTGATTGTCCTCTTTTAGTTTTGTTGGTGCCAACTGTGGTTGTCCTAATTCTGTCAACAATTGTCTTAACCACAGTACTTCTTGACTCGCATGTGCTGCGGCAACATATTCTGCTTCTGTTGAAGATAGTGTCACAATTGACTGTTTCTTACTTGTCCAACTTATTGGTCCACCTGAGAGGAAAAAAATATGTCCACTGGTAGATCTTCTGTCAGTTGGATCTCCAGCCCAATCTGCATCAACATATCCTGTTAAAATGCAATCATCGCTTGTGGGTAATTTCAGCTTAACATTGCTAGTTCCTTTCAAATAACGTATTACTCTCTTCACGGCATTCCAATCAGCTTTATTTGGTTTTGATACCTTTCTACTCAGGATTCCTACTGCTGCTGCGATGTCTGGTCTTGTAACGGTCGCTAGATACAGTAGTTTTCCAATTGCTGTTCTGTATTCTTCATTATTTGGTAGCATATTTTGTTCACTGTTCATCTCTTTGAGATAATTAGTTTCCATTGGAGACTTTACTGTTTTTGCATCCTTTAATCCAAATTTTTCTGTTATGTCTTGAATCATGTGATTTTGATTCAGTAGGAAACTTCCATCTTCTTCTCTTTCTACTTGTATTCCTAGATATTGTTTTACATTTCCCAAGTCTTTGATTTCGAAATGTTGCTTCAGGATTTTTAGAATGTTTTCGTTATCCCTTTCTTGTTCAAAACAAATCAAAATGTCGTCTACATATATGAGTATGTAAATCCATCTATTAATCAGCCTTTTTGTGTATAAGCATGGATCAGCTTTGCTTCTTTGAAATTTTTCATTTGTAAGTACTTCCGTGATTTTGTCATTCCACGCTTTAGCTGCTTGCTTTAAACCAGATATGCTTTTCTGTAGAACACAAACTTTGTTTGGATTTCTTTCATCTTTGAATCCTGGAGGTTGTTCCATATAAATGTCTTCTGTTAAATCTCCATTCAGAAAAGCTGTCTTTACATCCAGATGTCTCAGTTGCATCTGTTTCATTGCTGCAACTGTAAGTAAAGTTCTTATTGTAGTGTGTTTGACAACTGGAGCAAATGTTTCATCATAGTCTTCTCCATATTTTTGAGAATACCCTTTAGCTACAAGTCTTGCTCGGTATCTTTCAGCTGTGCCATCTGTTTGGTATTTAACTTTAAAAATCCATTTACATCCTATGGTTTTTCTTCCTTCTGGTAAATCTGTTACTGTCCATGTATTTGAATCTTGCATGGATTTAATTTCTGTTTCTGTTGCTTCTATCCATTTATTAGCTTCTTCCACTGGCAGTTTAGATATTTCTTCCCAAGAAGTAGGCTCATAGATTTTTCTTGTGCTTGTCTTGTATGAGAGACGTTTTGGTGGTTTTCCTTTGTTCTCTCTCATTGAACGTCTTGGTTCTGTGTCTGTTTGTAGTTGTGATTCTTCACTTTCAGTATTTTGTTCTTCATTAACTTCTGCTTCTTTCTCATCAGATATTTCTTCAGTTGTGTCATTATTGGTTTTCTCATTTTTTGTTTCAACTGAAATCATAATATCTTTATTCAAATCTTCAATGAATGTCACACTGTTACTCACCGTAACTCTGTCTGTTTTGGGATCTAGGATTCTGTATCCTTTGCAATTTTCACTATATCCAACAAATATTCCTTCCATGGATCTGTTTTGAAGTTTGGAACGTTTTTCTGTTGGAATGAATATGAAAACTTTACATCCAAAAACTTTTAAATGATTGACACTTGGTTTCATACCTTGCCACAGTTCATATGGAGTTTTCGTCAGTTTTCTGGAAAAAAGTCGGTTCTGTAGATAAGTAGCTGTCATTGCTGCCTCACCCCAATATTTCTCTGGTAGTTTGGAATCAGTCAGCATAGATCTTATCATCTCTGTTAGAGTTCTGTTTTTCCTTTCTGCTACTCCATTTTGTTCAGGTGTGTATGGAACCGTTTTTTGGTGTTCTATCCCATTTTGTCTTAAGTAGTCTTCTATTCTGTGACCTGTAAATTCACCTCCATTATCACTTCTGATGACAATTGGCTTCCTTTGAAATTTGTTACTTGATCTTGTTACATAGTCTACAAGTTTATCAAAAACTTCACTTTTGTTTTTAATTAAGTATGTGACTGTGTATCTTGAGTAATCGTCTATAAAAGTCAACATGTATCTATTGCCTCCTGATGTAGTCACTTTCATGGGTCCACATACGTCACTATGCACCAAATCAAGTGGTCTTTCGCTTTTCATCTCACTTTCTTTTGGAATAGATATCCTTGTGGCTTTGGATTTTATACAACAATCACATCTTATGGTAATTGAGCAATCTGATATCTTTAAATCTTTTGTCAATTCTTTTCTCTGTAGTTCCCTTATACTGTCAGGGTGTCTATGTCCTAGACGTCTATGCCACATGTGAATACAGTTTTTGTGATCATGTGTACATACCTTCATCTGTTCCTTTGGTGTGTCAAAATGATATAATTGTTCATCTGCCTTGACTTTGGTTATCACCTTGTTTCCTGCAATAATTGCACACTCATTGTCTTTGAATTTCACTGTAAGTCCTTTTGCTGTTAAACGTTTCACAGATAGTAATCCGCCTTCCAATTTTGGAACATACAACACATCTTGTACAAGTATCTTTGAATCTTGTCCGAACTTGTTTGAACAATTTAGCATACCTTGTCCGATACCTTCTGCGGTTATTTTGCTTCCATCTGCGAGATAAATGGCTTCTTTCTTATCTAAATCAAGATCAGTAAAGAAATTCTTGTCACTTGTCATATGACTCGTTGCTCCTGAATCAATAAACCAACCAAGTGATGATTTCTTGTCTGTTACTTTAAATGTGCCATTCCAATTATTCTCACATGAATCAGAAATTGTGTTTTTTACTTTCTCTGTATGCTTTTTATGTTGTAATTTTTGTTGTTCTGCTTTCCATATGGTACAGTCTTTCTTTAAATGACCTTTTTTCTTACATCTGAAGCATTCTCTTGTCTCTTTATTATAGGGTTTTTGGAATTCTGTAGCTTTAAGAGCGTTTTCACTGTCCTTTTCAGTAGAAGAATCATTTCTTTGTTCTTTTCTTCTCTGATATTCATCTATTAGTCTTGTTTTCACAAAATCTAATGTAATGTCAGTTTCTGGTCTCGTCTCAAGGGCATTTATCAAGGCTGTATACGAATCTGGTAAACTGCACAACAATATAGCTGCTACATGACTTTCTTTAATATCTTCACCAATAGATCTTAGCTGTGATATCACTTCCATCATTGAGAATATGTGCTTCTGCATATCGTCATTTGCACTCAATCTCATACTGTACAGCTTTCTTAATAAAAAACAACTTGTGATTCAAGCTAGGTCTTTCATACAGTTTTCTTAATGCTTCCCATATTCCCTTAGCTGTTTCTTCATCTCTTATATGTATTAATTGAGCATCATCCACTAATAAGCTAATGGTGGCTCTCGCTTGTATATCCTTCTTATCCCATGTCTGATTATCTTGAACTGGTCTTGCTGTAACAATTACTTCCCATAGATCATCCTTAGATAACAACATCTCTACTTTGAATTTCCATAACTGATAATTTTCACTATTCAGTTTAGCTACTGTAAATTTCAGTTCTGTGTTACTCATCATCTTTATATAGTCTTACTTGTTTAGAGAGTTGTACTGAAGATATTCTCCTGTATGTCCTGTGAATTCTCTGCAATTATATCCAGCTCCTGGGATGCTGAATTCCTCTGTCACTCTGTATCTGGATTTAGTTCCTTCTGTTTACAGAGCTTATCTGTGTGCTCCGTTATCTGGGCTATAAACCAGGATCCTTCTGCCTGAGCTTGTAGTGCAGACCTGTAGTGTCTGGGGTGCCTGGGTTGCCTGGGTTTATCTGGGGTGTCTGGGGTTATCTGGGGTGCCTGGGCTTATCTGGGGTTATCTGGGGTGCCTGGGCCCATAACCTGTTGCAGAGTGCGTCTTCTTGCAGTCACCGCTGTACTTAGGAGAGCTTCAGTCAGCAAGATATCTTGAGTAAACAGTATTTACTTCATACTGGATAAACATGAGATACAATTCAGTGTCACACAGTCCGTGCACTGAACACAACACATTCATGAAGAAAAGCAAAACCGAAAGTAAGAAAGCAACCAACCAACCACTGAGAGCTTCCCTCCCCACATTACAGCAAGTATATTACTTTACACACTATCGCCATCTGCTGTCTGGTTAGTATAAAGTCCTCCTTTCACTTATAATAAGTCCCAATCTGTTGCATATGCCAACAGAGTGGTGGTGGTGGGAGACTCACTACTGAGAGGCACAGAAGCAGCCATCTGCAGACCGGACATAACTGCAAGAGAAGTATGCTGCCTTCCAGGTGCGATGATCAAGGATGTGACCGATAGGATACCAAAGCTCTTCAGCTCCAAGGACGTCCACCCATTTCTTCTGATACATGTTGGCACCAATGACACGGCAAGGAAGGACAATCTGCAAAGACTTTGAAGAGTTGGGGAAGAAAGTAAAGGAACTGGATGCACAGGTAGTTTTTTCTTCTATCCTTCCAGTAGACGGGCATGGCACCAGGAGATGGAACAGGATCCTTGATGCAAACAACTGGCTAAGACGATGGTGCAGACAACAAGGATTCGGATTCCTGGACCACGGTGTGAATTACTGGTACGATGGACTCCTCGCCAGAGATGGACTACACCTCAACAAACCTGGGAAACACACATTCGCCAGAAGACTCGCTACACTCATCAGGAGGGCGTTAAACTAGAAGAAGAGGGGACGGGAAGAAAAACATTAGACTTGAACAAAGAAGACCCAGGAAAACATACTCAGATGGGAGGTAAGAACATTTCTAAAACAATCCACAGCGAGGAGATTGGAACAAAACAAAATCCTCTAAACTGCATGCTCGCAAACGCCAGAAGCCTGACAAACAAGATGGAAGAACTAGAAGCAGAAATATCTACAGGTAACTTTGACATAGTGGGAATAACCGAGACGTGGTTAGATGAAAGCTATGACTGGGCAGTTAACTTACAGGGTTACAGTCTGTTTAGAAAGGATCGTAAAAATCGGAGAGGAGGAGGGGTTTGTCTCTATGTAAAGTCTTGTCTAAAGTCCACTTTAAGGGAGGATATTAGCGAAGGAAATGAGGATGTCGAGTCCATATGGGTCGAAATTCATGGAGGGAAAAATGGTAACAAAATTCTCATTGGGGTCTGTTACAAACCCGCAAATATAACAGAAACCATGGAAAGTCTATTTCTAAAGCAGATAGATGAAGCTGCAACCCATAATGAGGTCCTGGTTATGGGGGACTTTAACTACCCGGATATTAACTGGGAAAAAGAAACCTGTGAAACCCATAAAGGCAACAGGTTTCTGCTAATAACCAAGAAAAATTATCTTTCACAATTGGTGCAGAATCCAACCAGAGGAGCAGCACTTTTAGACCTAATACTATCTAATAGACCTGACAGAATAACAAATCTGCAGGTGGTCGGGCATCTAGGAAATAGCGACCACAATATTGTGCAGTTTCACCTGTCTTTCACTAGGGGGACTTGTCCGGGAGTCACAAAAACACTGAACTTTAGGAAGGCAAAGTTTGACCAGCTTAGAGATGCTCTTAATCTGGTACACTGGGACAGACTGGGTAGGACTTGGGGATCCTAGTTAATGATAAACTTACCTGGAGCAGCCAGTGCCAGGCAGCAGCTGCCAAGGCAAACAGGATCATGGGGTGCATTAAAAGAGGTCTGGATACACATGATGAGAGCATTATACTGCCTCTGTACAAATCCCTAGTTAGACCGCACATGGAGTACTGTGTCCAGTTCTGGGCACCGGTGCTCAGGAAGGATATAATGGAACTAGAGAGAGTACAAAGGAGGGCAACAAAATTAATAAAGGGGATGGGAGAACTACAATACCCAGATAGATTAGCGAAATTAGGATTATTTAGTCTAGAAAAAAGACGACTGAGGGGCGATCTAATAACCATGTATAAGTATATAAGGGGACAATACAAATATCTCGCTGAGGATCTGTTTATACCAAGGAAGGTGACGGGCACAAGGGGGCATTCTTTGCGTCTGGAGGAGAGAAGGTTTTTCCACCAACATAGAAGAGGATTCTTTACTGTTAGGGCAGTGAGAATCTGGAATTGCTTGCCTGAGGAGGTGGTGATGGCGAACTCAGTCGATGGGTTCAAGAGAGGCCTGGATGTCTTCCTGGAGCAGAACAATATTGTATCATACAATTATTAGGTTCTGTAGAAGGACGTAGATCTGGGGATTTATTATGATGGAATATAGGCTGAACTGGATGGACAAATGTCTTTTTTCGGCCTTACTAACTATGTTACTATGTTACTATGTTACTAATATCCTCAGAAATAAGAATACAGATAATAAATGGGAAATGTTTAAGAACAACCTAAATAGGCAGTGTAAGCGGTTTATACCTTGTGGGAATAAAAGGACTAGAAATAGGAAAAACCCAATGTGGCTAAACAAAGAAGTAAGACAGGCAATTAACAGTAAAAAGAAAGCATTTGCACTACTAAAGCAGGATGGCACCATTGAAGCTCTAAAAAACTATAGGGAGAAAAATACTTTATCTAAAAAACCAATTAAAGCTGCCAAAAAGGAAACAGAGAAGCACATTGCTAAGGAGAGTAAAACTAATCCCAAACTGTTCTTCAACTATATCAATAGTAAAAGAATAAAAACTGAAAATGTAGGCCCCTTAAAAAATAGTGAGGAAAGAATGGTTGTAGATGACGAGGAAAAAGCTAACATATTAAACACCTTCTTCTCCACGGTATTCACGGTGGAAAATGAAATGCTAGGTGAAATCCCAAAGAAACAATGAAAACCCTATATTAAGGGTCACCAATCTAACCCAAGAAGAGGTGCGAAACCGGTTAAATAAGATTAAAATAGATAAATCTCCAGGTCCGGATGGCATACACCCACGAGTACTAAGAGAACTAAGTAATGTAATAGATAAACCATTATTTCTTATTTTTAGGGACTCTATAGCGACAGGGTCTGTTCCGCAGGACTGGCGCATAGCAAATGTGGTGCCAATATTCAAAAAGGGCTCTAAAAGTGAACCTGGAAATTATAGGCCAGTAACATAGTAACATAGTAACATAGTAACATAGTTAGTAAGGCCGAAAAAAGACATTTGTCCATCCAGTTCAGCCTATATTCCATTATAATAAATACCCAGATCTATGTCCTTCTACAGAACCTAATAATTGTATGATACAATATTGTTCTGCTCCAGGAAGACATCCAGGCCTCTCTTGAACCCCTCGACTGAGTTCGCCATCACCACCTCCTCAGGCAAGCAATTCCAGATTCTCACTGCCCTAACAGTAAAGAATCCTCTTCTATGTTGGTGGAAAAACCTTCTCTCCTCCAGACGCAAAGAATGCCCCCTTGTGCCCGTCACCTTCCTTGGTATAAACAGATCCTCAGCGAGATATTTGTATTGTCCCCTTATATACTTATACATGGTTATTAGATCGCCCCTCAGTCGTCTTTTTTCTAGACTAAATAATCCTAATTTCGCTAATCTATCTGGGTATTGTAGTTCTCCCATCCCCTTTATTAATTTTGTTGCCCTCCTTTGTACTCTCTCTAGTTCCATTATATCCTTCCTGAGCACCGGTGCCCAAAACTGGACACAGTACTCCATGTGCAGTCTAACTAGGGATTTGTACAGAGGCAGTATAATGCTCTCATCATGTGTATCCAGACCTCTTTTAATGCACCCCATGATCCTGTTTGCCTTGGCAGCTGCTGCCTGGCACTGGCTGCTCCAGGTAAGTTTATCATTAACTAGGATCCCCAAGTCCTTCTCCCTGTCAGATTTACCCAGTGGTTTCCCGTTCAGTGTGTAATGGTGATATTGATTCCCTCTTCCCATGTGTATAACCTTACATTTATCATTGTTAAACCTCATCTGCCACCTTTCAGCCCAAGTTTCCAACTTATCCAGATCCATCTGTAGCAGAATACTATCTTCTCTTGTATTAACTGCTTTACATAGTTTTGTATCATCTGCAAATATCGATATTTTACTGTGTAAACCTTCTACCAGATCATTAATGAATATGTTGAAGAGAACAGGTCCCAATACTGACCCCTGCGGTACCCCACTGGTCACAGCAACCCAGTTAGAGACTATACCATTTATAACCACCCTCTGCTTTCTATCACTAAGCCAGTTACTAACCCATTTACACACATTTTCCCCCAGACCAAGCATTCTCATTTTGTGTACCAACCTCTTGTGCGGCACGGTATCAAACGCTTTGGAAAAATCGAGATATACCACGTCCAAGTAAGTCTAACCTCTATTGTTGGTAAAATATTTGAAGGGTTTCTGAGGGATGTTATTCTGGATTATCTCAATGAGAATAACTGTTTAACTCCATATCAGCATGGGTTTATGAGAAATCGCTCCTGTCAAACCAATCTAATCAGTTTTTATGAAGAGGTAAGCTATAGGCTGGACAACGGTGAGTCATTGGACGTGGTATATCTCGATTTTTCCAAAGCGTTTGATACCGTGCCGCACAAGAGGTTGGTACACAAAATGAGAATGCTTGGTCTGGGGGAAAATGTGTGTAAATGGGTTAGTAACTGGCTTAGTGATAGAAAGCAGAGGGTGGTTATAAATGGTATAGTCTCTAACTGGGTCGCTGTGACCAGTGGGGTACCGCAGGGGTCAGTATTGGGACCTGTTCTCTTCAACATATTCATTAATGATCTGGTAGAAGGTTTACACAGTAAAATATCGATATTTGCAGATGATACAAAACTATGTAAAGCAGTTAATACAAGAGAAGATAGTATTCTGCTACAGATGGATCTGGATAAGTTGGAAACTTGGGCTGAAAGGTGGCAGATGAGGTTTAACAATGATAAATGTAAGGTTATACACATGGGAAGAGGGAATCAATATCACCATTACACACTGAACGGGAAACCACTGGGTAAATCTGACAGGGAGAAGGACTTGGGGATCCTAGTTAATGATAAACTTACCTGGAGCAGCCAGTGCCAGGCAGCAGCTGCCAAGGCAAACAGGATCATGGGGTGCATTAAAAGAGGTCTGGATACACATGATGAGAGCATTATACTGCCTCTGTACAAATCCCTAGTTAGACCGCACATGGAGTACTGTGTCCAGTTTTGGGCACCGGTGCTCAGGAAGGATATAATGGAACTAGAGAGAGTACAAAGGAGCGCAACAAAATTAATAAAGGGGATGGGAGAACTACAATACCCGGATAGATTAGCGAAAATAGGATTATTTAGTCTAGAAAAAAGACGACTGAGGGGCGATCTAATAACCATGTATAAGTATATAAAGGGACAATACAAATATCTCGCTGAGGATCTGTTTATACCAAGGAAGGTGACGGGCACAAGGGGGCATTCTTTGCGTCTGGAGGAGAGAAGGTTTTTCCACCAACATAGAAGAGGATTCTTTACTGTTAGGGCAGTGAGAATCTGGAATTGCTTGCCTGAGGAGGTGGTGATGGCGAACTCAGTCGAGGGGTTCAAGAGAGGCCTGGATGTCTTCCTGGAGCAGAACAATATTGTATCATACAATTATTAGGTTCTGTAGAAGGACGTAGATCTGGGGATTTATTATGATGGAATATAGGCTGAACTGGATGGACAAATGTATTTTTTCGGCCTTACTAACTATGTTACTATGTTACCAGAAGTTAAAGAGGACTACATTAAAAGATCTGGTGGAAGCCCGAGGGTTAATCGCCAGCAACAAAACAAAAGCGGATTTGATAGCAGCCATCATGGAACACGACAGTGCAGCGCCCCCCAATGTGAACGTGGAGGAGACTGAATTCCAGAGGGAGGTAAAGAACAGACTGGCGTTCTATGGCCCAAACCCTGCAGTAGACATCATACGAGAGGTGATGACTGATGTGCGTACTGATCTGAAGGAAGAGATGGCTGAGCGGACCAGGATAGAGCTAACCAAGATGGAGATAGCAGAGCGGACCAAAGTGGAGCTGGCCAAGATGGAGATGGCAGAGCGGAGAGAGGAGAGTCAGTGAGCAAGGGGAGCTCTCGCCTCCACCCAGGTACCTTCAACAGTAAGCCACAAAAAAATCCAGCATAATGCCTTCCGACAGTTGGGGGAGGCAGAGGAAGACATTGATGGCTTTCTGCAGGACTTTGAGTGGCAGTGTGCCCTTCATCAAGTGAAGCCGGAGGAACAGGTTCAGATTCTGGCCAGCAAGCTGACAGGCCGGGCAGCGGACGCCTATCGCACGGTACCCGATGAGGACTGTATGGACTATGAGCAGATCAAAGAAGTGATCTTGGCCCGGTATGCGCTGACACCAGAGGCATACCGCCAAAAGTTCTGCGGACTTATAAAACGAGTAACCGATACCCACGCTGAATGGGCCTGTAAATTACGGCGGTCACTGCTACAGGGAGCCAAGCAACCACTAAGGAGGACGTCCTCCAGCTCTTCTTGTTAGAACGATTCTTTAATGGACTAAATCCCGAGACACAGGAATGGCTTTGGGACAGGCGGCCAATGACTCTTGAGGAAGCCGCTCGTCTGGCCGATGAACATCATGACGCCAGGAGGCCTCAGTTGTCCGGATCAAAGGTGGTCACTAGGGGTCCGCCCATGGACCTGGAGGGCCCCAAACCACCGAAGATTGTAGGAGGACCAGCTAGAAACCCGGCCTACCACAGTTCCCCTGGGCACGATGCCACACCTGCTGTCAGCTGGGCCACCTGCAAAGACAATATCCCAACCGGACTCAGCATACCCAGTGGCCAAAGGCGGGAACAGCTACCTTCCACCGGGCCGCTGTACCCTGTTACCAAGGCAAAGCTGACCCTCCATGTCTTCCACCCCTTGGTTAGTTGTAGCCCCCAATGCCGGAAGTGCTGCATGAAGTAGACCCCGTGCAGGCAGCCCGGGCAGATAATCGACAACAGCATCGACAGGTCGTGTGGGTTAATGGGAAACGCATGCAGGGACTAAGAGATTCCGGAGCAACTTTGGCCCTTGTGAAGCCTCATCTCATCCGGGACCAAGAGAAGACGGACCGGACAGTAGCAGTCCGTGTAGCAGGGGGAGCCATACATCAACTGACCACTGCCAGGATTCACCTGAACTGGGGAGTTGGGGATGGCCTTGTTGAGGTCGGCTTGATGGAGGATTTGCCTGCAGACGTTTTGCTGGGAAATGACTTGGGGCCCATGTTGTCTGCCTTCTCGGTTGCCCCTCTGGCTGAGACATATCCTGTGACCACCCGGAGACAAGCTCGAGCTGCGGAGGCGGAATCACACTCAGAGGAGGCCCAGGTAAGACATCCCAGCCCTACATGTATTCCCATAGCCAGACACATTTCTTGGGCCACCCCAGATGAATTTAAGAGGGAGTTACTTGAGGATCCTTCATTGGAGGGATATTGTGGGAAGGCACAGGAGAGGAGAGGGGTACTGGAAGGGGAACAGTTTATATGGAAGCAGGGACTCCTCTACCGGATCACAGAGCAGCACCACACAGGGACGAGCCCCACTGTAAAACGACAGCTGGTAGTTCCCAAGAAGTATAGGCAGGAGTTACTGATAATCTCTCATGACATACTCTTGGCCGGGCACTTCGGCGTCAGTCGCACCAGGCATCGTCTGACACAAAACTTCTTTTGGCCGGGGGTAACCTATGATGTTCATCAATACTGCCAGACCTGTGACAGTTGCCAGCGCATTGGCAAGAGGGGAGATCGATGCAAGGCCAAATTACACCCCCTCCCCATTGTGGAGGAACCATTTAGCCGAGTAGCGGTCGATCTGATAGGGCCGTTAGCCAAACCCAGTCCGTCAGGGAAAAGGTATATATTGACAGTGGTAGATTATGCCACACGGTATCCATAGGCGGTTGCGTAACCTAAAATACTGGCAGAGACGGTGGCGGCTGCCCTGCTCCAGGTTTTCTCACGGGTTGGATTTCCCCGGGAGATCTCAGACCAGGGTACCCAGTTTACAGCAGAGGTGACCAACCAACTGTGGAAGCTGTGCGGCGTAAAGTCCATTAGAAGCACCCCGTACCACCCGCAAACCAATGGGTTGTGTGAACGCTTTAACGGGACGTTAAAACAACTCATTGGGACTTTTACCAGGACCTACAGGGACTGGGAGAAATTCTTGCCTCACCTCCTGTTTACCTATCGAGAGGTGCCCCAAGAATCCACGGGGTTCTACCCATTCGAACTGGTATACAGGAGACGGGTAAGGGGACCCCTAGACTTAGTGCTAGAACACTGGGAAGGGGAGGGCACCATAGAAGGGGTACCTATTGTACCCTATGTGCTGGAATTCCGGGACCGCCTACAGGAGCTGTACGTGGGAACATGCAGGTGGCCCTGCGGCGCCAGCGCGTATGGTACGATCGGAGGGCCAGAGAGTGCACCTTGGAAATAGGGCAGAAAGTCCTGTTGTTAGAGCCCACTAGGCAGAACAAGTACCAAGCTGCATGGCAGGGGCCCTACCAGGTAGTGGGGAAAATAGTCGACACCACCTATAATGTCGCTGATTGTGACGACCCCAGGGTTATCCGCATATTCCACGTGAATATGCTGAAGTCCTATCGAGAGCACCCTGAAGAGGTAGTGGCCATCTGTGCACCTGAAGCAGAGGATTTAGCCGGACTTCCCTTGTCTGATGTCTTAGGGGAGAGGACTCAGTCTAAAACATGGGACCAGGTACACTGGGGTGAAGACTTAGGTCCCCGGGAGAGACAGCAGGCGGAGGAGTTGTTGAGGCAGCGACAGAGGATGTTTTCGGGGAAACCCGGGTACACTCACCTGGCACAACACAAGGTTGAGACCCAGGATCAGATCCCCCTGCGACAACCCCCCTTCCGCGTCCCTGAGTCTGTACGAGAAGGGATGCGACAAGAGATACAAGAGATGTTGCTTTTAGGGGTAATTGAAGAGTCACATAGTCCCTGGGCATCCCCCGTAGTGTTAGTGCCCAAGAAGGATGGGACTACACAGTTTTGTTTAGATTATCGTAAGCTCAATGAGAAAACAGTGACGGATTTGTGTCCCATGCCGCGTGTGGATGACTTGTTAGACCGGATGGCAGGGGCAAAGTATTTGACCACCATCAATCTATGCAAAGGCTACTGGCAGATTCCCCTTAGTCCTGATGCTATTCCCAAGTCGGCATTTGTCACCCCATTTGGCTTATTCCAGTTTTGAGTTATGCCATTCGGGATGAAGACTGCCCCGGCGACCTTCCAGAGGCTGGCTGACCGGCTTCTGGATGGTCTCCAGGACTATGCGTGTGCCTACCTGGATGACATCGCCATCTACAGCGCGACATGGGAAGAGCATCTAAATCACCTAGAGACAGTATTAGACAGGATCCACAAGGCCAGAATCACCCTGAACCCAAACAAGTGTCACGTGGGCAAAGCAGAGGTTCAGTATTTAGGGCATTGGGTGGGAAGTGGGAAACAGAGACCAGAACCAGCCAAGATTGAGGCCATAGCCAAATGGCCCACCCCACGCACTAAAACCCAGGTCATGGCGTTTCTAGGGACAGCGGGGTATTACAGGAAATTCGTTCCCAATTACAGCAGCGTAGCCAAGCCCCTCACTGATCTGACCCGTAAGAACCAACCCCGCCAGGTAACCTGGACCCCAGAGTGTGAGGAAGCCTTCCGCCAGCTAAAGGACGCCCTCACCAATACCCCTGTATTGGCCGCACCCGATCCAACTAAACGTTTCCTTGTTCACAGAGACGCTTCTATGTTTGGATTGGGGGCAGTACTAAGCCAAGTCAGGCCGGACAGCCAAGAACACCCGGTAGCTTACCTGAGTCGGAAACTACTGCCCCGTGAAGTGAGCTATGCGGCCATCGAGAAGGAGTACCTGGCAATAGTATGGGCACTCACAAAGTTACAACCATATTTGTATGGACGACAGTTCTCCCTCCTAACGGACCATAATCCCCTAGTCTGGCTTAATCGGGTCTCCGGAGACAACGCCAGATTACTGCGGTGGAGTTTAGCCCTACAACCTCTGGACTTCACCATCCACTACAGACCCGGCAACAAAATGGTAACGCTGATGGACTAAGTCGACAAATGGAACTCGTACCAACCCCATAAACTTCGGTCATCCCCAAACCGATCCGTTAAGGATCAGACTGTGTATGTCGATTGCGTCGCTGAAAAGGGGAGCCGTGTTACAGAACCCCCCAGCACCAAGAATGTTATGCAGTATATGTATGTATAATAGTTTCCATGTGAAATTCATCAGTCCACAGGCTGCGCTCCTGGACAAGATATTCTTTCTGATCTCCCCCCACCTTTGTAATTCCCACAGTAAATATCGGCAGGCTCTGGCCCCCTGCGGCTATTGTAATGTATGTCTGGCCTGCTGTTTTCCTATTGGCCTGCCCTGTGTATCTGTGTTATATATTCTGTGTGCTGTAAATAAAGGGCGTTCTTAGACTGGAAATACGTGGAGAAGCAGTCAGCTTTTATATGCTCTCATGTAATCAAGAAATTCCTGCCAGCGTCCTTCATTCAGAATCTAGCAAAAGCAGAATGGACCTCCTGAAACACGGGGGGTGCTGAAAGAGGTACTACAGCACAGTAGACCCCTTTACAATCGGTAACTGTGACCGCTCAATACATGAAGAAGATGCAGCAGTGGAAGAAGCAGGGACGCGCAGGGACCGCGCCATGAGTAGGTAAGTATATGGGGAGGGGAGCGTTGCGCGATATTTACCTGCTCCTCGTTCCGGTGCGGCTCCGTCTCCAGCGTCCTCTGGCAATGACGCTCAGGTCAGAGGGCGCGGTGACGTAGTCAGTGCGCGCCCTCTGCTGAGTGTCAGTGCTGGAGATGGAGCCGCACGAGGAGCAGATAAATATTGAAAGCGCCGGCTTGCTGAGCGAAGAGAGGTGAGTATGTGATTTTTTTTTTATTGCAGCAGCAGCAGCATTATATATGGCACAACTTTATATGGAGCATCTATGGGGCCATAATGAACGGTGCAGAGCATTCTATATGGGCACAGCTTTATATGGAGCATCTATGGGGCCATAATGAACGGTGCAGAGCATTATATATGGGCACAGCTTTATATGGAGCATCTATGGGGCCATAATGAACGGTGCAGGGCATTATATGTGGCACAGCTTTATATGGGGCCATAATGAACGGTGCAGAACATTATATGTGGCACAGCTTTATATGGGGCCATAATGAACGGTGCAGAGCATTATATGTGGCACAGCTTTATATGGGGCCATAATGAACGGTGCAGAGCATTATATGTGGCACAGCTTTTTATGGGGCCATAACGAACGGTGCAGAGCATTATATGTGGGGCACAGCTTTATATGGAGCATCTATGGAGCAATAATGAACAGTATGCAGCATTATATGTGGCACAGCTTTATATGGAGCATCTATGGGGTAATAATGAACGGTATGGAGCATCTATTTTTATTTTTTAAATTCACAGGTAGCTGCTGCATTTCCTACCCTAGGCTTATACTCGAGTCAATAAGTTTTCCCAGTTTTTTGTGGCAAAATTAGGGGGGTCGGCTTATACTCGAGTATATACGGTATTTTTGCATCGCTTTATTCTGAGGACTATAACTTTTTTATTTTTTTGCTGATGATGCTGTATGGCGGCTCGTTTTTTGCGGGACAAGATGTTGTTTTCAGTGGTACCATGGTTATTTATATCTGTCTTTTTGATCGCGTGTTATTCCACTTTTTGTTCGGCGGTGTGATAATAAAGCGTTGTTTTTTGCCTCGTTTTTTTTTTTCTTACGGTGTTTACTGAAGGGGTTAACTAGTGGGACAGTTTTATAGGTTGGGTCATTACGGACGTGGCGATACTAAATATGTGTACTTTTATTGTTTGTTTTTTTATTTAGATAAAGAAATGTATTTATGGGAATAATATATATATTTTTGTTCATTATTTAGGAATTTTTTTTTTTTTTATACATGTGGAAATTTTTTTAAAAACTTTTTTACTTTGTCCCAAGGGTGGAAAATCACAGATCGCTGATCTGACAGTTTGCACAGCACTCTGAGCAGGCACTTGGTAAGCCACCTCCCTCCCTGCAGGACTCGGATGCCGCAGCCATCTTGGATCCGGGGCCTGCAGCGAGGAAGGAGGTAGGATACCCTCGGAGCAACGCGATCACATCGCATTGCTGCGCGGGTCTCAGGGAAGCCCACAGGGAGCCCCCTCCCTGCGCGATGCTTCCCTATACCGCCGGCACACCACGATCATGTTTGATCGCGGTGTGCAGGGGGTTAATGTGCCGGGGGCAGTCTGTGACCGCTCCTGGCACATAGTGCCGGATGTCAGCTGCAATAGGCAGCTGACACCCGGCCGCGATCGGCCGCGCTCCCCCCGTGAGCGCGGCCGATTGCATATGATGTACTATCCCGTCGGTGGTCATACGGGCCCACCCCGACGGGATAGTATGTCATATGTTAGAAAGGGGTTAAATAGTTGCAGCAAGTACAGGGCCTTCCTAGAAGAACCAATGAGAGGCTGCTAATTTAGACCTTTAACATTGAAAGAGGCCACAGTGATGGAACCGAGCTCACCTGACTATTCATATTTGGCATATCTTGATAAGAGTTCTGTCTCACCCTGGTATCTGGAGAAAAAAGAACATAAACAACAAACTTTGTACAATCAAAGACTCGCCCAACGTGGGGGGGGGAGAGGAGGTAGCTTCCTACAGAAAAAAAAAACAAGAGAGAGACTGATTCGTTACTATTACATCATGGCGGATGTTTCATGGTGGATGTTCTTGGGGTCTTGTTTCTTAACTTTAGGAGAGGTGTGCTTCTTCTTCAAGGACCACTCTTGTGATTTTGTTAGTGGAGGGAGACTCCAGTTGGTATCGATTGGCATCCAAGAAGGTAAATCAATTGGTGAAATGTCCAAAGTTTCCCAGGCATTGTGTAGGTCATCTGGAGTGCGCACTATGATTTGTCGGCTGCCAACATTTACTGCGAGGCCAAAGGGGAATAGCCATTTGTAAGTCAAGTTTTTGGCTTTAGAGCAGAGAGAAGAGGTCTAAGAACCCGTTGTCATGATATGTACTTTTGCCCTGTCCTGTATTTGAATAATACGCCATTTGATGTATGTAACTGTTCTCTGGTGTCTATTAGCTGTAATTTATGTATTTTCTTGGGCTGGGAGTTCACCTGTAACAATATGTCTCCTTCCCCCAATACTTGCAGCCCTAAGCTCTAATGTAATTAAGCTTTGTCAACATCACTAGTGGAGGAATAGCCATTCTTCCTCACAGCAGGTGGCTAGTCATATGTAAATACTAGATAGCCTAAAGGTACTGTCACACTAGACGATATCGCTAGCGATCCGTGACGTTGCAGCGTCCTCGCTAGCGATATCGTCCAGTGTGACAGGCAGCAGCGATCAGGCCCCTGCTGGGAGATCGCTGGTCGGGGAAGAAAGTCCAGAACTTTATTTCGTCGCTGGACTCCCCGTAGACATCGCTGAATCGGCGTGTGTGACACCGATTCAGCGATGTCTTTGCTGGTAACCAGGGTAAACATCGGGTAAGGGCCGTGCTTAGTAACCAGATGTTTACCCTGGTTACCATCCTAAAAGTAAAAAAACAAACACTACATACTTACTTACAGCCGTCTGTCCTCCAGCGCTGTGCTCTGCTCTCCTCCTGCTCTGGCTGTGAGCGTCGGTCAGCCGGAAAGCAGAGCGGTGACGTCACCGCTCTGCTTTCTGGCTGCCCGGCGCTCACAGCCAGACCAGAGAAGCAGAGCGCCGAGGACAGACAGCAGAAGGTAAGTATGTAGCGTTTGTTTTTTTACTTTTTAGGATGGTAACCAGGGTAAACATCGGGTTACTAAGCGCGGCCCTGCGCTTAGTTACCCGATGTTTACCCTGGTTACCGGGGACCTCGGGATCGTTGGTCGCTGGAGAGCTGTCTGTGTGACAGCTCTCCAGCGACCAAACAGCGACGCTGCAGCAATCCGGATTGTTGTCGGTATCGCTGCAGCGTCGCTATGTGTGACGGTACCTTAAGGGGAGCCGACCAGTCTAGAATCTTCTGGTGGACCCAACCATTGAATAGAAGGTGTGACCCCCCTTCATGGGCGGATCCCAGGAGCTCAGACAATCCATTCTTATTTTGAGATCAGATGTGAGTTGATCCTTGAAGAAGGAGTGGGGATTCTTAGCTGAGGCAAGACCCCATGTCCATCTGGGACTGCGGAAGCGAACGGGGCGAGACTTGAGCTGAGGACATATCTCGTCGTTTGTGAGCTTGTTTTGGGATCTATTGGACTCGTGTGGACTATTGCTTTGTTACCTGGCACAAGGATTATCGAGAGGTGCCCCCGAACCTGTTCCGTTGGACTAATTGTGGACTCTGTAGATCTACCTGCATGTGTTATTCCAGCGTTCTTGATAATAAATCTGTTGAATCATCCCTCGGCCTGTTGTCCCTTCTTGCTCTGCCGTACACCCCGTCACACCCGTCTCTTCGCCAGGGTGGAAGGGGCCAGGTCCTGGAAGAGTTGCAGTTGAGAGTTATCGTAGAGAATTTTATCCTGTTCTCTGGCGCTTGCTGAGATAGCGGCTGTGTCCACATAGCCAAGAAGGCCACAAATGACGTCCCTTGGAGGTTCATCCGCTTTTGGTTTAGGTCTCAGAGCACAATGCACTCTTTCAATTATTATTACAGAGGCTCTTTCTTGACCTAGAAGATTGGCGAAAACTTCCCTGGATACTTTATCCAAAGATTCTCGTGCAAAGGATTCAAGGACACCTATTATACGAATATTTTTTCTTCTGCTCCTATTCTCTTGATCTTCTGCGGCTAATAACGCTACATCGAGATGATGTTGTTGTTTGAGAGCCTGATCATGAAGGCAAGTTAGAGCGTCAATCGTGTCGGTATTTGCGGACTCCAGTGTCTCAACTCTATGGCCCAGTTGTTGGAGATCTGAGCACATTCCTGTCAACTCCTCTAGTACGGGTTTCATATTTTGGGCCATTAATTTTTTCATAAAAGCTCTAGAAATGGGAGCTACATCTCCCGTTGCGGAATCGCTGTCGGAATCTACTTCACTGACATCAGAGTCATCCAAAGGGCACACCTTGCTGGAGTATGAGGAGGGTCTGTTGTTTTCTTTAAATATGAGTCAAGAGTGCCGTGGGAATATTTTTTTTGTTCGTCTGCAATAGCTTTATTCGCTACTTTTTCACGCTCTTTCTGTGATTTAACCATGTTGAGAATTTTTGTTAACGTGAATGGCTGTAAATACAACTTGGACAAATGAAGGAAAAACTTATTTACACATAATATTGGATTTGTATTTGACATGGACAATAGGTGTCACTGTAGGATCAGTAGAAATAAATTCTTTCAGAGCACTTTCCATGTCTATTTATAAAAGAATTAACATATATAGTCTCTGTTGACACTTTAAATGGCAGATAATCACTCACAGTGGGTCAGCAGAGGGTTTTGTAGGCAAAACAGAGCCAGATCCGAGGCAACAGACCGCAGCCCTCCAAAAATAATGTTAAAATTACGTTAAAATGAATCCCTCTTATATCTGTGCGCCGGAGTGTTAATCCTCCCACAAAGTCTAGCCGTATGAATTATATCTTGAGAGAGTTGGGTATGGGGCAGCAGGAGAGATGGTACATGTAGGGAGCCACTGAGGAAGAGCAGCCTCCTCTAATAAGCTAATCGCCAGCAAGTCTCTGACTGTTTTTATTTTAATGAGGCCAATCATGAGCAATGAGTTGACTGAGAAAAAAAATTATATACAATATATATAGTATATATAATTATCCCTTGATTACAAGATTCACTGACAAAAGGATAAAACTAAACTTTATTAATTCCAAATATAAAACTATACCCATAATTCACCCCCTGAAGGTTAGTCAGATGGTGACTAACAGAAAAAACATATACCCCACATCTCAGTATATAGGGTGAGGTGACGTATACCACACTCGCTCTCCAAGCCTCTCATTTCCACGGGTTTTGTCATCCTCACCAAAGGTGACTCATCAAGAGACTATTTAATATTGACCTATATTCAAGCGAGAGTAGACAAGAAAACCCTCAAATCATGTATCATGTCATCCGAAACAGTCAGAAAACTAACCACATATTGGCAGATCCCAGACTTCAAACTATATACTTCATAAGTTTATAAGCCACTCCAATGTCAGGAATAGATAGTATGTGAAAATACAGTATATACCACTCAGGGAACACTTAACTGCTCCAGATATCATTTCCATATTCATACTAAATAATAGCACAGATCTCCCAGACATTATGGTTGCCCATATCCCTAGTCTTTATAATGATATTGTACTCATTCCCTGACTGACTGTAGCATGGCCATTAGTTAAATGCTGGTAATGATCTTTGGAGCAGGTAAGTTTTCCCTGAGTGGTATAAATTGGGCCATCTGAAAACTAAGTTTAGTCTAGGACAATATGTCTACACTACTAATAGACAGGGCAGTCCTTATAAGAGAAAAAACATAATAATTATACTGTGTTTTCACATATTTCCTATTCCTGACTGACCGCCACAGGAGTGACTTATAAACGTACTAAGTATATAGTATGAAGTCTGGGATCTGCCTATATATGGCTAGTTTTCTGACTGTTTTGGATAACATGATACATAATTTTATTTTTTTTTGTCTAGTCTCGCTTGAATATAGTTCAATATTAAAAAGTCTCCTGATGAGTCATCTTTGTTGAGCATGAGGAAACCTGTAGAAATGAGAAGCTTGGAGACTGAGTGTGTATACGTCACCTCACCCTATATACTGAGACGTGGGGTATATGTTTTTTCTATTAGTCACCTTCTGACTAACCTTCAGGGGGTGAATTATGGGTATAGTTTTACATTTGGTAAGTTTAGCTTTATCCTTTTATCAGCAAACATGAGGAATGACAAGAGACAACCCATTTAAGAAGATCCAATTTTGGTTAAAACTATTCCAACATTATGAACATAAAAAAGGCTTTTCCCCTATGTGACATCTCTGATGTTTATTAACAGTTGGTTTCCAAGTAAAATATTTCCCACATTAAGAAAATGAAAAAGGCTTCTCCGCTCTGTGACTGCTCTGATGTCTAACAAGATGAGCTTTCCGGTTAAAACATTTCCCACATTCTGAACAGGAAAAAGGCTTCTCCCCTGTGTGGGTTCTCTGGTGGCTATCAAGATGTGCTTTCCGGTTAAAACATTTCCCACATTCTGAACAGGAAAAAGGCTTCTCCCCTGTGTGACTGCTCTGATGTCTAACAAGACGCTCTTTCCGGTTAAAACATTTCCCACATTCTGAACATGAAAAAGGCTTCTCCCCTGTGTGACTGCTCTGATGTCTAACAAGACGCTCTTTCCGGTTAAAACATTTCCCACATTCTGAACATGAAAAAGGCTTCTCCGCTGTGTGAGTTTTCTGGTGTATAACAAGATGTGATTTCTGGTTAAAACATTTCCCACATTCTGAACAGGAAAAAGGCTTCTCCCCTGTGTGAGTTATTTGATGTATAACAAGATGTGATTTCTGCTTAAAACATTTCCCACATTCTGAACAGGAAAAAGACTTCTCCCCTGTGTGACTGCTCTGATGTCTATCAAGAACCGATTTCTGGTTAAAACATTTCCCACATTCTGAACAGGAAAAAGGCTTCTCCCCTGTGTGACTGCTCTGATGTCTAACAAGAACAGATTTCCAGGTAAAATATTTCCCACATTCTGAACAGGAAAAAGGCTTCTCCCCTGTGTGACTTCTCTGGTGACTAATAAGAACCGATTTCCATTTAAAATATTTCCCACATTCTGAACAGGAAAAAAAAGGCTTCTCCCCTGTGTGACTTCTCTGGTGACTAACAAGAGAATTTTTCCAGTTAAAATATTTCCCACATTCTGAACATGAAAATGACTTCTTTGCTTTAGGAGCAGTTTGTTTTTTAATGCCTCTTTTGTGATTTTGATTTTCCTTAGCAGTCGGTAAGGAGTCAGAAGATGGGACCTGTTTCATAGGATCAGACGACAGATCTTTGCTGTGAATCGATGATGGTATATCTGGAGTAACAGCAATCATTTCAGTTGCATCTTGTAGGACCTCAAAATCATCAGATTTAAAAATTGAAGATGTCAGCTGTCCCTTTGATCTCCCGGTACAGTCATCTGCTAAGATAAAAAACAATTATTATTTTTTAATAATGCAGGTACTTATATATTGATCAGTGGCCGGCCGTTCACCTGCTAAGACACACGTTGTGTCAGCTCCCTCCACTTAGCCACCAACGCTGGCTTCCAGGATCTGGATTGTGGTTCCTGCTGGGCCACTGATGAATACATACCGTATATACTTGAGTATAAGACGACCCGAGTATAATCCGACTCCCCTAATTTTGCCACAAAAAACTGGGAAAACTTATTGAGTCGAGTATAAGCCTAGGGTGGAAAATGCAGCAGCTACCGGTGAATTTCAAAAATAAAAATAGATGCTCCATACCGTTCATTATGGCCCCATAGATGCTCCATATAAAGCTGTGCCACATATAATGCCCTGCACCGTTCATTATGCCCCATAGATGCTCCACATAAAGCTGTGCCATATATAATGCTCTGCACCGTTCATTATGCCCCATAGATGCTCCACATAAAGCTGTGCCATATATAATGCTCTGCACCGTTCATTATGGTCCCATAGATGCTCCACATAAAGCTGTGCCATATATAATGCTCTGCCTGCACCGTTCATTATGGCCCCATAGATGCTCCACATAAACCTGTGCCATATATAAAGCTCTGCACCGTTCAGTATGGCCCCATAGATGCTCCATAGAAAGCTATGCCAAATATAATGCTCTGCACCGTTCAGTATGGCCCCATTGATGCTCCATAGAAAGCTGTGCCATATATAATGCTCTGCACCGTTGATTATTGTCCCATAGATGCTCCATATAAAGCTATGCCATATAGAATGCTCTGCACCGTTCAGTATGGCCCCATAGATGCTCCACATAAAGCTGTGCAATATAGAATGCTCTGCACCGTTCCTTATGGCCCCATAGATGCTCCATATAAATCTGTGCAATATCTAATGCTGCTGCTGCAATAAAAAAAAAATGACATACTCACCTCTCTTGCTGCCCGCAGCTCCTCAGCGTCCCGTCTCGGCGACTCTCCGCACTGACTGTTCAGGCAGAGGGCGGCGCGCATACTAGTACGTCATCGCGCCCTATGACCTGAACAGTCAGAGCAAGAGGACGCGGAAGACGGAGCAGCGCCCGGCAGGTGGAACGTGGACAGGTAACTATGACATACTTACCTGCTCCCGGCGTCTCTGGCTCCTTATCCCGGACAGCTGGTCTCCGGGTGCGCAGCCTCTTCCTCTGTCAGCGGTCACCGTTACCGCTCATTAGAGGAATGAATATGCGGCTCCACCCCTATGGGAGTGGAGTCCATATTCATAACTTTAATGAGCTGTGCCACGTGACAGCTGAACAGGGGAAGAGCTGCGGCACCGAAGACCGTGGGACGGGCAGGGGGAGCACCGGGACTAGGTGAGTATGCAACAGTCCTCTCTCCCCCTCACCTGCCGACCCCACCGTCGATCATGACTCGAGAATAAGCCGAGAGGGGCACTTTCAGCCCAAAAATGGGCTGAAAATCTCAGCTTATACTCGAGTATATACGGTAAGTACTTGCATTACCTCCCGACTAGCAAGCACACACAGCGCTGTTAGTCATTTTGTCCTACTAAGGCCCTGGATAAAACTGAACTCTGCAGTGATATGGAACATTTTTTCAGGAGAATGCCCCTGAGGGAATATTTCAATGATACAGAAGATTCAGAACCCACCTGGACTGAAGGAAAGGGATCCTAACAACAAAGAAGAGGTCAGACTGGACACCTCCACCTGGACACAACCCTCATTTGGATAAATATATAGACTCCTTCAGACATTTGATAGAATCCACCATCAAAGATACTAACAGGACACAAGCATCCAACATCAGTGCCCAGGAGAGAAAGGCCATACAGTCTCTGAAAACCAACAAAGAAATCATCATCAAACCTGCTGACAAGGGAGGTGCAATAGTCATGATGAACACATCAGACTATATGAAGGAAGCAAACAGACAACTTATGAACACACGCTACTACAAAAAATTGGAGTCGGATCCTACACAGGATTATTACAAGGAACTAAACAAGTTGGTATCTTGTCTGCCCGACGAATCCATAAGAGCCAATGACCTGATACCGGAAAGTCCAAGAACAGGGACATTCTACATGCTTCCCAAAATCCACAAATCTGGAAACCCAGGAAGACCAATTATCTCATGTGTCGGCACCCTTACTGAGCAGATATCTGGTTGCTTAGAGGGTATTCTTAAACCCCTGGTAAAGGATACACCCAGCTTCATTCAGGACACAACTGACCTATTGAATAAATTATCAGCAATAGGTCTTCTACCAGAAGGAACCATCCTGGCCACCATGGATGTGGAATCTTTGTACTCAAATATCCCACACCAGGTTGGATTAAATGCCTGGAAATTCTTCCTGGAAAACACAGGGACTGATGCAAATTCTGTGGTGAAACTTATAAAATTCATCCTCACCAACAATTACTTTGAATTTGACAAGAAGCTCTATCTACAGGAGATTGGCACAGCATTGGGAAGTAAAATGGCCCCACAGTATGCAAATCTTTTCATGGCCAAGCTTGAAAGCGACTTTTTGTCCTCATGTCCCATCAGGCCTCTGGCCTACTACTGTGAAGGAAAAAATTATGAAAGATTCTCCATTTTGTGCTTTGACTCCATTTTCTTGTTGGTCAAAGATAAATTCTGTTATTTAACCCCTTCCCGACCTTTGACGCCACGTAGGCGTCATGAAAGTGTGAAGGCGGGTGAAAGGGTTAACTCCCATTTCACCCGATCTGCAGGGACAGGGGGAGTGGTAGTTTAGCCCAGGGGGGGTGGCTTCACCCCCTCGTGGCTACGATCGCTCTGATTGGCTGTTGAAAGTGAAACTGCCAATCAGAGCGATTTGTAATATTTCACCCATTATAACGGGTGAAATATTACAATCCAGCCATGGCCGATGCTGAAATATCATCAGCCATGGCTGGAAATACTAGTGTGCCCCCACCCCACCCCTCCGATCGCCCCCCCACCCCCCCGATCTGGCCGGTACACTGCTCCGGCTCCCCTCCGTCCAGTGCTCCGCTCCCCCCCGTGCTCGTGTCCGCTCCCCCCCGTGCTCCAATCACCCCCCCGTGCTCCAATCACCCCCCCTGCACTCCGATCCACCCCCCCCGTGCTCCGTTCAACCCCCCCGTGCTCCATTCCAGCCCCCCCGTGCTCCGTTCCACGCCCCCCGCGCTCCGTTCCACCCCTCCCGCGCTCCGATTCCCCCGTGCTCCGATCCCCCCCCCCCCCCGTGATCCCCCCCCACCCTATCATACTTACCGATCCAGCCGTGGTCCCGTCCGTCTTCTCCCGGGCGCCGCCATCTTCCAAAATGGCGGGCGCATGCGCAGTGCGCCCGCCGAATCTGCCGGCCGGCAGATTCGTTCCAAAGTGCATTTTGATCACTGAGATATAATCTATCTCAGTGATCAAAATAAAAAAAATAATAAATGACCCCCCCCCCTTTGTCACCCCCATAGGGACAATAAAAAAATAAAGAATTTTTTTTTTTCCACTAATGTTAGAATAGGGTTAGGGTTAGGGGTAGGGTTAGGGTTAAGGTTAGGGCTAGGGGTAGGAGTAGGGGTAGGGTTAGGGGTAGGGTTAGGGGTAGGGTTAGGGGTAGGGTTAGGGGTAGGGTTAGGGTTAGGGTTAGGGCTAGGGTTAGGGTTAGGAATGTGCACACGTATTCTGGTCCTCTGCGGATTTTTCCGCTGCGGATTTGATAAATCCGCAGTGCTAAACCGCTGCGGATTTATGGCGGATTTACCGCGTTTTTTTCTGCGCATTTCACTGCGGTTTTACAATTGCGATTTTCTATTGGAGCAGTTGTAAAACCGCTGCGGAATCCGCACAAAGAAGTGACATGCTGCGGAATGTAAACCGCTGCGTTTCCGTGCAGTTTTTCCGCAGCATGTATGCAGCGATTTTTGTTTCCCATAGGTTTACATTGAACTGTACACTCATGGGAAACTGCTGTGGATCCGCAGCGTGTGCACATACCTTTAGAATTAGGCTATGTGCACATGGTGCGGATTTGGCTGCGGATTCGTAGCAGTTTTCCATCACGTTTACAGTACCATGTAAACATATGAAAAACCAAATCCGCTGTGCCCATGGTGCGGAAAATACCGCGCGGGAACGCTGCGTTGTATTTTCCGCAGCATGTCAATTCTTTGTGCGGATTCCGCAGCGTTTTACACCTGTTCCTCAATAGGAATCCGCAGGTGAAATCCGCACAAAAAACACTGGAAATCCGCGGAAAATCCGCAGGTAAAACACAGTGCCTTTTACCCGCAGATTTTTCAAAAATGGTGCGGAAATATCTCACACGAATCCGCAACGTGGGCACATGGCCTTAGGGTTAGGGTTGGAGGTTAGTGTTGTGGTTAGGGGTGTGTTGGGGTTAGGGTTGGAGGTAGAATTGAGGGGTTACCACTGTTTAGGCACATCAGGGGTCTCCAAACGCAACATGGCGCCACCATTGATTCCAGCCAATCTCGTATTCAAAAAGTCAAATGGTGCTCCCTCACTTCCGAGCCCTGATGTGTGCCCAAACAGTGGTTTACCCCCACATATGGGGTACCAGCATACTCAGGACAAACTGCGCAACAATTACTGGGGTCCAATTTCTCCTGTTACCCTTGTGAATCTAAAAAAATGCTTGCTAAAACATAATTTTTGAGGAAAGAAAAATGATTTTTTATTTTCACGGCTCTGCGTTGTAAACGTCTGTGAAGCACTTGGGGGTTCAAAGTGCTCACCACATATCTAGATAAGTTCCTTGGGGGGTCTAGTTTCTAAAATGGGGTCACTTGTGGGGGGTCTCTACTGTTTAGGCACACCAGGGGCTCTGCAAACGCAACGTGACACCCGCAGACCATTCCATCAAAGTCTGCATTTCAAAAGTCACTACTTCCCTTCTGAGCCCCGACGTGTGCCCAAACAGTGGTTTACCCCCACATATGGGGTATCAGCGTACTCAGGAGAAACTGGACAACAACTTTTGGGGTCCAATTTCTCCTGTAACCCTTGGGAAAATAAAAAAATGCTTGCTAAAACATAATTTTTGAGGAAAGAAAAATGATTTTTTATTTTCACGGCTCTGCGTTGTAAACGTCTGTGAAGCACTTGGGGGTTCAAAGTGCTCACCACATATCTAGATAAGTTCCTTGGGGGGTCTAGTTTCTAAAATGGGGTCACTTGTGGGGGGTCTCTACTGTTTAGGCACACCAGGGGCTCTGCAAACGCAACGTGACACCCGCAGACCATTCCATCAAAGTCTGCATTTCAAAAGTCACTACTTCCCTTCTGAGCCCCGACGTGTGCCCAAACAGTGGTTTACCCCCACATATGGGGTATCAGCGTACTCAGGAGAAACTGGACAACAACTTTTGGGGTCCAATTTCTCCTGTAACCCTTGGGAAAATAAAAAATTCTGGGCTAAATAATTATTTTTGAGGAAAGAAAACGTATTTATTATTTTCACGGCTCTGCATTATAAACTTCTATGAAGCACTTGGGGGTTCAAAGTGCTCACCACACATCTAGATAAGTTCCTTTCAGGGTCTAGTTTCCAAAATGGGGTCACTTGTGGGGGGTTTCTACTGTTTAGGCACATCAGGGGCTCTGCAAACGCAACGTGACGCCCGCAGAGCATTCCATCAAAGTCTGCATTTCAAAACGTCACTACTTCAATTCCAAGCCCCGGCATGTGCAGAAAACAGTAGTTTACCCCCACATATGGGGTATCACCGTACTCAGGAGAAACTGGACAACAACTTTTGGGGTCAAATTTCTCCTGTTACCCTTGGGAAAATTAAAAAATTCTGGGCTAAATAATTATTTTTGAGGAAAGAAAACGTATTTATTATTTTCACGGCTCTGCATTATAAACTTCTATGAAGCACTTGGGGGTTCAAAGTGCTCACCACACATCTAGATAAGTTCCTTTGGGGGTCTAGTTTCCAAAATGGGGTCACTTGTGGGGGGTTTCTACTGTTAAGCCACATCAGGGGCTCTGCAAACGCAACGTGACGCCCACAGAGCATTCCATCAAAGTCTGCATTTCAAAATGTCACTACTTCACTTCCGAGCCCCGGCATGTGCCCAAACAGTGATTTACCCCCACATATGGGGTATCAGCGTACTCAGGAGAAACTGGACAACAACTTTTGGGGTCAAATTTCTCCTGTTACCCTTGGGAAAATAAAAAATTGCAGGCTAAAAGATCATTTTTGAGAAAATAATTTTTTTTTTTATTTTCATGGCTCTGCGTTATAAACTTCTGTGAAGCACTTGGGGGTTCAAAGTCCTCACCACACATCTAGATTAGTTCCTTTGGGGGTCTAGTTTCCAAAATGGTGTCATTTCTGGGGGATCTCCAATGTTTAAGCACACAGGGGCTCTCCAAACGTGACATGGTGTCCGCTAATGATTGGAGCTAATTTTCCATTTAAAAAGCCAAATGGCGTGCCATCCCTTCCGAGCCCTGCCGTGCGCCCAAACAGTGGTTTACCCCCACATATGGGGTATCAGCGTACTCAGGACAAACTGGACAACAATATTTGGGGTCCAATTTCTCCCATTATCCTTGGCAAAATAGGAAATTCCAGGCTAAAAAATCATTTTTGAGGAAAGAAAAATTATTTTTTATTTTCATGGCTCTGCGTTATAAACTTCTGTGAAGCACCTGGGGGTTTAAAGTGCTCAATATGCATCTAGATAAGTTCCTTGGGGGGTCTAGTTTCCAAAATGGGGTCACTTGTGGGGGAGCTCCAATGTTTAGGCACACAGGGGGCTCTCCAAACGCGACATGGTGTCCGCTAACAATTGGAGCTAATTTTCCATTCAAAAAGTCAAATGGCGCGCCTTCCCTTCCGAGCCCTGCCGTGTGCCCAAACAGTGGTTTACCCCCACATATGAGGTATCGGCGTACTCGGGAGAAATTGCCCAACAAATTTTATGATCCATTTTATCCTACTGCCCATGTGAAAATGAAAAAATTGAGGCGAAAATAATTTTTTTGTGAAAAAAAAGTCCTTTTTCATTTTTACAGATCAATTTGTGAAGCACCTGAGGGTTTAAAGTGCTCACTAGGCATCTAAATAAGTTCCTTGGGGGGTCTAGTTTCCAAAATGGGGTCACTTGTGGGGGAGCGCCAATGTTTAGGCACACAGGAGCTATCCAAACGCGACATGGTGTCCGCTAACGATGGAAATAATTTTTCATTCAAAAAGTCAAATGGCGCTCCTTCCCTTCCGAGCCTTACCATGTGCCCAAACAGTGGTTTACCCCCACATGTGAGGTATTGGTGTACTCAGGAGAAATTGCCCAACACATTTTAGGATCCATTTTATCCTGTTGCCCATGTGAAAATGAAAAAATTGAGGCTAAAAGAATTTTTTTGTGAAAAAAAAGTACTTTTTCATTTTTACGGATCAATTTGTGAAGCACCTGGGGGTTCAAAGTGCTCACTATGCATCTAGATAAGTTCCTTGGGGCGTCTAGTTTCCAAAATGGGGTCACTTGTGGGGGAGCTCCAATTTTTAGGCACACGGGGGCTCTCCAAACGTGACATGGTGTCCGCTAAAGAGTGGAGCCAATTTTTGATTCAAAAAGTCAAATGGCGCTCCTTCCCTTCCAAGCCCTGCCGTGCGCCCAAACAGTGGTTTACCCCCACATATGAGGTATCAGCGTACTCAGGACAAATTGGACAACAACTTTCGTGGTTCAGTTTCTCCTTTTACCATTGGGAAAATAAAAAAATTGTTGCTAAAAGATAATTTTTGTGACTAAAAAGTTAAATGTTCATTTTTTCCTTCCATGTTGCTTCTGCTGCTGTGAAGCACCTGAAGGGTTAATAAACTTCTTGAATGTGGTTTTGAGTACCTTGATGGGTGCAGTTTTTAGAATGGTGTCACTTTTGGGTATTTTCAGCCATATAGACCCCTCAAACTGACTTCAAATGTGAGGTGGTCCCTAAAAAAAATGGTTTTGTAAATTTCGTTGTAAAAATGACAAATCGCTGGTCAAATTTTAACCCTTATAACTTCCTAACAAAAAAAAATTTTGTTTCCAAAATTGTGCTGATGTAAAGTAAACATGTGGGAAATGTTATTTATTAACTATTTTGTGTCACATATCTCTCTGGTTTAACAGAATAAAAATTCAAAATGTGAAAATTGCGAAATTTTCAAAATTTTCGCCAAATTTCCGTGTTTATCACAAATAAATGCAGAATTTATTGACCTAAATTTACCACTAACATGAAGCCCAATATGTCACGAAAAAACAATCTCAGAACCGCTAGGATCCGTTGAAGCGTTCCTGAGTTATTACCTCATAAAGGGACACTGGTCAGAATTGCAAAAAACGGCAAGGTCTTTAAGGTCAAAATAGGCTGGGTCTTGAAGGGGTTAATTATGTAGAAGGTTACAGCTGCCATGAAGTAATTTTATCTTGTTTTGTTACAAGCCTGTTATTCAACTATGCTATGGTTCATAATTGGTATAAAGACCTTGAGTGTTCTAACTCGAGCCGAGCCAGATAAGAGACTCGGGGGTGTATCGCTATACAAGACTGAGACATCTGTTAATATGTTTTTTTTATGCCAAAAAGACATGACCATATCTGTAGTTTCCATTTTTCCTGTATCCTCATGGGTTAAGTTTTTCCTGCATTCTTATAGGTTAAGAACTGTGAGCGTGTTCTTATGCTGATTGGTTGAAGTATAATTTCTATGACTATGAAAAGTCTTGCACAATAAACGGGGGCCAGAGATCTGCTCGACCCCCCATACAGAGGCATACATCTCCGTCTGGTCATTTTCAGTTGCCGGCCATGCCCTGTAGATTAATTTGGAAATCACTGAGTCAACCGTGAAGGATCAATTTAGATCCTCCCTCAACACTACCACTACATTGATGACATTTTAATCATCTGGACGGAGTCTGAGCCACAGCTAAAGACGTTCCATGAACAGTTTAATCAATTTCATCCTACCATCAACTTGACACTCAACTACTCCTGCACTGAAATTAACTTTTTGGACACCATCATTAAGCTGCAGAACAATATAATAGAGACATCCCTGTATCAGAAGCCAATCGACCGTCCAACATACCTTAAATGGGACAGTTTCCATCCAAAACACATAAAAAACTCTATTGTCTACAGCCAAGCCATCAGATACAATCATATATGTTCCAACCCAATGGATAGGGATGAACACCTTGGTCACCTCAGAAAGACCTTTTTGAATCAGGGCTACCATCCAAGAACAATTGAAAACCAGATTACAAGAGCCACCAGAATATCAAGGAATCACCTGCTACATTACAAAGCTAAAGAAGAAAATAACTGGGTACCTCTAGTAGTTACCTACAATCCAAATCTGGAGGTGCTAAGGGGAGCTGCACAGAAATTACAACCTTTACTGCAAAAAGATGCCCGCTTACAATCCATTTTTCCAGACCCCCCACTACTGTGTTTTAGGCAGCCTCCAAATCTAAGAAGCATCATTGTCAATAGCTCCCTATCCTCTCCGACAGCTGCAGGTACCTTTCCTTGCAACCAGAAAAAATGTAAAACCTGTCCATTTATAATGACCTCGGACAAGATAAAGATCCCCAATTCACATCAGGACTACAAGATCCCAGGTACTTTCAGCTGCATCACTTCTAATGTGGTGTACCTAATTATTTGTACTAAATGTCCAACTGGGGGTCTGTATGTGGGGGAGACAGGGCAAAAGATTAGAACAAGAATGAATTCTCACCGCCACACAATAAGAGAAAAAAGAATGGATCTACCTGTGGCAATACATTTTTGTCTCCCAAATCCTAACATTATGGACATGAAATTACTTGTGTTAAAAGGTAGCTTCAAATCTCAGAGAGACAGAAGAGTCTGGGAATATAAACTGATGACGACTTTTGACAGTCTCACTGCAGGAATGAATGCGTCGCACGGATTTATGTCTTTTCACATCAACTAAGGAACTTGCCCCTCAGACTATGAGGGGTCATCACAACAGAACCAGACCCCAATAAAACAATCCTTATCTAAGAACTGGCCCAATATTTATGGACATAGCTGTTTATCACTCATGGTAATTCTGCTTCATGTCATCTGTCTTATCCATGGTTTTTCCCTTTTTTTTTTTCAATGCTATGTTGTGCATAAATATGTGATTCTTCAGAATTTGTTTTAGTCTTTGCCTGATGATGAGACCTGTGTAGTCTCGAAAGCTTGCAATTTGTTACCATCTTTTCAGTTAGCCATTAAAAGGTATCAACCACTGAGGACTCAATTCTAAATATTTTTGATTGTTCTATAAACTTCGTACGTCTGTTTTAGAAATGAACCGCTTTAAAGGCAATATTGTGATCAAGGCCACTGGTTGGCCGAAACCTCAATTGCCTGTTGCTTCACCTTCCTCACCATATTCCAATAAATTTTCACCTGAAACAATTCCATAGAACTGTACGAGTGCAGTGTGTGTTTATTCTACTATCAATGGGACTACTGGCTCTGTTCACTTGCACCGTCAACCTCCATGATAGTCGAGTGCTAGCTTTTTTGTTTCCAATACAACTGCTTGTTCATTCTGCCTCCCAAATATTGAAAAAAAAGAAACCATTAAATGTTATGTAAGCAAAAATAATACCAATTCTCATCTCACAAAAAAACAAGTCCCCACTCAGGTCCATCATCTGGTAATGGAAAAACAGAGGTTCCCACCCTATTAGTGGCTCAAAGGCTATTGAAAAGCAACAGGGTTTCTATAAACCAAACCAAAAAAAGGGATAACTAAGGACCCTAGAAAAATCAAAACACCTAAACAACAAGGATCCCTAAAATATAACGTTTATTGAATCAATAATAAAAAATCTCTTAATCATGACACAAGTAAAAACGAATTAAATAGACAAATTATGTACCTATTAGGTCCTAGTAAGTCACTACGCTGAATCCTACCTGCCAGTGGAGGTTGGCACCCTAATTTTCTGCGGTAGGCGCCCCCACTCCGCGTCGACTCGACCCTCACAAGTCCCTAGAATTCCCTAAATAAGGAACCCTAGGAGATCCTAACAATATCCCTAAAGGAAAATCCTACCTGGCAGTGGGGGTAGGCACCCTAATTTGAAACGGTAGGCGCCCCCACTCCGCGTCGACTAACCCTAGGAACCCTACAAAGTCCCTAAATAGGGATAGAAATAAAGAAATGTACCCAAAAACTCCCAAAAAACCCAAAAATAAAGAGAAACACACACAAAAAAAAAAAAGAAGAAAAAAAAAAAAATAATAATAATAATAAAAAATATATACAAAAAAAATGAGACAATGTCTCATCCCCTAAGAGATACACCCAAATAGTCCAATATCGGGTATCTCTATAATATAGCACAAATATGCTCTTATATGTGTAAATGCAGAGATCTCAAAATGGGTAAATGAGATGATACTGTATGATTTTAATATTGACCATATACAAAAAAGCGCTCATACAATATAATACATGGATGCTTATAGTGTGTATATCAAATGAAAAACACACTATTTACTGCATACTAACATGCACCATAACAAAAAACCACCTCTACAGATAGTGGTCAAAATTATATGTCGAGACGTCTCAATGAGCCAGTGCATTATTAAAGAGACATGTATCACAAAGAAGAAAATGGGAATCAAATAGCACCTCAGGGTAAATAGCAAAGCACCTCAGGGTAAATAGATATCACCATATATTGTACCTATCCCATTTAAAGTGCACATTGCAATAAGCATGATCTATCAAGTAGAAAAAATCTTATAGACAAGTTATCTAATAGGAGCTCCTATTTTATGCAGCCATCTATCAGCTCTATATACCCCTGATGAACCCCCACTATACATAGATGGGGGAGAAACGCGTCGGGCATTGATGTGGGGAGATTGCTATCTAGCGCTTGATGCGAATGGTATTCTAGTTGTGCCGGACATCTCCGCAAGCCTGCAGATGAGTATCAATGATATGGCATTTTTTGGGGGGATGATTGTGTCCCTCCATGTATGAGAATATATTGCCTCTCTGGGGGCCCCAGGCTTGTGGGGTCGGCCTGTTACATTACTGCAGCATGCACTTAAGATAACTTGTCTATAAGATTTTTTCTACTTGATAGATCATGCTTATTGCATTATCTATTTACCCTGAGGTGCTTTGCTATTTACCCTGAGGTGCTATTTGATTCCCATTTTCTTCTTTGTGATACATGTCTCTTTAATAATGCACTGGCTCATTGAGACGTCTCGACATATAATTTTGACCACTATCTGTAGAGGTGGTTTTTTGTTATGGTGCATGTTAGTATGCAGTAAATAGTGTGTTTTTCATTTGATATACACACTATAAGCATCCATGTATTATATTGTATGAGCGCTTTTTTGTATATGATCAATATTAAAATCATACAGTATCATCTCATTTACCCATTTTGAGATCTCTGCATTTACACATATAAGAGCATATTTGTGCTATATTATAGAGATACCCGATATTGGACTATTTGGGTGTATCTCTTAGGGGATGAGACATTGTCTCATTTTTTTTGTATATATTTTTTGTTTCTATTTTTTATTATTATTATTATTTTTTTTTCTTCTTTTTTTTTTTGTGTGTGTTTCTCTTTATTTTTGGGTTTTTTGGGAGTTTTTGGGTACATTTCTTTATTTCTATCCCTATTTAGGGACTTTGTAGGGTTCCTAGGGTTAGTCGACGCGGAGTGGGGGCGCCTACCGTTTCAAATTAGGGTGCCTACCCCCACTGCCAGGTAGGATTTTCCTTTAGGGATATTGTTAGGATCTCCTAGGGTTCCTTATTTAGGGAATTCTAGGGACTTGTGAGGGTCGAGTCGACGCGGAGTGGGGGCGCCTACCGCAGAAAATTAGGGTGCCAACCTCCACTGGCAGGTAGGATTCAGCGTAGTGACTTACTAGGACCTAATAGGCACATAATTTGTCTATTTAATTCGTTTTTACTTGTGTCATGATTAAGAGATTTTTTATTATTGATTCAATAAACGTTATATTTTAGGGATCCTTGTTGTTTAGGTGTTTTGGTTTCTATAAACCAATCCAGGAAAATCCACTCTCACTTCTGAGTCTTGCAGTGTGCTCAAACAACATTTAGTATCCTTGTATTTAGCAACATTATAGTGAGAAGAATCCACTTAATTTGCGGTGTGTGTCTCCTGGAGCACAATCTGGGCACTATGTGTTGGGTAATAAAATGGCAAATGTGTAATTTTCACTCTCCAACATCCACTGCATATTAATTTCTGGTAAGTGTCTGTGGAGTCAAAATATTTACTCCTCCTACACACGTGGTCAAAATTGTTGGTACCCCTCGTTTAATGACAGAAAATCCCACAATGGTAACAGAAATATGTTTTACAAAAACCGAACTTATAGATGTAATACCTAGTATAACAATCCCTTATATGTGAAATGCCCATTGCACTCCAACAAGGGGAAACGGGGGCACAACTCCCAAACAAATAGAATCCTATCAACAACCAAGAGCATAATGCCCCATAAATGTTCATGACAAAGATTAAGTACAAAAATATAAATTTTATTCAAATAAGTACAACATCAAAAATTAATAGTACATTTACCAAAATGATGAGGGTAAGGTGAAAGACTACGAAGGAAACCAGCCGCATGAGAACACACACATAAAAAGTAAGGGTACTGCCAATCAGCAGCCAATATAATAAATGTCTCAAAATAGACAAGGCATTAACTAGACGCTAGTGTGAGGGAAGGCATAGTGGTCTAAGGTATAGTAGCCAGTGACTCATAAGCATTGCTTAATCCTATCCCTTATTACACCTGTCCATATTGCAACAATGCCCATAACGTTTATTATAAATTTTTGATGTTGTACTTATTTGAATAAAATTTATATTTTTGTACTTAATCTTTGTCATGAACATTTATGGGGCATTATGCTCTTGGTTGTTGATAGAATAGTAACAGAAATAACTTGAATCTGACAAAAGTAATAATAAATAAAAAATCTATGAAAATGATCTCACAAGATCAAAAAATGATCTCACAAGACAAAAATCTATGAAAATGAACAAAAATCTATGAAAATGAACAAATTAAAGTCAGGCATTGCTTTTCAACCGTGCTTCTACAGAATTAATAAAAATAAAACTCATGAAATAGGCCTGGACAGAAATGATGGTACCCTTAACTTAATATTTTGTTGCACAACCTTTTGAGGTAATTACTGCAATCAAACGATTCCTGTAACTGTCAATGAGACATCTGCACCTCTCAACAGACATTTTGACCCACTCCTCAACAACAAACTGCTCCAGTTGTCTCATGTTTTAAGGTTGCATTTTCCAGATGGCATGTTTCAGCTCTTTCCAAAGATGATCAATAGGTTTTAGGTCAGGACTCAAAGAAGGCCACTTCAGAATAGTCCAATGTTTTCCTCTTAGCCATTCTTGGGTGTTTTTAGCTGTGTGTTTTGGGTCATTATCCTGTTTCAATGCCCATGACCTGCGAATGTGACCAAGCTTTCTGACACTGGGCAGCACTTTTCTCTCTAGAATCCCTTGATAGTCTTGATACAGGAAAGAAATATATCTTGGTATCAACCACTGAGGACTCTCAATTCTAAATATTGATAGTCTTGAGATTTCATTGTATCTTGCTCAGATTCTAGTCACCCTGTGCCAGATGCAGCAAAGCAGCCCCAGAATATAACAGAGCCTCCTCCATGTTTCACAGTAGGGACAGTGTTCTTTTCTTGATATGCTTCATTTTTCCATCTGTGAACATAGAGCTTTGTGGCTTGTCAACATATAGTTTGGCAAATTCCAGTCTGGCTTTTTTATGATTTTTCTTCAACAATGGTGTTCTCCTTGTTCGTCTCTCATGAAGTCCACTTTGGCTCATAGAATGACTGGTGCTGCGATCTGACACTGATGTTCCCTGAGCTTGAAGTTCACCCTTAATCTCTGGGCTCTTTTGTTACCATTCGTATTATCTGTCTCTTTGATTTGTCATCCATTTTCCTCCTGCGGCCACGTCCAGGGAGGTTGGCTACGGTCCCTTGGATATTAATCTCTTTCTGTCCTCGGACGGGATAGTACGTCCGAGGTCAGAATCCCCGCTTTGATGCGGACTCCGAACGTGAGCACGCATCAAAGCCAGGACATGTCAGCTGTTTTGTACAGCTGACATGTGCCCGCAATAGCGGCGGGTGGAATCGCGATCCACCCACCACTATAAACTAGTTAAATGCCGCTGTCTAATGCTGACAGCGGCAATTAACTAGAGCTTCTGGCCATCGGGCCGGAAATGCGCTCATCGCTGACCCCCATCATGTGATTGGGGGTCATCGATGCATTGGCATGACAACCAGAGGTCTATTGAAGACCTCTATGGTTGTTGATGATGGATTTCTGTGAGGGCCACCTTGTGGTCGTCGCTCATAGCAATGCAGCAATTCTAATACATATAAGCGATCTGAGCCTCACTCCTATGCAGCAGAGCTGACCATGCTATGCCAGCTTCTAGCCTCCCATGGAAGCCATTGAAGCATAGCAAAAGTAAAATAAAATGCTTTAAAAAAATATATATATAAAAGTTTAAATCACCCCCCTTTAGCCCCATTCAAAATAAAAAAAATGTAAAAAAAAATCAAACATACACATATTTGGTATCGCCGCATTCAGAATTGCCCAATCTATCAATAAAAAAAAGAATTAACCTGATCGCTAAACAGCTGTTGTGAATTCTGTGGCAGAGCTCCCTCCTGTGGTCACAAGTGGTACTTCGGCTGATTCTCTCTGTGAGCTTCTGTTGGTGGAGGGAAGTGGTACTGCGGCTTCTGAGTTTCCTCCCTCAGGTGATCTGGTGAGGTCGTTAGGTGCTTCTCTACTTAACTCCACCTAATGCTTTGATCCTGGCTTCCTGTACTGTTATGAAAGGCAATTCAGTACTACAATGGACATAGCGGTCAGAGCACATACAGTGATCTGACAATAACCCAAAATCATAGAACGAGCTCTGAGACGTGGGAACTCTGCAGACCGCAATCCCTAATCCTCTCCAAACAACACTAGAGGCAGCTGTGGATTGCGCCTAACTCTGCCTATGCAACTCGGCACAGCCTGAGAAACTAACTAGCCTGAAGATAGAAAATAAGCCTACCTTGCCTCAGAGAAATACCCCAAAGGAAAAGGCAGCCCCCCACATATAATGACTGTGAGTTAAGATGAAAAGACAAACGTAGAGATGAAATAGATTCAGCAAAGTGAGGCCCGACTTTCTTAACAGATCGAGGATAGAAAAGGTAACTTTGCGGTCTACACAAAACCCTAAAGAAAACCACGCAAAGGGGGCAAAAAGACCCTCCGTACCGAACTAACGGCACGGAGGTACACCCTTTGCGTCCCAGAGCTTCCAGCAACAAAATAGACAAGCTGGACAGAAAAGATAGCAAACAAATAGCAAGAAGAACTTAGCTATGCAGAGCAGCAAGCCACAGGAATGATCCAGGGAAAAGCAAGTCCAACACTGGAACATTGACAGGAAGCCAGGATCAAAGCATTAGGTGGAGTTAAGTAGAGAAGCACCTAACGACCTCACCAGATCACCTGAGGGAGGAAACTCAGAAGCCGCAGTACCACTTCCCTCCACCAACAGAAGCTCACAGAGAGAATCAGCCAAAGTACCACTTGTGACCACAGGAGGGAGCTCTGCCACAGAATTCACAACAGTGTAGCGAGAAAAAAATTGAAACGCCAGAATTATGTTTTTTTGGTTGCCGTGACATTGCATTAAAATGCAATAACAGGCGATCAAAAGAACGTATCTGCACCAAAATGGTATCATTAAAAATGTCAACTCGGCATGCAAAAAAATAAGCCCTCAACCAACCCCAGATCACAAAAAAATAGAGAGGCTACGGGTATCAGAAAATTGCGCATTTTTTAAAATTTTTCTTTAGCAAAGTTTGGAATTTTTTTTATCACTTAGATAAAAAACAACCTATACATATTTGATGTCTATGAACTCGAAATGACCTGGAGAATCAATATGGCAGGTCAGTTTTAGCATTTAGTGAACCTAGCAAAAAAGCCAAACAAAAAACAATTGTGGATTGCACTATTTTTGCAATTTCACCTCACTTGGAATTTTTTTCCCGTTTACTAGTACATGACATGCTAAAACCAATGATGTCGTTCAAAAGTACAACTTGTTCCACAAAACATAAGCCCTCACATGGCCATATTGACAGAAAAATAAAAAAGTTATGGCTCTGGGAAGGAAGGGAGTGAAAAACGAAAACACAAAACCGAAATAAGCTGGGGTCATGAAGGGGTTACATTTCTGAATAATATGTGCAACTGTAGTCACAGGAACATCAAGTTGCTGGGTCTTATAACTTTTACCTTTAACATGTTTGTCTATAATTTTCTTTCTAATCTCCTGAGACAACCCTTTCCTTTGCTTCCTCTGGTCCATGTTGAGTGTGATACACACCATGTCACCAAGCAGCACAGTGAGTATCTGTAGCCCTATATACAGGCCACTCACTGATTCCAAGATTGTAGACACCTGTGATGCTAGTTAGTGGACACACCGCTATTTAACCCCTTAATCCCATATGACGTACTATCCCGTCCAGGTGACCTGGGACTTAATTCCCATGGACGGGATAGTACGTCATATGCGATCGGCCGCGCTCACGGGGGGAGCGCGGCCGATCGCGGCCGGGTGTCAGCTGCCTATCGCAGCTGACATCCGGCACTATGTGCCAGGAGCGGTCACGGACCGCTCCCGGCACATTAACCCCCGGCACACCGCGATCAAAGATGATCGCGGTGTGCCGGCGGTGCAGGGAAGCATCGCGCAGGGAGGGGGCTCCCTGCGGGCTTCCCTGAGACGATCGGTACACGGTGATGTGCTCACCGTGTACCGAGCGTCTTCTCCCTGCAGTCCCCGGATCCAAAATGGCCGCCGGGCTGCATCCGGGTCCTGCAGGGAGCACTTCCGGGTCAGGATCAGGCTGCAGCTGCAGCTCTAATCCTGCCCGGCTGTATGTCAGATCACCGATCTAACAGAGTGCTGTGCACACTGTCAGATCGGTGATCTGTGATGTCCCCCCCTGGGACAAAGTGAAAAAGTAAAAAAAAAAATTTCCACACTTGTAAAAAAAAAATAAAAAAAAAAATTCCTAAATAAAGCAGAAAAAAAAAATATTATTCCCATAAATACATTTCTTTACATAAAAAAAAAACAAAAAAAACAATAAAAGTACACATATTTAGTATCGCCGCGTCCGTAACGACCCGACCTATAAAACTGGCCCACTAGTTAACCCCTTCAGTGAACACCGTAAGAAAAAAAAAAACGAGCCAAAAAACAACGCTTTATTATCATAACGCTGAACAAAAAGTGGAATAACACGCGATCAAAAAGACGGATATAAATAACCATGGTACCTCTGAAAACGTCATCTTGTCCCGCAAAAAACGAGCCGCCATATAGCATCATAACCAAAAAAATAAAAAAGTTATAGTCCTGAGAATAAAGCGATGCCAAAATAATTATTTTTTCTATAAAATAGCTTTTATCGTATAAAAGCGCCAAAACATAAAAAAAATGATATAAATGAGGTATCGCTGTAATCGTACTGACCCGAAGAATAAAACTGCTTCATCAATTTTACCAAACGCGGAACGGTATAAACGCCTCCCCCAAAAGAAATTCATGAATAGCTGGTTTTTGGTCATTCTGCCTCACAAAAAATCGGAATAAAAAGCGATCAAAAACTGTCACATGTCCGAAAATGTAACCGATAAAAACGTCAACTCGTCCCGCAAAAAACAAGACCTCACATGACTCTGTGGACCAAAATATGGAAAAATTATAGGTCTCAAAATGTGGAGACGCAAAAACTTTTTTGCTATAAAAAGCGTCTTTTAGTGTGTGACGGCTGCCAATCATAAAAATCCGATATAAAAAACTCGCTATAAAAGTAAATCAAACCCCCCTTCATCACCCCCTTAGTTAGGCTAGGTTCACATTGCGTTAATGGGTTAACGCTAACGGACAGCGTTGCACGGCGAAAATGTCACAATTAACGCCGTGCAACGGGTCCGTTAGCACAACCATTGACAGCAATGTGATTTTCGGGTGTAGCGCATCGCTAGAGCGTGCCATTTTCGGCTCGCGCTAGCAAGGTGCCGTTCTTTTGTGGCGCGCCTCAGACGCTGCTTGCAGCGTCCGCGGCGCGCCCGAGGTCCGATCCCCGATCTTCCAGAGCGGGGACGTTAACGCGACCACTAAACACGACACCTAAAAAGACATTGCGTTAGCGCAATCCGCTAGTGCTAAACGGATTTCCCTAATGCAATGTGAACCTAGCCTTAGGGAAAAATAATAAAATTAAAAAAAATGTATTTATTTCCATTTTCCCATTAGGGTTAGGGTTAGGGCTAGGGTTAGGGCTAGGGTTAGGGTTAGGGTTTGTATTACATTTACGGTTGGGATTAGGGTTGGGATTAGAATTAGGGGTGTGTCAGGGTTAGGTGTGTGGTTAGGGTTACAGTTGGGATTAGGGTTAGGGGTGCGTTTGGATTAGGGTTTCAGTTATAATTGGGGGTTTCCACTGTTTAGACACATCAGGGGCTCTCCAAACGCGACATGGCGTCCGATCTCAATTCCAGCCAATTCTGCATTGAAAAAGTAAAACAGTGCTCCTTCACTTCCGAGCTCTCCCGTGCGCCCAAACAGGGGTTTACCCCAACATATGGGGTATCATCGTACTCGAGACAAATTGGACAACAACTTTTTGGGTCCAAGTTCTCTTGTTATCCTTGGGAAAATAAAAATTTGGGGGGCTAAAAATCATTTTTGTGGGAAAAAAAAGGATTTTTTATTTTCACGGCTCTGCGTTGTAAACTGTAGTGAAACACTTGGGGGTTCAAAGTTTTCACAACACATCTAGATAAGTTCCATGGGAGGTCTAGTTTCAATATGGGGTCACTTGTGGGTGGTTTCTACTGTTTGGGTACATCAGGGGCTCTGCAAATGCAACGTGACGCCTGCAGACCAATCCATCTAAGTCTGCATTCCAAATGGCGCTCCTTCCCTTCCGAGCTCTGCCATGCGCCCAAACAGTGGTTCCCCCCCACATACGGGGTATCAGCGTACTCAGGACAAATTGAACAACAACTTTTGGGGTCCAATTTATTCTGTTACCCTTGTAAAAATACAAAGCTGGGGGCTAAAAAATCATTTTTGTGAAAAAAAAAAAGAATTTTTATTTTCACGGCTCTGCGTTATAAACTGTAGTGAAACACTTAGGGGTTCAAAGTTCTCACAACACATCTAGATAAGTTCCTTGGGAGGTCTAGTTTCTAATATGGGGTCACTTGTGGGGGGGTTTGTACTGTTTGGGTACATCAGGGGCTCTGCAAATGCAACGTGACTCCTGCAGACCAATCCATCTAAGTCTGCATTCCAAATGGCGCTCCTTCCCTTCCGAGCTCTGCCATGCGCCCAAACAGTGGTTCCCCCCCACATATGGGGTATCAGCGTACTCAGGACAAATTGGACAACAACTTTTGGGGTCCAATTTATTATGTTACCCTTGTGAAAATACAAAACTGGGGGCTAAAAAATAATTTTTGCGAAAAAAAAAAAAAAATTATTTTAACGGCTCTGCGTTATAAACTGTAGTGAAACATTTGGGGGTTCAAAGCTCTCAAAACACATCTAGATAAGTTCCTTATGGGGTCTAGTTTCCAAAATGGTGTCACTTGTGGGGGGTTTTAATGTTTAGGCACATCAGGGGCTCTCCAAACCAACATGGCGTCCCAACTTAATTCCAGTCAATTTTGCATTGAAAAGTCAAATGGCGCTCCTTCCCTTCCGAGCTCTGCTATGCACCCAAAAAGTGGTTTACCCCCACATATGGGGTATCGTCGCACTCAGGACAAATTGCACAACAACTTTTGTGGTCTAATTTCTTCTCTTACCCTTGGGAAAATAAAAAATTGGGGGCGAAAAGATCATTTTTGTGAAAAAATAAGATTTTTTATTTTTACGGCTCTGCATTATAAACTTCTGTGAAGCACTTGTTGGGTCAAAGTGCTCACCACACATCTAGATAAGTTCCTTAAGGGGTCTACTTTTCAAAATGGTGTCACTTGTGAGGGGTTCCAATGTTTAGGCACATCAGGGGCTCTCCAAACGCAACATGGCGTCCCATCTCAATTCCAGTCAATTTTGCATTGAAAAGTCAAATGGCGCTCCTTCCCTTCCGAGCTCTGCCATACGCCCAAACAATGGTTTACACCCATATATGGGGTATCAGCGTACTCAGGACAAATTGGCCAACAATTTTTGAGGTCCAATTTCTTCTCTTACTCTTGGGAAAATAAAAAATTGGGGGCGAAAAGATCATTTTTGTGAAAAAATATGATTTTTTATTTTTACGGCTCTGCATTATAAACTTCTGTGAAGCAATTGGTGGGTCAAAGTGGTCACCACACATCTAGATAAGTTCCTTAGGGTGTCTACTTTCCAAAATGGTGTCACTTGTGGGGGGGTTTCAATGTTTAGGCACATCAGTGGCTCTCCAAACGCAACATGGTGTCCCATCTCAATTCCTGTCAATTTTGCATTTAAAAGTCAAATGGCGCTCCTTCCCTTCCGAGCTCTGCCATGCGCCCAAACAGTGGTTTACTCCCACATATGGGCTATCAGCGTACTCAGTACAGATTGTACAACAATGTTTGGCATCCATTTTATCCTGTTACCCTTGGTAAAATAAAACAAATTGGAGCTGAAATAAATTTTGTGTGAAAAAAAGTTAAATATTCATTCTTATTTAAACATTCCAAAAATTCCTGTGAAACCCCTGAAGGGTTAATAAACTTCTTGAATGTGGTTTTGAGCACCTTGAGGGGTGCAGTTTTTAGAATGGTCTCACACTTGGGTATTTTCTATCATATAGACCCGTCAAAATGACATCAAATGAGATGTGGTCCCTAAAAAAAAATGGTGTTGTAAAAATGAGAAATTGCTGGTCAACTTTTAACCCTTATAACTCCCTAACAAAAAAAAATTTTGGTTCCAAAATTGTGCTGATGTAAAGTAGACATGTGGGAAATGTTACTTATTAAGTATTTTGCGTGAGATATCTCTGTGATTTAAGGGCATAAAAATTTAAAGTTGGAAAATTGCGAAACTTTCTAAATTTTCGCCAAATTTCCGTTTTTTTCACAAATAAACGCAAGTTATATCGAATAAATGTTACTACTAAAATGAAGTACAATATGTCACGAGAAAACAATGTCAGAATCGCCAAGATCCGTTGAAGCGTTCCAGAGTTATAACCTCATAAAGGGACAGTGGTCAGAATTGTAAAAATTGGCCCGGTCATTAACGTGCAAACCACCCTCGGGGCTTAAGGGGTTAATATGTCCCATTTGTCACATTATTTCCAGGGGTACCATCATTTCTGTCAAGGTCTATTTCATGAGTTTTATTTTTTTAAATCTGTGGAAGCAAAGTTGAAAAGCAATGTCTGCCTTTCATTTGTTCATTTTCATAGATTTTTTTTATTTATTATTACTTTTGTCAGATTCAAGTTATTTCTGTGACCATTGAGGGGCTTTTCTGTCATTAAACGAGGGGAACCAACAATTCTGACCATGTGTATATAGGTTATAAACCTCAGTGAATTAATTTATGAATCGCTGTTGTGAAAGTTGCCTTTTGCAGCAGATCGGGCAGTTTTTCTGCATCTGCCACGTAGCAGATCACTTACGGCAACACTGCGTTTGGTTTCATTCATTCCCTATGAGATTTGCGGTACTTGTTGTGATCTGGGAAATGCGGTGCCATACCTCCCAACTTTTGAAGAAGGGAAAAAGGTCTAAAGGTTGCGGCGCACATAGTGCGCCGCGGCAAATTTTAGGCCACGCCTCTGACCACACCCATTTCAAAACTAATCACACCCATATCCAAGTCTCAATCACACCCATTCAGCACTGCTGATCACACTGTTTCATATACAATAATTAAAACAAAAAAATATATATGGCCACGCAGTGCTCCATACTGTATAATGGCTACGCAGTGCTCCACATACTGTATAATGGCCCTACATGATGTTCCATACTGTATAATGGCCACACAGTGCTCCATACTGTATAATGGCCACACATGATGCTCCATACTGTATAATGGCCACACATGATGCTCAATACTGTATAAGGGCCACACATGATGCTCAATACTGTATAATGGTCACACATGATGCTCCATACTGTATAATGGCCCCACATGATGCTCAATACTGTATAATGGCCACACATGATGCTCCATACTGTATAATGACCTAACATGATTCTCAATACTGTATAATGGCCATACATGATGCTCCATACTTTATAAAGGCCACACATGATGCTCCATACTTTATAATGGCCCCACATGATGCTCCATATTGTGTAATGGCCACACATGATGCTCCATACTGTATAATGGCCCCACATGATGCTCCATACTGTATAATGGCCCCACATGATGCTCAATAGTGTATAATGCCCCCCTCCCATCTTGTATGCATAGCTCATCTCTCTCCCATCCCATATGAATGGCTCATATCCCCCCCTCCTCCTGTATGCATGGCTCATAATTCCCCCCCCCCCCCCGTATGCATGGCTGATGGCTCATAATCTCATAATTCTCCCCCCTGTATGCATGGCTGATGGCTCATAATCCCCCCCCCTCCGTATGCATGGCTGATGGCTCATAATTCCCCCCCCCCCCGTATGCATGGCTGATAGTTACATAGTTATTAAGGTTGAAGGAAGACTTTAAGTCCATCTAGTTCAACCCATAGCCTAACCTAACACGCCCCAACATGTTGATCTAGAGGAAGGCAAAAAAAACCCATGTGGCAAAGAGTAAGCTCCACATTGGGAAAAAAAATTCCTTCCCGACTCCACATACGGCAATCAGACTAGTTCCCTGGATCAACGCCCTATCAAGGAATCTAGTGTATATACCCTGTAACATTATACTTTTCCAGAAATGTATCCAGTCCCCTCTTAAATTTAAGTAATGAATCACTCATTACAACATCATACGGCAGAGAGTTCCATAGTCTCACTGCTCTTACAGTAAAGAATCCGCGTCTGTTATTATGCTTAAACCTTTTTTCCTCCAAACGTAGAGGATGCCCCTTGTCCCTGTTTCAGGTCTATGATTAAAAAGATCATCAGAAAGGTCTTTGTACATTAAAATAAGATCACCCCTTAGTCTTCATTTTTCCAAACTAAATAGCCCCAAGTGTAATAACCTATCTTGGTATTGCAGACCCCCCAGTCCTCTTGGTCGCTCTTCTCTGCACCCGCTCCAGTTCAGCTATGTCTTTCTTATACACCGGAGACCAGAACTGTGCACAGTATTCTAAGTGTGGTCGAACTAGTGACTTGTATAGAGGTAAAATTATGTTCTCCTCATGAGCATCTATGCCTCTTTTAATGCATCCCATTATTTTATTTGCCTTTGTAGCAGCTGCCTGACACTGGCCACTGAATATGAGTTTGTCATACTCCCAGGTCTTTTTCATTGATGGTTTTGCCCAGAGTTTTAGAATTAAGCACATAGTTATACATCTTATTACTTCTACCCAAGTGCATGACCTTACATTTATCCCCATTAAAGCTCATTTGCCTTTTATCAGCCCAAGCTTCTAGTTTACATAAATCATCCTGTAATATAAAATTGTCCTCCTCTGTATTGATTACCCTGCAGAGTTTAGTGTCATCTGCAAATATTGAAATTCTACTCTGAATGCCCCCTACAAGGTCATTAATAAATATGTTAAAAAGAAGAGGGCCCAATACTGACCACTGTGGTATCCCACTGCTAACCGCCACCCAGTCCGAGTGTGTTCAATTAATAACCACCCTTTGTTTCCTATCCCTGAGCTAGCTCTCAACCCACTTACACATATTTTCCCCTATCCCCATTATTCTCATTTTATGTATCAACCTATTGTGTGGCACCGTATCAAAAGCTTTTGAAAAGTCCATATACACTACATCCACTGGGTTCCCTTGGTCCAGTCCGGAACTTACCTCTTCATAGAAACTGATCAAATTAGTCTGACATGAACGGTCCCTAGTAAACCTGTGCTGATACTGGGTCATGAGGTTATTCCTCTTCAGATACTCCAGTATAGCATCCCTTAGATTGCCCTCCAGGATTTTACCCACAGTAGAGGTTAAGCTTACTGGCCTATAATTTCCGAGTTCAGTTTTTGTCCCCTTTTTGAATATTGGCACCACATTTGCTATACGCCAGTCCTGTGGTACAGACCCTGTTATTATGGAGTCTTTAAAGATTAAAAATAATGGTCTATCAATGACTGTACTTAATTCCTGCAGTACTCGAGGGTGTATCCCATCCAGGCCCGGAGATTTGTCAATTTTAGTGATTTTTAGACGCCGCCGCACTTCCTGCTGGGTTAAGCAGGTGACATTTAATGGGGAATTTTTATCACTAGTCATTTTGTCTGCCATGGGATTTTCTTGTGTATATACTGATGAAAAAAAGTTATTTAGCATATTGGCTTTTTCCTCATCCACCATTTCACCCAGACTATTTTTAAGGGGGCCAACACTATCATTTTTTAGTTTCTTACTATTTGTGTAGTTAAAGAATATTTTGGGATTATTTTTACTCTCTCTGGCAATGAGTCTCTCTGTCTCAATCTTTGCTGCCTTGATTTGCTTTTTACAGAATTTATTTAATTTTCTGTATTTAATGCCTCATCACTACCTGCTTCCTTTAATTCTCTAAATGCTTTCTTTTTGTCACTTATTGCGCCCCTTACAGCTCTATTTAGCCATATTGGTTTCCTCCTATTTCTAGTATGTTTATTCCCATACGGTATATACTGTGCACAGGTCCTATTCAGGATGCTAATAAACGTCTCCCATTTTCTTTGTGTATTTTTGTGTCTCAGGATATCGTCCCAGTTAATTGCACCAAGATCCTCTCTCATCCATTGGAAATTTGACCTCCTGAAGTTTAGTGTCCGTGTAACCCCCCTACTACACATCTTATTAACCCCTTTACCCCCAAGGGTGGTTTGCACGTTATGGACCGGGTCAATTTTTACAATTCTGACCACTGTCCCTTTATGAGGTTATAACTCTGGAACGCTTCAACGGATCCCGGTGATTCTGACATTGTTTTCTCGTGACATATTGTACTTCATGATAGTGGTAAAATTTCTTTGATATTACCTGCGTTTATTTGTGAAAAAAACGGAAATTTGGCGAAAATTTCGCAATTTTCCAACTTTGAATTTTTATGCAATTAAATCACAGAGATATGTCACACAAAATACTTAATAAGTAACATTTCCCACATGTCTACTTTACATCAGCACAATTTTGGAACCAAAATTTTTTTTTTGTTAGGGAGTTATAAGGGTTAAAAGTTGACCAGCAATTTCTCATTTTTACAACACCATTTTATTTTAGGGACCACATCTCATTTGAAGTCATTTTGAGGGGTCTATATGATAGAAAATACCCAAGTGTGACACCATTCTAAAAACTGCACCCCTCAAGGTTCTCAAAACCACATTCAAGAAGTTTATTAACCCTTCAGGTGCTTCACAGGAATTTTTGGAATGTTTAAATAAAAATTAACATTTAACTTTTTTTCACAAAAAATTTACTTCAGCTCCAATTTGTTTTATTTTGCCAAGGGTAACAGGAGAAAATGGACCCCAAAAGTTGTTGTACAATTTGTCCTGAGTACGCTGATACCCCATATGTGGGGGTTAACCACAGTTTGCGCGCATGGCAGAGCTCGGAAGGGAAGGAGCGCCATTTGACTTTTCAATGCAAAGTTGACTGGAATTGAGATGGGACGCCATGTTGCGTTTGGAGAGCCACTGATGTGCCTAAACATTGAAACCCCCCACAAGTGACACCATTTTGGAAAGTAGACCCCCTAAGGAACTTATCTAGAGGTGTGGTGAGCACTTTGACCCACCAAGTGCTTCACAGAAGTTAATAATGCAGAACCGTAAAAATAAAAAAATCATTTTTTTTCACAAACATTATCTTTTCGCCCCAAATTTTTTATTTTCCCAATGGTAAGAGAAGAAATTGGACCACAAAAGTTGTGGCACAATTTGTCCTGAGTACTCTGATACCCCATATGTGGGGGTAAACCATTGTTTGGGCGCATGGGAGAGCTCGGAAGGGAAGGAGCGCCGTTTGACCTTTCAATGCAAAATTGACAGGAATTGAGATGAGACGCCATGTTGCGTTTGGAGAGCCACTGATGTGCCTAAACATTGAAACCCCCCACAAGTGACAACATTTTGGAAAGTAGACCCCCTAAGGAACTTATCTAGAGGTGTGGTGAGCACTTTGACCCACCAAGTGCTTCACAGAAGTTTATAATGCAGAACCGTAAAAATAAAAAATCATTTTTTTTTCACAAAAATTATCTTTTCGCCCCCAATTTTTTATTTTCCCAATGGTAAGAGAAGAAATTGGACCACAAAAGTTGTGGCACAATTTGTCCTGAGTACTCTGATACCCCATATGTGGGGGTAAACCATTGTTTGGGCGCATGGGAGAGCTCGGAAGGGAAGGAGCGCCGTTTGACCTTTCAATGCAAAATTGACAGGAATTGAGATTGGACGCCATGTTGCGTTTGGAGAGCCACTGATGTACCTAAACATTGAAACCCCCCACAAGTGACACCATTTTGAAAAGTAGACCCCCTAAGGAACTTATCTAGATGTGTGGTGAGCACTTTGACCCAATAAGAGCTTCACAGAAGTTTATAATGCAGAGCCGTAAAAATAAAACAAAATTTTTTTCCCACAAAAATAATTTTTTAGCCCCCAGTTTTGTATTTTCCTGAGGGTAACAGGAGAAATTGGACCCCAAAAGTTGTTGTGCAATTTGTCCTGAGTGCGCTGATACCCTATATGTGGGGGAGAACCAGCGTTTGGGCGCATGGGAGGGCTCGGAAGGGAAGGAGAGCCATTTGGAATACAGACTTAGATGGAATGGTCTGCAGGCGTCACATTGTGTTTGCAGAGCCCCTAATGTACCTAAACAGTAGAAACCCCCCACAAGTGACCCCATATTGGAAACTAGACCCCCCAAGGAACTTATTTAGATGTGTTGTGAGAACTTTGAGCCCCCAAGTATTTCACTACAGTTTATAACGCAGAGCCGTGAAAATAAAATAAAAAATTTCCCCTCAAAATTATTTTTTAGCCCCCAGTTTTGTATTTTCTCGAGGGTAAAAGGAGAAATTGGACCCCAAAAGTTGTTGTCCAATTTGTCCTGAGTGCGTTGATACCCCATATGTGGGGTGAACCAGCGTTTGGGCGCATGGGAGGGCTCGGAAGGGAAGGAGCGCCATTTGGAATGCAGACTTAAATGGAATGGTCTGCAGGCGTCACATTGCGTTTGCAGAGCCCCTAATATACCTAAACAGTAGAAACCCCCACAAGTGACCCCATGTTGGAAACTAGACCCCCCCACGAACTTATCTAGATGTGTTGTGAGAACTTTGAGCCCCCAAGTGTTTCACTACAGTTTATAACGCAGAGCCGTGAAAATAAAAAATCTCTTTTTTTCCCACAAAAATTATTTTTTAGCCCCCAGTTTTGTATTTTCCCAAGGGTAACAGGAGAAATTGGACCCCAAAAGTTGTTGTCCAATTTGTCCTGAGTACGCTGATACCCCATATGTTGGGGTAAACTCCTGTTTGGGCGCACGGGAGAGCTCGGAAGGGAAGGAGCACTGTTTTACTTTTTCAATGCAGAATTGGATGGAATTGAGATCGGTCGCCATGTCGCGTTTAGAGATCCCCCTGATGTGCCTAAACAGTGGAAACCCCCCAATTATAACTGAAACCCTAATCCAAACACTCCCCTAACCCTAATCCCAACGGTAACCCTAACCACACCTCTAACCCAGACACACCCCTAATCCTAATCCCAATCGCAAATGTAATCCAAACCCTAACCCTAACTTTAGCCCCAACCCTAACTGTAGCCTTAACCCTAACCCTAGCCCTTACCCTAGCCCTAACCCTAGCCCCAACCCTAACCCTAACCCTAGCCCTAGCCCTAACCCTAACCCTAGTCCCAACCCTAACCCTAGCCCTAACCCTAACCCTAGCCCTAACCCTAGCCCTAACCCTAGCCCTAACCCTAACCCTAGCCCTAACCCTAGCCCTAACCCTAGCCCTAATCCTAGCCCTAACCCTAGCCCTAGCCCTAACCCTAGCCCTAACCCTAGCCCTAACCCTAGCCCTAGCCCTAACCCTAGCCCTAACCCTAACCCTAATGGGAAAATGGAAATAAATACATTTTTTTCATTTACTTTTATAGCGGGTTTTTTAGCGGATTTTTATGATTGGCAGCCGTCACACACTGAAAGACGCTTTTTATTGCAAAAAATATTTTTTGCGTTACCACATTTTGAGAGCTATAATTTTTCCATATTTGAGTCCACAGAGTCATGTGAGGTCTTGTTTTTTGCGGGACGAGTTGACGTTTTTATTGGTAACATTTTCGGGCACGTGACATTTTTTGATCGCTTTTTATTCCGATTTTTGTGAGGCAGAATGACCAAAAACCAGCTATTCATGAATTTCTTTTGGGGGAGGCGTTTATACCGTTCCGCGTTTGGTAAAATTGATAAAGCAGTTTTAATCTTCGGTTCAGTACGATTACAGCGACACCTCATTTATATCATTTTTTTATGTTTTGGCGCTTTTATACGATAAAAACTATTTTATAGAAAAAAATAATTATTTTTGCATCGCTTTATTCTGAGGACTATAACTTTTTTATTTTTTTGCTGTTGTCGCTGTATGGTGGCTCGTTTGCGGTACAAGATGACGCTTTCAGCGGTACCATGGTTATTTATATCCGTCTTTTTGATCGCGTGTTATTCCACTTTATGTTTGGCGGTATGATAATAAAGCGTTGTTTTTTGCCTCGTTTTTTTTTTTTTCTTACGGTGTTTACTGAAGGGGTTAACTAGTGGGCCAGTTTTATAGGTCGGGTCGTTACGGACGCGGAGATACTAAATATGTGTACTTTTATTGTTTTGTTTTTTTTATTTAGATGAAGAAATGTATTTATGGGAATAATATTTTTTTTTTTTTTCATTATTTAGGATTTTTTTTTTTTTTTTTTTATTACACACTTGGAAATTTTTTTTTTTACGTTTTTACTTTGCCCCAGGGGGGGACAATACAGATCGGTGATCTGCCAGTTTGCACAGCACTCTGACAGATCACCGATCTGTCTGAGAGCAGTGCAGCGTTACCAAGTGCCTGCTCTGAGCAGGCACTTGGTAAGCCACCTCCCTCCCTGCAGGACCCGGATCCGCGGCCATTTTGGATCCGGGACTTACTGCAGGGAGGAAGGTAGGAGACCCCCGGAGCAACGCGATCACATCGCGTTGCTGCGGGGGTCTCAGGGAAGCCCGCAGGGAGCCCCCTCCCTGCGCGATGCTTCCCTGCACCGCCGGCACATCGCGATCATCTTTGATCGCGGTGTGCCGGGGGTTAATGTGCCGGGGGCGGTCCGTGACCGCTCCTGGCACATAGTGCCGGATGTCAGCTGCGATAAGCAGCTGACACCCGGCCGCGATCGGCGGCGCTCCCCCCGTGAGCGCGGCCGATCGCGCTGGACGTAATATTCCGTCCTTGGGAATTAAGGCCCACCCCACATGGACGGAATATTACGTCCAATGGCAGAAAGGGGTTAAAGAATACATGAAAACTTATTATTTTGTGATCACTATTCCCCAAGTGACCCCCAACCCTTATATTTGCTATGCGGTCTGGCCTATTGGTTAATATTAGGTCTAGCAGTGCCCCCCTTCTTGTTGGGTCCTGAACCAGTTATGAAAGGTAATTGTCTCAAAAACCGATTACCTTTGCTGGAACTGCAGGTTTCTGTTCCCCAATCTATTTCAGGGTAGTTGAAGTCCCCCATAATACTCACTTCTCCATGAGTCGCAGCTTCATCTATTTGCTTTACGAGGATATTCTCCATTGCTTCCATTATTTTTGGAGATTTATAACAAACCCCTATCAGTAATTTATTATTGTTTCCCCCTCCCCTTATCTCCACCCACAGGGATTCTACATTTTCATTAAATTCACCTATATTATCACGCAGGATGGGTTTTAAGGACGATTTTACATATAGACACACCCCTCCCCCTCGCTTATCTGTACGGTCATTTCTGAACAGGCTATAGCCCTGCAAGTTAACAGCCCAGTCATGGCTCTCATCCAGCCATGTTTCAGATATCCCCACCATGTCATAATTATGCTCCAACAACATTAGTTCTAATTCGTCCATTTTGTTGGCGAGGCTTCTGGCATTAGTATACATGCACTTGATGTTCCTCTCTGTACCTCTATTCTTTCTTAAATTATTAACTGTTCTAACCCCACCCCCCATGCCACCGCCACCCCCAACTTCCTTATTTATGCCCAGGTCTCTGTCTGCACTATCTTCCCCTCCTATAAAATATATACCCTCCCCCCAATCCCTAGTTTAAACACTCCTCCAACCTTCTAGCCATTTTCTCCCCCAGCACAGCTGCACCTTCCCCATGGAGGTGCAGCCCGTCCCTAGCGTAGAGCCTGTAGCCAACTGAGAAGTCGGCCCAGTTCTGCAGGAACCCAAACCCCTCCTTCCTACACCAATTCTTGAGCCACTTATTAACCTCCCTAATCTCCCGCTGCCTCTCTGGCGTGGCACGTGGTACAGGCAGTATTTCAGAAAATACCACCTTGGAGGTCCTTGCTTTCAGCTTGCAGCCTAATTCCCTGAAATCATCTTTAAGGACCTTCCACCTACCTCTAACTCTGTCATTTGTGCCAATGTGCAGCATGACCCCTGGGTCCTCACCAGCCCCTCTCAGTAATCTGTCCACCTGATCATCGATGTGTTGGACTCGAGCGCCAGGTAGGCAGCACACCGTTCGACGATCCCTGTCTTTGTGACAGATTGCCCTATCTGTTCCCCTAATAATTGAGACCCCCACTACCAGCACCTGTCTGGCCTGCCCTGCTCTCCTATTTCCCTCCTTACTGGAGCAGTCACTCCCCCGGCTTTCAGAGGACATGCCTGGCTGCAGCAGTGCTACCCCTGTACTGGCACCCCCCTCATCTGCCAACTTAGCAAACTTATTGGGGTGTTCCAGATCAGGACTAGCCTCCCTGGCACTCTTCCCTCTACCCCGCTTCCTAACTGTCACCCAGCTTGCTACTTCATCGTCCTGCAGCTCCATCCTACCATCCCTCCCCTCATCTATCCCATTGAGCGTCTGGTCAATGAGCAGAAGACTCCTCTACATATTGTCTATGGATCTCAGTGTTGCTAGCTGCACATTTAGATTCAGAATCTGGGTTTCCAAATGCACAACGTGCTCACATCTCGCACAGCAGTATGCACCCTCGATCGGCTGCTCAAGGATTGCATACATGTGGCAAGATGTGCACTGGATGGCATTAACAATAGTGGAGCACATTTCCTAATGGGGATTGCACCAGACAGAAAAGTTAAATAATAAAAAAATAAATAAATAAATACAAAGTATTAATAAAAAACAGACAGAAATTCCTCCCTTGGAAACTCCCTGAATCCAAAGTCACTGAATCACAAGTCACACTTACCGCCGTTCACACTTACGCTCAGCACACACTCAGATCGCTCACACTCGCTATGCTGAAGATTTATAGATTTTTTTTCTCTAGTTCCCCTTAACAGCAATCCACCTTGCTGTTCAAATACACTTCCAAAAAGGAATTCCTCCCCCCCCCCCGTATGCATGGCTGATGGCTCATAATCCCCCCCCCCTGTATGCATGGCTGATGGCTCACAATTCCTCCCCCCTGTATGCATAGCTGATGGCTCATAATTTCCCCCCCTGTATGCATGGCTGATGGCTCATAATTCCCCCCCCCCCTCCCTATGCATGGCTCATCTCTCCACCCCCTCCCCCGCTCCTTCTCCCAGGCCATCTTGCATGGCGCGGGCGGCTTACCATCCTCCCTCCGTGCCCCGTCCCCCATACTCACCTGTCAGCTGTCCCACACGCCGCGCCGACATCCCTCCGGCTCTGTCCCGCCCCAGCCCCTTCTTCCTGAGTGAGCGGTCATGTGGTACCGCTCATTAAGGTCATGAATATGCGCATATTTATGACCTTAATTAGCGGTACCACGTGACCGCTCACTCAGGACGCGCTACAGACACTGAGACCAGGCATCGCTGGAGCAGGTGAGTATCGTCTTCAAGAAGGGTGGGTGGAACTCAGAGGCGGTGGGACTCGGAGGCGGGGGGCGGGAGCGGGGGGGGGGGGGCATGGAGGGCGGGGCCGTCGGTCGCATTTTTGACCCGGGACTTAAACTTAAAAAAAACAACAAAAACAAAAACACCTTGCTCAGGTGCCGCCCCCCGCAATGTCGCCGCCCTAGGCACGTGCTGCGTTCTAAAAAGCCGGGCCGCATGTCAGTAAACGCAGGGCCACCGGGTATGCGTTTGCACGCATAGTGGAGATGGGATTTCATAAAATCCCCCCCACTATGCTGTAACATCTGGACACTGCGGGTTGAACGCTGCGTTTGTACGCAGCGTTCAATCCGCAGCTAATCCGGATGTAATCCTGAAAGTGGACACATACCCTAACGGTCAGAGTCTTCTAATCCCAGTGGGTATGTGGATCCTCCAGGTTGTAAGTTCTATAGAAAAGGGCTGTGGTCTGAAGGCAAAATGGTGATCATGGTAATACGGCCAGACTACACCACCGATACAGCAGCCACAGCCAATGACTGAGAAGAATCTGTGACTTCTCTACATTTAGTGGTCACTACTCACCTGGGTAGTCATATGTGGGAATTTCCTCTTTACACCACTCATCATCCCTCACATATGTCTCTGTAGTATTAATATTGGTCAAATCTTCACCCTGAAAAAAATATTGTAAAAGTCACAGACAGATGGAGAAGTCACATCTATGATCAGCTCTAATCCTGCCATCTCCACCGTTCTCATTACACAAATATAAAACATATAATACTGGTGGATAAAACAAGACTGAACACAAGAACTTCACAGCCGTGTACACATCAGAGGGGAGATCTCATGACACCTTCTCTCCATCTACCTGATGATCCTGAGGAGCATTGGGATGTTCTTGTTTACAGTCCTGAGGAAGAAGAAGATGGGGACATCTCTCTGGTGTTGTCCTCTTACTGGATAGATCTGGAGGAAACACATACAGAGACCAAATTCATTCTTAACATACAGATAATTATAGGCCGTGTGTATTTAGTCCTGTCTATTACCTGGTGATGTGAGGGGCTGGGGAACCTCTATTATGACATCCTTGTACAGATCTTTGTGTCCTTCTAAATACTCCCACTCCTCCATGGAGAAATAAATAGCGACATCCCGATACCTTATAGGAACCTGACACATACAATGATACTGTTATCCCCCCAATCCCTTCAAAGTGGAACTGTATAATGTCCCAGCATTCCCAGCAGTGTCACCTCTCCAGTCAGCAGCTCAATCATCTTGTAGGTGATTTCTAGGATCTTCTGGTCATTGATGTCCTCATGTATCAGGGGGTGAGGTGGAAGTCCCGTGATTGGGCTCTGAGGTCTTCCCCATCCCTCAGACACAGGGTCCTGACAGCGATCACTAGAGGTCTTCTTCACTACTGTGTAATCCTGGTTATGGAGAGACACATTAATAAATCTCACCACAGACATTTCCAGAGTCCTCACCTCTCCAGTTCTGTCCATCTGTTATTCCCATAGAGAAGAATGATGTAATGTGACGTCATCAGAATCTCTCACCTTTCCAGTAAGCCGGAAGAGGATTTCTATGGTGAGGTGTAATATTTTCTCTGCCATCTTTTCTCTGTCCATATCAATCCTTGATGGGTAAATCAGGAAAATTCTCTTATATAGAAGATCTTCACTGAGAGGATACGATATTGTAGAGACCTGAATGAGAAGATGAGCCGATGTAACATCATAAAAATCCAGTGTAATACAATTACTGGAGATAATAAAGGAAAGTTATGAGGAGATTATTATTTCACAGCATTTAGTTTTCTTCTTTACATCTACTAATAGAACCTATATATTTAGGCCACAGACAACAAGTAGTTTCTTCCTCGGAGTCGGCAGCTGAATACATTTCTCATAGACTCATCTTCCATAACGCTAATTCTCGTCTCATTTACCGACACTGGAATCGGCATTAGTAATACTGCAGGAGATATTCATTACACTTGACAGGAGAAATAACTACTTCATGAGGAGGACGACAATGTCATCTACTACTACGGCTCTAGAAACATATTTGGCCAGAGACCATCACTGACCCCATCACTACCGGCCGTCTATATGAAGGTTTCCCGTCTTCCCCGCACTGTAATCTTCTACCACGTTAGATCTCAAGTCTGACTCACACACAGAAGTTTCAGGCTTTTATAAAAGCTTTTTTTAGTTTCAACATGTTTTTATTTTTCAAAGAAAAACCAAGAAAGTTTCACAACAAAATCCCACGCAGGGGAATATACAGTACATGAATGTAATCAAATTCTAGATTAACCTTGATAGTATTTAAACAATACAGTTAAACACGCAGACAAAGACAGGTGGTTGAAAAAGACAAGAGGGGGTGGGGGGGGGGGAGTAAGAGATCCATTACTGCATCAGAGTACTATCAATGGTCGGGTATAAGGGGTGAGTCCAAGGGAGACTATCGGACATTAAATTGGCCTCATAGTGATAGAGATAAGACTTGGTCAAGATTACTGCTAGAGTTCCTTTCAATCCACGGCCTCCATATTTGATAGTAAGGCTCCCATGAGTCATCTCTTGTAGCTTGTATTCGTTCACATAGCATGATAGTGTTCATTTTGTCAATTACTGAGGAAAGAGATAGGGTAGTTGTTTTCCATTTCGTTGCAATGTGTAGCTTAGTGGCGAGGAACAGCTGATTGACTAAATTATGGAGTTTGTTGGAGAAGCCCGGGTATCTGGCCCCCCGTAGGAACACCGTTGCATCTAACTGAATCGCCCCACCATAAGCTCCTCCACAATAGATTTAATCCTTAACCAAAGGGCGGATACAATCGGGCAATCCCACCACGTGTGCTTCAAATCGCCCAGGGCTCCACACCCCCTGAAACACCAATCCGATAAATTTGGGTAGATGGCATGTAATTTGCTCGGAATCAAATATGTCCTATGTAGGAGCTTGATGGATGTCTCAACTAAAGAGGTTTGGAGACTACCCTTCGAGAGAGAGCAGCAACATTTTTGCCACTCCAATGGGGACATTATCTTATTAAAGTCTCTTTCCCATTGAATCATATACCGGTATTTGAGTTTTACATCCTCTGATATTGCATTCAGGGTTGAGTATATTAAAGAGATAGCTCCCCTGCCCAGTTGGTCATTCAAACATATTTGCTCATAACCTGATGGGCGGTGGGTGACACCATGTCCTAAAATTTGTTCAGCAAAGTGAAACATTTGGATGATACGCAATATTTCAGAGTTTGGTGGGGAGTACTTTTGGATGAACTCTTGTTTGGTGAGTAGAATGTTAAATGGCGAAGTAAGATGTTTAAGGGTAATTAAACCCCTAGATACCCACCAATGGAAAGGGCGAGGCTCCAACCCTGGTGGAAAAGCTGGATTATGAAAAATATGCGTCATTAAGGAAGTTTTGGATTGTAGGGAATGTTTAAATCTTTCCTTCCTCCATAACATCAGGGAGTGTGCTGTGAATGGAGCTGATGTATGGATCCCTTTCGGAAGTCTCTGCAACGACCACATGAGGCCTGGTAGAGTGAATGGGGCCAGGAAGTGAGATTCGAGATTCACCCATCTGGGTGTGCCATGTTTATCCGCGTTAGCACTTATTAGCTGGGCTAATTGGGCCCCTCTATAGTATAAAGTGAAGTTGGGCAGAGACATACCTCCTCGTCTTCTATTAATAAACATGGTTTTTAATCTTATCCTAGGTCTTTTCCCCTGCCATATAAATTTAGAGATCGTTTTATGAATATGTAGTAACGTTTTGGTAGGTAGAGGAATGGGCAAAGAGCGGAAAACATACAGAAATCGTGGTAAGGAAACCATCTTAATGGCGTGTAATCTACCTAACCAGGATAAGGACATAGATGACCATCTGGTAAGGTTCGATTTGAGATTTCTAATTAAGAGGGCATAGTTCCATTTAAATAGAGTCGACCTATGGGAGGTTAGATTGATGCCGAGATAGGTTAAGTACTGCTCATTTCTGGTAAACTTAAATTGTGCTGTTATGTTGTTTTGTGTTTCCCTGGGGGTGTTAATGAACAAGGCTTCAGATTTGTCAAAATTAATCTGGAGGCCAGAGACCAATTCAAATTCATGGAGGGCAACGAAAAGGTTTGGGAGTGTAACAGTGGGATTGACTATGGATAACAGTAGATCATCCGCAAAAAGGCTAGCCTTGTATTGATCATCTCTGATTATAGGTCCATTAATGTTGGGGGTTGGCTCTAATAGCTTCCGCCAGGGGCTCCATGGCTAGGGCAAATAAGGCTGGGGAAAGCGGACATCCCTGCCTGGTACCGCGTTGTATGTTAATAGGGGTAGGCTGGTTTGAGGGTAATTTCAGATAGGCCGTGGGGTGATCATACAGAAGTTTAAGGCAGGAGGTAATACTACTCGGGAAACCAAACTTAGCGAGGACTTCGAACAAGTATGACCATGATACCGAGTCAAAGGCCTTCTCTATATCGAGTGCTAGCAAGAGCAAGGATTGCTTGGAGTGATTAGCTGAGTGTATTAAATTAAGGTTCCTCCTAATATTGTCAGGGCCCTGTCTTTTGGGGATGAACCCTACCTGGTCCCGATGGATTAGAATGGGCAGTATTTTATTTAGTCTGGCCGTGATTATGGATGTGAAAATTTTTAAATCTATATTTAGCAATGAGATAGGCCTATAGTTTTTGGGGTAGAGGTGATCCTTCTTTGGTTTTGGGATTACAGTTACGTGAGCGATGTAAAATTCAGGTGGCATTTGAGCTCCTAAACGGAGCATTACAAAAGCATTACAAAAGCTCTGCATGTGAGGTATGAGTAAGCTGTCAAATTTTTTGTAGTACAGTGCCGTAAGCCCATCAGGCCCGGGAGCCTTGTTTTTTTAAAATTTTTAATCGTTACCTTTATTTCGTCAGAGTTGATTGGTACTTGGAGATGTGCTATGTCTGAGTCTGGGACTTTAGGTAGTGTCAGATCTTTGAGGAAACTCTGGATGCGAGCCAGGGAAGGGGGCTGCGGGAGGGAGTATAGGTTTTGATAATATTGCTGAAACGTTTTATATATTACATCTGGGTGGGCAGTAATACAGCCTGTAGGATCTTTAATGGAGGGGATATTATTCAGAAGCTCTCTACTCCTAAGTTTACGGGCCAACATGCTGCTTGGTTTGTTAGCATATTTGTGAAAAGTAAATTTAGTCCATGTCAGGGCCCTTTCTGATCTATTTGTTAAAATGGTATTGAGTTGTAATTTAGTTTCACGAATTTTCTTGATTAGATAAAGTGAAGAGAGGTTTTGCTTTGCCTGTTCTAATTTTGAGAGTTTATTTTCTAATTGCAATTGTAGTTCAGACCTTTTCTTTTTCCTGTTAGGAGGCAATTTTGATCAGGTCCCTGTTATAAATTTTTTGTGTGCCATCCACACAGTTCCTGGGGACACGTCTGTGGTATTGTTAGTTTGGAAATATAGGTTCAACTCATCCTTTAAAGTAGATAAGACCGTTGGGTCTGTTAGTAGGGACTCGTTCAACCTCCACCTGAACAGCCTAGAAGTGGTAATGTTAAAGTTAAATGCAGAAAGGACGGCATCATGGTCTGACCAAGATGATACTATATGTCGGGAGTATAGGATCGAGGGGAGTGTTTTGGAAGAGGTGAGGTGTAAGTCAATTCTGGAATAGGACTTTTGTGCGGGGGAGAAATATGTACAGGTCCTTCTCAAAAAATTAGCATATAGTGTTAAATTTCATTATTTACCAAAATGTAATGATTACAATTAAACTTTCATATATTATAGATTCATTATCCACCAACTGAAATTTGTCAGGTCTTTTATTGTTTTAATACTGATGATTTTGGCATACAACTCCTGATAACCCAAAAAACCTGTCTCAATAAATTAGCATATTTCACCCATCCAATCAAATAAAAGTGTTTTTTAATAACAAACAAAAAAACCAACAAATAATAATGTTCAGTTATGCACTCAATACTTGGTCGGGAATCCTTTGGCAGAAATGACTGCTTCAATGCGGCGTGGCATGGAGGCAATCAGCCTGTGACACTGCTGAGATGTTATGGAGGCCCAGGATGCTTCAATAGCGGCCTTAAGCTCATCCAGAGTGTTGGGTCTTGCGTCTCTCAACTTTCTCTTCACAATATCCCACAGATTCTCTATGGGGTTCAGGTCAGGAGAGTTGGCAGGCCAATTGAGCACAGTAATACCATGGTCAGTAAACCATTTACCAGTGGTTTTGGCACTGTGAGCAGGTGCCAGGTCATGCTGAAAAATGAAATCTTCATCTCCATAAAGCATTTCAGCCGATGGAAGCATGAAGTGCTCCAAAATCTCCTGATAGCTAGCTGCATTGACCCTGCCCTTGATGAAACACAGTGGACCAACACCAGCAGCTGACATGGCACCCCACACCATCACTGACTGTGGGTACTTGACACTGGACTTCAGGGATTTTGGCATTGCCTTCTCCCCAGTCTTCCTCCAGACTCTGGCACCTTGATTTCCGAATGACATGCAAAATTTGCTTTCATCAGAAAAAAGTACTTGGGACCACTTAGCAACAGTCCAGTGCTGCTTCTCTGTAGCTCAAAAGTGGCTTTACCTGGGGAATGCGGCACCTGTAGCCCATTTCCTGCACACGCCTGTGCACGGTGGCTCTGGATGTTTCCACACCAGACTCAGTCCACTGCTTCCTCAGGTTCCCCAAGGTCTGGAATCGGTCCTTCTCCACAATCTTCCTCAGGGTCCGGTCTCCTCTTCTCGTTGTACAGCGTTTTCTGCCACATTGTTTCCTTCCAACAGACTTACCATTGAGGTGCCTTGATACAGCACTCTGGGAACAGCCTATTTGTTGAGAAATTTCTTTCTGGGTCTTACCCTCTTGCTTGAGGGTGTCAATGATGGCCTTCTTGACATCTGTCAGGTCGCTAGTCTTACCCATGATGGGGGTTTTGAGTAATGAACCAGGCAGGGAGTTTATAAAAGCCTCAGGTATCTTTTGCATGTGTTTAGAGTTAATTAGTTGATTCAGAAGATTAGGGTAATAGGTCGTTTAGAGAACCTTTTCTTGATATGCTAATTTATTGAGACAGGTTTTTTGGGTTATCAGGAGTTGTATGCCAAAATCATCAGTATTAAAACAATAAAAGACCTGACAAATTTCAGTTGGTGGATAATGAATCTATAATATATGAAAGTTTAATTGTAATCATTACATTATGGTAAATAATGAAATTTAACACTATATGCTAATTTTTTGAGAAGGACCTGTATATCCCCTCTGAGGGCCATTTAGCTCTCGCCAGATATCTGCCAAACAATTTACTTTCAGCATTTGTAGGATTTTTTTTCTGTCTGTTTTTGATATGTCTGCTCGATTCAGTGAACTGCTGTCAAGTGACGGGCTCAAAGTGAGATTGAAGTCGCCACACCATATAAGGTGATGATATGAGAGTGAAGCTAATTTTGATAAAATTAGACGTATGACCCGAGTCTGAGTGGCAGTTAGCTATTAACTTGGGTCATTTACGCCATTCTTTCTGTTTTCATTGTGATTGATCTAGGCTGCTGTACACACATACAGCAGCCCTGCCCTGCCCGGGCTCTGTTTTAATTAGTGCACCTGTGCCTGGGCCTGTCTCTCTCTTTAAGCCATGGTGCTGGTCAGGCATTGTGGAGGTCAGATCTGAAATGTCCATGCTTGGACCTGGTCGACCGTTATTGTCGCATACCCTTTCTGGCGCCATGGTAGTGATTCGGAAAAGCTACAGGTACGGTTTGCATTCAATATGGTCCCGCTTTTAACACATTTAGGAGGCCGTAATGGCACAGTGAGTAAAACATAAAAAAACGTACAGCGGGACTAACGTGGTCCTTCTCCTAACATATTAAGGAGGCCGTAATGGCACAGCGAATATAAAAATCGTAGAGCAGGACTGCCCCAAGAGATTGCCGTGACGTGGCGAGGTGGCTCAAAGAATTGATCAATTGTTTGCTAAATATCTCATTTTGATATACAGTCAGAAATTAATATGTGCATTTGCACTTTTCAAATTGCGTTCTGACCACAGGCAGCGCTGGCTTCTCCCCTTTTGAGCTATTAACTATGCATATGTTTAGACCCTGCAAGGTTCCCATCAGGATAATGAACCTGCCCTCAGGGTCTGAGTACGTGTTAATGGGTTGGAATGGAAGGCTGTTTTTAATTAGAATAGTCACGCCCCTCGTTTTGCGGGCCCAGGTTGAAAGGAAGAATTTCGAATAATGTGCATCCAGGAATTTGGGGTGGGAAGAATTGGAAAAGTGGGTTTCCTGAAGGCAGATTACATCTGGGTTGTGCTTCCGATAGTCGAGGAAGGCCTTTTTACGTTTTAGAGGCGAGTTGAAGCCCCGCACATTATGGGAGAGTACTCTACACATGCTTAATCAAATAGATACTGCTAATAAGAGGCAAACCATCGCCCTCCACCCGACCTCGGTCCACAAATTCACCATCACAGCAATAATCTCTATGGGGAAATGAAAGGAAAGAGTTTGTGGGCTGCGCTAGATCTTGCAACTGGGATGAGATACCCTGCATAGCGATGGTGAGTTCCTCTCTAAAGGTTTCTTGCAGGGACCTCGTGAGGGCAGCCGTTGAGATCATCGCTTCAGAGTGCGGGGGAATGTCATCCCGCTCTGCGCTCCCATCACCATGAGTTGCAGAGGCTGGTGGGGGATAAGCCGCCGTAGCCATTTTGGAAGGGGTGCCGCTCATAAGGAGATCTGAAATAGTGCGGCCCGCCGGCTGTGCCGCGCTTCCCTTTTTCGGCATTACAGATTGCCCGCTCTAAAAGGTGTGCTGTCCCCGGGGGGGCGGGAACGGGGAATTTTTACTGTGCTCCGGTCGCTGGAAAGGGTTAATTGGGGTCCGTCGGGTAGCAGAGCTCAGCACAACATGTCTGTCATTGCCGGACTCCGCGCATGCGCCCCGTCAATATAATTTTATCTCCTAACTCACTTCACTTAGTTGCGGGATGAGTTATATGCAGGGGATAGTAGCGCGTTCTGAGGGCTATTGTTACGGTGTTTAGTGTGGTCAGCCCCAGTTACGACGTTGCAGCCTGCTGCTTTCTGCTGCTTAAGAGTACCGTGTTCTCAAGGCGTCAATGGGGCTCTGTAGGCCTCAGGTCCTAGGTGGTTTGTGACCAAATTATCGGTGCCTCCGGAGGGGAGATTATCGCCACCTCCGCCTATAGCTGCGTTATTATCGTTCACAGGGACTTTTCCCTCCGGAGCCTGCTCGCCCCTGCAGGGGGGGGGGGGGAATGTCTGGCCACCAAGCTCAGAGATGCGGGATATGGAGCGTGGGAGTGCCGGGGTTAACTGGTACCGGCGCGGCAGCCACGCAGCTGTTAGGCGTTTACCGAGTGCTGGTCCCGGGACCCCTTACCTCCGGTGCCTCCGGTCTGATCTGCGGCACAGGGGCGACGCTCTGGCCGGTCCGTGCGCCCTCAAGGATCTTCACCTCCCTCCGCTGATGTCCTCTCTGTTCTGCACCAGGCTTCAGCGCGGGCAGGGAGGCTCTTTACACTCGCCTCGCGCCGAGATGCTGTGGAGGAGAGGGAGGGGGCGCTTACTGTTGCGTCTGTCCTCTCCGAGTCCCGGCGGCTCCAGGATGATGAGGGTTCGGCGGGGCCTCCTGCTCTGCTCGGGGCTTTCTTGTCGCTCCGGTGCAGGCTTCTCTCAGCGGGTCCTCCGGCCTTGTTCCGGTGTTGAGAAAGCTGGTGGCTCCGGTGAAGTATATCCAGGGGGTCACGCAGCAAGATGACGCCGGCCAGGTAATGGTGCCAAAATCTCCGGGACTCTCTCCTCTCTTATATGACCGCCCGGTTCTTCTGTTTACCCCGCAACTGTCTCGGTGCGATCCTGGCAGTGTGGGGACGCTGCAGTAAGTCTTTTATCCCGTCTATAGGGATTATAAAAGTGATCTTTTGCGGGCTGAAAGCAGGAGCTACAGCGAGCTGCGTCCTCTCTGCTTGGGATCCAGGCCACCTATAAAAGCTTTTTTTATAAGAACATCAAGACATGAGTTATTTGATGCCAAAGTCTCCATATAGGCTTCCATATATTACATGAAAAACACCGAAAATATTCCAAAAATAATTATAGTAAAGTGTTGAGGCAAAAAATAGAAAGTTTTTACCCAGGATATGGACACATTGAACAAATGTTTCAACCTCCAGGGTAGTGCATATACGTGAGACTATTTATAATCAAGACAACAGAATGAAGAAAGTCAGCACTCGCCCATTTTAGAAGATACTTCAGTCCTTTTTCATTTTCATTTGATTCAGGACAATGACAAAAAGTGCAACAGTGCTAGCAGCATGGCGGCGGGTGCAGTGATTTCCCAAAAAAAGACATGATGGACAACGAACGTTTCAGACATAATTTGCGCTTCTAGTGGTCCATGTTCCACTGGTCTATGAACATGAACCAGTAGAAGAACTGAAGTATCTTCTACCACGGGTGAGTGCTGACTTTCTCCCTTTCGCTATCGTGAATACAAAAATAATATTGAGGATGGTGGTACTGTGGGAACATTATACGGTGTGTGGGGACCAAAAAAGGGGCACCATACAATGAGAGTAATACATGTTTCCTTGGTTCACGTCTTTCATAGTTGGGTCGTTTGTATTGATCAGTTGAAAAGAAACAAAACAATTGTGATTCTTATAAGGAGACAACACAAAAACCCCTAAATGTAACATTTTATAACAACCCCACAATTTGTAAACCTTCTGGGCAAATCGCTATCTCACCATTGGATTAGAGCTGATACTTTTGAACTAAACAGACTTTCTGTCACATCCATAAAGGGGCACTTTTCTGTGTTTGTCAGAACTGTCCGAGGATGATTAGAGGTGATAGTTTCCCCCTAATTAGAAAGAACACCTGTGGATATTGGGGTCTTTACCTGCTGCTTTTTAATAAATAGTATCCTCTACACAGGTTCCACACATTACTCGCGTAAAGCACTACTTGGCTTCTTTTATGCTTACTGGGTTTTTTGCAGCCCGTTATTGCGGGCCTTTTTTGCGGGCCGTATCATCGCAATTTTCAAGGTCTGCCGCAATATCAGACCGCAAAAAACTTGCGGATCGCCGTTTTTTCAGGTTCCCAATACTATAGCAAAAGTATTGGGAAAAAAAAACGGCGGTCCACAAAAGTCACAGAGCACCACAAAAACAACCTCCCGTTGTCTTTGCAGCCCCATTGATTTACAATGGGGGCTGTGTCCGTAAGCCAGGAAAAATATTGAGCAAGCTCGATATTTTTTCACAGCCGTAAATACGGCCCTCGCTGCCTTACGGCATACCTAAGAATTTTTGCGGCCCGTTTTTGTGGCCCAGTAGAAATGCATTGCGGCCGCAAAATCGGGCCAAAAAAACACGGCAAGTGTAAAATCAGCCTTACACAGACATCCCCAGGGTTTTGAAAGATAAAATAAAAATGGCCTATTCGTCAAGACGGTATTCACCAGAGGAGGCATACGCTTTCCTTGCCTCCAAGACAGATTCAGCCAGTGAGGAAGATCCCACATTCCGTTAGTCCTCCTCCTCCTCATCTAGTTAGGAAGGACCCCCTGCAAGGCACGCTAGGACCCAGGCAACCCCTCTAACAATCGATCCCATATAGATTGCATCTCCCAAAAATTATCAGCCTTTTATTCCGGATTTGATCAGCAGCTAAGGAATCCAATTTGACACCACTGGCCTCAGTGAAATTGAATTCTTTAAAATTCTTTTTCAGTGAGGAAATAATAAATCTAAGTTGGCCCAGACAAACTTTTATGCCCATTTATTTTTAACCCAAAATCCCACATCATCATATGCCAGATGGACCCATGTAAATGCGTGGCACCCCAGGAGTTCGGGTACCACAGTGGTGCTGCCTTCCTCTCGGGGAGGGTAGTGCCATGCCTGGAGACAAGTGGGATCCCTTTGGCAGGTAAATCTTACACACAACATATTCTAACTCCAGGCCAGAAGGGGGAGCTCAGAACCCTGTTTTCGGGGAACTTCCTTGATTTCCATCCTGGTCTTGAAGAGGAGTTAGTTCAGTCTGGAACAGACAGTGAAGGGAGAGGAGTGATTAGGAGCTCAGGGAGGCTGCAATTAAGCCTCCTGCGAGCCAGAGCGTGGAATCCGGGCACTGGGGGCCCGAGATTGTGGATAGCTGTAAGGTCCACAGCAGAATCGGAGGGCATAGGACTATACGTTAATTGCCCATTCAATGCCTGAGGTACAGCAGCAGTTAGAGCCTGGAGTCACCATGTCAGAGACCCCAAGAGAACAGCTTAAGCTGCCCACCGTGCAGGCACTGTCCCAGGACAAGAGAGTGAAAGAAGTACCTTGCCAGCGAACTACAGGTAGCAAGGGACCAGAGACCAGCGCATATAGGAAGGCTCCCAAGGGAGATTACCACTTGTTTCCAGGCTGTCTGGACTCCTTCTGTACCTGATGCCGGTGCCCTGGACTGAGGCCTGTCACCATCAGTAAACCAGGTAAAGACTGCAACCCCTTTGTCTTCCGTTATTTAATGGCAACCCGCCATCCTGGCCATACACCTGGGGAGCCCTGGGGCCCCCACTTCACCTGTGGGAAGCGTCACCCCAGAGGACCTCTTTAAGCAGCGTCAGTCCCTCTGACCGAGAACCACAGGTGGCGTCACAAATAGACTTTATTACCAAAATCCCTTTTAAGACCTTTCCCCTTTTAATTGAGTCCCAGGGCTACGGACGGGGTCGCAGCCACCGTGACATCCCCTTTAAGACCGGATCCGGTACTGAGTGTCCCCATTGCCCTGGTGGGTGACTCAAATCTTGGCATCACGAACAAGATTTCGTGCCCTGACATCGCCAGGTACTGTGTTCCAGAGACTGTGACAGTTTGCTTACAAACCTCCATTGCCATGCCGCGTGGAGCACGAGGGAAGAAGGAGGCGTACCTTCGTGGGCGGATCGATCCAAAAGAGTGTGAAGAGGAAGCTGGTGCCGCGCTGCAAGAAAAGATGGAAGTGAAGGCGCCGTGCAGCAACGCTGCAAGTGACGATGCCACAAAGTGCTATACGAAGGACCGGGAGAAGCACCCGAAGGGGCAGATGAAGAACCGCTGCGGACCGCGAGCAGGAGAAATGTCAGGCCTCTACAAGGATAGCACGGGGGAGAAGCCATATCTGACCCGGGAGAATAATTGGCGGCGGTCGCAGACGCAGGCCCCTTGATGCCCCAGACCCTGCAGTAGAGGCAGCCGTGAGTCCAGTAATGCCACCAGGACCTGCAGTGCCCACAGCTCCTACCAGCAGGCAGGACCCCACCGCAGTAACCACTCCCATAATGCCGCTATCCATGCCCTATATACCAGGAGCGACCTGGCTGTCACAATATTCTGGGGAGTCCCATATAGTAAGTGACTTTAAGGACAGGCCCTGCAGCCTATTTGAAGTCTATCCCCTGACAGAGCATCAAAAGGTCAGCATTCTAACTGTCCAACTGATTGGCGCAACCCTAAGAGAGGTGAAATCCTGGCCAGACATGGAAAAAGGGACTGGAAAGCAGATGCTTGTCAAACTTAAAACCACTTTTGACACCTGCACCGATGCAGAAATTAAAATGAGGTTTTTCGGGTACAAACAGCGGGCACGGGATAGCATACAGGACTATGCCCTTAATCTGCAAGAGGCACTACAGACCATCAAACAGGTTGACAGTAACAGCGTGCAGGATGGAGACAGGCTCTTAAAGGAACAGTTCATTGAAGAGCTCCTGTCCAACACCCACAGGACTCAGCTACGCATCCTGGCCTTGCAAAACCTTGACCTGGACTTTGCACAATTTAAAGACAAGGCCATCTGGATGCTGCATGAACCTCAGCCCAGCCGCACAGTGCCCCCTAGGCAGAGGAAGAGACAATGACTGCTATCATTAGGACGGATGACCCATCTACCGCCGCTGCAACCATGCAGGACACATCACAAGGTACTGTCATTTAAACGAGTGACCCCTGGGGCAGAGGGCCAACCCCAAGGAATAGGACAACCAGGCCCACAAAACTGGTGAGCTAAGTATGTCGGAGGACGACCAGTCCTCCCCATTGTGATCAACGGCATCCCGATGAACACTTTATTGGACACCGGCTCTCAGGTTACAACTATGCCTTACATTCTCTATAAACGTTATTGGGCTGACTCAGACATTACCCGTGGCCCAGATAGTGATTTGACAATAGTAGCCAGTAATGGTCAGCCTTTGCCTCAGGTGGGGTACAAGAGGGTCACCATTAAGGTGAGGCGGGTAAAATTGAAGGCCCAAGGAATGGTGATTGTTGATATTGAATGACGTGAATGTAACCCCATGATGACCATTGGTACTAATGTCATTGAAAATTGTCTTGCTGAGGTTATTGTCTTGTTACAACAGGTGGCCAAAACTGCTGGTTCCAGTGAGCAGAGAGTTCTGCAAAAAGAAATCAGAGCCCTGGTGCAAAGACAACAGGTAGAATTGTCTGGTGGAGAAGTTGGATGTGTCACAGTGAGTGATCCGATCCCCATTGCAATACCCCCCCAGAAGTGAAATGTTAATATGGTGTCGGGCAGCAATAGGCCTCAGAGGTAAAGATTACCAGGCCATGGTAGAACCTGTCTATTCAGACAGTATGCCCACAATCCTGACAGCCAGTGGGGTGGTTGATGTCCGCAAGGGGAGAGTACAACTTAACTGTGGAGAGAAAGAGGTCCACTTACCCAGATATGCCACACTTGCTAAACTGTTTACTGTTAATAATAATGCAATACAGGCAACAGAACCCTTGGTCCCGTCCAACTAGGCAGAGGACAATAGCTCTGCAGGACAAATGGAGGATTGGTGTCACAAATTACACGTGGGCACTGACTCTACCCCATCACACCAAAAACAAGGGGCTTACCGGGTGGTCCATGGGTATGAACGGGTATTCAGCAAACACCCACTAGATTTTGGGCAGGTAAAAGGGGTTCAACATAATAACCCCACGGGAAGTCATCCACCCATTAAAGAGAGGTACTGACCTGTACCTCCAGCTCACTACCAATGTGCCAAAAGTATGTAACGAGAGATGAAGGAGGCTGGGGTAATCAGAGATAGTTGTAGTCCCTGGGCAACTCAATTAGTCCTCGTCAGGAAAAATGATGGTACAATCAGGATGCATACCCGTTGCCCAGAATTGAAGAGTCATTAGCTGCTTTAAAATCTGCTAACTATTTCTCCACCTTAGATCTCACTAGTGGGTATTGGCAGGTTCAAGTGGCCGAGGCGGATAAAGAAAAGACTGCCTTCACAACACCGATAGGTCTCTCTGAATTCAACTACATGCCGTTCAGACAACATTACAGAGGATGATGGAGTGCTGTCTCGGACACAAGAATTTTGATACCGTCCTGTTGTACCGGGATGATGTCATTGTCTTCTCCAAGACGTATGAAGACCACCTGAAACACCTTGCCAAGGTGTTTGGAGCTCTTTCTAACTTTAGCCTGAAGGTAAAGCCATCTAAGTGTCATCTGTTAAAGCCCAAAGTGCAGTACCTGTGCCATGTGGTAAGCGCTGAAGAAGTGGCACCAGACCCTGACAAGGTCACCGTGATCAGGGACTGGCCGAAACCCAGCAACATCCACAAAGTCCGGCAGTTGCTCGGGTTGGTAGGCTACTACCGAAGGTTTACCAAAGACTTCACTAAGATAGCCACACCACTGCAAGACCTGTTAGTGGGCCAATCCAAGATGACCAGGAGCAAGGGCCCTCCGTTTGAGTGGAACGACAGGCTGGAAGGATCCTTCACTCGGTTGAAGTTTGCTCTCTCGGGAGATGAGGTACTGGCCTACCCTGATTATGACCAACCGTTTGTTCTGTACACGGACACCAGCAACGTGGGATTGGTAACAGTAGTGTCCAGGTGCAGAAAGGAAAAGAAAGAGTAATTGCCTACACCAGTAGGAAGCTTTGTCCCACTGAAAGAAACCCAAAAAACTACAGTTCCTTCAAGCTGGAGTTCTTAGCCATAGTCTGGGCAGTAACCGAGCGGTTCAAACACTACCTGGCCTCAGCAAGATTCACAATTTTCACTGACAACAATCCACTGACACACCAGGGATTCAAGCTTGAGGAGGCTAATTTGCATATTCCAGGTGCCTTACGGCGCGCAAATTTTTGCCTGTAGGATATTATTGCAAGAGAGCTTGGCTGAGTAGATTACACAAGAAGGAAAACACACAGCAAGTCAGCAGGATCTAGGAGTAACATGGCAGATGTGACAACCTACATGGTGAGCTGCAGCATGTGCTACATATTCACAGACCGACCAGAAGAAGAATCAAATTTCACCTGTCAGAAGTGTAGACTAGTGGCCCTTTTAGAAGAAAAGGTGCGGGGTCTGGAAGAAAGAATAGCAACTTTGAAACTCATCAAAGAGAATGAAGACTTTCTAGACAGAACAGAAGCATCTCTACTGTTCACAGAAGGTGAAAAAAGTGTCAGAGAACCTCCAAAAGCAGATGAGTGGAAGCATGTGACCAAAAGAAGCAAGAAGACCATGGAGAAATCACCAACCACACAACTGAAGAACCAATATCAAATCTTTGTAGAGGATGAAGATGGCACACCTAAGGATGAAGCAATACCAGCAAGCAAAAAAGAAAAGGGCACACAGCAACAAGTGACAGCAAAAAGTACAGCCAAGAAGCAACGAAGAGTGGTGGTGGTGGGAGACTCACTACTGAGAGGCACAGAAGCAGCCATCTGCAGACCGGACATAACTGCAAGAGAAGTATGCTGCCTTCCAGGTGCGATGATCAAGGATGTGACCGATAGGATACCAAAGCTCTTCAGCTCCAAGGACGTCCACCCATTTCTTCTGATACATGTTGGCACCAATGACACGGCAAGGAAAGACCTACCGACAATCTGCAAAGACTTTGAAGAGTTGGGGAAGAAAGTAAAGGAACTGGATGCACAGGTAGTTTTTTCTTCTATCCTTCCAGTAGACGGGCATGGCACCAGGAGATGGAACAGGATCCTTGATGCAAACAACTGGCTAAGACGATGGTGCAGACAACAAGGATTCGGATTCCTGGACCACGGTGTGAATTACTGGTACGATGGACTCCTCGCCAGAGATGGACTACACCTCAACAAACCTGGGAAACACACATTCGCCAGAAGACTCGCTACACTCATCAGGAGGGCGTTAAACTAGAAGAAGAGGGGACGGGAAGAAAAACATTAGACTTGAACAAAGAAGACCCAGGAAAACATACTCAGATGGGAGGTAAGAACATTTCTAAAACAATCCACAGCGAGGAGATTGGAACAAAACAAAATCCTCTAAACTGCATGCTCGCAAACGCCAGAAGCCTGACAAACAAGATGGAAGAACTAGAAGCAGAAATATCTACAGGTAACTTTGACATAGTGGGAATAACCGAGACATGGTTAGATGAAAGCTATGACTGGGCAGTTAACTTACAGGGTTACAGTCTGTTTAGAAAGGATCGTAAAAATCGGAGAGGAGGAGGGGTTTGTCTCTATGTAAAGTCTTGTCTAAAGTCCACTTTAAGGGAGGATATTAGCGAAGGAAATGAGGATGTCGAGTCCATATGGGTCGAAATTCATGGAGGGAAAAATGGTAACAAAATTCTCATTGGGGTCTGTTACAAACCCCCAAATATAACAGAAACTATGGAAAGTCTACTTCTAAAGCAGATAGATGAAGCTGCAACCCATAATGAGGTCCTGGTTATGGGGGACTTTAACTACCCGGATATTAACTGGGAAAGTGAAACCTGTGAAACCCATAAAGGCAACAGGTTTCTGCTAATAACCAAGAAAAATTATCTTTCACAATTGGTGCAGAATCCAACCAGAGGAGCAGCACTTTTAGACCTAATACTATCTAATAGACCTGACAGAATAACAAATCTGCAGGTGGTTGGGCATCTAGGAAATAGCGACCACAATATTGTACAGTTTCACCTGTCTTTCACTAGGGGGACTTGTCAGGGAGTCACAAAAACACTGAACTTTAGGAAGGCAAAGTTTGACCAGCTTAGAGATGCCCTTAATCTGGTAGACTGGGACAATATCCTCAGAAATAAGAATACAGATAATAAATGGGAAATGTTTAAGAACATCCTAAATAGGCAGTGTAAGCGGTTTATACCTTGTGGGAATAAAAGGACTAGAAATAGGAAAAACCCAATGTGGCTAAACAAAGAAGTAAGACAGGCAATTAACAGTAAAAAGAAAGCATTTGCACTACTAAAGCAGGATGGCACCATTGAAGCTCTAAAAAACTATAGGGAGAAAAATACTTTATCTAAAAAACTAATTAAAGCTGCCAAAAAGGAAACAGAGAAGCACATTGCTAAGGAGAGTAAAACTAATCCCAAACTGTTCTTCAACTATATCAATAGTAAAAGAATAAAAACTGAAAATGTAGGCCCCTTAAAAAATAGTGAGGAAAGAATGGTTGTAGATGACGAGGAAAAAGCTAACATATTAAACACCTTCTTCTCCACGGTATTCACAGTGGAAAATGAAATGCTAGGAGAAATCCCAAGAAACAATGAAAACCCTATATTAAGGGTCACCAATCTAACCCAAGAAGAGGTGCGAAATCGGCTAAATAAGATTAAAATAGATAAATCTCCGGGTCCGGATGACATACACCCACGAGTACTAAGGGAACTAAGTAATGTAATAGATAAACCATTATTTCTTATTTTTAGGGACTCTATAGCGACAGGATCTGTTCCGCAGGACTGGCGCATAGCAAATGTGGTGCCAATATTCAAAAAGGGCTCTAAAAGTGAACCTGGAAATTATAGGCCAGTAAGTCTAACCTCTATTGTTGGTAAAATATTTGAAGGGTTTCTGAGGGATGTTATTCTGGATTATCTCAATGAGAATAACTGTTTAACTCCATATCAGCATGGGTTTATGAGAAATCGCTCCTGTCAAACCAATCTAATCAGTTTTTATGAAGAGGTAAGCTATAGGCTGGACAACGGTGAGTCATTGGACGTGGTATATCTCGATTTTTCCAAAGCGTTTGATACCGTGCCGCACAAGAGGTTGGTACACAAAATGAGAATGCTTGGTCTGGGGGAAAATGTGTGTAAATGGGTTAGTAACTGGCTTAGTGATAGAAAGCAGAGGGTGGTTATAAATGGTATAGTCTCTAACTGGGTCGCTGTGACCAGTGGGGTACCGCAGGGGTCAGTATTGGGACCTGTTCTCTTCAACATATTCATTAAAGATCTGGTAGAAGGTTTACACAGTAAAATATCGATATTTGCAGATGATACAAAACTATGTAAAGCAGTTAATACAAGAGAAGATAGTATTCTGATACAGATGGATCTGGATAAGTTGGAAACTTGGGCTGAAAGGTGGCAGATGAGGTTTAACAATGATAAATGTAAGGTTATACACATGGGAAGAAGGAATCAATATCACCATTACACACTGAATGGGAAACCACTGGGTAAATCTGACAGGGAGAAGGACTTGGGGATCCTAGTTAATGATAAACTTACCTGGAGCAGCCAGTGCCAGGCAGCAGCTGCCAAGGCAAACAGGATCATGGGGTGCATTAAAAGAGGTCTGGATACACATGATGAGAGCATTATACTGCCTCTGTACAAATCCCTAGTTAGACCGCACATGGAGTACTGTGTCCAGTTTTGGGCACCGGTGCTCATGAAGGATATAATGGAACTAGAGAGAGTACAAAGGAGGGCAACAAAATTAATAAAGGGGATGGGAGAACTACAATACCCAGATAGATTAGCGAAATTAGGATTATTTAGTCTAGAAAAAAGACGACTGAGGGGCGATCTAATAACCATGTATAAGTATATAAGGGGACAATACAAATATCTCGCTGAGGATCTGTTTATACCAAGGAAGGTGACGGGCACAAGGGGGCATTCTTTGCGTCTGGAGGAGAGAAGGTTTTTCCACCAACATAGAAGAGGATTCTTTACTGTTAGGGCAGTGAGAATCTGGAATTGCTTGCCTGAGGAGGTGGTGATGGCGAACTCAGTCGAGGGGTTCAAGAGAGGCCTGGATGTCTTCCTGGAGCAGAACAATATTGTATCATACAATTATTAGGTTCTGTAGAAGGACGTAGATCTGGGGATTTGTTATGATGGAATATAGGCTGAACTGGATGGACAAATGTCTTTTTTCGGCCTTACTATGTTACTATGTTACTATGTATGTTACCTGGAGACGGCAAAACTAGGTGCCTTGGAGCAGCGATGGATAGCCCGGTTGTCCAAATATAAATTCACCATCAAGTACCGTGCAGGGCACAAGTGTGCACATGCCGATGCGCTGTCCAGGATGCCCAACTTACCAGCAGTGAGGGAAGATCCGGAAGCACTTGAAGAGATTGAATTACCAGCTTTCCATCACCCCGGAGTGACTCAGTATTCCCATTATGTCAGGAGCTAGCGCAATAACAGGCAAGAAGCCACGCTGAACCCATTGCCCCACCATGGATGGGCAGAGACGCAAGACAGTCACCCTGCAGTCCATCTGATTAAAGAGCTGCTGAGACAACCAGATTCACACAATGTTCCAGATGCTCCACAAGAGACTCAACAGCTGTGAAAGGAGAAGGACAAATTGTTTATCTACGACGGTAAACTGTGCCGGAGGAATATCGACTGACGCACTCACGAATTGGTCTGGCAGATAGTGGTCCCGAGACAAGATGCCCCAATGGTTCTGGAAGTGTACCACGATGGAGCTGGACAGTTCTGATGGAAGATGTTAGAGATCCTACTACGTGGAAGGTTCTATTGGATTGGCATGAGAAAAGCCATTGAAAAGTGGTGCCGAGAGTGTGGCCCATGCAACCTGCGCAGAATGGACCGTGACAGCTAGAGGGCTCCCCTACAGCCCATAGTCACCAAACAGCTACTAGAGCTGGTGGCCTTAGACCACGTGAAGCTAACTCCAAGCCAGTCAGGTTATGTCTATGCTCTGACCATAGTGGACCATTACTCCAGATTCCTGTTAGTCATGCCTGTCAAGGACCAGACAGCAAAGACGGCAGCCAAAGCCTTCCAACAACACTTCTGTCGACCACTTGGTTACCCTGAGAAGGTACTAACCGACCAAGGCCCAGCCTTTGAAGCGGAAGTGTTCCAGGAGTTCTGCAACCTGTATGGATGTAAGATGATAAGAACAACTCATACCACCCACAAAAAAATGGCATGTGTGAAAAGATGAATCAAGTAGTAATCGACTTACTGAAAACCTTGCTTTTGGAGGAAAGAAACTTATGGCCAGAGAAGTTGCCAGACTTGGTAGATCTGTACAATCACATCCCAGTGAATTCCACCAACTGCACTCCAGCCTACCTGATGAGAGGAAGATCTAGCAAATTACCTGTTGATCTTGATATGAGAGTCCTAACCCCAGAAACAACCTCACCAGATGCAGATTGGGATAATGAGAGACAACAGAAATACCGCCAAGTACAAGAGTGTGTAGAAAGAAGCTTGTCTCAGGCAAGACAAAAACAAGACAGAAACTACAATCAACATGCCCCTGCATTTCCCTTGTCACCAGGTGAACAATTGCTAAAGCGTAAAAGGAGAATGCACAAACTTGATGACCAGTGGGAAGCAGAACCATATACAATCTTACCATCAAACTTTGACAATACTAAAGTGTGTCTTATAAGCAAAGATGGAGGAGAAACTTCGACTGCGGTATAAAGAGATCACCTTAAAGTATGCTCTGATAAACTGAGAGGCAATGAAAAAGAGCAAAGTACTACTCAACAAACGGTAGAAGAGGAAAAGAGAATCCATACTGTTCTTGGAGATTTTCCCCAGTCTTGGACTCAAGTACATCAAGCCATAGTGGTGCCTGTCTTGGCTTTTCCCCAGTTGGAAATACCAGAGGAAAATGTGACTCAAAACCATCCTGAACCAGAAGAGACTCTACATCAGCAGGCTCAAGCAACAGAAGTCATACCAGCAGTGGAACCAGAGAATCCACCTTCTGCTACCGGTGAATCTGTCATGCCCACAGTGAGTAGAAATAGTCCCAGAAGGTCTAGTATACCTGTGTTACGGAGACTCACCAGAAGTGTAGCCATAAGAGAGTGCACTACACCAGTGGTAGCGAGAATAGTGAGTCCTGTCAGGTCACTATCAATCCCTGTACTGCGTAAGTCAATCCGTAGTACTAGAGGTCAAACACCAGCTCATTACAGGGACTAAAAATGTCAATAATTGCAGTTACCTGTTGTAAAAATGTTTGTTTATGCTGTTTACAGGTTTAAAAATGGACAATAGGGTAATGGACAGTGAATTGCCCAAAAACATTCATTGTACATTGTTGGCACCCTCAAGGTGCACCCTGGTTCTGCCCAGATTGCTGCCGTGGGTAGGACCTTGTTTCTTCAGACCTGAAGCTAAAAGCGTCTGGCATGGCGACACCGGGTCTGGATATACCTTGTAACCCACCCAGAACCTACGTTGGGGGTTTATGACGGGTACCTCGCTCAGTACTGTTAATTATGGACAAGGACACCCTTTTATAAAACCAGTTATGTGATAGTAAATAAGTTTGCAACATTTCAGCCAAAAGTGCCTCCCGTAAGGGAAGAAAAAGTTATTCACCTGTTTAAATGTATTTCAAAATGTTTGCACCTTCTTTAACCTGTTGTTTATGATTTCTTTTCCCAGGCCAGGAGTACTGGATTTAATGTTGGGGGATTGTGTCACCCCAGGAATTCAGGTAGCACAGGGGTGCTTCCTTCCTCTCAGGGAGGGTAGTGCCATGCCTGGAGACAAGTGGGATTCCTTTGGCAGGTAAATCTTACACACAACATATTCTAACTCCAGGCCAGAAGGGGGAGCTCAGAAACCTGTTTTGGGGGAACTTCCCTAGTTTCCATCCTAGTCTAGAGGAGGAGAAAGTGAAGGGAAAGGAGTGATTAGGAGCTCAAGGAGGCTGCAATTGGGCCTCCTGTGAGCCAGAGCGCGGAAACCGGGCATCGGCGGCCCGAAGTTGTGGATAGCTGAAAGGTCCACAACAGAACTGGAGGGCATAGAACTATACGTAAATTGCCTATTCAATGCCTGAGGCACAGCAGCAGTTAGAGCGTGGAGTCACCGTGTCAGAGACCCCAAGAGAACAGCTCAAGCTACCCACCGTGCAGGCACTGTCCCAGGACAGGAGAGAGAAAGGAGTACTTTGCCAGCGAACTACACGTAGCAAGGGACCAGAAAACCAGTGCATATAAGAAGGCTCCCAACCTGACCTGCCAAGGGAGATTACTACTTGTTTCCAGGCTGCCTTGACTCTTTCTGTACCTGTTGCCGGTACCCTGGACTGAGGCCTGTCACCATCAGTAAACCAGGTAAAGACTGCAACCCCTTTGTCTTCCGTTATTTACCAGCAACCCACCATCCTGGCCATAATCCTGGGGAGCCCTGCTTCACCTGTGGGAAGCGTCACCATCTTGCTGTAACAACATCACCCCAGAGGACCCCTTTAAGCAGCGTCGGTCCCTCTGACCGAGAACCACAGGTGGCATCATGAATAGACTTTATTACCAAAATCCCTTTAAAGATCTTTCCCCTTTGAGTCCCAGGGCCACGGACCGGGTCGCAGCCACTGTGACATCCCCTTTAAGACTGGATCCGGTACCGAGTATCCCCATTGCCCTTGTGGGCGACTCAAATCTTGGCATCACAAACAGGATTTCGCGCCCTGGCATCGCCAGGTACTGTGTGCCAGACTGTGACAGTTTGCTTACAAACCACCATTGCCTCGCCGCGTGGAGCACGAGGGAAGAAGGAGGTATACCTTCGTGGGCAGAGCAATCCAAAAGAGCGGGAAGAGGAAGCTGGTGCTAAGCTGCGAGAAAAGCCGGAAGTGAAGGCGCTGTGCAGGAACGCCGCAAGTGAGGATGCCTTGACATGCCGTTACCGAGTATCACCATTGCCCTGGTGGGCGACTCACATGCAGCAGAGATGATGACATTTTGGGGAATTGTGCTGCATATGGGCATAATCTGAAAACCAGAGCTTGGGCAATACTGGAGTACTGATATTCTCTACAGTACCGATATTCTGCATGGCCATAACAAGAAAACGATTTGAAAAAATCCAAAAATGATTGCATTATAGTGATAATGCGCAGTGTCCTTCCTCCCCGAGACAATCCGAACTTTGATCGTCTATATAAAATTAGGCTAGTGGTTGAACACTTCAGAAAATTTGCTGAGGCGTACAACCTCCAAAGAAAATCTCTCATTCACTTCAAAGGGAGGCTAAAATTTCAAGAATACCTGCCCAGTAAGAGGGCCAGATATGGAATTAAACTGTACAAACTGTGCAAGAGTATCCTAGGGTACACACACACAGATTTAGGGTCTACAAGGGAAAAGACACCCAGATTAGCCCCCTGAATGCCACCCTGTCCTGGGGGTGAGTGGGAAAATTGTGTGGGATTTGATGCACCAACTGCTGGATAAAGGTTATCACCTTTACATTGATAACTTTCACACCAGCATCCCCCTCTTCAAGACCCTCTCTGTGAGAGACAATGTTGCCTGCGGAACCATTTGAAAATATCAGAGAGGCCTGCCTAAGCTGCTAAATGGGTAAAGGCAGAGAAAAAGCAAAAACCGAGCCCAGTGCAGCGACCACATTCTGGTGGTCAAGTACACGGATAAATAGGATGTCCTTATCTTCACCACCATACACCGTGACAACAGATACCTTGTCACTGTTCGTGGTACCACAACACAAGGCCCAAAGCCAGATTGTATCCTGGATGATAATCGGTACATGGGTGATGCAGAACTCTCAGATCAGGTCCTCAAACCATACAGTGCCATGCAAAACGCCAAAGTATGGTACAAAAAATTGGCTGTGCACATTGTATATGTATTGTATATACATTGTATTGTATATTGTATTGTATTGTGTAATACATTGTATATGTATTGTACATTGCCAACATGGCTACGGCATTACCGTGTATGGCGGGCAATCCCCGCATGTTTGCATGGCTGGGAACTCGAGCACTGCGCTCCATCACCTGCGATACTCCAGTAACAAGCTTGCCCGAGCTCCCGATGCCGGATCGAGTAGTGGAGAGCGGCTCACTCATCACTAGTATCTACATTATTGTGCTGGAGCAGAACTAAGAGAGAAATAATTGCATTTTGTGAGAACTTCTTTGGGCTTCTGTCCTCTCATCCTGCAGTTGTCTGAATGGATCTAATGTGGGCTTGGGAACCAGCTAAGCCGCATTCTGTCCACAGCTGTTATGCAGTAGTTTACCTGCCAGGGGGCAGAGGGGGTTGTCGCCCCAGGCCCCGTGCTCTGAGATGGCCTACCTTACGCTACTGTAACTATATTGACGTGCACAGCGTGCCCATACAGTTACACTCTGTGGCAGTGCAGCTCTGCGTCAGGCCGCTATGGGGTCCTTGATCAGGCGGGGGGCCTGGTGCCAGCAGTGGGCCCCCCGCCCATCATCGCACGTTCAACTGCATCGGTTAGATTTTGATACAGGTAACCGCATTGATGAGAGAAGGAGTGTTACGCTCCCTCTTCCATTATCACCTTCTCAGCGTCTGACATCACTAACGCCAACACTGACAGGGGGTCATGATGACATCACTACCTGGCGCCCGCTGTCCAGAGATGTGCAGGCACTCAGAGCAGAGGAGGAACCAGGAAGAAAGGGGAGTATTGTTTAAATGTTTTAATGGGGCTGAATTATGCTATAGAGGCTGCCTATTGGGGTGTATTATATTAATGGCTGCGTTATACTATAGAGGCTGCCTATGGGGGTGCATTCTATTAAAGGTTGCATTATACTATACACACTGCCTATGGGGGTGCATTATATTAGGGGCTGCATTATGCTATAGAGGCTGCCTATGGGGGTGCATTATATTAAAGGTTGCATTATGCTATACAGGCTGCCTATAGGGGTGCATTATATTAAGGGCTGCATTATACTATAGAGGCTGCCTATGCGGGTGTATTACATTAAGGGCTGCATTATACTATAGAGGCTGCCTATGGGGGTGCACATTATATTAAAGGCTGAATTATGCTATAGAGGCTGCCTGTGGGGGTGCATTATATTAGGGGCTGTATTATTCTATAGAGTCTAACTATGGGGGTGCATTATATTAGGGGCTGAATTATGCTATTAAGGGTTGCATTATATTATGCTATAGAGGCTGCCTATGGGGGTGCATTATATTAAAGGTTGCATTATGCTATACAGGCTGCCTATATTATATTATGCTATATTATATTATGGGGGTGCATTATATTAGGGGCTGTATTATTCTATAGAGTCTAACTATGGGGGTGCATTATATTAGGGGCTGAATTATGCTATAGAGGCTGCCTATGGGGGTGCATTATATTAGGGGCTGAATTATACTATAGAGGCATCCTATGGGGGTGCATTATGCTATAGAGGCTGCCTATGGGGGTGCATTATATTAGGTGCTGCATTATGCTATAGAGGCTGCCTATGGGGGTGCATTATATTAATGGCTGCATAATGCTATAGAGGCTGCCTATGGGGGTGCATTATATTAAGGGCTGCATTATGCTATAGAGCCTGCCTAGGGGGTGCATTATACTAAAGATTACATTATGTTATAGAGACTGCTATTAGGGTGCATTATAATAAGGGCTGCATTACACTATGGAGGCTGCCTATGGGGGTGCATTATATTAGGGGCTGCATTATGCTAAAGAGGCTGCCTGTCGGGGTGCATTATATTAAGGGCTGCATTATACTATAAAGGCTACCTATGAGAGTTGTGAGGCAGTGACCCCTGTTACAGCTAGGGGGAACTGTTTGTGCTCTCCAGAATGCACACAGAGTCGTAGTGAGGCCATGAGGGTGTACTGCAGACACAGGTGTAGCTGTGATTAGAATTGGGAAGCAGCGACTGATTAAAAGCCCTGTAGTATAGGGGAAGGTGTGTCAGTGTTGGTCTTGGAAGCAAACAGAGCAGTTGTCTGCAGAGCTCTTTCTGTGTGGAGCAACACAGAGGCAAGAAGAACCAAAGGGATTGACACCCTGCGTCTTGGGCTTTTGTTTATCCGGCTGCTATCTGGAGAATACAGTGTGCTGTGTACTGCATAAGTAAAGAGACTTGATCCCGGTGTGCGGTCGCCCAGGGAAACTGGACAAAGGGAAGTCCAGCCTGTTTAGGGACTGCAAACATAAAGCCGTGTACTATTTATTCTTATTGACTGTGTGAAGACACACATTATAGGAACATTATGTTTGAACTTGCTTGGGTCACAGAGTGTATTATATTAAGGGCTGCATTATACTATAGAGGCTGCCTATGGGGGTACATTATATTAGGGGCTGAATTACACTATAAAGGCTGTATATGGGGGTGCATTATATTAGGGGCTGAATTATGCTATAGAGGCTAACTATGGGGGGCTGCATTATACTATAAAGGCTGCCTATGGGGTGCTTTATATTAAAGGCTGCATTATGCTATAGAGGCTGCCTATGGGGGTGCATTATATTAACCCCTTTCTGACCTCGGACGGGATAGTACGTCCGAGGTCAGAAGCCCCGCTTTGATGCGGGCTCCGGCGGTGAGACCGCATCAAAGCCGGGACATGTCAGCTGTTTTGAACAGCTGACATGTGCCCGTAATAGGCGCGGGCAGAATCGCGATCTGCCCGCGCCTATTAAATAGTTAAATGCCGCTGTCAAACGCAGACGGCATCGCCGACCCCCGTCACATGATCGGAGGTCGGCGATGCTTCAGTATTGTAACCATAGAGGTCCTTGAGACCTCTATGGTTACTGATCCCCGGCACCTGTGAGCGCCACCCTGTGGTCGGCGTTCATAGCACAACTGATTTTCTGCTACATAGCAACGAACAGCAGATCGCTGCTATGTAGCAGAGTCGATCGTGCTGTGCCTGCTTCTAGCCTCCCATGGAGGCTATTGAAGCATGGCAAAAGTAAAAAAAAAAGTTAAAAAAATTTGAAAAAAATAAAAAAAATATAAAAGTTTAAATCACTCCCCTTTCCCCCCAATCGAAATAAATCAATAACAAAAAATCAAATCTACACATATTTGGTATCGCCGCGTTCAGAATCGCCCGATCTATCAATTTGAAAAAAGCATTAACCTGATCACTAAACGGTGTAGCGAGAAAAAAATTCGAAATGCCAGAATTAGGTTTTTTTGGTTGCCGCGACATTGCATTAAAATGCAATAACGGGCGATCAAAAGAACGTATCTGCACCAAAATGCTATCATTAAAAACGTAATCTCGGCACGCAAAAAATAAGCCCTCAACCGACCCCAGATCATGAAAAAATGGTGACGCTATGAGTATCGGAAAATTGCGCAATTTTTTTTTTTTTTTTGCAAAGTTTGGATTTTTTTTCACCACTTAGGTAAAAAATAAACTAGTCATGTTACATGTCTATGAACTCGTACTGACGTGGAGAATCATAATGTCAGGTCAGTTTTAGCATTTAGTGAAGCCAAAAAGGGGCTGCAAAAGCCAAACAAAAAACAAGTATGGGATTGCACTTTTTTTGCAATTTCACTGCACTTGGAATTTTTTCCCCATTTTCTAGTACATGACATGCTAAAACCAATGATGTCGTTCAAAAGTTCAACTCGTCTCGCAAAAAATAAGCCCTCACATGGCCAAATTGACAGAAAAATAAAAAATTTATGGCTCTGGGAAGGAGGGGAGTGAAAAACGAACACGGAAAAACGAAAAATCCCATGGTCATGAAGGGGTTAAAGGTTGCATTATACTATAGAGGCTGCCTATGGGGGTGCTTTATATTAGGGGCTGCATTATGCTATAAAGGCTCCCTATGGGGGTGCATTATATTAAACGTTGCATTATACTATAGAGACTGCCTATCGGGGTGCATTATATTAAGGGCTGCATTATACTATTGGAGCTGCCTATATGGGTGCATTGTATTAGGGGCTGAATTATGCTATAGAGGCTGATTATGGGGGTGCACTATATTAGGGGCTGAATTATACTATAGAGGCTGTGTATGTGGGTACATTATATTAGGGGCTGAATTATGCTATAGAGGCTGTCTATGGGGGGTGCTTTATATTAAAGGCTGCATTATGCTATAGAGGCTGCCTATGGGATTGCTTAATATAAGGGGCTGAATTATGCTATAGAGGCTGCCTATGAGGGTGCATAAGGGGCTGCATTATGCTATAGAGGCTGCCTATGGGGGTGCATTATATTAGGGGCTGCAATATGCTATAGAGGCTGCCTATGGAGGTGTATTATATTTGGGGCTGCAAAATACTATAGAGGCGGCCTATGGGGGTGCATTATATTAAAGGGAACCTGTCACCAGGTTAGGCCGATAAGAGATACGGCCATCACCTTTCAGGGCTTATCTACAGCATTCTATAATGTTGTATATCTTCCCCCAACCCGACATGTAAGAGAAGAAAAATAACTTATTATACTCACCTGTGGGGCGGTCTGGTCCGAGGGGTGTTGCTCTTCTTGATCCAACACCTCCCATCTTCTTATGATCACCGTCCTCCTGCTTGCTTCATGTGAATGATGCGTCACTGTATCATCTACACAGACTCCCTGGCATTGCGCTCCTGCGCAGGCGTACTTATCTGCCCTGTTGAGGGCACAGCAAAGTACTGCAGTGTGCAGATGCCAGGGCTCTTTGACCTGCGACTTCCCTCGGACTGGACCACCCTGCAGGTGATTATAATAATAGGTCTTTTTCTTCTCTTACATGTTGGGTTCAGATATACAGCATTATATAATGCTGTATATCAACCCTGAAATGTGATGGCCGTAACTTACATAGGTCAAAACTTGTGACAGGTTCCCTTTAAGGGCTGCATTATATTATAGAGTCAGCCTATGGGTAGTGTATTATACTACAGAGGCTACCTATGGGGGTGCATTTTATTAAGGGCTGCAGTATACTATAGAGGCTACCTATATGGGTGCATTATACTATATAGAATCTGCCTATGGGGAGTGTTATACTATATAGAGTCTACCTATGGGGGCTGAATTATACTATAGAGTCTGCCTATGGGGAGTGCATTATACTATATTGAGGATTGTCTGGTGAATTATACTATATGGAGGCCATCATACAATGTGGAGATTACACTGTTAGAGCGATCAAACAGTTTGGGGGCTACTAAAGGGTCAGTATATATGCAGTGAGGGGGCATTATACTGCATATAAGAGCATTATACTGTGTATAGGGGAGCTGTACAGGGGGGAGACTTGGGACACTATAAAATGTAAAGTGGGCACTTACTGTTATAAGGGAACTCAGGTTACTGTGACAATCAAAGGGGCACACAGGGCAATATTACTTTCTAAGGGGCAAAATGTTGGTACTGTTTTCTAGGGCACTTGCACCTGGTATTACTGTATTCTAGAGGGTTGTTTAGAATTTAGAGGGCACAGAGAACCACACAGCAGGTGCAGTAATAGGGACAGATACAGCAGCAGCTCAGTATTGGGGTATCAGCAAGTTGAGGAGGTTGTGCAGGTTGGCAATAGATGGTGATGGGGCTGGAATGTAAGAAGTGAAATGTGTCTTTGTTGTATTCTCTGCAGCCGAGTCCTCGCTGGAGAAGTTATCATGTCGGTCTGGGCCAGATGGAAGAGTGAACGATCCCATCAGAAAGAACATCAGCGGTAAGTCACCATCTGTAACTGTGCAGTGATCTCTTATATGTTCTATAGGACTGGGATCTACCACTGACCATATGGCGGTAATATCCATATTGGTCTTTATCTTCAGTAACAGCGCGGTCATCTGCTGAGGTTCTCCTCCTCTATTAGGGGGCGTCACCCAGATGTAATCACTGTTACCTGGTTAGGGGCCCACTCAGAAGCTTCGCCCCCCCAAACCAAAACCCGAGCTATGCCTCTGCGTTACCTCACTGTTCACACCACACAGAGACCCCAAAAGTGCCTCAGTGCTGAAGTAATGTCCAGTAATGGGGCCTCCAGCACCTACCTCCACCCACAGAGCCGCACTTCATATATATGGCTGCTCTGTGCGCACAAGACCTGTGATGAGGTCACTGGAGGGGAGGAGTCAGGGTCACATGATCAGGGGCCTCAGTGTATGCAGGACTCTGCTGTGCTGACAAGTATTCAGCTCGTCTGCTGGTGCTGCTCCTTTAAGAACAGGTAACGTTGCTAAAAGTAGAACAATTCCCCCCATTAAGTGATTGGATCCCCCCAGATCTTTCATAGATCTTAGTGATATTACAGACGGGAGATTCCAAGAGCGCTAGATTCAGGGGTAATCCTAGTGCTGACTGAGCCGTGCGCCTCCATCTAAGAGAGCGGCCACAACCCCAGACGATGCAGCGGCCGGAGCAATGTAATTGATTGAGGGAATTTCTGAGAGCATCAAATTAATGAGAATGTTTTACCGGAACCTCCTGGGGCATCAAGGAAAACAGTCTCCTATTCCCACCTGGAATCTGAGCCATAATTGCCAAATCCCCCGATCTGTGGTCATCAACCAGAAGAGGCTTATTTACTGGGACAAATCCTCTCATCTTTCCCAAATCCTTAGCCTCACTCCACGACACAGACACTGCCGCTGCTTTCTACAATGCCACTCTTGCATCAGCTATTGACACGGTCACCCCTGTCATGCATAGCAGAGTGCGATGAACCAATAGAAAACCCTGGCACAATAACATCACTAAAAAGATGGGCAAGTATCATATAAGAATTGCAGAGGGGCATTGCAAGAAAACGCATTCGCAAGATGATTTCACTGCACTCAAACAAGCAACACTCGCATTCAAATCAGCTCTCACCTCTGCTAAACAGACCTACTTCACAACCCTCGAATCTTTCTTATCCCACAACCCCTAACAGTCGTTCAACACTTTTAACTCCCTCCTCCACCCACCACTGCCCCCTCCGAGTTCCCTAATCGTTGCCGAGGACTTTGCCACGCACTTCAAAAATAAGATAGACCAAAAAGGCAAGTCTTTGTTGTCAAACCACCACAACCCCTTTGTATACCAGACCAATGCCCAAACCCCATAACTTCCCTCTCCAAAATCACTGAAGGGGAGCTTGCTCATCTTCTCTCCAAATCACACCTCACCACTTGTGCACTTGACCCCAACCCATCCCACCTCCTCCCCAACCTCACCACCACACTAATCCCATCCCTAACCCATCTCTTCAACCTATCACTAACTTCTGGTACCTTCCCCTCTGCTTTGAAACATGCCACAATCACACCTCTCATCTCAAAAAGCCAGCCCTTGACACAAGCGCTATGTCCAGCTATCGCCCCATATCTTTGCTCCCATTTGCTTCAAAACTCTGTGAGCAGCACGTCCATGCTGAACTTTCCTCTCACTTTGCATCTAACTCTCTTTTCGACAATCTACAATCTGGCTTCCATCCCCACCATTCCACTGAGACTGCCCTGACCAAAATTACTAACGACTAATTACTAAATTACTAACGCCAAAGCTAACAGATAATTCTCTATACACCTCCTTCTAGACCTTTCCTCTGCCTTCAACACAGTTGACCACTGCCTCCTACTACAGATCCTCTCCTCCTCCTTTGGTGTCAAAGACCTTGCCCTATCTTGGATCTCCTCATACCTTACCAACCGCACATTTAGCGTTTCCTACTCCCATACTACCTCTTCATCTCACCCCCTCTCTGTTGGTGTCCCTCAAGGCTCTGTCCTTGGGCCCTTACTCTTTTCAATCTAGACACTCGGCCTGGGACAACTCATAAGGTCCTATGGCTTCCAGTACCATCTATATGCTGATGACACTCAGACCTCTCTGGCCCAGATGTCACCTCTCTGCTCTCCAGAATCCCAGAGTGTCTATCAGCCATATCCTCCTTCTTCTTCTCTTGCTTCCTCAAGCTCAATGTGGACAAATCTGAACTAATTATCTTTCCTCCATCTCGCATATCTTCCCTTCCTGATCTATCTATCAAAATAAATTATATCACACTTTCCCCTGTCCCCAAAATCCGCTGCTTCGGAGTAACCCTTGACTCTGCCCTGTCCTTCAAACAGCACATTCAAGCTCTCGCCACCTCCTGTCGCATCCAGCTCAAAAATATTTCCAGAATCCGTCCTTTGCTCACCCCTCACTCCACCAAAATGCTTGTGCATGCCCTAATCATCTCCCACCTCGACTACTGCAATATCTTCCTCTGTGGCCTACCTTCTAACACTCTCCACCCCTCCAGTCCATCCTTAACTCTGCTGCCCGAATAATTAATCTCTCTCCTCGCTACACTCCTGCTTCCCCTCTTTGCAAATCCCTTCACTGTCTCCCAATTTCCCAGAATATCCAGTTTAAACTACTAGCACTGACCTACAAAGCCATCCATAACCTTTCTCCTCCGTATATTTCCCAACTAATCTCTCAATATCTTCTCTCACGTAATCTCTGGTCCTCCCAAGACCTCCTTCTCTCCTCAATGCTTATTTGCTCCTCACCCAACCGCCTCCAAGACTTTTTCCGAATATCCCCCATCTTCTGGAATTCTGTGCCCCAACACGTCCGGTTATCCACCACATTTGGATCCTTCAAAAGAAACCTTAAAACCCACCTCTTCAAATAATCTTACAGCCTGTAATGACCACACGGACACCTCAACACCATTGGAGCTACTGCAACCTATGACCTACGGTATTCTTCCCCATAATCCTGTAGAATGTAAGCACGCAAGTGCAGGGTCCTCTTCCCTCTGTATTATTCCCTCTGTTATTGTTAGTTTTGTTTACTGTAAGTGATATTTGTATTTTCATGTAGCCCCCTTCTCATGTACAGCACCATGGAATTGATGGTGCTGTATAAATAAATAATAATAATTATTTGATCCCTTGTTGATTTTGTAAGTTTGCCCACTGACAAAGGCGTGAACAGTCTTTAATTTAAGGGTACGTTAATTTTAACATAGAGAGATAGAATATCAAAACTATAATCCAGAAAATCCCATTGTATAAATTATTTAAATTTATTTGCATTCTGCCAGAATGGGCTACAAAACCATAAGTAAGACGCTGGGTGAGAAGGAGTCAACTGTTGGTGCAATAGTAAGAAAATGGAAGAAATACAAAATGACTGTCAATCAACATCCATCTCGGGCACAATGCAAAATCTCACTTCGGTATCCTTGATCATGAGGAAGGTGAGAGATCAGCCTAAAACTACACGGAGGGAACTTGTTTATGATATCAAGGCAGCTGGGACCACCAAGAAAACCAGTAAATCAGTAATACAAAGTAACAACTGGAGAGGGTGGAATGGCACCAGGACTCTTGTTGAAATTCTGAGCCTCTTTTGCTTATTACATGGATTCCTATCACTTGCGGTTTCCAAAAAAGCCACTGGATTTTGGTGCTCGGCTTAATAAGTCATATCCATCTTTATAAATGTTGTATTACTGATATATATCCAGGAATTGAGCACAGGAATGAATAATTCATAGCCCGAATATCACCGTGGACACCACCAAAGTGAGGATATTACTGATCCTGATCCTAATATCACTGTGGAACCAAGTCTATTAGCAGGAAGAGAGGGTGCGGTGGAATTTTTTGCGAGCTGCAACATAAGAGACGAATTGGAACTAATTAGCACAAAAACTCTGGAGACTAAGATCGGCTTTTTAGCAGAAAAAGAGACCAAATTATTTTGGACAATAAAATCCCTAAAATCATATGTAGAATGTAACCGGGTCCCGAGGGGGCTTCGAGTTTATAAGGAAATTTCACTGTTTAAAGACGATCCCAGTTTTCAACAAGAATGGGAACAGATTCATTTACAATGTTCTTTAAACCTCCTAAAGCTGGTCATAAGGCAAAACAAAAAAAATATATACTGCCCTATGTGAACAACTGGAAAAATCAAAAAAGGAATTGATTACAAGAATAACGGAGGAACAGAATAAGTCTTTTTTAAAGAAATTGGAAAAGAAATTAATTTTGACACAAATGGACATAAAGGAAAAGAAGAAAATGAAATTTCTGAGAGATAAAAATGATTACACTTCAGGTCAAATCTTCACCTGGAATAAAAACAAACAAAAAAAGATTCAATGGGAGATACAATACATCTTATAAAAAGAAAAAGAAAAACTCAAAGGATGGATGGATCACAGATTCTGATTCCAGCGGTATGGATGATCATAATGAAGATAGAGACATAGCCACTACTTCTACACACACGCAAACCCCTTTAGAAATAAGACACGGAGGGGAGGCCGCAAACACAAGGAAAAAACGAAAACAAGTATCGTGGAGGAAATAACAACTCCGGAAAACACATTCCAAATTATAAATTTCTCTACAAGAGAACTGACTGTTGACCAAAGGAAATTGCTTTCACGGGGTTTAAATTTCTGCATACCGGAGGACTTTAATTCAACTGAATTTAAAATTGATTTAAAAAAAAATATATATAAGGAAATTGCATTTACATAAATATTATAGCAATACGGAAGGCAAAAAAATAAAAACACCAATGGTCACTACTGACATTCCAGCATCAATAGGAAATGTAGGCTTTATAGCTTACCCTCCTACAGATTTGCAAGACATCGAGGATGCAATTTTACTGATGAGTATTAACGAAGATCCTGAAATTATAACATCAGTAGAAACCTCTCCGAGTTTAATTGAGCCATTTAAAGGAGGAATTCAATCGAACTTTATGCCTCCTACGTCATCAGGCAATGTGATAGATATTTTTCATAACACAGTTTTGAAAGATGTGGAAGCAATTTTTTATCCCAAACCAGCAAAGAACTTGTCAGCAGGCGAAGAAAAAGCCCTACGGGAAATGCAAGCCTGGGATGATGATATAATTAGAAAGTCGGACAAGGGTGGGAACCTGGTCATTTTAGACAAAAGTTACTACATCAGTGAGGGATTATCGCAATTAAATGACACAGAAACTTACCAACTTCTGGACCTTAATCCAACAAATAAATATAAAGAAAAATTGAGAACTTTATTGAACAAGTGTGTAGAAAAAGGTATTTTGAGAAAATATTCATGACTATTCATGACTATAATCGGCGGCACCACGTGACCGCATACAGGAGAAGATGCGGCCAGAACAGGAAGCAGCGCCAGCGAGGGACCGAGCTGGGTATTTTCAGAACAGCGGGGGGGGGGGGGAGGGGGGTTGGGGGGGCGCACAGGGGTGGGAGGCACATAGATCTTTATTTTAAACACAATTATTCATATCTTCTCTACAGCAAACGCTGCTGCAGGGAAGATATGAATCGCGGCTTCAGCACCAGTGGGGGGGACAGCGCTTAATGTAGAGCGGTCTCCTGCATGGCACACGGACTGCACACGGACAACGTGCATGTGCGGTACGTGTTTTACATGGACCCATTGACTTTAATGGGTCCGTGTAATACGTGCGCTCCCACGAACACTGACATGTCTCCGTGTTTGGCACACGGAGACACGGTCTGCAAAAAATCAATGACATCTGAACAGATGCATTGATTTTAATGTGTCTGCGTGTGTCAATGGTTCGGGTACGTGAGGAAACTGTCACCTCACGTACCGGAGCCACTGACGTGTGAAACCGGCCTAATGAATGAAAAGCTGCCTGCGCAGCCTCCCCACCTGACCGGACATGAACTCATTAGCGTGGGAAAGTTTCTGAACATTTTCCCACGCTGTCAAGTTCACCTCAGGTCAGGCTGTGAGTCTGCCCATGCTCAGTGACGTCAGCAGTAGTCGACCCCGCCTGAGCTCAGGTGAACTTGACACAGTGGGAAAATGTTCAGAAAATTCAGAAATATTGACTGCACATTGAATATTGCTTTTTATTTGCTTTTTTGGATTACAAATATTAGTAACTCCAAGTATTTTTAATTCAAATGTACTTTATTTTTTAAACTATAAAACACTCATAACCATAAGACGCATCCAAGGTTTAGACTGCAGAAAAAAAGGAAAAAAATGTAATGCTGTATGGTAGAATATGGAAGTATTACATCTATTGTTAGTGTTTCTCTGCATCAGGTGTTTTATTCGCTTATAGCTTAAAGGGAACCTGTCACCCCCAAAATCAAAGATGAGCTTAGCCCACCGGCATCAGGGGCTTATCTACAGCATTCTGTAATGCTGTAGATAAGCCCCTGATGTAACCTGAAAGATGAGAAAAAGAGATTAGATTATACTCACCTGGGCGGTCCGATCCGATGGGCGTCACGGTCCGGGGCCTCCTATCCTCATAGGATTATGTCCTCTTCTTGTCGCAGGCGTACTTTGTCTGCCCTGTTGAGGGCAGAGCAAAGTACAGCAGTGCGCAGGCGCCGGGCCTCTCTGACCTTTCCCGGCGCCTGCACACTGCAGTACTTTGCTCTGCCCTCAACAGGACAGACAAAGTACGCCTGCACCACAGCGTGAAAACAAGAAGAGGACGTCATCGTAAGAAGATGGGAGGCCCCGGACCGCGACACCCATCGGACCGGACCGCAGCGGGACCGCCCCTGGGTAAGTATAATCTAACCTCTTTTTCTCATCTTACAAGATACATCGGGGCTTATCTACAGCATTATAGAGAATGCTGTAGATAAGCACCTGAAGCCGGTGGGCTTAGCTCCTCTTCGATTTTGGGGGTGACAAGTTCCCTTTAACACTGTTAACATTAATGAACTCTCTACAGCTGACATACAGCTCTGGCAAAAATTAAGAGACCACTGCAAAATTTTCAGTTTGTCTGATTCTTCTCTTTATAGGTATATTTTTGAGAAAAAGGTAAATTGTTCTTTTCTTCTATAAACTACTGACAATATGTCTCTGAAATTCCAAGCAATAAATTTTGTATTTATTTTCTGAAAATGAGAAATGGTCAAAATAAATGCATTGCTTGCAGACCTCAATAATGCAAAAAAAAACCAACAAATACATAATCATTTAGAAACAACAATACTGTTTTAACTCAGGAATAGTTCAGAAATCAATATTTTGCTGAATAACCATTATTTCTAATCACAGCTTTCATGCGTCTTGGCATGCTTTCCACCAGTCTTTCGCAGTGCTTTTGGGTGACCTTATGCCACTCCTGGCACAAAAATGTAAGCAGTTCTCCTTTGTTTGATGGCTTGTGACCATCCATCTTCCTCTTGATTACATTCCAGTGGTTTTCAATGGAGTTCAGGTCTGGAGATTTGGCTGGCCATGACATGGATTTGATGTGGTGGTCCTTCATCCACACCTTGATTGACCTAGCTGTGTGGCATGGCGCATAGTCCTGCTGGAAAAACCATTACTCAGAGTTGGGGAACAATGCCTGAGTAGAAAGAATCAACTGTTTTTTCGAGGATAACTTTGTATGTGGCTTGATTCATACGTCCTTCTCAAAGATTAACCTGCCCAATTCCAGCCTTGCTGAAACGTCCCCAGGTCATCACCGATCCTCCATCAAATTTCACAGTGGGTGCAAGACCTTGTGGCTTGTATGCCTCTCCAGGTCTCCGTCTAACCATTAGACTACCAGGTGTTGGGCAAAACTGAAAATTAGACTCATCAGGGATTACCTTACTCCAGTCCTCTATGGTCCAATCCTTATGGTCTTTGGCAAATTTTAGCCTGGCTCTCCTTTAGTTCTCATTGATGAAAGGCTTTTTTCTAGCTTTACATGACTTGAATCCTGCCTCTAGGAGCGTGTTACGAACTGTTCTTGCCATGCACTTCACCCCAGCTGCCATTTGCCATTCCTTTTGTAGGTCACTTGCGGTTGCTGAGTGACAATCGAATAAGATAATGGTCATCCCAGTCAGTGGAGAGTCGTTTTTGCCCTCTGCCGGTCTGTAGCTTCGTTGTCTTCATTGTCTGCTGTTTGACCTTGTTGTAACGGACTGCCGTCTTTGAAATGTTAAGGATGGAGGCAACATGACGCTCACTGTGTCCCTCTGCAAGTAAAGCCAGAATTGAGCCCTTCTTTTCCTCAGTCAAGACTTTTCTTTTCAACTCCTTTGGCATGGTTAAAAGTTATTTTTTCATTCCTATTACTTTTGGGATATTACTCTTGTTTTGCCATCCAGCTTGTCCTATTGCAAGAGGATTGTGAACACCACAGCAGGGTTTTTATTATACTTTCCTTCATTAAATAAGATTTGGTTCAGGTGATCACCTAATCAGAAGCACATTAAGTAGAATGAGGTGTACTCTGGCTGGAATTCAACTGACACTGGAATGGAATGGCTATCAGACATGTAGACAAACTGGTTTTTATAAAACTGTGCGGTGGCCTCTTAATTTTTGCTAGAGCTGTATATACACACAACACTGCTGCGTGAACAGTGCATGCACACTAGGCTCAGGTAGATGTGCACATGTACATATATACACATCTCTGCTACGTACAGTTACATAAACACGCAGCTCTGCTACAGATGCACAGTTACATACACACACAACTCGGCTACACATGCACATTTACATACACACATTTAAATACACACAACTCTGCTATATACTCATATTTACATATGCACAGCTCTACTACATAAGTCCATTTGCATACACATACAAGGTATATACAATACCCCATTTTGTAGTTCCTTCCAGGATATGTGATTGATTAAAAGATCTGATAGGTCCTTCAGCTATTCAAGTGGAAGGTCCTTCAGCTGCTTAGTCAGGATGAGCAGCCTGCTCCTGCTCTGTATCAATCAGTTAGAGAAGTGTGGGGCTGGAGGAAAGAGAGCAGTTCTCTCAGTGATCAAGAAGGACACTGTCTCAGCATTCTCCTCTGTCACAGAAAGCTGCCTCCAGTCTATAAGACGCACTCACTTATGAGCAATGTTTTTTTGCTAAAAGCGTGTATTATAGTAAAAAAAATACGGTAAGATCTAAAGTAATTTCTATTTTTTATTTAATTATACAACTGTCTGTTATATGTTTTTGTACAATTTATCAATAACATATATAGTTTGTTACTTTTGAAGGTCAACAAAATATGATTTTCAACTAATTCTTTTTAACACTTTAGGTATGATAATTGCTTCTTTCTGTGTCACCTCCAAAATCGAAGGGGAGCTAAGCCCACTGGCATCAGGGGCTTATCTACAGCATTCTGTAATGCTGTAGATAAGCCCCGATGTAACTTGAAAGATGAATAAAAGAAATTAGATCATACTCACCCAGGGGCGGTCCCGCTGCGGTCCGGTCCGATGAGTGTCGCGGTCCGGTCCAGCGCCTCCCATCTTCTTACGATGACGTCCTCTTCTCGTCTTCACGCTGCGGCTCCGGTGCAGCCATACTTTGTCTGCCCTGTTGAGGGCAGAGCAAAGTACTGCAGTGCGCAGGCGCCGGGAAAGGTCAGAGAGGCCCTGCGCACTGCAGTACTTTGCTCTGCCCTCAACAGGGCAGACAAAGTAAGCCTGCGCCGGAGCCGCAGTGTGAAGACAAGAAGAGGATGTCATCGTATTCTTGTGTGAGTTCCGTGTAACTGCTGAAGGAATTTACATATGGCATGATAGACTGCTTTTAGTTCCCTTTCATTAGATGAATCATTTGACTCACTAATAGACCATTGCCCTTGAACTATCTGGTCTTCTAGATGTGCTCCCCAACCAGTAGGACTGGCGTCAGTAAAAATTGTTTTTGAAGGTTTAAAGGGAACCTGTCACCCCGAAAATCGCGGGTGAGGTAAGCCCACTGGCATCAGGGGCTTATCTACAGCATTCTGTGATGCTGTAGATAAGCCCCCGATGTTACCTGAAAGAGGAGAAAAAGACGTTAGATTATACTCACCCAGGGGCTGTCCCGCTGCTGGTCCGGTCGGATGGGTGTCTCTGGTCCGCTGCGGCGCCTCCCATCTTCATTCCAAGATGTCCTCTTCTGATCTTCAGCCACGGCTCCGGCGCAGGCGTACTTTGTCTGCCCTGTTGAGGGCAGAACAAAGTACTGCAGTGCGCAGGCGCCGGAAAGGTCAGAGAGGCCCGGCGCCTGCGCACTGCAGTACTTTGCTCTGCCCTCAACAGGGCAGACAAAGTATGCCTGCGCCGGAGCCGCAGTGTGAAGACAAGAAGAGGATGTCATCGTAAGATGGGGGGCCCCGGACTAGACCACGGCGCCCATCGGATCGGACCGCCCACCCAGGTGAGTATAATCTAACCTCTTTTTCTCATCTTTCAGGATACATCTGGGGCTTATCTACAGCATTACAGAATGCTGTAGATACGCCCATAATGCCGGTGGGCTTAGCTCACCTTCGATTTTGGGGGTGACAGGTTCCCTTTAAAGGGGTTGTCCACTACTTGGACAACCCCATCTCATGCCCCACCTTTGATCTTGTTAAAATAAAAACAGTTATACAAACCTCCCATAACGGTGCCAATCCAGTAATGTTGGCACTTGCGTTCCTGGGGCTCATGTGAGGTTGTTATGTTATGCGAGTCTACAACAAAGCACCAAACCGGTCCGCACGGCTGCAGCACCTGTGTCCATACATCAGATTCAGGTAGCAAAATAATAGCATCCATGAGGAACCTTAGAAGCGCACTTGCACAAAATGATCATTATCTGCCATCCTCCACATGTGACTCTCCTGTCCTGGATGTTTTAATTCCCGAAATAAAGTGGATTTTAAGGGACTGAGTGTCACCCTCATTTTTTAATTTGCGCACGGTTATGTTATGTGAGCCCTGCGCCCAATCCGCTCTGGCGTCGCTGATCCAGCCTTCAGACAAATCAAACATTAAGAGGAAGTTGGAGAGCAGCTGCAGCCCTGTCTAACTGTTGATATTCAACAAGTCCAGATGCGGGGACAGTGAAGTCGATTGATCGTAGGGCTCATGTGATGTAATAACCTCACATGAGCCTTGGGAATGTGAGTCTCAAAATCACTGGAATGGCACGGAAGGGGAGTATGAGTGTTTTTATTTTAAAGGGAACCTGTCACCCCCCTAGGTGTTTGTAACTAAAAGAGCCACCTTGTGCAGCACTAATGCTGAATTCTGACAAGGTGGCTCTTTCAGTTCTGGGTGCTGCAACCGCAGAAAATCTTGAATTTTGTCCCTCATACCTTGAAATAGTCCTGGGGGCAGGTCTTTCCCCCCTAATCCAGACACACCACAGCCGTCACTCATGGCCTCTTGGCGCCGCCTCCTCAGCATTATTCAATTGTCCTGGCGCCTGCGCTGTCATCTTATCTGAAGATATCTGACGATTCCTCTGACGCTGCACAGTATGAGGAAGGCGGAGGGAGATGAGGGAGAGCCGAAGATAAATACTGCGCATGCCCAAGAATCCCAGCCCCGCAGTGTGATTAAATCAGAAGAGACTGCGGGGCGGGATCTCGGGCCGTGCGTCCACACAGGCGCAGTGATCAAGACATCAAGTGATGTCAGTGAACTGGAATGCCCAAGGCATTAGATGACAGCGCAGGCGCCGGGACAATTGAATAATGCTGAGGAGGTGGCACCAAGAGGCCATGAGTGACAGCAGTGGTGCGTCTGGATTAGGAGGGAAAGACCTGCCTCCAGACTATTTCAAGGTATGAGGGACAAATTTCAAAAAAGATTATTTCTGTGGTTACAGCACACCCAGAACTAAAAGAGCCACCTTGTCAGAATTCAGCATTAGTGCTGCATAAGGTGGCTCTTTTAGTTACAAACGCCTGGTGGGGTGACAGGTTCCCTTTAACAAGGCCAAACATGAGGCATGACAAGTGGTTGTCCTACTAGTGGACAACTCCTTTAAGATACAATTTTCAGTTAAAACATTTCCCACATTAAGAACATGCAAATGGCTTCTCCACTGTGTGAATTCTTAGGTGATAAAAAAGAGAAGATTTCTTCACAAAACATTTTCCACATTCTGAACATGAAAATGGCTTCTCCCCTGTGTGGGATCTCTGGTGGCTATTAAGATTTGATTTCCGGTTAAAACATTTTCCACATTCTGAACAGGAAAAAGGTTTCTCCCCTGTGTGGGTTCTCTGGTGTCTTTCAAGATATGCTTTCTCGTTAAAACATTTTCCACATTCTGAACAGGAAAAAGGCTTCTCCCCTGTGTGGGTTCTCTGGTGGCTATTAAGATTTGATTTCCGGTTAAAACATTTTCCACATTCTGAACAGGAAAAAGGCTTCTCCCCTGTGTGGGTTCTCTGGTGCTTAACAAAATCTGATTTACCGTTAAAACATTTCCCACATTCTGAACATGAAAAGGGCTTCTCCCCTGTGTGGGTTCTCTGGTGCTTGGCCAAATCTGCTTTACCATTAAAACGTTTCCCACATTCTGAGCATAAAAATGGCTTCTCCCCTGTGTGGATTCTCTGATGTATAACAAGATTCCATTTATGGTTAAAATTTTTGCCACAGTCTGAACAGAAAAAAGGCTTCTCTCCTGTGTGTGTTCTCTGGTGCTTAACAAAATCTGATTTACCATTAAAACGTTTCCCACATTCTGAACATGAAAATGGCTTCTCCCCTGTGTGAGTTCTCTGATGTTTAACAAGATTCCATTTAAGGTTAAAATATTTCCCACATTCTGAACAGGCAAAAGGCTTCTTCCCTGTGTAATTTTTTTGATTAAGAAAAGACTTTTCAAGGGGAAAACTATGTCCATATTCTAAATGTGAAAATCGTTTCTTTGCTTTAGGAGCAGTTATTTTGTGACTTTGAAATTCCATAGTAGTACTAGCTAGTAATGAATCAGAAGACAGGACCTGTTTCAAAGGAACAGATGAAAGATCTTTGCTGTGAAGGGATGTTGGTATATCAGGAGTAATTGCATTCACTTTAATTGTATCCTTTGGGATTTCAGGATTATCCAATTTAAAAATTAAAGTTGTCAGCTGTCCCACTGATCTCCTGGTACAGTCATCTGCCAAGAATAAAACCAATTATTATTTTTGAATGAAATATCCTCTAACTTTATATTTTTTAATGTTGCTGCTTAGACTGTCTACAAAAATGGCAAGTTATGTAAAAAATATAGAATTATTCATCAAGAAAATGACAGTTCACAGTCTAATAGAACAGTGTTTTTCAACCAGTGTGCTGCGGCACACTAGTGTGCCGCGACACATGGTCGGGTGTGCCGCGGGGAACGGGAGTCAGCTGTTCTCTGTGCCGACTGTCAAGCTGACAGCCGGCACAGAGAAGCTGCAGCGCGCCGACTCCCGGAGATCAATTGTACTCGCAGACATCTACCAGCTGCGAGTACAATTGAGGCTCTGACCGCTGGGTCAGAGCGACGCCAGCAGCGTGATCAAGTCATGTGATCACGCTGCTGACGTCACTATCCGGCGCGCAGGAGACAGAAGACACTTGGTGGTAAGTGCTCCTGTGCTGTGGAGCTGAAGACACCGAAGATTCAGCGTGGGGTGGGTTTATGGGGAGTATGTGGGGGGATTTATTAAGTGTGTGGGGGGATTTATTAAGTGTGTGGGGGGATTTATTAAGTGTGGGGGGATTTATTCAGTGTGTGGGGGGGATTTATTCAGTGTGGGGGGGGGGATTTATTCAGTGTGTGGGGGGGATTTATTCAGTGTGGGGGGGGATTTATTCAGTGTGTGGGGGGGATTTATTCAGTGTGGGGGGGGATTTATTCAGTGTGTGGGGGGATTTATTCAGTGTGTGGGGGGGATTTATTCAGTGTGTGGGGGGATTTATTCAGTGTGGGGGGATTTATTCAGTGTGTGGGGGGGATTTATTCAGTGTGTGGGGGGGATTTATTCAGTGTGTGGGGGGATTTATTCAGTGTGTGGGGGGGATTTATTCAGTGTGTGGGGGGATTTATTCAGTGTGTGGGGGGATTTATTCAGTGTGTGGGGGGGATTTATTCTGTGGGGGGGATTTATTCAGTGTGTGGGGGGGATTTATTCAGTGAGTGGGGGGATTTATTCAGTGTGTGGGGGGGGATTTATTCAGTGTGTGTGGGGGGGATTTATTCAGTGTGTGGGGGGATTTATTCAGTGTGTGGGGGGGATTTATTCAGTGTGTGGGGGGGGATTTATTCAGTGTGTGGGGGGGATTTATTCAGTGAGTGGGGGGATTTATTCAGTGTGTGGGGGGGATTTATTCAGTGAGTGGGGGGATTTATTCAGTGTGTGGGGGGGGATTTATTCAGTGTGTGTGGGGGGGATTTATTCAGTGTGTGGGGGGATTTATTCAGTGTGTGGGGGGGATTTATTCAGTGTGTGGGGGGGGATTTATTCAGTGTGTACGTGGGGGGGGGGGCTGGAATTTATTTAGCATGTGTGGGGCAGGGTGCATTTATTCTGTGTGGAAGGGGATGGATTTATTCTATCGGAAGGGGGGTGGATATATTCTGTGGGGGTGAGTGGGGAGATGGGGGTGGACACAGTAGCGAGGGGAAAAATGTGTGCTGACAGTACTGGGAGCAACGGTGATGGGATGTGTGAGGACAGTATGGGGAGTCGGGGGAATGTGTGAGGGGGGAATGTGTGAGGAGGAAATATGGAGAGAGCAAAGGGGTATGTTAGCAGGGGGGGGATATACAGGAGGAGGCTATTAGAAATGTGTGCAGACAGTATGGGGGGATGAAAGTGTGAGTGGACACAGAATAGATACTGAGTAGTGTGAGGGTAACAGCCAGGAGGAGACAGTATGCCAAGTAGGAGGAGTATAATGAAGGGGCACAGTAGAGAGACTGGGCTCTCTATGAGGGACACTGTATGAGAAGGCAGTGTGAAGTGTGGAAAAGAGAGAGAGGGTAGTGTGGATGGCATGTACCATAAGAGGGACAGTGAGGGTCATATTATGTGCTGGGAATAAAGTGAGGGGCAATTATTTACTCAGGGGCTCAGCCTAGGGCAGATATTGTTATTCCGGAGCATTATAATAACACTGCTATCTTTAAGGGTGTTGTGTCGGGATGTGCTGCAGAAGACAGGAGAAGATGGAAGTCTGCAGAAACGAGCTCTGCCGGTGGATGAGAAGAGTCATCATGGCATCTGGACAAGGTGAAGATAAAGAGAAAGAGGCGACTCCACAAACAACGTCATCTATCAGGTACCTGGATGTAAATGTGTTTTTTTTTGTGATACTAATTCTCATTTTTATTTGTTAGGAACATTAAAGGGGATGTCCAAGGTTGTGATGAGTCTGCAGTCATACTATGTGACTGCAGACTTCTGAATTCTCACAGTGCACACTGCTATCATAATTCTCTGATGTTGGTGATTTACATACATGCGGTCACGTGCTGACTAGACATGTGTGGCCTCATTCAATGAAAATGAATTGACTGAGGCCGGACACGTCTAGTTAGAATGTGGCCAGAAGTATCCAAATCACATACTTGTGCTGGCATGACCGTCCACTCTGGCCACCGGCAAGGGAGAATCCTGAAAGTGTGCAGTGCTTGCGCTGTGAGAATTCAGAAGCCTGCAGTCACATAGAATGACTGCAGACTTTCATCTCAAACCTGGACGCACCATTTTGTGCCATTTTGGTTGGTGGTGTGCCTCGGGATTTTTTAAGTATAAAAAGTGTGCCGCGGCTCAAAAAAGGTTGAAAATCACTGTAATAGAAAACCTCATAGCATGAACCAGTAGAGCGTGGGGTTCAACTATTTGCTCTGTCTTCCAAATATGAAATAAAAAGCAAAAAAATATTATGTAGGTGAAAATAATATCAATAAAAACTTCTACATATTTCACAAAAAACAAGTCCTCACTCAGATCTATCATATACCAGAGGAAAAAGAGAGGTTTCCACGTTATTAGTGGCTCAAAGGCTCTTGAAAAGGAACATGGCTTCCATAAACCAATCCAGCAATATCCACTCTCCCAAAGTCAAATCTCCCCTCTCTTCTAAGCCTTGCAGTGTGCTCAAACCACATTTAGCCTCCATGTATTTTACATTACTATAGTGAAAAGAACCCACTTAAAGGGAAGGTACCGCGTTTGTAGATCATTAATAAATCACTGTAATGTAGCATAACATGCTCCTATAACCAAGTTTTAAATGCATGTGAAACAGATTACGTGTGTAATATGAGTTTAAAGAAGGCACTGGGGGCTGACATCTTGGTTTCACAGCAGTTCACGACACTATCAGTGTCATTTTATGGCACCCCATGGACAAAGGAGATAATAGACCGGCGCTGACCCTATCTCTAACATTGTAGCTGCTTTAGCAGTGAGCTGGGCACGCCTCTGTGGGCTGCACAATTCACTGCTGTAGGTGTGACTGGCTGCCATTTTATAATAGCCCAGTGCTATCTGCCGAGCTCCACTTACTTTCTATCGCAGGAGAGAAGCACTCACTGGAACCGGAGGATGGGGAGTGCGGGTGATTTATCTCCATGCTGCACGTCCTGGGCAGACATCCTCTGCTCCTCACAGGCTGCCCTCCCTGTGTGCTTCTCCTGCTCTGTCTCCGCCTCCTCACACACAGACCCTGTGATCTCTGGTAAGCTGCATTCACAGCCTGCCTCTCTCTCTCTCTGCCATACAATGTATCTCTCCCCTCCCTCCACAATGCCTGGCCATTCTCTGCTGACCTGGATCTCCTCCTTATCTTACTGAGGGATGAGTCACAGACAGCTCTGCTCAGATAATGCTGCTCCATACATAAACACCACATGTCTTCACTTTTCCTCCAGTCCACCATGTTGCCGAGCCCACTGTGTTCTGCTTTTTTGTAAACTCTAGCTGTGTTTCTGATGCAGTAACTGCTGGTGGTAGCAGATCACAGGGCAGTCACACACAAAATGGCGCTGCCCTGTGATGCTGCTCTTCATTCTGCCCCAGGGATATTAGACCACCCAAAAGGGGAGGGAAATGGTGATGTCAGCAGTTACTGCCCCAATTTTCCAGCAAAGAGTAAAGCTGGTAAGTCTAAGGCTATGTTCACACCTTGCGTCGGGTCCCTGCGGGTTCTCCCGCAGCGGATTTGATAAATCTGCAGGGCAAAACAACTGCGGTTCTCCCTGCAGATTTATCGCGGTTTGTTCCGCGTTTTCCGCTGCGGGTTTCCGCCTATACTATTGATGCTGCATATGCAGCAATATGCAGCATCAATAGTAATGTTAAAAATAATAAAAATTGGTTATACTCACCCTCTGATGTCCGGATCTCCTGGGCGCTGCACCCGGCGGTCCGGTTCCTAAGATGCTGTGGGAGAAGGACCCTTCGTGACGTCACGGTTCATGTGACCGCGACGTCACCGCAGGTCCTGCTCGCACAGCAACTCTGACCGGACGGCCGCGTGCAGCGCCCAGGAGCTCCGGACATCAGAGGGTGAGTATAACCAGATTTTTTATTTTTTAACCCCAAATATGGTTCCCAGGGCCTGGAGGAGAGTCTCCTCTCCTCCACCCCGGGTACCACCCGCAGATTATCCGCTTACTTCCCGCAACGTGGGCACAGCCCCATGCGGGAAGTAAGCGGTTCAATGTATTCCTATGGGTGCAGAATCGCAGCGATTCTGCACAAAGAAGTGACATGCTGCGGGTTGTAAACCGCTGCGTTCCCGCGCGGTTTTTCCCGCAGCATGTGCACAGCGGTTTGCGGTTTCCATAGGGTTTACATGTTACTGTAAACGCTATGGAAACTGCTGCGGACCCGCAGCATCAAAATCGCGGCGGTTCCGCGGTAAAAACCGCTAAGTGTGAATATAGCCTTACTATATATAAAACAATCCACAGTGAGGAGATTGGAACAAAACAAAATCCTCTAAACTGCATGCTCGCAAACGCCAGAAGCCTGACAAACAAGATGGAAGAACTAGAAGCAGAAATATCTACAGGTAACTTTGACATAGTGGGAATAACCGAGACATGGTTAGATGAAAGCTATGACTGGGCAGTTAACTTACAGGGTTACAGTCTGTTTAGAAAGGATCGTAAAAATCGGAGAGGAGGAGGGGTTTGTCTCTATGTAAAGTCTTGTCTAAAGTCCACTTTAAGGGAGGATATTAGCGAAGGGAATGAGGATGTCGAGTCCATATGGGTTGAAATTCATGGAGGGAAAAATGGTAACAAAATTCTCATTGGGGTCTGTTACAAACCCCCAAATATAACAGAAAGCATGGAAAGTCTACTTCTAAAGCAGATAGATGAAGCTGCAACCCATAATGAGGTCCTGGTTATGGGGGACTTTAACTACCCGGATATTAACTGGGAAACAGAAACCTGTGAAACCCATAAAGGCAACAGGTTTCTGCTAATAACCAAGAAAAATTATCTTTCACAATTGGTGCAGAATCCAACCAGAGGAGCAGCACTTTTAGACCTAATACTATCTAATAGACCTGACAGAATAACAAATCTGCAGGTGGTTGGGCATTTAGGAAATAGCGACCACAATATTGTGCAGTTTCACCTGTCTTTCACTAGGGGGACTTGTCAGGGAGTCACAAAAACATTGAACTTTAGGAAGGCAAAGTTTGAACAGCTTAGAGATGCCCTTAATCTGGTAGACTGGGACAATATCCTCAGAAATGAGAATACAGATAATAAATGGGAAATGTTTAAGAACATCCTAAATAGGCAGTGTAAGCGGTTTATACCTTGTGGGAATAAAAGGACTAGAAATAGGAAAAACCCAATGTGGCTAAACAAAGAAGTAAGACAGGCAATTAACAGTAAAAAGAAAGCATTTGCACTACTAAAGCAGGATGGCACCATTGAAGCTCTAAAAAACTATAGGGAGAAAAATACTTTATCTAAAAAACTAATTAAAGCTGCCAAAAAGGAAACAGAGAAGCACATTGCTAAGGAGAGTAAAACTAATCCCAAACTGTTCTTCAACTATATCAATAGTAAAAGAATAAAAACTGAAAATGTAGGCCCCTTAAAAAATAGTGAGGAAAGAATGGTTGTAGATGACGAGGAAAAAGCTAACATATTAAACACCTTCTTCTCCACGGTATTCACGGTGGAAAATGAAATGCTAGGTGAAATCCCAAGAAACAATGAAAACCCTATATTAAGGGTCACCAATCTAACCCAAGAAGAAACCATTATTTCTTATTTTTAGTGACTCTATAGCGACAGGGTCTGTTCCGCAGGACTGGCGCATAGCAAATGTGGTGCCAATATTCAAAAAGGGCTCTAAAAGTGAACCTGGAAATTATAGGCCAGTAAGTCTAACCTCTATTGTTGGTAAAATATTTGAAGGGTTTCTGAGGGATGTTATTCTGGATTATCTCAATGAGAATAACTGTTTAACTCCATATCAGCATGGGTTTATGAGAAATCGCTCCTGTCAAACCAATCTAATCAGTTTTTATGAAGAGGTAAGCTATAGACTGGACCACGGTGAGTCATTGGACGTGGTATATCTCGATTTTTCCAAAGCGTTTGATACCGTGCCGCACAAGAGGTTGGTACACAAAATGAGAATGCTTGGTCTGGGGGAAAATGTGTGTAAATGGGTTAGTAACTGGCTTAGTGATAGAAAGCAGAGGGTGGTTATAAATGGTATAGTCTCTAACTGGGTCGCTGTGACCAGTGGGGTACCGCAGGGGTCAGTATTGGGACCTGTTCTCTTCAACATATTCATTAATGATCTGGTAGAAGGTTTACACAGTAAAATATCGATATTTGCAGATGATACAAAACTATGTAAAGCAGTTAATACAAGAGAAGATAGTATTCTGCTACAGATGGATCTGGATAAGTTGGAAACTTGGGCTGAAAGGTGGCAGATGAGGTTTAACAATGATAAATGTAAGGTTATACACATGGGAAGAGGGAATCAATATCACCATTACACACTGAACGGGAAACCACTGGGTAAATCTGACAGGGAGAAGGACTTGGGGATCCTAGTTAATGATAAACTTACCTGGAGCAGCCAGTGCCAGGCAGCAGCTGCCAAGGCAAACAGGATCATGGGGTGCATTAAAAGAGGTCTGGATACACATGATGAGAGCATTATACTGCCTCTGTACAAATCCCTAGTTAGACCGCACATGGAGTACTGTGTCCAGTTTTGGGCACCGGTGCTCAGGAAGGATATAATGGAACTAGAGAGAGTACAAAGGAGGGCAACAAAATTAATAAAGGGGATGGGAGAACTACAATACCCAGATAGATTAGCGAAATTAGGATTATTTAGTCTAGAAAAAAGACGACTGAAGGGCGATCTAATAACCATGTATAAGTATATAAGGGGACAATACAAATATCTCGCTGAGGATCTGTTTATACCAAGGAAGGTGACGGGCACAAGGGGGCATTCTTTGCGTCTGGAGGAGAGAAGGTTTTTCCACCAACATAGAAGAGGATTCTTTACTGTTAGGGCAGTGAGAATCTGGAATTGCTTGCCTGAGGAGGTGGTGATGGCGAACTCAGTCGAGGGGTTCAAGAGAGGCCTGGATGTCTTCCTGGAGCAGAACAATATTGTATCATACAATTATTAGGTTCTGTAGAAGGACGTAGATCTGGGTATTTATTATGATGGAATATAGGCTGAACTGGATGGACAAATGTCTTTTTTCGGCCTTACTAACTATGTTACTATGTTACTATGTTACTATAGCTGCTTGAGGTCTAAAACGGAAAATGCTCCCCCTAGTGGTCAATATATATATTTGTGAGAAAAGATATAATATTTTTCATGTAGAAATATTTGCAAACAGTGCAAACATTGCATTAATACATTTTATTTACTATTTTAAGCTTAATTTCACAAAAAAAACAAACTACAAAAAAACTGGTGGCACCTTCCCTTTAATTTACGGTGTGTGTGTCTCCTGGAACACAGTCTGGGTGTTAGGGCTAGCAGAACGCACCACATAATATAAAGGAAGATATAAGGTGCGTTCGCAGCCCGGGGTCCACCGTGCAGAGATATTCCTGCTGCTCAGTAATGGCAAACAGTATATGGCGGTATAATGAGAACATACATGGGTTAACGTCACCCAGTATGTATGGAGACGGTCCCAGTTGTGTCACAGAGCCGCTATACCGCTGATTGAAAGATAGTGTTTGGTCACAGAATTCTGCCCCAAGGACATGGGGTTAGAGTCCCTCTAGACCCACTAGCGTTTGGCGCCGCACCTGCGGTGCCAGGGAGAAACTATAATAATAATAGATTTAGCGCACTGAGTGCACGCAGCGCCATACTGGCAGACGCCACTAACCACCCTAACTAGGAACTGGAAAGCGCACTAGTTGCGCAGAGCGCCGCACAGGCGAACGCTGCTGAATAGACGCTGAAGAATTGTGCCTCATGCTGGATGACACTAAACTGGCGCTAGTCAGTTCCTAACACCCAACCACATACAATAAAGCTAGGGAAGGGGATGATTAGGAGCTTTCACCAGATAACATACACACATCCACACACAAACGATTTCTGTTTTATACTAGCGCATGGATTTTGCTGCGGATCCGCAGCGGTTTTGACGTTGCGGATTCACAGCAGTTTTCCATGCTTTTACAGTACCATATAAACCTATGGAAAACAAAATCCGCAGTGCACATGCTGCGGAAAAAAACACGTGGAAATGCTGCGTTGAATGCTGCGTCAATTCTTTGTGCGGATTCCGCTGCGGGTTACACCTGTTCCATAATAGGAATCCGCAGGTGTAAAACCGCAGGTGGAATCCGCACAAAAACCGCGGTAAATCCGCAGGTAATCCGCAGTGTGTTTTACCTGTGGATTTACAAAAACTGATGCGGAAAAGAAAAATCCACAGATATCCCACCTATGTGTGCACATACCCTTAGGGTATGTGCACACGTTGCGGATTTGCCTGCAGATTTTTCCGCACTGAATCCGCATCTCTTGGCAGAAAACGCTGGTGCGTTTTTCATGCGTTTTTTGGCGCGTTTTTGAATGTGGATTTGTATGCGTTTTTGAAAGCATAATAAAGATCTACATAGTAACATAGTTAGTGAGGCTGAAAAAAGACATTTGTCCATCCAGTTCAGCCTATATTCCATCATAATAAATCCACAGATCTACATCCTTCTACAGAACCTAATAATTGTATGATACAATATTGTTCTGCTCCAGGAAGACATCCAGGCCTCTCTTGAACCCCTCGGCTGAGTTCGCCATCACCACCTCCTCAGGCAAGCAATTCCAAATTCTCACTGCCCTAACAGTAAAGAATCCTCTTCTATGTTGGTGGAAAAACCTTCTCTCCTCCAGACGCAAAGAATGCCCCCTTGTGCCCGTCACCTTCCTTGGTATAAACAGATCCTCAGCTAGATATTTGTATTGTCCCCTTATATACTAATACATGGTTATTAGATCGCCCCTCAGTCGTCTTTTTTCTAGACTAAATAATCCTAATTTCGCTAATCTATCTGGGTATTGTAGTTCTCCCAACCCCTTTATTAATTTTGTTGCCCTCCTTTGTACTCTCTCTAGTTCCATTATATCTTTCCTGAGCACCGGTGCCCAAAACTGGACACAGTACTCCATGTGCGGTCTAACTAGGGATTTGTACAGAGGCAGTATAATGCTCTCATCATGTGTATCCAGACCGCTTTTAATACAGCCCATGATTCTGTTTGCCTTGGCAGCTGCTGCCTGGCACTGGCTGCTCCAGGTAAGTTTATCATTAACTAGGATCCCCAAGTCCTTCTCCCTGTCAGATTTACCCAGTGGTTTCCCGTTCAGTGTGTAATGGTGATATTAATTCCTTCTTCCCATGTGTATAACCTTACAGTTATCATTGTTAAATCTCATCTGCCACCTTTCAGCCCAAGTTTCCAACTTATCCAGATCCATCTGTAGCAGAATACTATCTTCTCTTGTATTAACTGCTTTACATAGTTTTGTATCATCTGCAAATATCGATATTTTACTGTGTAAACCTTCTACCAGATCATTAATGAATATGTTGAAGAGAACATGTCCCAATACCGACCCCTGCGGTACCCCACTGGTCACAGCGACCCGGTTAGAGACTATACCATTTATAACCACCCTCTGCTTTCTATCACTAAGCCAGTTACTAACCCATTTACACACATTTTCCCCCAGACCAAGCATTCTCATTTTGTGTACCAACCTCTTGTGCGGCACGGTATCAAACGCTTTGGAAAAATAGAGATATACCACGTCCAATGACTCACCGTGGTCCAGCCTATAGCTATTCATCTATTATTGAACAACAACAAAAAAAGATTTGTGATGCAATTTCTTGTCCAACCTCCTTTTACATTTGTCCAACCCACACTCCATGATAGATAGATAGATAGATAGATAGATAGATAGATAGATAGAGTTGTGGCCAAAAGTATTGACACCCCTGCAATTCTGTCAGATAATACTCAGTTTCTTCCTGAAAATGATTGCAATCACAAATTCTTTGGTATTATTATCTTCATTTAATTTGCCTTAAATGAAAAAACACAAAAGAGAATGAAGCAAAAAGCAAAACATTGATCATTTCACACAAAACTCCAAAAATGGGCCAGACAAAAGTATTGGCACCCTCAGCCTAATACTTGGTTGCCCAACCTTTAGCCAAAATAACTGCGACCAACCACTTCCGGTAACCATCAATGAGTTTCTGACAATGTTCTGCTGGAAGTTTAGACCATTCTTCTTTTGCAAACTGCTCCAGGTCCCTGATATTTGAAGGGTGCCTTCTCCAAACTGCCATTTTTAGATCTCTCCACAGGTCTTCTATGGGATTCAGGTCTGGACTCATTGCTGACCACCTTACAAGTCTCCAGTGCTTTATCTCAAACCATTTTCTAGTGCTTTTTGAAGTGAGTTTTGGGTCATTGTCCTGCTGCAAGACCCATGACCTCTGAGGGAGACCCAGCTTTCTGGCCCAAGGCTTGAGAAAGGCTCTCCATGGGCCAAAACGTTGCCATAATGGGCTATTAAATTTTGAGCATCTTCTAAACTTTAATCTACAATGGTGTCCTGCCCCTGATTTTTTGGACTCATAGATAGATAGACAGAAGGAATGAGATAGATTATAGATATGAGATAGACAGATGATAGATAGATAATAGATAGATACCGTATATACTTGAGTATAAGCCGAGACCCCTAATTTTGCCACAAAAAACTGGGAAAACATAATGAATCGCGTATAAGCCTAGGGTGGGAAATGCAGCAGCTATCGGTATATTTCAAAAATAAAAATAGATACCAATAAAAGTAAAATTAATTGAGACATCAGTAGGCTAAGTGTTTTTGAATATCCATATTGAATTTGGAGTCCAATAAGATGCTCCGCACAAAATATGCCCATATAATGCTCCATAAAGTTTATGATGGGCCTCATAAGATGCTTTATACAAAAATACGCCCCATATAATGCTGCACAAAGGTTGATTATGGCCCCATAAGATGCTCCATAGAAACATTTACCCCATATAATGCTGCACAAAAGGTGATTATGGTCCCATAAGATGCTCCATAGAAACATTTGCCCCATATAATGCTGCATAAAGGTTGATTATGGCCCATAAGATGCTGCATAGAGTATGCGGGGACACCGGCACTTGCGATATTCACCTGTTCCTGCAGTGACTGTTCAGGTAGAGGGCATGCACTAAACACAAAATCGCGCCCTCTGACCTCAACGTAACAGCCAGAGGAAGCGGAAGACAGAGCCTGGCGGTGGAACGGGACAGGTAAATATCACAATGCTCACCCTTCCCATCATACCCACCCTCCGATGCGATGGTCTCCGGGCGCCGGCAGCTTGTTCCGGTGTTCAGCGGTCACTGGTACTACTCAATAAAGTAATGAATATGCGCTACACCCCTATGGGAGTGGAGTCGCATCCATATTCATTACTTTAATTAGCGGTACAACGTGACCGCTGAACACCGGAACAAGCTGCCGGCGCCAGGAGACCATCGCATCAGAGAAGCTGCCAAGGACCGCGCCTGGAGGGTGAGTATGATGTGACAGCTGCTGCACCCCTCCCCCACCAACCCCCTGGGACAATGATTCGAGTATAAGCCGAGGGGCACTTTCAGCCTAAAAAAATGGGCTGAAAATCTCGGCTTATACTCGAGTATATACGATAGATGAAAGATAGAAGGAATAAGATAGATACATATATTCATATACAGTATCTATAGATTATCTATCTATAGATATATCTATGGATAGAGGTAGATAGATATATGGATAGATAGATCTATGTATCTATAGATATATCTATGTATCTATCTATCCATATATCTATCTACATCTATCCATAGATACATAATAGCAAGGCCAATGTTTATTAATGAACAATATGTTTAATTAAAAGATGGGAAAAAAATGGTGTGGTCTCACGTGCAATTTTCTGCTCCAGAGGGGGAAAGCCGACGGCCGGGGGCCTTAAATTTGTAGCCTGGGAAGGGGGTAATACCCATGGCCCCTTCCCAGGCTATCAATATCAGCCCGCAGCTATCTGAATAGCCTTTATTGGCTATTAAAATAGGGGGACCCCCTAAAAAAATGATGTGGGGATCCCCCTATATTTTATAGCCAGAAAGGCTACGCAGACAGCTGCGGGCTGATATTCATAGCCAAGAGAGGGGCCATGGATATTTGCCCCCCGGCTACAATTACCAGCCTGCAGCCACCCCAGAAATGGTGCATCTCTAAGATGTGCCATTTCCAGCACTTAGCCCCTCTCTTCCCACTGCTCTTTATCAGTGGCATATGGGGTAATAAGGGGTTTATGTCACTTTTGTATTGTAAGTCCAGTTAATAACGAGTGTCCCACGATGATCTCCCCTATAGAACAGTGACAATCAGGTGATGTCACCACGCTATAGGGCATCCAGCGACACACTGACAGGAGACAATGGTTCCTGCAGTGCATCACTGAAGAGGTTATCTTAGTTCATTGCTCTCACTTTATGGCAATGCTGTGTGGGAATTTTCCCAAGCAGCAGTGCCGCAAGTGAGAGTATGCACTATATTCACAGTGGCGGAGGGATACAGTGCGGAAGGATACCTTCCATCGTTACATCCCGGAGCCTATGGAGAGTGGTCGCATCAGCTGATGTGGCAGCTCTCCATGGGAGATCGTCGTGGGACAAACTTATTAATTGGATTACTGCGGACACAGAGTATATTGTTGGTTTACTATTTTCATTTTTTCTCAGGTGACAAGGACTTCGGGTAGAAAGTGATTGGTGAGTATGAAATATGTATGTATTTATTTTTTTTTTACATTCAATCACTGTCACTGTCAATTTACTGTCAATCACTGTCACTGTAGCAGGCATAGCCAGATGGGACTTGTAGTCCCATCGGATGATGCCTACACACACACAGCTCTGCAGACCCCGGCAGACCCCCGGACAGCCACGGCAGACCCCCTCGCACAGCCCCGGCAGACCCCCTCGGACAGCCCCGGCAGACCCCCAGACAGCCCCCTCACACCCCACACACACACACAGACCCCGCCTGCACACACATACACGCACAAAACTCCACCCACACACTTCCCTCCTCCCGATCTGCAGCATTTCATCCGCAGCTAAACCGCAGATCTTTTTTCATCTGCGGTTTTGCTGCGGATGTGCCTGACTCAATGCAAGTCAATGGGTGCAGAAACGCTGCAGATCCGCACAAAGAATTGACATGCTGCAGAAAATACACCGCTGCGATTCTGCGCGTTTTTTTTTCCGCAGCATGTGCACAGCGGATTTGGTTTTCCATAGGTTAACATGCTACTGTAAAACGCATGGAAAACTGCTGCAGATCCGCAGTGTCAAAAACGCTGCAGATCTGCGGGCAAATCAGCAAGTGTGCACATAGCCTTATAGATGTAGCCTTCCGGGACCTTCCTAGTGGTCCAATCGGAGCTGCTACAGGACCTAAGTATGTGACCTCCGACCTCCAATGGGAGGTCAGTCATCCCAAGGGCATGCTCAGTAGACGAAAAGCAGGACTTGTCCCTGGAACGTCTGCTCGCTGCTGATCAATGCTGGTTACAAAGGCTGAACCTGGAGCGGCAGCTGTAACCAGACGCACAGTGTCAGCTTGAGCCAGATGCCAGGACTGACATCTCTGGTGAGTAGACTCCATTGTGGCTGGGGAACTTGATGCCTAACACTGGGCACCATGTGTTGGGTAATAAAATGGCAAATTTGCAGTTTTCACTCTCCAGCATCTACTGTGTGCTAGTTTCCAGAAAGTGACTGTGGAGTCAAAATATTCACTGGAACAATTGCTAATTCATTGAGAGTTATAGTTTTCGAAATGGAGACACTTTATATGGATTTCTACTGCTCTTGTTTTCTGCCATTTAATCATATTAGAGCTTCTGCAAATAATGTGTTATCTACTCTGGGATCTGATCCTGCGACATCTGCTTTTGTCAAAAGTTGACGCCTTATTCATTCTGCAGGCAGTGATGGTAATGGAGAAGATGTTGGAACCAGAAACTCTAGGGCGGCACAGGTTCAGTCCAGCCACTAAGATTAGAGTGCCTGGAACCTGTATTACCTTCCAGTTTGGCAGTATATGCTGTCCAGCTGAAGTAATCTGGTCCCTGCATTAGCAAATTGGAAAGCACCACACCCTACTAAAGCTCGAAGCATATTGCTAGAATCTACCAGATACAGTCTTGTTCTCCGCTGGTTCAGTCCTCTGTGCTCAACACCCGGCTTGTGGATTTGTTTCCTGTTGTGGTCCTGGCCCGTTTACTGACTACTCTTGTCCGTTTTCATATTTTCTCTACTCTCCTGGTTCTGACCCGGCTACCTGATTATTCTACTTCCCTTGTCACACAACAGAACAGCAGGTAACACCGTGGCCAAAACCGAGCAGTCTCTGTGTAAGTACAGATCCATGTAGCTTGATTAACCCCTTCATGACCTTGGGGTTTTTCGTTTTTCCGTGTTCGTTTTTCACTCCCCTCCTTCCCAGAGCCATAACTTTTTTATTTTTCCGTCAATTTGGCCATGTGAGGGCTTATTTTTTTGCGGGACGAGTTGTACTTTTGAACGACATCATTGGTTTTAGCATGTCGTGTACTAGAAAACGGGAAAAAAATTCCAAGAGCGGTGAAATTGCAAAAAAAGTGCAATCCCACACTGGTTTTTTGTTTGGCTTTTTTGCTAGGTCCACTAAATGCTAAAACTTTTTTGCGTGCCGAGATGGCATTTTTAATGATAGCATTTTAGTGCAGATACGTTCTTTTGATCACCCGTTATTGCATTTTAATGCAATGTCGCGGCGACCAAAAAAACGTAATTCTGGCGTTTTTTCTCGCTACGCTGTTTAGCGATCAGGTTAATGCTTTTTTTCAATTGATAGATCAGGCGATTCTGAGCGCGGCGATACCAAATATGTGTAGATTTGATATTTTTTTTATTGATTTATTTTGATTGGGGCGAAAGGGGGGTGATTTAAACTTTTATATATTTTTTTTTTTTTCACATTTTTTTTAACTTTTTTTTTTACTTGTGCCATGCTTCAATAGCCTCCATGGGAGGCTAGAAGCAGGCACAGCACGATCGCCTCTGCTACATAGCAGCGATCTGCTGTTCGCTGCTATGTAGCAGAATTGCAGGTGTCTCAAGGACCTCTATGGTTACAATGGAGAAGTATCGCCGACCTCCGATCATGTGACGGGGGTCGGCGATGACATCATTTCCGGCCGCTCGGCCGGATGCGGTAGTTAAATGCCGCTGTCTGCATTTGACGGCGGCATTTAACTAGTTAATAGGCGCGGGCAGATCGCGATTCTGCTCGCGCCTATAACGGGCACATGTCAGCTGTTCAAAACAGCTAACATGTCCCGGCTTTGATGCGGGCTCACCACCGGAGCCCGCATCAAAGCAGGGGATCTGACCTCGGACGTACTATCCCGTCCGAGGTCAGAAAGGGGTTAAAGGATGATGAGCAAGGCAATTTCTGGGATCTGGAAAACTGAGTACTGAGTATGACCGCGAACAGTGCCCCAATACATTGTGTCTGCAAACTATTCCAGTAAGATCTTCTTTTAATTAGCTAAATTAAGCTTCTTCCCTTTTTATCCTGTCATGTGCACAGGCAGTAGTTTGCAACCATATATTGTTTCTTGAATCCGACAATACCAGCTGAAATTTGTAAGGTCCATATTCCTATTATCCTTTGTGAAGAATTCCAACGTTATCACCACAAAGTGACACACATCAGATTTGGGCCCCACTAGGAACACAAAACAGGCTACAGGAAATTGTTAAATCAGAGTATTTTAGGAACTACTACAGTATTCATCAGTTAAAAAATATGTAAATCGTGGTGAAACCTCTCTATGGGTAATTAGAGTATGGGGCTTGGTGGCTCTTGGCAATCTAAACTATCTTAAGGGCCAGTATTTTGTATCAGATGAGTTTCAAGAATAAATATTACACATTAAAAAAGAACTTTTAATAATAATGAGCTGAGAGGTATTAAACTTAGCTCTCAACATTTGGAAGAGGCAATGGAGGCCTTTTTTATAGGCTACCAGGGAATTACAGAATCAGATAAGCGAGGCAGACCGATCCCACCACAATCAAACTAGCACACAGAATTAACCTGTAAACAAAGACATAAAATAATACAATATGTTCCATCCAAAATAACAATGTATGTATGCGGGGAGCACTCCAACATTAAACTGGTGTTGCACTCAGTTGTGGTGGACCACTGAAACTACTATGAGTCCTGACCAGAAGAGTGGAAGAAGCCAGAGGACCACGCCGTCTTATTTCTCCTACTCCTGCACTGATTAGAAGCACTTCACTTTCATATTAAATGGTGCAGGTTTATTCTAGCAATGTTGGGGTTAATCACTTCAGTTGAGAGCTCCTGAAGTTTACATGCCTTGATACTCTCAGCTGTTCAGTGTGGTCCACTCCCCTCCCCTATATATACTAGCCTCTGGCAAGCAAGTATTGCCAGAATTAGCTTCATGTTGCATGGTTCAAGAGATGGTGTAGTTTTGCTGTTCAAGAAGGTGTTTGGTAGATTTAGCTAAAGACTGTTGCTTGATTTTGGTTGTGTGCAAATCCTCCCCTCCTACTTTAGTTTTCCTCTTCCTCCACTCCCGCTGTTTCCCTTTGTTGTTTGTGAGAGCATATTTGTATGATTGACATTTTCCTTTATTTCTGTATGTATTACCTTGTTATTCTGATTGGTGTGTTACCATACACTACTACTCCCCTCTTCACTGGGTGGGTGGGCGGAGAACGGACTGAGGGCAGATTTAAGAGCTCAGCAAGGTACGTTTTTCTGACATCTCAGCAACTCAGCCTGAAAGTAGATCTACCTACTGTAGTTTTGGAGGACCCTAACACATCAGATTTGGGGACAGTGACTCAAGCAATCCCTAGTGGAGCCTAAAATTGCTTTGCCTGACAGGTTCTCTGGGGGGGCGTGACAAGTTTGTTGCATTAAGGGAGTCCTGCAAGATTTACTTTAAGTTAAGGTACCGTCACACTAGACGATATCGCTAGCGATCCGTGACGTTGCAGCGTCCTCGCTAGCGATATCGTCCAGTGTGACAGGCAGCAGCGATCAGGCCCCTGCTGTGATGTCGCTGGTCGGGGAAGAAAGTCCAGAACTTTATTTGGTCGCTGGACTCCCCGCAGACATCGCTGAATCGGCGTGTGTGACACCGATTCAGCGATGTCTTCACTGGTAACCAGGGTAAACATCGGGTAACTAAGCGCAGGGCTGCGCTTAGTAACCCGATGTTTACCCTAGTTACCATCCTAAAAGTAAAAAAAAACAAACACTACATACTTACCTACAGCCGTCTGTCCTCCAGCGCTGTGCTCTGCACTCCTCCTGTACTGGCTGTGAGCGTCGGTCAGCCGGAAAGCAGAGCGGTGACGTCACCGCTCTGCTTTCCGGCCGCTGTGCTCACACAGTCAGTACAGGAGGAGTGCAGACTGCAGAGCACAGCGCTGGAGGACAGACGGCTGTAGGTAAGTATGTACTGTTTGTTTTTTTTTACTTTTAGGATGGTAACCAGGGTAAACATCGGGTTACTAAGCGCGGCCCTGCGCTTAGTTACCCGATGTTTACCCTGGTTACCGGCATCGTTGGTCGCTGGAGAGCGGTCTGTGTGACAGCTCTCCAGCGACCAAACAGCGACGCTGCAGCGATCCGGATCGTTGTCGGTATCGCTGCAGCGTCGCTAAGTGTGACGGTACCTTTACGTCTTCACTCCTCAGGAACCGAGGAGCAACGGGTGGTGATAATAATCTCGCTCCTTTAGGGTGACCCCACGCATGGGCATTTTTTCTCCTGTCTGACTCTCACTTGCTCCGGATGGTGGAGTTTTTTCTGGAGCTGCGTTCTGTATACGACGACCCAGACCGCGTCTCCCTGGCTACACAAACGTCAGCAGGGAAACCGGCCTGAGGAGGAGTATTGCTCCAAGTTTCAGAGTTGTTCCACAGATACTAAGCCGAAAGACCTCGCGCTCTGTAGCCAGTTATGTCACAGGCTATCTGTAAGGGTTAAGGATGCCTTTGCTTCGTATAAGAATTTGGTTTCCCTTGAGGTCGCTGTTGTGAATTCTGTTGTCAAGCTCCCTCCTGTGGTCATGAATGGTACTTCGGCTGGTTCTGTCCATGGACTTAAATCAGTTTTTATGAAGAGGTAAGCTATAGACTGGACCACGGTGAGTCATTGGACGTGGTATATCTCGATTTTTCCAAAGCGTTTGATACCGTGCCGCACAAGAGGTTGGTACACAAAATGAGAATGCTTGGTCTGGGGGAAAATGTGTGTAAATGGGTTAGTAACTGGCTTAGTGATAGAAAGCAGAGGGTGGTTATAAATGGTATAGTCTCTAACTGGGTCGCTGTGACCAGTGGGGTACCGCAGGGGTCAGTATTGGGACCTGTTCTCTTCAACATATTCATTAATGATCTGGTAGAAGGTTTACACAGTAAAATATCGATATTTGCAGAGGATACAAAACTATGTAAAGCAGTTAATACAAGAGAAGATAGTATTCTGCTACAGATGGATCTGGATAAGTTGGAAACTTGGGCTGAAAGGTGGCAGATGAGGTTTAACAATGATAAATGTAAGGTTATACACATGGGAAGAGGGAATCAATATCACCATTACACACTGAACGGGAAACCACTGGGTAAATCTGACAGGGAGAAGGACTTGGGGATCCTAGTTAATGATAAACTTACCTGGAGCAGCCAGTGCCAGGCAGCAGCTGCCAAGGCAAACAGGATCATGGGGTGCATTAAAAGAGGTCTGGATACACATGATGAGAGCATTATACTGCCTCTGTACAAATCCCTAGTTAGACCGCACATGGAGTACTGTGTCCAGTTTTGGGCACCGGTGCTCAGGAAGGATATAATGGAACTAGAGAGAGTACAAAGGAGGGCAACAAAATTAATAAAGGGGATGGGAGAACTACAATACCCAGATAGATTAGCGAAATTAGGATTATTTAGTCTAGAAAAAAGACGACTGAGGGGCGATCTAATAACCATGTATAAGTATATAAGGGGACAATACAAATATCTCGCTGAGGATCTGTTTATACCAAGGAAGGTGACGGGCACAAGGGGGCATTCTTTGCGTCTGGAGGAGAGAAGGTTTTTCCACCAACATAGAAGAGGATTCTTTACTGTTAGGGCAGTGAGAATCTGGAATTGCTTGCCTGAGGAGGTGGTGATGGCGAACTCAGTCGAGGGGTTCAAGAGAGGCCTGGATGTCTTCCTGGAGCAGAACAATATTGTATCATACAATTATTAGGTTCTGTAGAAGGACGTAGATCTGGGGATTTATTATGATGGAATATAGGCTGAACTGGATGGACAAATGTCTTTTTTCGGCCTTACTAACTATGTTACTATGTTACTATGTTACTATGACTTCCTCTGGTGGCTGTGGGTGGAGCCGCTGTTTCTGAGTTTCCTTCCACAGGTGACGAGGTTAATTCGTTAGCTGGCTGCTCTATTTAACTCCACTTAGATCATTGCTCCATGCCAGCTGTCAATGTTGTAGTATTGGTCAAGTTCGCTCCTGGATCGTTCTGGTTACCTGTTTACTCCAGCAGAAGCTAAGTTCCTCCTTGCTATTTTCTTGTTTGCTATTTTTTCTGTACAGCTTGCTATTGTGAATTTTGTCTTGCTTGCTGGAAGCTCTGGGATGCAGAGTGGCGCCTCCGCACCGTCAGTCGGTGCGGAAGGTTTTTTTTCCTGCACACTCTGCGTGGCTTTTTGTAGGTTTTTGTGTTGACCGCAAAGTGACCTTTCCTATCCTCTGTCTGTTCAGTAAGTCGGGCCTCTCTTTGCTAAATCTATTTCATCTCTGTGTTTGTGATTTTCATCTTAACTCACAGTCAATATATGTGGGGGGCTGCCTTTTCCTTTGGGGAATTTCTCTGAGGCAAGGTAGGCTTTATTTTTCTATCTTTAGGGCTAGCTAGTTCTGAGGCTGTGAAGAGTTGCATAGGGAGCGTTAGGAGCAATCCACGGCTATTTCTAGTGTGTGTGATAGGATTAGGGATTGCGGTCAGCAGAGTTCCCACTTTCCAGAGCTTGTCCTGTGTTAATGTAACTATCAGGTCTTTCCGGGTGCTCTTAACCACCAGGTCCATTATTGTCCTAACCACCAGGTCATAACAGTACAGCTGGCCCAAAGTATTAATGCATCTCAATAGAGGGATAAGAGAAGTTCTGAGACCATTTTTTTTCTTTGCAGTGTGTTTTGTCTCTCTTTTCCCCTTTACCTCTGGGTGGTTCAGGACACAGGTGTAGACATGGACATTCAAGGTCTGTCCTCTTGGATGGATAATCTCACTGCAAGGGTACAAAACATTCAAGATTTTGTGGTTCAGAATCCGATGTCAGAGCCTAGGATTCCAATTCCTGATTTGTTTTTTGGGGATAGATCTAAGTTCCTGAATTTCAAAAATAATTGTAAATTGTGTCTTGCTTTGAAACCTTGCTCCTCAGGTGACCCTGTTCAACAAGTAAGGATCATTATTTCTTTGTTACGTGGCGACCCTCAAGACTGGGCATTTTCCCTTGCGCCAGGAGATCCGGCATTGCGTGATGTTGATGCGTTTTTCCTGGCGCTTGGATTGCTTTATGACGAACCAAATTCAGTGGATCAGGCAGAGAAAATCTTGCTGGCTCTGTGTCAGGGTCAGGATGAAGCGGAGATATATTGTCAGAAGTTTAGAAAGTGGTCTGTGCTCACTCAGTGGAATGAGTGTGCCCTGGCAGCAATCTTCAGAAAGGGTCTCTCTGAAGCCCTTAAGGATGTCATGGTGGGATTTCCCATGCCTGCTGGTCTGAATGAGTCTATGTCTTTGGCCATTCAGATCGATCGACGCTTGCGTGAGCGTAAAGCTGTGCACCATTTGGCGGTATTATCTGAGCATAGGCCTGAGCCTATGCAATGTGATAGGACTTTGACCAGAGCTGAACGGCAAGAACACAGACGTCGGAATGGGCTGTGTTTTTACTGTGGTGATTCCACTCATGTTATCTCCGATTGTCCTAAGCGCACTAAGCGGTTCGCTAGGTCTGCCACCATTGGTACGGTACAGTCAAAATTTCTTTTGTCCGTTACTCTGATTTGCTCTTTGTCATCCTATTCTGTTATGGCATTTGTGGATTCAGGCGCTGCCCTGAATTTGATGGACTTGGAGTTTGCTAGGCGCTGTGGTTTTTTCTTGGAGCCCTTGCAGTATCCTATTCCATTGAGAGGAATTGATGCTACGCCTTTGGCCAAGAATAAGCCTCAGTACTGGACCCAATTGACCATGTGCATGGCTCCTGCACATCAGGAGGATATCCGCTTTTTGGTGTTGCATAATCTGCATGATGTGGTCGTTTTGGGGTTACCATGGCTACAGGTTCATAATCCAGTATTGGACTGGAAATCTATGTCTGTGTCCAGCTGGGGTTGCCAGGGGGTACATGGTGATGTTCCATTTTTGTCAATTTCGTCTTCCACTCCTTCTGAAGTTCCGGAGTTTTTGTCGGATTATCGGGATGTGTTTGATGAGCCCAAAGCCAGTGCCCTACCTCCTCATAGGGATTGCGATTGTGCAATTAATTTGATTCCTGGTAGTAAGTTTCCTAAGGGCCGATTGTTCAATTTATCTGTGCCAGAACACGCCGCTATGCGGAGTTATATAAAGGAATCCTTGGAGAAAGGCCATATTCGCCCGTCGTCATCACCGTTAGGAGCAGGGTTCTTTTTTGTGGCCAAGAAGGATGGTTCTTTGAGACCTTGTATTGATTACCGCCTTCTTAATAAAATTACAGTCAAATTTCAGTATCTTTTGCCGCTGCTGTCTGATTTGTTTGCTCGTATTAAAGGGGCTAGTTGGTTCACCAAGATAGATCTTCGAGGGGCGTATAATCTTGTGCGTATTAAACAGGGCGATGAATGGAAAACAGCATTTAATACGCCCAAGGGCCATTTTGAGTACCTGGTTATGCCCTTCGGGCTTTCCAATGCTCCATCAGTATTTCAGTCCTTTATGCATGACATTTTCCGAGAGTACCTGGATAAATTCCTGATTGTGTATTTGGATGATATTTTGGTCTTTTCGGATGATTGGGAGTCTCATGTGAAGCAGGTCAGAATGGTGTTCCAGGTCCTTCGTGCGAATTCCTTGTTTGTGAAGGGGTCAAAGTGTCTCTTTGGAGTTCAGGTTTCATTTTTGGGTTTCATTTTTTCCCCTTCTACTATCGAGATGGACCCTGTTAAAGTCCAGGCCATTTACGATTGGACTCAGCCGACATCTGTGAAGAGCCTGCAAAAGTTCCTGGGCTTTGCTAATTTTTATCGTCACTTCATCGCTAATTTTTCTAGTGTTGCTAAACCGTTGACTGATTTGACCAAGAAGGGTGCTGATGTGGTCAATTGGTCTTCTGCGGCCGTGGAAGCTTTTCAGGAGTTGAAGCGTCGTTTTTCTTCTGCCCCTGTGTTGTGCCAGCCAGATGTTTCCCTCCCGTTTCAGGTCGAGGTTGATGCTTCTGAGATTGGAGCAGGGGCTATTTTGTCGCAAAGAAGTTCTGATGGCTCGGTGATGAAACCATGTGCTTTCTTTTCTAGAAAGTTTTCGCCTGCTGAGCGCAATTATGATGTTGGCAATCGAGAGTTGTTGGCCATGAAGTGGGCATTCGAGGAGTGGAGTCATTGGCTTGAAGGAGCCAAGCATCGCGTGGTGGTCTTGACAGATCACAAGAATTAGACTTATCTTGAGTCTGCCAAACGGTTGAATCCTAGACAGGCTTGATGGTCGCTATTTTTCTCCCATTTTGATTTTGTGGTTTCGTACCTTCCGGGCTCTAAGAATGTGAAGGCTGATGCCCTGTCAAGGAGTTTTGTGCCCGACTCTCCGGGTGTTCCTGAGCCGGAGGGTATTCTCAAAGAGGGGGTAATTTTGTCTGCCATCTCCCCTGATTTGCGGCGGGTGCTGCAAACATTTCAGGCTGATAGACCTGACCGTTGCCCAGCGGAGAAACTGTTTGTCCCTGATAAATGGACTAGTAGAGTTATCTCTGAGATTCATTGTTCAGTGTTGGCTGGTCATCCTGGAATCTTTGGTACCAGAGATTTGGTGGCTAGATCCTTTTGGTGGCCGTCTTTGTCACGGGATGTGCATTCTTTTGTGCAGTCCTGTGGGACTTGTGCTCGGGCTAAGCCCTGCTGTTCTCGTGCCAGTGGGTTGCTTTTGCCCTTGCCGGTCCCGAAGAGGCCCTGGACGCATATTTCTATGGATTTTATTTCGGATCTCCCCATCTCTCAAAAGATGTCGGTCATTTGGGTGGTTTGTGATCGCTTTTCTAAGATGGTCCATTTGGTACCCTTGTCTAAATTACCTTCCTCCTCTGATTTGGTGCCATTGTTTTTCCAGCATGTGGTTCGTTTACATGGCATTCCGGAGAACATCGTTTCGGACAGAGGTTCCCAGTTTGTTTCGAGGTTTTGGCGATCCTTTTGTGCTAGAATGGGCATTGATTTGTCTTTTTCCTCGGCTTTCCATCCTCAGACAAATGGCCAAACCGAACGAACTAATCAGACTTTGGAAACATATCTGAGATGCTTTGTTTCTGCTGATCAGGATGATTGGGTGTCCTTTTTGCCGTTGGCTGAGATCGCCCTTAATAATCGGGCCAGCTCGGCTACTTTGGTTTCGCCGTTTTTCTGCAATTCTGGCTTCCATCCTCGTTTCTCTTCAGGGCAGGTTGAGTCTTCGGACTGTCCTGGTGTAGATACTGTGGATAGGTTGCAGCAGATTTGGACTCATGTGGTGGACAATTTGACATTGTCCCAGGAGAAGGCTCAACGTTTCGCTAACCGCCGGCGCTGTGTGGGTCCCCGACTTCGTGTTGGGGATTTGGTTTGGTTGTCGTCTCGTTATGTTCCTATGAAGGTTTCCTCTCCTAAGTTTAAGCCTCGTTTCATTGGTCCGTATAAGATTTCTGAGGTTCTCAATCCTGTGTCATTTTGTTTGGCCCTTCCAGCTTCTTTTGCCATCCATAATGTGTTCCATAGGTCGTTATTGCGGAGATACGTGGCGCCTGTGGTTCCATCCGTTGATCCTCCTGCCCCGGTGTTGGTTGAGGGGGAGTTGGAGTATGTGGTGGAGAAGATTTTGGATTCTCGTATTTCAAGACGGAAACTCCAGTACCTGGTCAAGTGGAAGGGTTATGGTCAGGAAGATAATTCCTGGGTTTTTGCCTCTGATGTTCATGCTGCCGATCTGGTTCGTGCCTTTCATTTGGCTCATCCTGGTCGGCCTGGGGGCTCTGGTGAGGGTTCGGTGACCCCTCCTCAAGGGGGGGGTACTGTTGTGAATTCTGTTGTCAAGCTCCCTCCTGTGGTCATGAATGGTACTTCGGCTGGTTCTGTCCATGGACTTCCTCTGGTGGCTGTGGGTGGAGCCGCTGTTTCTGAGTTTCCTTCCACAGGTGACGAGGTTAATTCGTTAGCTGGCTGCTCTATTTAACTCCACTTAGATCATTGCTCCATGCCAGCTGTCAATGTTGTAGTATTGGTCAAGTTCGCTCCTGGATCGTTCTGGTTACCTGTTTACTCCAGCAGAAGCTAAGTTCCTCCTTGCTATTTTCTTGTTTGCTATTTTTTCTGTACAGCTTGCTATTGTGAATTTTGTCTTGCTTGCTGGAAGCTCTGGGATGCAGAGTGGCGCCTCCGCACCGTCAGTCGGTGCGGAAGGTTTTTTTTCCTGCACACTCTGCGTGGCTTTTTGTAGGTTTTTGTGCTGACCGCAAAGTGACCTTTCCTATCCTCTGTCTGTTCAGTAAGTCGGGCCTCTCTTTGCTAAATCTATTTCATCTCTGTGTTTGTGATTTTCATCTTAACTCACAGTCAATATATGTGGGGGGCTGCCTTTTCCTTTGGGGAATTTCTCTGAGGCAAGGTAGGCTTTATTTTTCTATCTTTAGGGCTAGCTAGTTCTGAGGCTGTGAAGAGTTGCATAGGGAGCGTTAGGAGCAATCCACGGCTATTTCTAGTGTGTGTGATAGGATTAGGGATTGCGGTCAGCAGAGTTCCCACTTTCCAGAGCTTGTCCTGTGTTATTGTAACTATCAGGTCTTTCCGGGTGCTCTTAACCACCAGGTCCATTATTGTCCTAACCACCAGGTCATAACAGGTCGCCATGTCTCTGGTTATCCGGGTGGATCACCATCTTTGCCAGAGACATAAAGAGACACTCCAATTTGTGGCGGTTCAGGGGTCAAAGGAACCAGGGTATAAGTCATCTGAGGGACCCATCCAGATGGGTTAGGTGACTCATTCTGTTATTCAAACTGTAGTTCGGCATAAAGGGGAGTGTGTTTTTACCGTGGTGGAAAGGGTAATTTTGTGGGTGCTTGTCCTTCCCTACCTCACCATAAACAGCCACTGGAAAACTAAGGAGCCTGTGTTGCGAGGAGATTAGCAACCCGAGGATACATATCTCCTCTGTTGGTAAGTCACAATTTTTTCTACTGGCAGAGATCCATCTGGACAAAAATAAGGTGGTTATTTCAGCCTTTTTGGACAGTTGGGCAGGGTTTGGGCCAAAAAAAAGCAAGCAATATTTAATTAAAAAATATATATATATATTTTTTATTTATTTTTTTTGTTTAATATTGCTTGCATTTTTTCCCCCTATAATGGTTTTACCTGTAGTATATATTAGTTGTAAAACACATGAACACTAACAGTACCACGTAGTATATCTATAATGGATACTCTTATGACCATACTATAATTATTGTTGTTTGACTCTTTCTTGATAGTAAGAAACAGTTTATATTTTTGTATTAAAAGTTAACTGCATTTTTTTCAGGGGAAAAATACATCCTGGAGTGACTGATCTGCATCAGCTTAATTACTTGCACATGTGTGGAGTGTTTCCCCTTTCATATTGAATGAACATACCATTGATTCTGAGATTGCAAGATGCCAGATATCAACTTGAAAAAGGCATCTGCCGAAACGCGTAGTTTTAGGGGGGTGAGGGGTACATTTTTTGTCTATACATGTAACATTATTGGATTCGTTGCACTTCAATGTTTAAAAGTTCTTTGCAAAAACGTCTACTACTGTTCCTTCTACGCTCGCTGGATATCTCTCTTTTTTGCTTGGATACAGCTATGCTTAGTCTGGACTGAACTACTTCCGTGCTAAAGAGTCTGAAACGACCGTCACAGTGGCGAGCTGAAATTATTTATATTTTCTCTTTTTCTAGAATATGTTTTATCGTCCACTGGTTTTCACATGGATCTGGTGAAAGTCCGGGTGGTACTGGATTGGGATCATACTAAGAATTTGAAGGTGTTACAAAGGTTTTTGGGTTTCGCCAATTACTACTGTAAGTTCATCAAAACATTTTCTCTAGTGGCCAAACCTCTGACGAATATGATCAGGAAAGTGACAGATTTTTCCAAATGGTCCAGTCCGGCCACGGAGGCATTCGATATCTTGAAGGAGTGTTTTGCATCTGCGCCGATTCTCTTACAGCCTGACCTCACTCAGCCATTTATTGTAGAAGTTGACGAGTCTGAAGTGGGGGTGGGGACTGTGTTGTCACAGAGTGCATATCCTGATAAATTGCATACATGTGCATATTTTTGTAAAAAAAAAAAAACTTATCCACTGAAAAAAAACTGACATAACAGGGAACAGTGAACTCTCAAGTGGGCCTTTGAAGAGTGGCATCATTTTCTGGAGGCGTCAGTTCATCCAGTCATGGTAGTCACCGATCATAGGCATCTTGTATATCTAAAGTCTTTGAAATGCCTGACACCTAGACAGGCAAGATGGGCATTGTTCTTCACCAGATTTAACTTTTCTATTATATATATGCTGAGGAAGAACATTAAGGCAGATGCGTTATCTTGAGGTTTTCCTTGGGGGTGGAGATAATTGTGATCTTGTTTCAATACTACAAAAAGGGGGGTTTATTGCGTCTATATGGTTCAATTTTGAGAAAGAGGTTATAGAGTCTCAGGGAGACACCCCTGCTGCCAGTCCTTTAGGTAAGCAGTTTGTGTCTTTCAATCTCCATCTAAAAGTTTTAAATAAACATCAAGATTCGATCTTGGCTGGACATCCTGGTAGTAAAGCCACCACAGATCTCCTCACTCTGCATTCTTGGTGGACAGGGGTGCATCAGGATGTTTGGAAGTTTGTAGCTGCCTGAAGTGTGTGTGTACACTCAAACACCCCTCATATTCGTCCATCTGGGTCTCTCCAAGCATTGGCAAATCCCAGTAGACTTTGGACTCATTTATCGTTAGATTTCATTACTGATCTAATTGGTAATACTGTAATTTTGTTGGTGGTGGATAGATTCAGTAAGATGTCACATTTCATGCCGCTACCTATTTTACCTAAAACCAAGACCACTTGCTACAAATTTTCATCTGAGAGATCGTAAAACTACATGGGATTACTATCAATACTGTTTCTGATTGGAGGGGTGCAATTCATTTCCAAATTTTGGAAGGTATTTTGCACTCGTTTGGGGATCCATCTGTCGTTTTCTTCAGCGTTTCATCCATAGTCTAATGGGAAAACTTAATATGTTAACCGGAATCTTGTGAATTACTTTTGGTGTTGTTTCTGAGAATCAGGAGGATTAGGCTACTTATTTACCTCTAGTTGAATTTGCGGTAAATAATTGTTGTCATGAGTCTACTGGCAAGTCCCCCTTCTTTAGGGCATACAGATTTCATCCTCAGTTCAGCTATTTAAATAGAGATCGGTGTTCAGGAATACTTGAAGAAAGATTTTCATCATCTATTATGTCTGTGTGGCAAGGGGCTCTTAAGATTTTGAAGAAGATGGGGTCCAAATACAAGAGTGGCTTACCGAAGACGTTTGATGGATCCAGACCCATGCGTTTGTGACTTGGTGAGGTTGTCCTCAAGAAACATCAAATTTAAGGTTCCCTCTTGGAAACTGGGTCCCAGGTTCATCGGTCCTTATAAGATTGTGGCCGTCGTCAATCCCGTAACATTCCGCCTTGCTTTGTCACCCACCTTTTGGATTCATAATGTGTTTTTCCAGTCTCTATTAAATATGTTGTGTCTTCTGTACTGTCACCACTACCTCCATCTACGCTCATTGTTGATAGAAATTTGGAATTTCAGATTGCCAAGATGGTTGATTCTTGCATGGTTCATTGGTCACTTTAGTACACTTAAAGGGTATGGGTCCTAAAAAGAGGATGTGAGTACAGGCATCTGACGTTCATGCGATCAGGTTGATACGTTTTTTTCACATGGCACACTCTGCTAAACACAGCCCTGAGGTCCCTCAGGGGAATTAGGGGATGGGGGAACTTTCAGGGGTTTACTGCAACAAAAAGAAGCCAGAAGACTGCGCCATCTGATTCCTCCTACACTGATAAGAAGAACTTCACCTTCATACTAAATGGTGCAGGATTATTTTAGCAGTACATCTGTTAAGCTGAGAGCCCCTGTAAGCTTTCCTGAGTGATGCTCTCAGCTGTTCAGCGTTAACCACTCCCCTCTTGTCACAGGTTTACCGCAACAGAGAGGAGCCAGAAGACTGCAGAGTCTGATTTCTCCTACTCCTCCACTGATAAGAAGCACTTCACCTTCATATTAAATGGTGTAAATTTATTTTAGCAATTCAGGGGTTAATCTGCTCAGTAGAGAGCTCCTGGAAGCTTTACATGTTAAGGCTCTCAGCTATGCACTGTTAGAAACTCCCATCTCCTATATAAACTGGGCCCTTTGTGTGCACATTATTGTCAGAGCTAGCTTAAGCTGAATGGCTGGAGGAGGTTGGTGGTGGTTATTAGAGTAGGCGATTGGTGGATTTTTCTGTGACTGTTGCTAGGTTTTGAGTGTATAATAATTCCCTTTCTTATCCTACTTTGGTTTAACCCCATTCTCCACGCCCTGGTGTTACCTCTGTTGTTATGTGTGTATATTTGTATGACTGGTATTTTGCTTTATCCCTGTTTGTATTATCTGGTTAGTCTGGTTGGTGTATCATGGCACACTACTACTCCCCTCTTCCCTGGGTGGGTAGAGACAGGGAAAGAGCCCCTAGACCAGGGATACCAGACAACAGAATTGTGACAGTATTAGTACTCTCCATTTCAAAAGAGATTGTGCAGTAATCTGAATTCCCTAGGAATGAAAACATAATGTAATTTATGACGTAGAGTGAATACATGAAACCAGGACTTGAGCCAACACATCTCCTGCAGGGGTGAATAAATGTATATTACAACCATCAGCCACACACAGCTTAGAGATCTATCATGGCACAGGTGTAATGGTTTCTATGTAGTTTTCCCGGGATCCAAGAAGTATCGTTTCTCCTTGTGGAGAGTGACATGATAAGAATGTCGAGGTGAGGAGACTTAAAGCTGCAATGCTCCTCTGGGAAATATGCAAATCGTCTCTTCAGAGAGGAAGAGAACTAGAACTCTAGGGCCACCTATTGGAAGTAGCAATCCTAACAGGCTTTAAGTCTCCTCACCTCGACATGCTTATCATGTCACTCTCCACAAGGAGAAACAATACCTCTTGGATCCCGGTCAGATGCCTCTCAATCAGCCAAACCAGATCTCCACTTTGCACTGACAAGGGGCAGTACCCCGAAACACAGTGTCTGCAAATTGAGATTCTGGTTTGGCTATTATCCTAAGTCATGTGACAAGGCTCGTTAAAGAGTCGACATTGACTGTTAGGATTGCTACTTCCAATAGGTGGCACTAGAGTTCTAGTTCTCTTCCTCTCTGAAGAGACGATTTGCATATGTAGTTTTTCAAAGTCTTCCTTGAAGTTAATGAGTTTTAAAAGAAATTGAAAAGTCATGATAAAGGGAAACTCTGTTGTTATTGGACAGAAATTCACACTTGGCCCTCACTGCACATTTAATGTTGTTGATCATAAAAGTGAAGTTTGGTCAGAAAGACTGGACCTGGTCTTGTAGGGACCATATGAGCACATTCAGCAGCACAGAAAGGAGAGAAGGGAGATTCACCTAATAAGATATCAGGTTACTAGGAAGCCAACAGCATCATTACCCTCCGCTTTCTCTTACAGGACCATCATATTTTTAAGTGATTATCTAACTTGTCAGCACATTCTACATAGACTGTCATTTGGCTTTGTAGTTTACAAATCTGGACAGATAATGGTCAGCATCTTCAAATTTAGCTAGGTGAATCCTCCAGGCTATATGTTATATAGAAAGGGGATTTCAATGCCCAATGTCATTTGAACAGTTTTGGATGGAGGACAATGTTGTGGTCTAGAGGCAAAATAGTGATCACATGATTGTGATACGGCCGGAATACACCACCGATAAAGCAGCCACAGCCGGTGACTGAGAAGAATCTGTGACTTATCTGCATTTACTGGTTACTACTCACCTGGGTAGTCATATGTAGGAATCCCCTCTTTACACCGCTCATCCCCCCTCACATATGTCTCTGTAGTATTAATATGGGTCAGATCTTCACCCTGAAACAAATATTGTAAAAGTCACACACAGATGGAGAAGTCACATCTATGATCAGCTCTAATCCTGCCATCTCCACCGTTCTCATTACACAAGTATAAAACATATAATACTGGGGGATAAAACAAGACTGAGCACAAGACCTTCACAGCCGTCTACACATCATAGAGGAGATCTCATGACACCTTCTCTCCATCTACCTGATGATCCTGAGGAACATTGGGATCTTCTTGTTTACATTCCTGTGGAAGAAGAGGACTGGGACATCTCTCTGGTGTTGTCCTCTTACTGGATAGATCTGGAGGAAACACATACAGGGACTGAATTCATTCTTTACATACAGATAATTATAGGCCGTGTGTATTTGGTCCTGTCTATTACCTGGAGATGTGAGGGGCTGGGGAACCTCCATCATGACGTCCTTGTACAGATCTTTGTGTCCTTCTAAATACTCCCACTCCTCCATGGAGAAATAGATGGCGACATCCTGACACCTTATAGGAACCTGACACATACAATGATACCGTCATCTCCCAATACCTTCATAGCGTTACTGTATAATGTCCCAGCATTCCCAGCAGTGTCACCTCTCCAGTCAGCAGCTCAATCATCTTGTAGGTAAGTTCTAGGATCTTCTGGTCATTGATGTCCTCATGTATCAGGGGGTGAGGTGGAGGCACCTTGATTGGGCTCAGCGGTCTTCCCCATCCCTCAGACACAGGGTCCTGACAGCGCTCACTAGAGGTCTTCTTCACCACTGTGTAATCCTGGTTATGGAGAGACACATTAATAAATCTCACTACAGACATTTCCAGAGTCCTCACCTCTCCAGTTCTGTCCATCTGTTGTTCCCATAGATAAGAATGATGTAATGTGACGTCATCAGAATCTCTCACCTCTCCAGTAAGCCGGAAGAGGATCTCTAGGGTGAGGTGTAATATCCTCTCCAGCATCTTGTCTCTACCTATATCCATCCTTGATGGGTAAATCAGGAAAATTCTCTTCTATAGAAGATCTTCACTGAGAGGATCCAATATTGTAGAGACCTGAATGAGAAGATGAGCCGATGTAACATCATAAAAATCCTGTGTAATAATACAATTACTGGAGATAATAAGGGAAACATATGAGGAGATTTATTATTTTACAGTATTTAGTTTTCTTCTTTACATCTACTAATAAAACCTATATATTTAGGCCACAGACAACAAGCAGTTTCTTCCTCGGAGTCGGCAGCTGAATACGTTTCTCATAGACGCATCTTCCATAACGCTAATTCTCGTCTCATTTACCGACACTGGAATCGGCATTAGCAATACTGCAGGAGATATTCATTACACGTGACAGGAGAAATAACTACTTCATGATGAGGACGACATCTTCATCTTCTACTACGGCTCTAGAAACATATTTGTCTGTCACTGACTCCATCACCACCGGCCGTCTATATGAAGGTTTCCCGTCTTCCCCGAACTGGAATCTTCTATCATCTGGGCGATCTAATAACCATGTGTAAGTATATAAGGGGACAATACAAATATCTCGCTGAGGATCTGTTTATACCAAGGAAGGTGACGGGCACAAGGGGGCATTCTTTGCGTCTGGAGGAGAGAAGGTTTTTCCACCAACAAAGAAGAGGATTCTTTACTGTTAGGGCAGTGAGAATCTGGAATTGCTTGCCTGAGGAGGTGGTGATGGCGAACTCAGTCGAGGGGTTCAAGAGAGGCCTGGATGTCTTCCTGGAGCAGAACAATATTGTATCATACAATTATTAGGTTCTGTAGAAGGACGTAGATCTGGGGATTTATTATGATGGAATATAGGCTGAACTGGATGGACAAATGTCTTTTTTCGGCCTTACTAACTATGTTACTATGTTAGATCTCAGGTCTGATTCACACACAGAAGTTTGAGGCTTTTATAGGAGATTGTTGGTAAGAACCAAGACAGGAGATATATGAGGCCAATGTCTCCATGTACAGGGTTTATTTTTCTCAGGATATGATGGTTTTCTTTGGTACTTCCCCCCATTAGAAGGGACACCTGAGGATATTGGGGTCTTTACCTGCTACAGTCCTGGTGGGATTTACTCGGTTAAGTGGACATTGGACAAATATCACCATCAATTACCATCAGACTGAAGGAACATCGCTCCTCTATTCAGATCTATGGATCTAGGATTAAATCCATTGCGGCCCCTGCAAGAAAAGAATAACAAAGAGCAGAAGTTGGGTGAGACCACCGAGGCCTGAGATTTCTATGGCTGCTCTGTGCGCACAGGACCTGTGATGAGGTCACAGGAGGGGAGGAGTCAGGGGTCACATGATCAGGGGCCTCAGTGTATGCAGAACTCTGCTGTGCTGGTTGTCATGGTGCTGGATGAGGGGAAGTTTCTGTGTGGGTTCAGGAGGGGTTTACAGTGTGGATGTAGCAGAGCTGCGTGTGTACGAGGTGTACGGAGCAGAGCCGTGTGTGTGCGAGGTGTACAGAGCGGAGCCGTGTGTGTACAAGGTGTATGGAGCAGAGCCGTGTGTGTACGAGGTGTATGGAGCGGAGCCGTGTGTGTACGAGGTGTACGGAGCAGAGCCGTGTGTGTACGAGGTGTATGGAGCAGAGCCGGGCGTGTACTGAGCGGAGCCCTGTTTGTATGGGACCCTGTGTACTGACCAACCGTATACCCCCAGCTTCAGTCGCAGACCACTCTCTGTACGCTGTATACACCCGTATACCCCCAGCTTCGGTCGCAGACCCCTCTGTGTACACTATATACACCCGTATACTCCCAGCTTCAGTCACAGACCCCTGTATACACCCGTATACCCCCCAGCTTTGGTCACAGACCCCTGTATACACCCATATACCCCCAGCTTCGCTCACAGACCCCCGGTGCTCTATACCCCTGTAGAACTGACCCGGACACACATATTAACACTGCAGCCTCTCGTCTCTCGCACATACACTGATAACATAAGATGGAGTCAGACGAACCCTTCTACAAAACGTGAGAACAAAGTAATTACTACAGGGCTGTATGAGAAAGGGATTTATTCTACAAGAAACGCTGGGGCCACAAATGAGAGAATCCGGGCCCCGTGGCTGGATACTTCAGGCCACCAGCGTGTTAGGACCAGATGGTGTCTTTGTCCCTGGAGCTTCTCTCCTCGGTATAATGAGACTCTGATCTTGGTCATATAAAGAGGGTTGGAGTAAAATAGAAACGGCCTGACTATGAGACCTTGTCTGATCTCTGTGTCCTGTGTAAGAACTATGGAGATCGCGCTATTCTTCTGTATAATGGGGCATGGTGCTGGGGCCTGAATATGAGACCTTGTCTGATCTCTGTGTCCTGTGTAAGAACTATGGAGATCGCGCTATTCTTCTGTATAATGGGGCATGGCGCTGGGGCCTGAATATGAGACCTTGTCTGATCTCTGTGTCCTGTGTAAGAACTATGGAGATCGCGCTATTCTTCTGTATAATGGGGCATGGTGCTGGGGTCTGAATATGAGACCTTGTCTGATCTCTGTGTCCTGTGTAAGAACTATGGAGATCGCGCTATTCTTCTGTATAATGGGGCATGGTGCTGGGGCCTGAATATGAGACCTTGTCTGATCTCTGTGTCCTGTGTAAGAACTATGGAGATCGGGCTATTCTTCTATATAATGGGGCATGGCGCTGGGGCCTGAATATGAGACCTTGTCTGATCTGTGTATCATGTGTAAGAACCATGGAGATCGCGCTATTCTTCTGTATAATGGGGCATGGCGCTGGGGCCTGAATATGAGACCTTGTCTGATCTCTGTGTCCTGTGTAAGAACCATGGAGATCGCGCTATTCTTCTGTATAACTGGGCATGGTGCTGGGGCCTGAATATGAGACCTTGTCTGATCTCTGTGTCCTGTGTAAGAACTATGGAGATAGCGCTATTCTTCTGTATAATGGAGCATGGTGCTGGGGCCTGAATATGAGACCTTGTCTGATCTCTGTGTCCTGTGTAAGAACTATGGAGATAGCGCTATTCTCCTGTATAATGGGGCATGGTGCTGGGGCCTGAATATGAGACCTTGTCTGATCTCTGTGTCCTGTGTAAGAACTATGGAGATAGCGCTATTCTTCTGTATAATGGGGCATGGTGCTGGGGCCTGAATATGAGACCTTGTCTGATCTCTGTGTCCTGTGTAAGAACTATGGAGATAGCGCTATTCTTCTGTATAATGGGGCATGGTGCTGGGGCCTGAATATGAGACCTTGTCTGATCTCTGTGTCCTGTGTAAGAACTATGGAGATCGCGCTATTCTTCTGTATAATGGGGCATGGTGCTGGGGTCTGAATATGAGACCTTGTCTGATCTCTGTGTCCTGTGTAAGAACTATGGAGATCGCGCTATTCTTCTGTATAATGGGGCATGGTGCTGGGGCCTGAATATGAGACCTTGTCTGATCTCTGTGTCCTCTGTAAGAACTATGGAGTTAGCGCTATTCTTCTGTATAATGGGGCATGGCGCTGGGGCCTGAATATGAGACCTTGTCTGATCTCTGTGTCCTGTGTAAGAACTATGGAGATAGCGCTATTCTTCTGTATAATGGGGCATGGCGCTGGGGCCTGAATATGAGACCTTGTCTGATCTCTGTGTCCTGTGTAAGAACTATGGACATAGCGCTATTCTTCTGTATAATGGGGCATGGTGCTGGGGCCTGAATATGAGACCTTGTCTGATCTCTGTGTCCTGTGTAAGAACTATGGAGATAGCGCTATTCTTCTGTATAATGGAGCATGGTGCTGGGGCCTGAATATGAGACCTTGTCTGATCTCTGTGTCCTGTGTAAGAACTATGGAGATAGCGCTATTCTCCTGTATAATGGGGCATGGTGCTGGGGCCTGAATATGAGACCTTGTCTGATCTCTGTGTCCTGTGTAAGAACTATGGAGATAGCGCTATTCTTCTGTATAATGGGGCATGGTGCTGGGGCCTGAATATGAGACCTTGTCTGATCTCTGTGTCCTGTGTAAGAACTATGGAGATAGCGCTATTCTTCTGTATAATGGGGCATGGTGCTGGGGCCTGAATATGAGACCTTGTCTGATCTCTGTGTCCTGTGTAAGAACTATGGAGATAGCGCTATTCTTCTGTATAATGGGGCCTGGTGCTGGGGCCTGAATATGAGACCTTGTCTGATCTCTGTGTCCTGTGTAAGAACTATGGAGATAGCGCTATTCTTCTGTATAATGGGGCATGGTGCTGGGGCCTGAATATGAGACCTTGTCTGATCTCTGTGTTCTGTGTAAGAACTATGGAGATAGCGCTATTCTTCTGTATAATGGGGCATGGTGCTGGGGCCTGAATATGAGACCTTGTCTGATCTCTATGTCCTGTGTAAGAACTATGGAGATCGCGCTATTCTTCTGTATAATGGGGCATGGTGCTGGGGCTGAATATGAGACCTTGTCTGATCTCTGTGTCCTGTGTAAGAACTATGGAGATCGCGCTATTCTTCTGTATAATGGGGCATGGCGCTGGGGCCTGAATATGAGACCTTGTCTGATCTCTGTGTCCTGTGTAAGAACTATGGAGATAGCGCTATTCTTCTGTATAATGGGGCCTGGTGCTGGGGCCTGAATATGAGACCTTGTCTGATCTCTGTGTCCTGTGTAAGAACTATGGAGATAGCGCTATTCTTCTGTATAATGGGGCATGGCGCTGGGGCCTGAATATGAGACCTTGTCTGATCTCTGTGTCCTGTGTAAGAACTATGGAGATCGCGCTCTTCTTCTGTATAATGGGGCATGGTGCTGGGGCCTGAATATGAGACCTTGTCTGATCTCTGTGTCCTGTGTAAGAACTATGGACATAGCGCTATTCTTCTGTATAATGGGGCATGGCGCTGGGGCCTGAATATGAGACCTTGTCTGATCTCTGTGTCCTGTGTAAGAACTATGGAGATAGCGCTATTCTTCTGTATAATGGGGCATGGCGCTGGGGCCTGAATATGAGACTTGTCTGATCTCTGTGTCCTGTGTAAGAACTATGGACATAGCGCTATTCTTCTGTATAATGGGGCATGGCGCTGAGCCCTGAATATGAGACCTTGTCTGATCTCTGTGTCCTGTGTAAGAACTATGGAGATCGGGCTATTCTTCTGTATAATGGGGCATGGTGCTGGAGCCTGAATATGAGACCTTGTCTGATCTCTGTGTCCTGTGTAAGAACTATGGAGATCGGGCTATTCTTCTGTATAATGGGGCATGGTGCTGGGGCCGGAATATGAGACCTTGTCTGATCTCTGTGTCCTGTGTAAGAACTATGGACATAGCGCTATTCTTCTGTATAATGGGGCATGGTGCTGGGGCCGGAATATGAGACCTTGTCTGATCTCTGTGTCCTGTGTAAGAACTATGGACATAGCGCTATTCTTCTGTATAATGGGGCATGGCGCTGGGGCCTGAATATGAGACCTTGTCTGATCTCTGTGTCCTGTGTAAGAACTATGGAGATCGGGCTATTCTTCTGTATAATGGGGCATGGCGCTAGGGCCCGAATATGAGACCTTGTCTGATCTCTGTGTCCTGTGTAAGAACTATGGAGATAGCGCTATTCTTCTGTATAATGGGGCATGGCGCTGGGGCCTGAATATGAGACCTTGTCTGATCTCTGTGTCCTGTGTAAGAACTATGGAGATCGCGCTATTCTTCTGTATAATGGGGCAGGGTGCTGGGGCCTGAATATGAGACCTTGTCTGATCTCTGTGTCCTGTGTAAGAACTATGGACATAGCGCTATTCTTCTGTATAATGGGGCATGGCGCTGGGGCCTGAATATGAGACCTTGTCTGATCTCTGTGTCCTGTGTAAGAACTATGGAGATAGCGCTATTCTTCTGTATAATGGGGCATGGTGCTGGGGCCTGAATATGAGACCTTGTCTGATCTCTGTGTCCTGTGTAAGAACTATGGACATAGCGCTATTCTTCTGTATAATGGGGCATGGCGCTGGGGCCTGAATATGAGACTTGTCTGATCTCTGTGTCCTGTGTAAGAACTATGGACATAGCGCTATTCTCCTGTATAATGGGGCATGGCGCTGAGCCCTGAATATGAGACCTTGTCTGATCTCTGTGTCCTGTGTAAGAACTATGGAGATCGCGCTATTCTCCTGTATAATGGGGCATGGTGCTGGGGCCTGAATATGAGACCTTGTCTGATCTCTGTGTCCTGTGTAAGAACTATGGAGATAGCGCTATTCTTCTGTATAATGGGGCATGGTGCTGGGGCCTGAATATGAGACCTTGTCTGATCTCTGTGTCCTGTGTAAGAACTATGGAGATCGCGCTCTTCTTCTGTATAATGGGGCATGGTGCTGGGGCCTGAATATGAGACCTTGTCTGATCTCTGTGTCCTGTGTAAGAACTATGGACATAGCGCTATTCTTCTGTATAATGGGGCATGGCGCTGGGGCCTGAATATGAGACCTTGTCTGATCTCTGTGTCCTGTGTAAGAACTATGGAGATAGCGCTATTCTTCTGTATAATGGGGCATGGTGCTGGGGCCTGAATATGAGACCTTGTCTGATCTCTGTGTCCTGTGTAAGAACTATGGACATAGCGCTATTCTTCTGTATAATGGGGCATGGCGCTGGGGCCTGAATATGAGACTTGTCTGATCTCTGTGTCCTGTGTAAGAACTATGGACATAGCGCTATTCTCCTGTATAATGGGGCATGGCGCTGAGCCCTGAATATGAGACCTTGTCTGATCTCTGTGTCCTGTGTAAGAACTATGGAGATCGCGCTATTCTCCTGTATAATGGGGCATGGTGCTGGGGCCTGAATATGAGACCTTGTCTGATCTCTGTGTCCTGTGTAAGAACTATGGAGATAGCGCTATTCTTCTGTATAATGGGGCATGGTGCTGGGGCCTGAATATGAGACCTTGTCTGATCTCTGTGTCCTGTGTAAGAACTATGGAGATCGCGCTCTTCTTCTGTATAATGGGGCATGGTGCTGGGGCCTGAATATGAGACCTTGTCTGATCTCTGTGTCCTGTGTAAGAACTATGGACATAGCGCTATTCTTCTGTATAATGGGGCATGGCGCTGAGCCCTGAATATGAGACCTTGTCTGATCTCTGTGTCCTGTGTAAGAACTATGGAGATAGCGCTATTCTTCTGTATAATGGGGCATGGTGCTGGGGCCTGAATATGAGACCTTGTCTGATCTCTGTGTCCTGTGTAAGAACTATGGACATAGCGCTATTCTTCTGTATAATGGGGCATGGCGCTGGGGCCTGAATATGAGACTTGTCTGATCTCTGTGTCCTGTGTAAGAACTATGGACATAGCGCTATTCTTCTGTATAATGGGGCATGGCGCTGAGCCCTGAATATGAGACCTTGTCTGATCTCTGTGTCCTGTGTAAGAACTATGGAGATCGCGCTATTCTCCTGTATAATGGGGCATGGTGCTGGGGCCTGAATATGAGACCTTGTCTGATCTCTGTGTCCTGTGTAAGAACTATGGAGATCGCGCTATTCTCCTGTATAATGGGGCATGGTGCTGGAGCCTGAATATGAGACCTTGTCTGATCTCTGTGTAAGAACTATGGAGATCGCGCTATTCTTCTGTATAATGGGGCATGGTGCTGGGGTCTGAATATGAGACCTTGTCTGATCTGTGTCCTGTGTAAGAACTATGGAGATCGCGCTATTCTCCTGTATAATGGGGCATGGTGCTGGGGCCTGAATATGAGACCTTGTCTGATCTCTGTGTCCTGTGTAAGAACTATGGAGATAGCGCTATTCTTCTGTATAATTGGGCATGGTGCTGGGGCCGGAATATGAGACCTTGTCTGATCTCTGTGTCCTGTGTAAGAACTATGCAGATCGGGCTATTCTCCTGTATAATGGGGCATGGTGCTGGGGCCTGAATATGAGACCTTGTCTGATCTCTGTGTCCTGTGTAAGAACTATGGAGATAGCGCTATTCTTCTGTATAATGGGGCATGGTGCTGGAGCCTGAATATGAGACCTTGTCTGATCTCTGTGTCCTGTGTAAGAACTATGGAGATCGCGCTATTCTTCTGTATAATGGGACATGTGCTGGGGCCTGAATATGAGACCTTGTCTGATCTCTGTGTCCTGTGTAAGAACTATGGAGATCGCGCTATTCTTCTGTATAATGGGGCATGGTGCTGGGGCCTGAATATGAGACCTTGTCTGATCTGTGTGTCATGTGTAAGAACTATGGAGATCGCGCTCTTCTTCTGTATAATGGGGCATGGTGCTGGGGCCTGAATATGAGACCTTGTCTGATCTCTGTGTCCTGTGTAAGAGCTATGGAGATCGCGCTATTCTTCTGTATAATGGGGCATGGTGCTGGGGACGGAATATGAGACCTTGTCTGATCTCTGTGTCCTGTGTAGGAACTATGGAGATCGCGCTATTCTTCTGTATAATGGAGCATGGCGCTGGGGTCTGAATATGAGACCTTGTCTGATCTCTGTGTCCTATGTAAGAACTATGGAGATCGCGCTATTCTCCTGTATAATGGGGCATGGTGCTGGGGCCTGAATATGAGACCTTGTCTGATCTCTGTGTCCTGTGTAAGAACTATGGAGATAGCGCTATTCTTCTGTATAATGGGGCATGGCGCTGGGGCCTGAATATGAGACCTTGTCTGATCTCTGTGTCCTGTGTAAGAACTATGGAGATAGCGCTATTCTTCTGTATAATGGGGCATGGCGCTGGGGCCTGAATATGAGACCTTGTCTGATCTCTGTGTCCTGTGTAAGAACTATGGAGATAGGGCTATTCTTCTGTATAATGGGGCATGGTGCTGGAGCCTGAATATGAGACCTTGTCTGATCTCTGTGTCCTGTGTAAGAACTATGGAGATCGCGCTATTCTTCTGTATAATGGGACATGGTGCTGGGGCCTGAATATGAGACCTTGTCTGATCTCTGTGTCATGTGTAAGAACTATGGAGATAGCGCTATTCTCCTGTATAATGGGGCGTGGCGCTGGGGACGGAATATGAGACCTTGTCTGATCTCTGTGTCCTGTGTGTAAGAACTATGGAGATCGCGCTATTCTCCTGTATAATGGGGCATGGTGCTGGGGCCTGAATATGAGACCTTGTCTGATCTCTGTGTCCTGTGTAAGAACTATGGAGATCGCGCTATTCTTCTGTATAATGGGGCATGGTGCTGGGGCCTGAATATGAGACCTTGTCTGATCTCTGTGTCCTGTGTTAGAACTATGGAGATAGCGCTATTCTCCTGTATAATGGGGCATGGTGCTGGGGCCTGAATATGAGACCTTGTCTGATCTGTGTCCTGTGTAAGAACTATGGAGATCGCGCTATTCTTCTGTATAATGGGGCATGGCGCTGGAGCCTGAATATGAGACCTTGTCTGATCTCTGTGTCCTGTGTAAGAACTATGGAGATAGCGCTATTCTCCTGTATAATGGGGCATGGTGCTGGGGCCTGAATATGAGACCTTGTCTGATCTGTGTCCTGTGTAAGAACTATGGAGATAGCGCTATTCTCCTGTATAATGGGGCATGGTGCTGGGGCCTGAATATGAGACCTTGTCTGATCTCTGTGTCCTGTGTAAGAACTATGGACATAGCGCTATTCTTCTGTATAATGGGGCATAGCGCTGGGGCCTGAATATGAGACTTGTCTGATCTCTGTGTCCTGTGTAAGAACTATGGACATAGCGCTATTCTTCTGTATAATGGGGCATGGCGCTGAGCCCTGAATATGAGACCTTGTCTGATCTCTGTGTCCTGTGTAAGAACTATGGAGATCGGGCTATTCTTCTGTATAATGGGACATGGCGCTGGGGCCTGAATATGAGACCTTGTCTGATCTCTGTGTCCTGTGTAAGAACTATGGAGATCGCGCTATTCTTCTGTATAATGGGGCAGGGTGCTGGGGCCTGAATATGAGACCTTGTCTGATCTCTGTGTCCTGTGTAAGAACTATGGAGATAGTGCTATTCTTCTGTATAATGGGGCATGGTGCTGGGGCCTGAATATGAGACCTTGTCTGATCTCTGTGTCCTGTGTAAGAACTATGGAGATAGCGCTATTCTTCTGTATAATGGGGCATGGCGCTGGGGCCTGAATATGAGACCTTGTCTGATCTCTGTGTCCTGTGTAAGAACTATGGAGATCGCGCTCTTCTTCTGTATAATGGGGCATGGTGCTGGGGCCTGAATATGAGACCTTGTCTGATCTCTGTGTCCTGTGTAAGAACTATGGACATAGCGCTATTCTTCTGTATAATGGGGCATGGCGCTGGGGCCTGAATATGAGACCTTGTCTGATCTCTGTGTCCTGTGTAAGAACTATGGAGATAGCGCTATTCTTCTGTATAATGGGGCATGGTGCTGGGGCCTGAATATGAGACCTTGTCTGATCTCTGTGTCCTGTGTAAGAACTATGGACATAGCGCTATTCTTCTGTATAATGGGGCATGGCGCTGGGGCCTGAATATGAGACTTGTCTGATCTCTGTGTCCTGTGTAAGAACTATGGAGATAGCGCTATTCTTCTGTATAATGGGGCATGGTGCTGGGGCCTGAATATGAGACCTTGTCTGATCTCTGTGTCCTGTGTAAGAACTATGGAGATCGCGCTCTTCTTCTGTATAATGGGGCATGGTGCTGGGGCCTGAATATGAGACCTTGTCTGATCTCTGTGTCCTGTGTAAGAACTATGGAGATAGTGCTATTCTTCTGTATAATGGGGCATGGTGCTGGGGCCTGAATATGAGACCTTGTCTGATCTCTGTGTCCTGTGTAAGAACTATGGACATAGCGCTATTCTTCTGTATAATGGGGCATGGCGCTGGGGCCTGAATATGAGACTAGTCTGATCTCTGTGTCCTGTGTAAGAACTATGGACATAGCGCTATACTTCTGTATAATGGGGCATGGCGCTGAGCCCTGAATATGAGACCTTGTCTGATCTCTGTGTCCTGTGTAAGAACTATGGAGATCGCGCTATTCTCCTGTATAATGGGGCATGGTGCTGGGGCCTGAATATGAGACCTTGTCTGATCTCTGTGTCCTGTGTAAGAACTATGGAGATCGCGCTATTCTTCTGTATAATGGGGCATGGTGCTGGGGTCTGAATATGAGACCTTGTCTGATCTGTGTCCTGTGTAAGAACTATGGAGATCGCGCTATTCTCCTGTATAATGGGGCATGGTGCTGGGGCCTGAATATGAGACCTTGTCTGATCTCTGTGTCCTGTGTAAGAACTATGGAGATCGCGCTATTCTTCTGTATAATGGGGCATGGTGCTGGGGCCTGAATATGAGACCTTGTCTGATCTCTGTGTCCTGTGTAAGAACTATGGAGATCGCGCTATTCTCCTGTATAATGGGGCATGGTGCTGGGGCCGGAATATGAGACCTTGTCTGATCTCTGTGTCCTGTGTAAGAACTATGGAGATAGCGCTATTCTTCTGTATAATGGGGCATGGTACTAGGGCCTGAATATGAGACCTTGTCTGATCTGTGTCCTGTGTAAGAACTATGGAGATCGCGCTATTCTCCTGTATAATGGGGCATGGTGCTGGGGCCGGAATATGAGACCTTGTCTGATCTCTGTGTCCTGTGTAAGAACTATGGAGATAGCGCTATTCTTCTGTATAATGGGGCATGGCGCTGGGGCCTGAATATGAGACCTTGTCTGATCTCTGTGTCCTGTGTAAGAACTATGGAGATAGCGCTATTCTTCTGTATAATGGGGCATGGTGCTGGAGCCTGAATATGAGACCTTGTCTGATCTCTGTGTCCTGTGTAAGAACTATGGAGATAGCGCTATTCTTCTGTATAATGGGGCATGGCGCTGGGGCCTGAATATGAGACCTTGTCTGATCTCTGTGTCCTGTGTAAGAACTATGGAGATAGCGCTATTCTTCTGTATAATGGGACATGTGCTGGGGCCTGAATATGAGACCTTGTCTGATCTCTGTGTCCTGTGTAAGAACTATGGAGATCGCGCTATTCTTCTGTATAATGGGGCATGGTGCTGGGGCCTGAATATGAGACCTTGTCTGATCTGTGTGTCATGTGTAAGAACTATGGAGATCGCGCTCTTCTTCTGTATAATGGGGCATGGTGCTGGGGCCTGAATATGAGACCTTGTCTGATCTCTGTGTCCTGTGTAAGAACTATGGAGATCGCGCTATTCTTCTGTATAATGGGGCATGGTGCTGGGGACGGAATATGAGATCTTGTCTGATCTCTGTGTCCTCTGTAAGAGCTATGGAGATCGCGCTATTCTTCTGTATAATGGGGCATGGTGCTGGGGACGGAATATGAGACCTTGTCTGATCTCTGTGTCCTGTGTAGGAACTATGGAGATCGCGCTATTCTTCTGTATAATGGAGCATGGCGCTGGGGCCTGAATATGAGACCTTGTCTGATCTCTGTGTCCTGTGTAAGAACTATGGAGATCGCGCTATTCTCCTGTATAATGGGGCATGGTGCTGGGGCCTGAATATGAGACCTTGTCTGATCTCTGTGTCCTGTGTAAGAACTATGGAGATAGCGCTATTCTTCTGTATAATGGGGCATGGCGCTGGGGCCTGAATATGAGACCTTGTCTGATCTCTGTGTCCTGTGTAAGAACTATGGAGATAGCGCTATTCTTCTGTATAATGGGGCATGGTGCTGGAGCCTGAATATGAGACCTTGTCTGATCTCTGTGTCCTGTGTAAGAACTATGGAGATCGCGCTATTCTTCTGTATAATGGGACATGTGCTGGGGCCTGAATATGAGACCTTGTCTGATCTCTGTGTCCTGTGTAAGAACTATGGAGATCGCGCTATTCTTCTGTATAATGGGGCATGGTGCTGGGGCCTGAATATGAGACCTTGTCTGATCTCTGTGTCATGTGTAAGAACTATGGAGATAGCGCTATTCTCCTGTATAATGGGGCGTGGCGCTGGGGACGGAATATGAGACCTTGTCTGATCTCTGTGTCCTGTGTAAGAACTATGGAGATCGCGCTATTCTCCTGTATAATGGGGCATGGTGCTGGGGCCTGAATATGAGACCTTGTCTGATCTCTGTGTCCTGTGTAAGAACTATGGAGATCGCGCTATTCTTCTGTATAATGGGGCATGGTGCTGGGGCCTGAATATGAGACCTTGTCTGATCTCTGTGTCCTGTGTTAGAACTATGGAGATAGCGCTATTCTCCTGTATAATGGGGCATGGTGCTGGGGCCTGAATATGAGACCTTGTCTGATCTGTGTCCTGTGTAAGAACTATGGAGATCGCGCTATTCTTCTGTATAATGGGGCATGGCGCTGGAGCCTGAATATTAGACCTTGTCTGATCTCTGTGTCCTGTGTAAGAACTATGGAGATAGCGCTATTCTCCTGTATAATGGGGCATGGTGCTGGGGCCTGAATATGAGACCTTGTCTGATCTGTGTCCTGTGTAAGAACTATGGAGATAGCGCTATTCTCCTGTATAATGGGGCATGGTGCTGGGGCCTGAATATGAGACCTTGTCTGATCTCTGTGTCCTGTGTAAGAACTATGGAGATCGCGCTATTCTTCTGTATAATGGGGCATGGTGCTGGGGCCGGAATATGAGACCTTGTCTGATCTCTGTATCCTGTGTAAGAACTATGGAGATCGCGCTATTCTCCTGTATAATGGGGCATGGCGCTGGGGCCTGAATATGAGACCTTGTCTGATCTCTGTGTCCTGTGTAAGAACTATGGAGATCATGCTATTCTTCTGTATAATGGGACATGGTGCTGGGGCCGGAATATGAGACCTTGTCTGATCTCTGTGTCCTGTGTAAGAACTATGGAGATAGCGCTATTCCTCTGTATAATGGGGCATGGTGCTGGGGCCTGAATATGAGACCTTGTCTGATCTCTGTGTCCTGTGTAAGAACTATGGAGATCGCGCTATTCTTCTGTATAATGGGGCATGGCGCTGGGGCCTGAATATGAGACCTTGTCTGATCTCTGTGTCCTGTGTAAGAACTATGGAGATCGCGCTATTCCTCTGTATAATGGGGCATGGTGCTGGGGCCTGAACATGAGACCTTGTCTGATCTCTGTGTCCTGTGTAAGAACTATGGAGATCGCGCTATTCTTCTGTATAATGGGGCATGGCGCTGGGGCCTGAATATGAGACCTTGTCTGATCTCTGTGTCCTGTGTAAGAACTATGGACATAGCGCTATTCTTCTGTATAATGGGGCATAGCGCTGGGGCCTGAATATGAGACTTGTCTGATCTCTGTGTCCTGTGTAAGAACTATGGACATAGCGCTATTCTTCTGTATAATGGGGCATGGCGCTGAGCCCTGAATATGAGACCTTGTCTGATCTCTGTGTCCTGTGTAAGAACTATGGAGATCGGGCTATTCTTCTGTATAATGGGACATGGCGCTGGGGCCTGAATATGAGACCTTGTCTGATCTCTGTGTCCTGTGTAAGAACTATGGAGATCGCGCTATTCTTCTGTATAATGGGGCAGGGTGCTGGGGCCTGAATATGAGACCTTGTCTGATCTCTGTGTCCTGTGTAAGAACTATGGAGATAGCGCTATTCTTCTGTATAATGGGGCCTGGTGCTGGGGCCTGAATATGAGACCTTGTCTGATCTCTGTGTCCTGTGTAAGAACTATGGAGATAGCGCTATTCTTCTGTATAATGGGGCATGGCGCTGGGGCCTGAATATGAGACCTTGTCTGATCTCTGTGTCCTGTGTAAGAACTATGGAGATCGCGCTCTTCTTCTGTATAATGGGGCATGGTGCTGGGGCCTGAATATGAGACCTTGTCTGATCTCTGTGTCCTGTGTAAGAACTATGGACATAGCGCTATTCTTCTGTATAATGGGGCATGGCGCTGGGGCCTGAATATGAGACCTTGTCTGATCTCTGTGTCCTGTGTAAGAACTATGGAGATAGCGCTATTCTTCTGTATAATGGGGCATGGTGCTGGGGCCTGAATATGAGACCTTGTCTGATCTCTGTGTCCTGTGTAAGAACTATGGACATAGCGCTATTCTTCTGTATAATGGGGCATGGCGCTGGGGCCTGAATATGAGACTTGTCTGATCTCTGTGTCCTGTGTAAGAACTATGGACATAGCGCTATTCTTCTGTATAATGGGGCATGGCGCTGAGCCCTGAATATGAGACCTTGTCTGATCTCTGTGTCCTGTGTAAGAACTATGGAGATCGCGCTATTCTCCTGTATAATGGGGCATGGTGCTGAGGCCTGAATATGAGACCTTGTCTGATCTCTGTGTCCTGTGTAAGAACTATGGAGATAGCGCTATTCTTCTGTATAATGGGGCATGGTGCTGGGGCCTGAATATGAGATCTTGTCTGATCTCTGTGTCCTGTGTAAGAACTATGGAGATAGCGCTATTCTTCTGTATAATGGGGCATGGTGCTGGGGCCTGAATATGAGACCTTGTCTGATCTCTGTGTCCTGTGTAAGAACTATGGAGATCGCGCTCTTCTTCTGTATAATGGGGCATGGTGCTGGGGCCTGAATATGAGACCTTGTCTGATCTCTGTGTCCTGTGTAAGAACTATGGAGATAGCGCTATTCTTCTGTATAATGGGGCATGGTGCTGGGGCCTGAATATGAGACCTTGTCTGATCTCTGTGTCCTGTGTAAGAACTATGGACATAGCGCTATTCTTCTGTATAATGGGGCATGGTGCTGGGGCCGGAATATGAGACCTTGTCTGATCTCTGTGTCCTGTGTAAGAACTATGGAGATAGCGCTATTCTTCTGTATAATGGGGCATGGTGCTGGGGCCTGAATATGAGACCTTGTCTGATCTCTGTGTCCTGTGTAAGAACTATGGAGATAGCGCTATTCTTCTGTATAATGGGGCATGGTGCTGGGGCCTGAATATGAGACCTTGTCTGATCTCTGTGTCCTGTGTAAGAACTATGGAGATCGCGCTATTCTCCTGTATAATGGGGCATGGTGCTGGGGCCTGAATATGAGACCTTGTCTGATCTCTGTGTCCTGTGTAAGAACTATGGAGATCGCGCTATTCTTCTGTATAATGGGGCATGGTGCTGGGGTCTGAATATGAGACCTTGTCTGATCTGTGTCCTGTGTAAGAACTATGGAGATCGCGCTATTCTCCTGTATAATGGGGCATGGTGCTGGGGCCTGAATATGAGACCTTGTCTGATCTCTGTGTCCTGTGTAAGAACTATGGAGATCGCGCTATTCTCCTGTATAATGGGGCATGGTGCTGGGGCCGGAATATGAGACCTTGTCTGATCTCTGTGTCCTGTGTAAGAACTATGGAGATAGCGCTATTCTTCTGTATAATGGGGCATGGTACTAGGGCCTGAATATGAGACCTTGTCTGATCTGTGTCCTGTGTAAGAACTATGGAGATCGCGCTATTCTCCTGTATAATGGGGCATGGTGCTGGGGCCGGAATATGAGACCTTGTCTGATCTCTGTGTCCTGTGTAAGAACTATGGAGATAGCGCTATTCTTCTGTATAATGGGGCATGGCGCTGGGGCCTGAATATGAGACCTTGTCTGATCTCTGTGTCCTGTGTAAGAACTATGGAGATCGCGCTCTTCTTCTGTATAATGGGGCATGGCGCTGGGGCCTGAATATGAGACCTTGTCTGATCTCTGTGTCCTGTGTAAGAACTATGGAGATCGCGCTATTCCTCTGTATAATGGGGCATGGTGCTGGGGCCTGAATATGAGACCTTGTCTGATCTCTGTGTCCTGTGTAAGAACTATGGACATAGCGCTATTCTTCTGTATAATGGGGCATGGCGCTGGGGCCTGAATATGAGACCTTGTCTGATCTCTGTGTCCTGTGTAAGAACTATGGAGATAGCGCTATTCCTCTGTATAATGGGGCATGGTGCTGGGGCCTGAATATGAGACCTTGTCTGATCTCTGTGTCCTGTGTAAGAACTATGGAGATAGCGCTATTCTTCTGTATAATGGGGCATGGCGCTGGGGCCTGAATATGAGACCTTGTCTGATCTCTGTGTCCTGTGTAAGAACTATGGAGATCGCGCTCTTCTTCTGTATAATGGGGCATGGCGCTGGGGCCTGAATATGAGACCTTGTCTGATCTCTGTGTCCTGTGTAAGAACTATGGAGATCGCGCTATTCCTCTGTATAATGGGGCATGGTGCTGGGGCCTGAATATGAGACCTTGTCTGATCTCTGTGTCCTGTGTAAGAACTATGGACATAGCGCTATTCTTCTGTATAATGGGGCATGGCGCTGGGGCCTGAATATGAGACCTTGTCTGATCTCTGTGTCCTGTGTAAGAACTATGGAGATAGCGCTATTCTTCTGTATAATGGGGCATGGTGCTGGGGCCTGAATATGAGACCTTGTCTGATCTCTGTGTCCTGTGTAAGAACTATGGAGTTAGCGCTATTCTTCTGTATAATGGGGCATGGCGCTGGGGCCTGAATATGAGACTTGTCTGATCTCTGTGTCCTGTGTAAGAACTATGGACATAGCGCTATTCTTCTGTATAATGGGGCATGGCGCTGAGCCCTGAATATGAGACCTTGTCTGATCTCTGTGTCCTGTGTAAGAACTATGGAGATCGCGCTATTCTCCTGTATAATGGGGCATGGTGCTGAGGCCTGAATATGAGACCTTGTCTGATCTCTGTGTCCTGTGTAAGAACTATGGAGATAGCGCTATTCTTCTGTATAATGGGGCATGGTGCTGGGGCCTGAATATGAGATCTTGTCTGATCTCTGTGTCCTGCGTAAGAACTATGGAGATAGCGCTATTCTTCTGTATAATGGGGCATGGTGCTGGGGCCTGAATATGAGACCTTGTCTGATCTCTGTGTCCTGTGTAAGAACTATGGAGATCGCGCTCTTCTTCTGTATAATGGGGCATGGTGCTGGGGTCTGAATATGAGACCTTGTCTGATCTCTGTGTCCTGTGTAAGAACTATGGAGATAGTGCTATTCTTCTGTATAATGGGGCATGGTGCTGGGGCCTGAATATGAGACCTTGTCTGATCTCTGTGTCCTGTGTAAGAACTATGGACATAGCGCTATTCTTCTGTATAATGGGGCATGGCGCTGGGGCCTGAATATGAGACTAGTCTGATCTCTGTGTCCTGTGTAAGAACTATGGACATAGCGCTATTCTTCTGTATAATGGGGCATGGCGCTGAGCCCTGAATATGAGACCTTGTCTGATCTCTGTGTCCTGTGTAAGAACTATGGAGATCGCGCTATTCTCCTGTATAATGGGGCATGGTGCTGGGGCCTGAATATGAGACCTTGTCTGATCTCTGTGTCCTGTGTAAGAACTATGGAGATCGCGCTATTCTTCTGTATAATGGGGCATGGTGCTGGGGTCTGAATATGAGACCTTGTCTGATCTGTGTCCTGTGTAAGAACTATGGAGATCGCGCTATTCTCCTGTATAATGGGGCATGGTGCTGGGGCCTGAATATGAGACCTTGTCTGATCTCTGTGTCCTGTGTAAGAACTATGGAGATCGCGCTATTCTTCTGTATAATGGGGCATGGTGCTGGGGCCTGAATATGAGACCTTGTCTGATCTCTGTGTCCTGTGTAAGAACTATGGAGATCGCGCTATTCTCCTGTATAATGGGGCATGGTGCTGGGGCCGGAATATGAGACCTTGTCTGATCTCTGTGTCCTGTGTAAGAACTATGGAGATAGCGCTATTCTTCTGTATAATGGGGCATGGTACTAGGGCCTGAATATGAGACCTTGTCTGATCTCTGTGTCCTGTGTAAGAACTATGGACATAGCGCTATTCTTCTGTATAATGGGGCATGGTGCTGGGGCCTGAATATGAGACCTTGTCTGATCTCTGTGTCCTGTGTAAGAACTATGGAGTTAGCGCTATTCTTCTGTATAATGGGGCATGGCGCTGGGGCCTGAATATGAGACTTGTCTGATCTCTGTGTCCTGTGTAAGAACTATGGACATAGTGCTATTCTTCTGTATAATGGGGCATGGCGCTGAGCCCTGAATATGAGACCTTGTCTGATCTCTGTGTCCTGTGTAAGAACTATGGAGATAGCGCTATTCTTCTGTATAATGGGGCATGGCGCTGGGGCCTGAATATGAGACCTTGTCTGATCTCTGTGTCCTGTGTAAGAACTATGGAGATAGCGCTATTCTTCTGTATAATGGGGCATGGTGCTGGAGCCTGAATATGAGACCTTGTCTGATCTCTGTGTCCTGTGTAAGAACTATGGAGATAGCGCTATTCTTCTGTATAATGGGGCATGGCGCTGGGGCCTGAATATGAGACCTTGTCTGATCTCTGTGTCCTGTGTAAGAACTATGGAGATAGCGCTATTCTTCTGTATAATGGGACATGTGCTGGAGCCTGAATATGAGACCTTGTCTGATCTCTGTGTCCTGTGTAAGAACTATGGAGATCGCGCTATTCTTCTGTATAATGGGGCATGGTGCTGGGGCCTGAATATGAGACCTTGTCTGATCTGTGTGTCATGTGTAAGAACTATGGAGATCGCGCTCTTCTTCTGTATAATGGGGCATGGTGCTGGGGCCTGAATATGAGACCTTGTCTGATCTCTGTGTCCTGTGTAAGAACTATGGAGATCGCGCTATTCTTCTGTATAATGGGGCATGGTGCTGGGGACGGAATATGAGACCTTGTCTGATCTCTGTGTCCTGTGTAGGAACTATGGAGATCGCGCTATTCTTCTGTATAATGGAGCATGGCGCTGGGGCCTGAATATGAGACCTTGTCTGATCTCTGTGTCCTGTGTAAGAACTATGGAGATCGCGCTATTCTCCTGTATAATGGGGCATGGTGCTGGGGCCTGAATATGAGACCTTGTCTGATCTCTGTGTCCTGTGTAAGAACTATGGAGATAGCGCTATTCTTCTGTATAATGGGGCATGGCGCTGGGGCCTGAATATGAGACCTTGTCTGATCTCTGTGTCCTGTGTAAGAACTATGGAGATAGCGCTATTCTTCTGTATAATGGGGCATGGTGCTGGAGCCTGAATATGAGACCTTGTCTGATCTCTGTGTCCTGTGTAAGAACTATGGAGATCGCGCTATTCTTCTGTATAATGGGACATGTGCTGGGGCCTGAATATGAGACCTTGTCTGATCTCTGTGTCCTGTGTAAGAACTATGGAGATCGCGCTATTCTTCTGTATAATGGGGCATGGTGCTGGGGCCTGAATATGAGACCTTGTCTGATCTCTGTGTCATGTGTAAGAACTATGGAGATAGCGCTATTCTCCTGTATAATGGGGCGTGGCGCTGGGGACGGAATATGAGACCTTGTCTGATCTCTGTGTCCTGTGTAAGAACTATGGAGATCGCGCTATTCTCCTGTATAATGGGGCATGGTGCTGGGGCCTGAATATGAGACCTTGTCTGATCTCTGTGTCCTGTGTAAGAACTATGGAGATCGCGCTATTCTTCTGTATAATGGGGCATGGTGCTGGGGCCTGAATATGAGACCTTGTCTGATCTCTGTGTCCTGTGTTAGAACTATGGAGATAGCGCTATTCTCCTGTATAATGGGGCATGGTGCTGGGGCCTGAATATGAGACCTTGTCTGATCTGTGTCCTGTGTAAGAACTATGGAGATCGCGCTATTCTTCTGTATAATGGGGCATGGCGCTGGAGCCTGAATATTAGACCTTGTCTGATCTCTGTGTCCTGTGTAAGAACTATGGAGATAGCGCTATTCTCCTGTATAATGGGGCATGGTGCTGGGGCCTGAATATGAGACCTTGTCTGATCTGTGTCCTGTGTAAGAACTATGGAGATAGCGCTATTCTCCTGTATAATGGGGCATGGTGCTGGGGCCTGAATATGAGACCTTGTCTGATCTCTGTGTCCTGTGTAAGAACTATGGAGATCGCGCTATTCTTCTGTATAATGGGGCATGGTGCTGGGGCCGGAATATGAGACCTTGTCTGATCTCTGTATCCTGTGTAAGAACTATGGAGATCGCGCTATTCTCCTGTATAATGGGGCATGGTGCTGGGGCCGGAATATGAGACCTTGTCTGATCTCTGTGTCCTGTGTAAGAACTATGGAGATAGCGCTATTCCTCTGTATAATGGGGCATGGTGCTGGGGCCTGAATATGAGACCTTGTCTGATCTCTGTGTCCTGTGTAAGAACTATGGAGATCGCGCTATTCTTCTGTATAATGGGGCATGGCGCTGGGGCCTGAATATGAGACCTTGTCTGATCTCTGTGTCCTGTGTAAGAACTATGGAGATCGCGCTATTCCTCTGTATAATGGGGCATGGTGCTGGGGCCTGAATATGAGACCTTGTCTGATCTCTGTGTCCTGTGTAAGAACTATGGAGATCGCGCTATTCTTCTGTATAATGGGGCATGGCGCTGGGGCCTGAATATGAGACCTTGTCTGATCTCTGTGTCCTGTGTAAGAACTATGGAGATCGCGCTATTCCTCTGTATAATGGGGCATGGTGCTGGGGTCTGAATATGAGACCTTGTCTGATCTCTGTGTCCTGTGTAAGAACTATGGAGATCGCGCTATTCTCTTGTATTATGGGGCATGGAGCTGGGGCCTGAATATGAGACCTTGTCTGATCTCTGTGTCCTGTGTAAGAACTATGGAGATCGCGCTATTCTTCTGTATAATGGGACATGGTGCTGGAGCCTGAATATGAGACCTTGTCTGATCTCTGTGTCCTGTGTAAGAACTATGGAGATCGCGCTATTCTTCTGTATAATGGGGCATGGCGCTGGGGCCTGAATATGAGACCTTGTCTGATCTCTGCGTCCTGTGTAAGAACTATGGAGATCGCGCTATTCTTCTGTATAATGGGGCATGGCGCTGGGGCCTGAATATGAGACCTTGTCTGATCTCTGTGTCCTGTGTAAGAACTATGGAGATCGCGCTATTCCTCTGTATAATGGGACATGGAGCTGGGATCTGAATATGAGACCTTGTCTGATCTGTGTCCTGTGTAAGAACTATGGAGATCGCGCTATTCTTCTGTATAATGGGGCATGGCGCTGGGGCCTGAATATGAGACCTTGTCTGATCTCTGTGTCCTGTGTAAGAACTATGGAGATCATGCTATTATTCTGTATAATGGGGCATGGCGCTGGGGCCTGAATATGAGACCTTGTCTGATCTCTGTGTCCTGTGTAAGAACTATGGAGATCGCGCTATTCTTCTGTATAATGGGGCATGGCGCTGGGGCCTGAATATGAGACCTTGTCTGATCTCTGTGTCCTCTGTAAGAACTATGGAGATAGCGCTATTCTTCTGTATAATGGGGCATGGCGCTGGGGCCTGAATATGAGACCTTGTCTGATCTCTGTGTCCTGTGTAAGAACTATGGAGATCGCGCTATTCTTCTGTATAATGGTGCATGGCGCTGGGGCCTGAATATGAGACCTTGTCTGATCTCTGCGTCCTGTGTAAGAACTATGGAGATCGCGCTATTCTTCTGTATAATGGGGCATGGCGCTGGGGCCTGAATATGAGACGTTGTCTGATCTCTGTGTCCTGTGTAAGAACTATGGAGATCGCGCTATTCTTCTGTATAATGGGGCATGGCGCTGGGGCCTGAATATGAGACCTTGTCTGATCTCTGTGTCCTCTGTAAGAACTATGGAGATAGCGCTATTCTTCTGTATAATGGGGCATGGCGCTGGGGCCTGAATATGAGACCTTGTCTGATCTCTGTGTCCTGTGTAAGAACTATGGAGATCGCGCTATTCCTCTGTATAATGGGGCATGGCGCTGGGGCCTGAATATGAGACCTTGTCTGATCTCTGTGTCCTCTGTAAGAACTATGGAGATAGCGCTATTCTTCTGTATAATAGGTCATGGTGCTGGGGCCTGAATATGAGACCTTGTCTGATCTCTGTGTCCTGTGTAAGAACTATGGAGATCGCGCTATTCTTCTGTATAATGGGGCATGGTGCTGGGGCCTGAATATGAGACCTTGTCTGATCTCTGTATCCTGTGTAAGAACTATGGAGATAGCACTATTCTTCTGTATAATGGGGAATGGTGCTGGGGCCTGAATATGAGACCTTGTCTGTTCTGTGTCCAGTGTAAGAACTATGGAGATTGCGCTATTCTCCTGTATAATGGGGCATGGCGCTGGGGACGGAATATGAGACCTTGTCTGATCTCTGTGTCCTGTGTAAGAACTATGGAGATCGCGCTATTCTTCTGTATAATGGGGCATGGTGCTGGGGCCTGAATATGAGACCTTGTCTGATCTCTGTGTCATGTGTAAGAACTATGGAGATAGCGCTATTCTCCTGTATAATGGGGCATGGCGCTGGAGCCTGAATATGAGACCTTGTCTGATCTCTGTGTCCTGTGTAAGAACTATGGAGATCGCGCTATTCTTCTGTATAATGGGACATGTGCTGGGGCCTGAATATGAGACCTTGTCTGATCTCTGTGTCCTGTGTAAGAACTATGGAGATCGCGCTATTCTTCTGTATAATGGGGCATGGTGCTGGGGCCTGAATATGAGACCTTGTCTGATCTCTGTGTCATGTGTAAGAACTATGGAGATAGCGCTATTCTCCTGTATAATGGGGCATGGCGCTGGGGACGGAATATGAGACCTTGTCTGATCTCTGTGTCCTGTGTAAGAACTATGGAGATCGCGCTATTCTTCTGTATAATGGGGCATGGTGCTGGGGCCTGAATATGAGACCTTGTCTGATCTCTGTGTCATGTGTAAGAACTATGGACATAGCGCTATTCTCCTGTATAATGGGGCATGGTGCTGGGGCCTGAATATGAGACCTTGTCTGATCTCTGTGTCCTGTGTAAGAACTATGGAGATAGCGCTATTCTCCTGTATAATGGGGCATGGTGCTGGGCCGGAATATGAGACCTTGTCTGATCTCTGTATCCTGTGTAAGAACTATGGAGATCGCGCTATTCTCCTGTATAATGGGGCATGGTGCTGGGGCCGGAATATGAGACCTTGTCTGATCTCTGTGTCCTGTATAAGAACTATGGAGATAGCGCTATTCTTCTGTATAATGGGGCATGGTGCTGGGGCCTGAATATGAGACCTTGTCTGATCTCTGTGTCCTGTGTAAGAACTATGGAGATCGCACTATTCTTCTGTATAATGGGGCATGGCGCTGGGGCCTGAATATGAGACCTTGTCTGATCTCTGTGTCCTGTGTAAGAACTATGGAGATCGCGCTATTCCTCTGTATAATGGGGCATGGTGCTGGGGCCTGAATATGAGACCTTGTCTGATCTGTGTCCTGTGTAAGAACTATGGAGATCGCGCTATTCCTCTGTATAATGGGGCATGGTGCTGGGGTCTGAATATGAGACCTTGTCTGATCTCTGTGTCCTGTGTAAGAACTATGGAGATCGCGCTATTCTCTTGTATTATGGGGCATGGAGCTGGGGCCTGAATATGAGACCTTGTCTGATCTCTGTGTCCTGTGTAAGAACTATGGAGATCGCGCTATTCTTCTGTATAATGGGACATGGTGCTGGAGCCTGAATATGAGACCTTGTCTGATCTCTGTGTCCTGTGTAAGAACTATGGAGATCGCGCTATTCTTCTGTATAATGGGGCATGGCGCTGGGGCCTGAATATGAGACCTTGTCTGATCTCTGTGTCCTGTGTAAGAACTATGGAGATCGCGCTATTCTTCTGTATAATGGGGCATGGCGCTGGGGCCTGAATATGAGACCTTGTCTGATCTCTCTGTCCTGTGTAAGAACTATGGAGATCGCGCTATTCTTCTGTATAATGGGGCATGGCGCTGGGGCCTGAATATGAGACCTTGTCTGATCTCTGTGTCCTGTGTAAGAACTATGGAGATCGCGCTATTCTTCTGTATAATGGGGCATGGCGCTGGAGCCTGAATATGAGACCTTGTCTGATCTCTGTGTCCTCTGTAAGAACTATGGAGATAGCGCTATTCTTCTGTATAATGGGGCATGGCGCTGGGGCCTGAATATGAGACCTTGTCTGATCTCTGTGTCCTCTGTAAGAACTATGGAGATAGCGCTATTCTTCTGTATAATGGAACATGGCGCTGGGGCCTGAATATGAGACCTTGTCTGATCTCTGTGTCCTGTGTAAGAACTATGGAGATCGCGCTATTCCTCTGTATAATGGGGCATGGCGCTGGGGCCTGAATATGAGACCTTGTCTGATCTCTGTGTCCTCTGTAAGAACTATGGAGATAGCGCTATTCTTCTGTATAATAGGGCATGGTGCTGGGGCCTGAATATGAGACCTTGTCTGATCTCTGTGTCCTGTGTAAGAACTATGGAGATAGCGCTATTCTTCTGTATAATAGGGCATGGCGCTGGGGCCTGAATATGAGACCTTGTCTGATCTCTGTGTCCTGTGTAAGAACTATGGAGATAGTGCTATTCTTCTGTATAATGGGGCATGGCGCTGGGGCCTGAATATGAGACCTTGTCTGATCTGTGTCCTGTGTAAGAACTATGGAGATCGCGCTATTCTTCTGTATAATGGGGCATGGCGCTGGAGCCTGAATATGAGACCTTGTCTGATCTCTGTGTCCTGTGTAAGAACTATGGAGATCGCAATATTCTTCTGTATAATGGGGCATGGCGCTGGGGCCTGAATATGAGACCTTGTCTGATCTCTGTGTCCTGTGTAAGAACTATGGAGATCGCGCTATTCTTCTGTATAATGGGGCAGGGTGCTGGGGCCTGAATATGAGACCTTGTCTGATCTGTGTCCTGTGTAAGAACTATGGAGATAGCACTATTCTTCTGTATAATGGGGTATGGTGCTGGGGCCTGAATATGAGACCTTGTCTGATCTGTGTCCTGTGTAAGAATTATGGAGATAGCGCTATTCTTCTGTATAATGGGGCATGGCGCTGGGGTCTGAATATGAGACCTTGTCTGATCTCTGTGTCCTGTGTAAGAACTATGGAGATAGCGCTATTCTTCTGTATAATGGGGCATGGCGCTGGGGCCTGAATATGAGACCTTGTCTGATCTCTGTGTCCTCTGTAAGAACTATGGAGATAGCGCTATTCTTCTGTATAATGGGGCATGGTGCTGGGGCCTGAATATGAGACCTTGTCTGATCTCTGTGTCCTGTGTAAGAACTATGGAGATAGCGCTATTCTTCTGTATAATGGGGCATGGCGCTGGGGCCTGAATATGAGACCTTGTCTGATCTCTGTGTCCTGTGTAAGAACTATGGAGATCGCAATATTCTTCTGTATAATGGGGCATGGCGCTGGGGCCTGAATATGAGACCTTGTCTGATCTCTGTGTCCTGTGTAAGAACTATGGAGATCGCGCTATTCTTCTGTATAATGGGGCATGGTGCTGGGGCCTGAATATGAGACCTTGTCTGATCTCTGTGTCCTGTGTAAGAACTATGGAGATCGCGCTATTCTTCTGTATAATGGGGCATGGTGCTGGGGCCTGAATATGAGACCTTGTCTGATCTCTGTATCCTGTGTAAGAACTATGGAGATCGCGCTATTCTTCTGTATAATGGGGCATGGCGCTGGGGCCTGAATATGAGACCTTGTCTGATCTCTGTGTCCTGTGTAAGAACTATGGAGATAGCTCTATTCTTCTGTATAAAGGGGCATGGCGCTGGGGCCTGAATATGAGATCTTGTCTGATCTCTGTGTCCTGTGTAAGAACTATGGAGATAGCGCTATTCTTCTGTATAATGGGGCATGGTGCTGGGGACGGAATATGAGACCTTGTCTGTTCTTTTGGAAGTGCATTGAACAGCAAGGTGGATTGCTGCTGAGGGAAAAGAAAATTTCTTTAACCCCTTTACCCCCAAGGGTGGTTTGCACGTTATGGACTGGGCCAATTTTTACAATTCTGACCACTGTCCCTTTATGAGGTTATAACTCTGGAACGCTTCAACGGATCCCGGTGATTCTGACAATGTTTTCTCGTGACATATTGTACTTCATGATAGTCGTAAAATTTCTTTGATATTACCTGCGTTTATTTGTGAAAAAAATGGAAACATGGCGAGAATTTTGAAAATTTCGCAATTTTCCAACTTTGAATTTTTATGCAATTAAATCACAGAGATCTGTCACAAAAAATTCTTAATAAGTAACATTTCCCACATGTCTACTTTACATCAGCACAATTTTGGAACCAAAATTTTTTTTTGTTAGGGAGTTATAAGGGTTAAAAATTGACCAGCAATTTCTCATTTTTACAACACCATTTTATTTTAGGGACCACATCTCATTTGAAGTCATTTTGAGGGGTCTATATGATAGAAAATACCCAAGTGTGACACCATTCTAAAAGCTGCACCCCTCAAGGTTCTCAAAACCACATTCAAGAAGTTTATTAACCCTTCAGGTGTTTCACAGGAATTTTTGGAACGTTTAAATAAAAATGAACATTTAACTTTTTTTCACAAAAAATTTACCTCAGCTCCAATTTGTTTTATTTTGCCAAGAGTTACAGGAGAAAATGGACCCCAAACCTTGTTGTACAATTTGTCCTGAGTACGCCGATACCCCATAAGTGGAGGTAAACCACTGTTTGGGCGCATGACAGAGCTTGGAAGCGAAGGAGCGCCATTTGACTTTTTAATGCAAAATTGACTGGAATTGAGATGGGACGCCATATTGCGTTTGGAGAGCCACTGATGTGCCTAAACATTGAAACCCCCCACAAGTGACACCATTTTGGAAAGTAGACCCCCTAAGGAACTTATCTAGAGGTGTGGTGAGCACTTTGACCCACCAAGTGCTTCACAGAAGTTTATAATGCAGAACCGTAAAAATAAAAAATATTTTTTTTTTCACAAAAATTATCTTTTCGCCCCCATTTTTTTATTTTCCCAATGGTAAGAGAAGAAATTGGAACCAAAAAGTTGTTGCACAATTTGTCCTGAGTACTCTGATACCCCATATTTGGGGGTAAACCACTGTTTGGGCGCATGGGAGACCTCGGAAGGGAAGGAGCGCCGTTTGACCTTTCAATGCAAAATTGATAGGAATTGAGATGGGACGCCATGTTGCGTTTGAAGAGCCACTGATGTGCCTAAACATTGAAACCCCCCACAAGTGACACCATTTTGGAAAGTAGACCCCCTAAGGAACTTATCTAGAGGTGTGGTGAGCACTTTGACCCACCAAGTGCTTCACAGAAGTTTATAATGCAGAACCATAAAAATAAAAAATAATTTTTGTGAAAAAAAAATGATCTTTTTGCCCCCAATTTTTTATTTTCCCAATGGTAAGAGAAGAAATTGGAACCAAAAAGTTGTTGTACAATTTGTTCTGAGTACGCTGATACCCCATATGTAGGGGTAAACCACTGTTTGGGCGCATGGGAGAGCTCGGAAGGGAAGGAGCGCCATTTGACTTTTCAATGCAAAATTCACAGGAATTGAGATGAGACGCCATGTTGCGTTTGGAGCGCCACTGATGTGCCTAAATATTGAAACCCCCCACAAGTGACACCATTTTGGAAAGTAGACCCCCTAAGGAACTTATCTAGATGTGTGGTGAGCACTTTGACCCACCAAGAGCTTCACAGAAGTTTATAATGCAGAGCCGTAAAAATAAAACAAAAATTTTTTCCCACAAATATTATTTTTTAGCCCCCAGTTTTGTATTTTCCCAAGGGTAACAGGAGAAATTGGACCCCAAAATTTGTTGTGCAATTTGTCCTGAGTGCGCTGATACCCCATATGTGGGGGGGAACCACCGTTTGGGCGCATGGGAAGGCTCGGAAGGGAAGGAGCGCCATTTGAAATACAAACTTAGATGGAATGGTCTGCAGGCGTCACATTGCGTTTGCAGAGCCCCTAATGTACCTAAACAGTAGAAACCCCCCACAAGTGACCCCATATTGGAAACTAGACCCCCAAAGGAACTTATCTAGATGTGTTGTGAGAACTTTGAGCCCCCAAGTGTTTCACTACAGTTTATAACACAGAGCCGTGAAAATTAAAATATCTTTTTTTCCCACAAAACCTATTTTTTAGCCCCCAGTTTTGTATTTTCCCAAGGGTAACAGGAGAAATTGGACCCCAAAAGTTGTTGTCCAATTTGTCCTGAGTACGCTGATACCCCATATGTTGGGGTAAACTCCTGTTTGGGCACACGGGAGAGCTCGGAAGGGAAGGAGCACTGTTTTACTTTTTCAACGCAGAATTGGCTGGAATTGAGATCGGACGCCATGCCGCGTTTGGAGAGCGCCTGATGTGTCTAAACAGTGGAAACCCCCCAATTATAACTGAAACCCTAATCCAAACTCACCCCTAACCCTAATTCCAACGGTAACCCTAACCACACCTCTAACCCAGACACACCCCTAACCCTAATCCCAACCCTATTTTCCCAACCGCAAATGTAATCCAAACCCTAACCCTAACTTTAGCCCCATCCCTAACTGTAGCCTTAACCCTAACTGTAGCCTTCACCCTAACTGTAGCCTTTACCCTAACTGTAGCCTTAACCCTAGCCTTAACCCTAGCCCTAACCATAACCCTAGCCCTAACCCTAACCCTAGCCCTAACCCTAGCCCTAATTCGAAAATGGAAATAAATACATTTTTTAAATTTTTTTTATTTTTCCCTAACTAAGGGGGTAATGAAGGGGGGTTTGATTTACTTTTATAGCGGGTTTTTTAGCGGATTTTTATGATTGGCAGCCGTCACTCACTGAAAGACGCTTTTTATTGCAAAAAATATTTTTTGCGTTACCACATTTTGAGAGCTATAATTTTTCCATATTTGAGTCCACAGAGTCATGTGAGGGCTTGTTTTTTGCGGGACGAGTTGACGTTTTTATTGGTAACACGTTCGGGCACGTGACATTTTTTGATCGCTTTTTATTCCGATTTTTGTGAGGCAGAATTAGGAAAAACCAGCTATTCATGAATTTCTTTTGGGGGAGGCGTTTATACCGTTCCGCGTTTGGTAAAACTGATAAAGCAGTTTTATTCTTCGGGTCAGTACGATTACTGCGACACCTCATTTATATCATTTTTTTATGTTTTGGCGCTTTTATACGATAAAAACTATTTTATAGAAAAAATAATTATTTTTGCATCGCTTTATTCTGAGGACTATAACTTTTTCATTTTTTTTCTGATGTTGCTGTGTTGCGGCTCGTTTTTTGCGGGACAAGATGACGCTTTCAGCGGTACCATGGTTATTTATATCTGTCTTTTTGATCGCGTGTTATTCCACTTTTTGTTCGGCGGTATGATAATAAAGCGTTGTTTTTTGCCTCGTTTTTTTTTTTTTTTCTTACGGTGTTTACTGCATGGGTTAACTAGTGGGCCAGTTTTATATGTCGGGTCGTTACGGACGCGGCGATACTAAATATGTGTACTTTTATTGTTTTGTTTTTTTTATTTAGATAAAGAAATGTATTTATGGGAATAATATTTTTTTTTTTTTCATTATTTAGGTTTTTTTTTTTTTTTTTACACACTTGTAAAAAATTTTTTTTACTTTTTTACTTTGTCCCAGGGGGGGACAATACAGATCGGTGATCTGCCAGTTTGCACAGCACTCTGACACATCACCGATCTGTCAAACAGCGCTGCAGCGTTACCAAGTGCCTGCTCTGAGCAGGCACTTGGTAAGCCACCTCCCTCCCTGCAGGACCCGGATCCGCGGCCATCTTGGATCCGGGACTTGCTGCAGGAAGGAGGTAAGAGACCCCCGGAGCAACGCGATCACATCGCGTTGCTGCGGGGGTCTCAGGGAAGCCCGCAGGGAGCCCCCTCCCTACGCGATGCTTCCCTGCACCGCCGGCACATCGCGATCATGTTTGATCGCGGTGTGCCGGGGGTTAATGTGCCGGGGGCGGTCCGTGATCAGCCGCGCTCCCCCCCCGTGAGCGCGGTCGATCGCCTATGACGTACTATTCCGTCCTTGGGAAGTAAAGCCCACCCCACATGGACGGAATAGTACGTCTAATGGCAGAAAGGGGTTAAATCTTCAGTTTAGCGAGTGTGAACAAGCTGAGTGTGACCTGAGCGTAAGTGTGAACGGCGGCAAGTGTGTGACTTGTGATTCAGTGACTTTAGATTCAGGGAGTTTTCAAGGGAGGAATTACTGAATTTTTGTCTGTGTTTTATTGATACTTTGCATTTATTTTTTATTTAACGTTTCTGTCTGGTGCAATCCCCATTAGGAAATGTGCTCCACTATTGTTAATGCCATCCAGTGCACATCTTGCCACATGTATGCAATCCTTGGTCAGCCGGTCGAGGGTGCATACTGTTGTGCGAGATGTGACCACGTTGTGCATTCGGAAACCCAGATTCTGAATCTAAATGTGCAGCTGGCAACACTGAGATCCATTGACAATATGGAAAGGAGTTTTCTGCTCACTGAGCAGACGCTCAATGGGATAGATCAGGGGGGATGGTAGGATGGAGCCACAGGACAGTGGAGTAGCAAGCTGGGTGACAGTTAGGAAGCAGGGTAGAGGGAAGAGTGCCAGGGAGGCTAGTCCTGATCTGGCACACCCCAATAAGTTTGCTAAGTTGGCAGATGAGGGGGTGCCAGTACAGGGGTTGCACTGCTGCAGCCAGGCATGTCCTCTGAAAGCCGGAGGAGTGACTGCTCCAGTAAGGAGGGAAATAGGAGAGCAGGGCAGGCCAGACAGGTGCTGGTATTGGGGGACTCCATTATTAAGGGAACAGGTAGGGCAATCTGTCACAAAGACAGGGATCGTTGAACGGTGTGCTGCCTACCTGGCGCTCGAGTCCGACACATCGCTGATTGGGTGGACAAATTACTGGGAGGGGCTGGTGAGGACCCAGCGGTCATGGTGCACATTGGCACAAATGACAAAGTTAGAGGTAGGTGGAAGGTCCCTAAAAACAATTTCAGGGAATTAGGCTGCAAGCTGAAAGCAAGGACCTCCAAGGTGGTATTTTCTGAAATACTGCCTGTACCACGTGCCACGCCTGAGAGGCAACGGGAGATTAGGGAGGTTAATCAGTGGCTCAAGAATTGGTGTAGGAAGGAGGGGTTTGGGTTCCTGTAGAACTGGGCCGACTTCTCAGTTGGCTACAGGCTCTACGCTAGGGACGGGCTGCACCTCAATGGGGAAGGTGCAGCTGTGCTGTGGGAGAAAATGGCTAGAAGGTTGGAGGAGTGTTTAAACTAGGGAATGGGGGGAGGGTATTAATTTTATATGAGGGGAAGATAGTGCAGATAGAGACCTGGGCACAAATAAGGAAGTTGGGGGTGGTGGTGGCAGGGGGGATGGGATTAGATCAATTAAAGAATAGAGGTGCAGAGAGATACATAAAATGTATGTATACTAATGCCAGAAGCCTTGCCAACAAAATGGACGAATTAGAATTAATGGTGTTGGAGCATAATTATGACATGGTGGGGATGTCGGAAACGTTGCTGGATGAGACCCATGACTGGGCTGTTAACTTGCAGGGTTATAGTCTGTTCAGAAGTGACCGAACGGATAAGCGAGGGGGTGGGGTGCGTCTATATGTAAAATCGTCCTTAAAACCCATCCTGCGTGATAATATAGGTGAATCTAAGGAAAATGTAGAGTCCCTGTGGGTGGAGATAAGGGGAGGGGGAAAAAAATAATAAATTATTGATAGGGGTTTGTTATAAGTCTCCAAAAATAATGGAAGCAACGGAGAATATCCTCATAAAGCAAATAGATGAAGCTGCGACTCAAGCAGAAGTCATTATTATGGGGGACTTCAACTACCCTGAAATAGATTGGAGAACGGAGATCTGCAGTTCCAGCAAAGGTAATCATTTTTTTCTCTTCGCCACGACAGCACCCACTTGAGAGAGGGGATCCGCCCCTAGGAACAGGAAACCCTATGGAGAGATATAAGGGGCGGTCCCCCTCGCTCCCACAGTTAGTTTCCTGTTCCTAAGGGAACTCGTGGAGAAGAGGATACCTGGCCTGGATGCCGCCTACGCGGTTTTCCTTAGGGGATGGCAGGGGCTCCAGTGCTGGAAGCAGGGTCGGGGGTCCTGGTTCAGCTCCCCCCTCTGCTGGCAGGCACCGTGAGGCCAGGATCGGGGAGTCATCTGGCTCACGGAGTTAGAGGACGCTTCCGCGGGCCTGCGGAGGGCGAAAACACACTTAGGTAAGCGCGACGCCGCTCTCGGCGGGCGTACATGCGAGTGTGGAGCTCGGTATTTTTTCCCTTAGAAGTGAAAGAAAAGCTTCCGGGGTGAGTAAGGGTGAGAGATGGCACTGGCAAGCAGGCAGTGCGCAGGTACACGCAAGATGGCCGCGACCCGGAAGTGATGAAGACTTTCGAGTACAACAGGAAGAAGATGGCGGCCTCCAGTGTAAAAGGACGCCGGTGCTGATACCCCGGCGTCCAAGCATGGCATCACCTCAGGACGCAGCCAATGCACCTCGCAGCAGTACAAGCAGCGGACGATCCAAACAGAGCAGATCCTCCACAAAAAGCACTAAGGAGAAAATATCCGACCGATCTTCCTCTCAGCCTGTGCCTCCATCTCCTCCTCTCCTGCCGGTACCTTGATTGACAGCTTCACTGGGGTGAGTATGTATCCCACCCTATTAAGCTGATTGTTGCTCCCTCTTTTTTTATGCACCCTAGGCAAAAAGAACCAAAAAATCAAAGCACAAACAATGTGCTTTATGTACCCAGCCCCTCCCGGATAGTCATACAATGAGAATGTGTTACATTTGTATTGAAACCACCTTACCTGAGGAATCCTCAGTAAGATCAGATGACATCAGACAGATGATTAGGGACAAATTACGGGCCTTACGTAGTTCAGAGAGTATTCTTGACAGTAAAAGCAGGAAGTATAATTTACCAAAATCAGACTGTTCTACTGATAACGAAGATAAAGATATGGATATTTCCCAGGATTTTTTTTCCTCGGAAGGTGAACAAGATACCTGCTTTCCAACAGAGAGCATTGATAATCTTGTTAGATCTGTCTGTGACACCATGGGTATTAAAGACACCAAAGACCCCAAAACACCACAGGATATAATGTTTGCAGGATTGTCAGAAAGGAAAAGACCTACCTTTCCAGTAATAACAGCAATCAAAAATTTAGTTAAAAAAGAATGGGAGAGCCATGGGCAAAAAGGGTTGCTTTCATCATCGAAGAGGCATTATCCCTTTCAGGGCGAGGACATGTCTACTTGGGCTAAAGCCCCGAAAGTAGACGCGGCAGTAGCGTCCACGTCCAGAAAATCCTTACTTCCAGTAGAGGATTCTGGTTCCCTACAAGACCCAATGGATTGCAAAGCCGACTCTTTCTTAAAAACGGGCATGGGAATCATGTACAGGGGCATTTAAAATGGCTATATCAGCTGCATATACGGCAAGGTCCATGTTAATCTGGCTTAATGACCTAGAAGAAGGTCTAAAAGGCAGCCTCTCCAGAGATAAGTTAATCTTTTATTTACCCCTGATCAGAGGCACTACAGTATTTCTGGCGGACTCATCTGCTGACTTTATCCGGTTAGCAGCCAAATCAGCAGGCCTGACCAATGTGGCACGTTGAGCCCTTTGGCTAAAGGGTTGGAAAGGAGACGCCCAAACAAAATCAAAGCTATGTGGTCTTCCATGCCAGGGTGACTACCTGTTTGGTACAAAACTAGATTAAATCCTGACCAAAGCGGGTGAGAGGAAAAAGGGGTTCCCTGATAACTATTTTCCATCTTATAGGAGAGCATTCCGGAAGCCCGTTTTTAATAAGAAAAAGGATTTTAGAAACCAGGACCACTGGGCCAATAAAGATACCAAACAAAAAAGTTCTTTTTTTTGGAAAACGCCCATTTAAAATGGAAGACAAACCACGTTAGGACAGATCTACCAGTAGGTGGTAGATTGTCTTTCTTCTCCACACAATGGCGTGTAGTATCCTCCAACTCTTGGGCAATTAGCCTCATAACTTCAGTCCTAAAATTAAAATTTGCCCGAGTCCCTCCAGACTCATTCCTGTTGACTTCTTTGAAGTCTCAATCTCAACAACAGTTTTTGAAGCAGGAAATAATAAATCTCCTATCCAAAAAGGTATTAGTGGCAGTCCCGCTTCATCAGAGGCGAAAGGGATTTTACTCCCCTTTATTTTTGGTTCCAAAACCAGATGGATCATATAGAACTGTAATAAATCTTAAAAAATTGAATATCTTTTTAGAAAACCAAACCTTCAAGATGGAGTCTATCAGATCCACTGTAAAACTTCTGTTTCCCGGGTGCTTAATGGCAGTCCTCGACTTAAAAGATGCGTATTACCATCTACCAATTTATGTCAAACATCAGCAGTATCTGCGTGTGACGATCATGATGAAGGGACAGATATGTTGTTTCCAATATACAACAATGCCCTTTGGACTGTCAATAGCTCCCAGAGTCTTTACCAAATTAATGTCAGAAGTAATGTCATACTTAAGATTAAAAGATACACTCATAGCTCCATACTTAGATGACCTTCTAGTGGTGGGAAATTCCCCTTCACAATGTCAACAGCGCCTATTTAATACGATCTCATCTCTACAGGAAATGGGATGGTTGATTAACTGGGAAAAATCCAGATTGTCTCCAACAACCTGTCAAACATTCTTGGGTCTTATCTTAGACTCTGAAAGTCAGAGGTGTTTCCTTCCAGAATCCAAACAGTTAACAATAAAAAATAAAGTATAATCAGTAATTAATAACCCTGTAATCTCCCTCAGAGAAGGTATGTCCCTTCTGGGTTCCTTTACATCATGCACTCTGGCTGTTCCATGGGCTCAACTTCATTCTAGACGGTTGCAGTATACAATATTACAGGAAGAAGGGAGGTTACAAGGCCATTTAGGTAGCCGTCTATACCTTCCATTGAATGTAATCGAGTCCCTGTCCTGGTGGTTAGAGCCGAATCACCTTGTAGGTGGGGTCCCTTGGGTAATTAAACCTTCAAAAACAATTTTTACTGATGCCAGTCCGACTGGTTGGGGAGCACATCTAGAAGACCAGATAGTTCAAGAGCAATGGTTTATTAGTGAGTCAAACTATTCATCTAATGAAAGGGAACTAAAAGCAGTCTATCATGCCATATGTAAATTCCTTCCGCAGTTATATGGAACTCACACAAGAATACTATCAAACAACATGACATCTGTCGCATACATAAATCATCAAGGAGGAACGAGATCAGGAGCTCTCATGTCTATAACAGATGACATCCTATCTATTGCAGAGACGCATCTTCTATCTTTGTCAGCGCTGCATGTCAGAGGAGTGGACAATTCAAAGGCAGATTTTCTCAGCCGTCACACTCTCCACCAAGGAGAGTGAGTACTCAGTCGTTGTATCTTCACAATGATAACCAAAAAATGGGGCACTCCCGACATAGACCTTTTTGCAACAAGAAGCAACAGACAAGTCAAAAAGTTCGCTTCATTGTTCCTGTTCGACAACCCCGATATCCTCGATGCCCTCCAAGTTCCGTGGACATTCCGGCAAGCACATGCATTTCCTCCATTAATACTCCTTCCGACCGTAATCAGGAAGATAAGAGAAGACAGAGCAAACAGAATCCTAATATCACCATTCTGGCCCAAGAGGCCATGGTTTTCCTGGCACAGAGCCATGTCAGTCCCAGATCCATGGATTCCTCCAGAGGTTCAGGACCTTCTCTCCCAAGGTCCCTTCAACCACCCTTATGTGAAGGGCCTATGGTTGACAGCCTGGAATTTGAAAGGCAACTACTCAAGCTAAGAGGCTTTTCAGAAAAATTGATTGATACCCTTCTACTAAATAGAAAAAGAACTACAACAAATATATATGTACGAGTATGGAAAAAATTTCTTGCCTTCCACCCAGCAGCTGTCAAAAGAAATTCCTATTTCCGCTATCTTAGAATTTCTCCAGAGGGGACGTGACTTAATTCTATCAGTAAGTACTTTGAAGGTACAGGTTTCGGCTCTAGGAGCCCTATATAGTCACAATATTGCCGGAGACAGGTGGATAGCCCGATTTATTTCGGCATGTCAAAAGTCAGAACCAGTCCGAATTCCCCATATACCACCGTGGGATCTTACTTTACTTCTAGGGGCCCTAACAGGGGAACCATTCGAACCACTACACTCGGCCCACATAAAATACGTCTCCCTTAAGACAGCTCTTCTTGTTGCTTTAGTATCAGCAAGAAGAGTAAGTGACATTCAGGCATTATCAATAGATCCTCCCTTTCTGTCAATATTCCAGGATAGAATTGTCATAAAAACAGACCCTTCTTACTTACCTAAAATAGGTACCAAATTCCACGGATCCCAAGAAATCTTCCTTCCTTCCTTCTATAGTAACCCTGCAAATCAGGAATAGGAAAGATACCATACACTAGATGTAAGAAGGGCTATAATAGCTTATCTAGACAGAACTAGCCCCTGGAGGAAGAGCAGGGCTCTCTTTGTTTCCTTCCAGGGCCATATGAAAGGTTCTAGTGTCACGAAGAACACGTTATCCCGGTGGATTCGAGACGCAATTTGCCTGGCTTATTCATCAAAAGGGGAGAACCCGCTTGAAACCGTAAAGGCACACTCTACCCGGGCGATGGCTTCATCCTGGGCTGAGAGAGCGGAGGTCCCAATAGAACTGATATGTAAGGCCGCAACTTGGTCTTCTCCTACTACCTTTTATAGTCACTGTAGATTGGACTTATCTTCCTCATCTGACTTATCTTTCGGTAGATCAGTTCTTAACACGGTGATCCCTCCCAAATGACTATCTCTGAAAGTCTCTCAAGTGGGTGCTGTTGTGGCGAAGAGAAAACACCGGATTACTTACCGGTAATACTCTTTTATAGAGCCACGACAGCACCCCTTTACTTCCCTCCCTAATAGTTATTTTCTCATAAGAGCACTGATAAGGGTGAATGGCTAACTACAAGAACCATACATAAGTTAACTAAAGATAAATAATGATATTGGATTGCCTACTAAAACTGGTGGGTGGTTCCTCGCAATCTCTGTAACCCAACTGTGAGAGCGAGGGAGACCACCCCTTTTATCTCTCCATAGAGTTTCTGTCACGCCGTTAATGGCGATAAAGGGGCAGGACGGCGTACTGGGACCCGCACCTGTCCCTGCCACTATAATGGGGCCCTGGCTTTCCCTTATCTCAGGGGTACCTATGATGGTTAGGAGACCTGAGCCGCCAGCGTATCACTGTCTCCTGTGCAGACCCTATCAGTGGCCCCCTCTCCCCCCAAGGGAGGTGGACTGCACCAGTATAACAATACAACAAATAACAGGGTATACAGACAAGGTAACTAAAAGTCTCAACCTCACCAAATGCTCACACAACCACAGAGGTAACACAGAGAAGGGAAGAGAAGGAATAAACTAGGAAGGAAAACAGGTTTAACATGCAACCAAAACAGCAGACACCAATCTCTGTAAATAAACCTCCAACACCAATACTGCGCTCCTTCAACCTCCAGCCAGGCAGTAGAATTGCTGCTCACTGACAATAGCTGAAGTCAGGACTGAGTCTATATAGAGGATCAGATTACAAAATCCACTTCAGCTGAGAGACCCAGCTCTCAGCAATAAGGTTAACTCCTGCACTGCTGGCACAAAGCAGCCAGGTCAGAATACAGGTGAAGAGCTTCTGTTCACTGTGTGTGAACGAGGCCCAGAGTGCTGCGGTTCTCTGGAACCTCTCTGTCGCGGTAGCCCCGTGACAGTACCCCCCTTCTACGAGGGACCTCCGGAACCTCAGGACCAGGTATCTCAGGATGAGCTGTATGAAATGCCCGAACCAACCTAACCGCATGGACATCGGCAGCAGGTACCCACGTCCTCTCCTCAGGACTGTACCCTCTCCAGGGTACCAGATATTGTAGGGATCAACGAACTAAACGAGAATCCATAACCCTGGAAATCTGGAACTCGAGATTTCCATCAACAAGGACCGAAGATGGAGGTGAAGAGGACGGATTGGATGACGCCACAACCTTTTTGAGTAAGGAGCGATGAAAAACATTATGGATCCTAAATGACTGAGGCAAAGCCAGCCAAAAAGCAACAGAATTAACGACGGCCACAATCTTTTATTTTTTTTTTTTATTTTTTTTATATAGCGCTAACATATTCCGCAGCGCTTTACACACATTATCATTCCTATAAGGGCCAATGAACCTAGGGCCACGAGGGAACTCTCAGCTTAATATTTTTCGAAGACAACCAAACCCAATCACCCACACACAGGTCCGGACCTTCCACACGTCTCCGATTAGCCGCATTCTTATACCTGGAACCCATCCTCTTTAATTTATCAAGAACCCCTTGCCATACGGACGTGATGGATGAAGAAAACTACTCTTCAGGAACATCTGAGGAATCCCTCCTATTAAATGAACTAGATTGAGGATGAAAACCATATGCCCCGAAAAAAATGGGGACTTACCAGTAGACTCATGAGTATGATTGTTTATAGCAAATTCTGCTAACGGTAAGTACTTAACCCAGTCTTCCTGATTCTCTGAGATGAAACACCTGAGATAAGTCTCAAGATTTTGATTTACGCGTTCAGTCTGACCATTGGATTGAGGATGAAAAGCTGAAGAAAACGACAAATGAGTCCCCAGCCAGTTGCAGAAAGCCCTCCAAAACTTAGAAATAAACTGCACCCCACGGTCTGAGACAATATCTGAAGGAATACAATGCAGTCTCACAACCTCCTTAATAAAGACCTGTGCCAGAGTCTTAGCATTTGGTAATGCGGGGAGCGCAATGAAATGTGACATCTTGCTAAATCTATCAACTACGACTAAAATAACTGTATTACCCTTCGAAACCGGTAAGTCAGTGATGAAATCTATTGACAAATGAGTCCAAGGTCTATTGGGAATCTCCAAAGGTTGCAGAGACCCAGACGGGCGAGAATGAGAGGACTTGGAACGCGCACACACACTGCAGGCAGCGACATATTCCTGTACATCATGTCTTACCCCAGACCACCAAAAACGCCGAGTGAGTAGGTCCGCGGTAACCTTACTTCCAGGGTGTCCGGCCAAAACCGAGTCATGATGCTCATTAATGACCCTGAGACGGAGATTAGCTGGAACAAAAAGTTTACCTAACAGACAGGCTGCTGGGGCGTCCCCCTGTGCCTCTACCACCTCTTTCTCAAGATCAGAATTAATTGCGGCGACTACTACACCCTTCTGCAGTATAGGACCTGGTTCACAATTATCCCCACCCCCCGGGAAACAACGGGATAACGCATCAGCCTTAACATTCTTATTTCATGGCCGGTACGTAATGTAGAAATTGAACCTGGCGAAGAACAGAGACCACCTTGCCTGCCTAGGTGTAAGACGCTTTGCAGATTCTAAATACAACAGATTTTTGTGATCTGTGATCACCATGACAGGGTGAAGTGCTCCCTCCAAAAAATGACGCCATTCCTCAAATGCCCATTTAATTGCCAACAGCTCCCTGTTACCAATGTCATAATTCTTCTCCGTAGGAGATAATTTTTTCGAGAAAAATGCACACGGATGCCACTTACTCGGAGAAATCCCCTGAGACAATACAGCTGCCATCCCTACCTCAGAGGCATCCACCTCTACCACAAATGGCTGAGTGATGTCAGGCTGTATTAATATGGGTGAAGTGGAAAAACACTTTTTCAAAGTTTCAAAAGCTTTACTGGCCGCACTGGACCATACTGAGAAATCTGTGCCTCTCTTGGTCATGTCTGTCAATGGTTTGGCTACCACTGAAAAGTAACATAGTAACATAGTAACATAGTTAGTAAGGCCGAAAAAAGACATTTGTCCATCCAGTTCAGCCTATATTCCATCATAATAAATCCCCAGATCTACGTCCTTCTACAGAACCTAATAATTGTATGATACAATATTGTTCTGCTCCAGGAAGACATCCAGGCCTCTCTTGAACCCCTCGACTGAGTTCGCCATCACCACCTCCTCAGGCAAGCAATTCCAGATTCTCACTGCCCTAACAGTAAAGAATCCTCTTCTATGTTGGTGGAAAAACCTTCTCTCCTCCAGACGCAAAGAATGCCCCCTTGTGCCCGTCACCTTCCTTGGTATAAACAGATCCTCAGCGAGATATTTGTATTGTCCCCTTATATACTTATACATGGTTATTAGATCGCCCCTCAGTCGTCTTTTTTCTAGACTAAATAATCCTAAAAGTCCTAAAAATCCTAAAGTCTTTAATAAATTTGCGATAGAAATTTGCAAAAGCTAAAAACCTCTGTAAAGCCTTAAGGTCCTCAGGGCGATCCCACTCCAAGACCGCCCTGACCTTAGCCGGATCCATACGAAAACCTGTGGAGGATAAGGCTGCTTTCACACATCAGGTTTTTTGCCAGATGCCGAATGCGGCGTCGCGCCGCATCGCCGGATCCGTTTTTTTTTTCAAAGAAACCGGAGGCAACCGGATGAGCCGGATCCGTTTTTTTAGCCGGATCAGGTGTCCGGATCCGACAAAAAACCGGATCCGGCTCATCCGGTTCGTCCGTTTTTCTTTCCGTTTTTTTACGGATCCGGCTTTAAAAAACGCCCCCTAAAAGGCTAAAAGGGTGATTGGCCGGCTGAAAACTATATATACAGTGTTCTTAACATCTGTGACGGGTTGGAGAGGAGCAAGATACAGAGCAAGATGGATGGCATTATTGCAAAGATTCTGCAGAACAACGTGGATTTCATCACAGAGGCGAATCGATTAAAAGCTATTGTTATGAGAAAGAGGAAGAGAGACAGTGTGTCATGCATCTGCGACGCCGCCGTTTGTGGATCCACCCCATCACGGCACAGAGAATGACCCGGGGAGTCTTTTCAACGTTGTATATGGAGCTTCGAGGTGACCCTGAAAAGTTTTTCTGCTATGTTCGGATGAAAGCGGAGAACTTTGATATATTGGTGGAGCGGGTTCAACATCAGATAAGAAAGAGTGATACCTATTGCCGATTCTCCATTACCCCGGCTGAGAGTCTGATGGTCACTCTTCGGTAAGCATTCTTTTTGAATCAACTTTTGTTGTGGACTCTTTATTTGATATTTTGAATTTGTAGTCATTTCTGCCTTCCTTTTCTTCACAGATTCCTAGCAACTGGTGAATCCCTGTCTTCCCTACATTTTCAATTCAGACTGGGCATTTCCACAATATCAGGAATAGTGAGGCACACTTGCCGTGCACTGTGGGACTGTCTGCATGAAGAATACATTCCACATCCCACAATGCAGACATGGTTGGAAGTAGCTGACAGATTCCTGGAAGTGTGCCAGTTTCCCAATTGCTTGGGTGCGGTGGACGGGAAACACATCCGTATCGTGAAACCGGCTGGTTCTGGATCTCAGTATTTCAACTACAAGAAGTACTTTTCCATCGTGCTGATGGCCATCGCCGATGCGGATTACAAATTTGTAGCGGTGGACATTGGGGCGTATGGCCGTTCTAATGATTCGCAAGTTTTAAAACTGTCTTCTATGGGGCGGCATTTATATGGACAAACCTTTCAATTTCCCCCCCCCCCCCCAAGACCACTGCCTCAAACCTCTGAGCCACCAATGCCATTTGTATGTGTTGGGGATGAAGCTTTTCAGCTTTCAGAGCATCTTTTGAAACCCTACTCCAGCCGTGGTTTAACCAATACTAAAAGAATTTTCAACTACAGACTCACACGTGCAAGGAGAATGGTGGAGTGTGCGTTTGGGATCCTAACCGCCAAATGGAGAGTTCTCTTGACATCCATAAACTTAAAGACAGACACTGTGGATGAGGTGGTGAAAGCGTGTGTTGTGCTACACAATTATGTTATATCCAAGGAACAGCTTTCTATTGAGGACCACTCTGCTGAAACCACCTTGATGGATTATAGCAACCAGACATACAGAAGTTCTGCCACAGTTTCCAGAATACGGGATCACTTTGCAGAATATTTTATTTCACCCCAAGGAAGAATACACTGGCAGGATGATAGAGTTTAAACACTTTGTATGTACGTAGTAATAACTTTAACCTTTACCCATGTTGTGTACCTGTTGTTTTTACCTTACCCATGTTGTGTACCAGTTTGGTTTTTACCCTCATGTTGCGTACCTGTTTTGGTTTACCTTTTACCCATGTTGGGTACCTGTTTGAGTTTATTTTTAAACCATTGAGTTTATTTTTAAACCAAGATGTGCATCTTTTTGGGTTTTACCCAAAGTACTACTGTTACCAATAAACCTTTTTTTAACAAAAGTGTTATTTGTGCCTAATGAATAAATACAAGAGAGTTTTCAACCAAAAAGTTTTATTAACATAATGTAACAACACGCAAAACAATGGGGTACTAAATGTTTTCATATGTCGGGGTGGAGATACTGTCGGAGGCACTGTCTGATAGGGACACTTCGACAGTGGGAGTGTGGAGAGAGGAATGTGATGGTGGTGGAGAATGTTCAACGGTTAGGGGTGAAGGAGTGGAGAAAGCTATTGAGCGGGTGGACAAGAAAGTGGGATTGGGGTTAGAAATTTGGTAGGATGGAGGGGTGTAGGAAATGTTTTGTAAAGACTGGGTGGCAGAATGAGTGATGTGTGTAGAAGATGTTTGGGAAGAGGGTGATAGAGTCTGTTGGAAGTGGGCAGGGAGAGGAGGCGAGGATGAAGTAGATGTGAAGTTGTATGGGTCGGGATCATCATATGGGTGGGAAGTGGCACGGGAGGGAGGCTGGTAGTGTGGATGGTGGGAAGGGGCACGGGGCTGGTGGTGTGGCTGGTGGGAAGGGGCACGGGAACGCTGAAAGTGTTGTGGCTGTTGGGACGGGGCACGATGTGGATAATGGCGAGTTGGGCGTGATGGGGCAAGGTCAGTTTGTCGATACGGGTCAGGAGGATGGTACTGGCTGTAGTGGTGGACAGTGGAGGAAGGGGGCCAGTTGGAGGATGGTTGGAAAGACTATCTGCTCTAGAGGCAATTAGCGCTAGAGTAGACTGGCAGGATTCCATTACTTGCATCTGCTGAGAAGTAGATAGCGTCTCCATTTGCTCAAGCACCGACTGTAAAAAAGTGTTGTTCGGTGACTGTTTTGCCTCTGAACGCATCGTTACCAGAAGTGTATGCATCTCGAGCATACTTTTATTTATGAAATTGAATCCTGCAGCCATTTGCTCGGACAAAACTTTCAGACAGTTCTGGAACGATGCGTTCAGGTGCAAGAACTCGGGAGCATAACTATGTACCTGACCCCTCTGGCGAAACCGCCCCAATGCTACAGGTGTACTAGAGGTGGCTGCAGCAGAAGGGTGGGGTACAGGAAACGCTATGTTCTCACCAGCAGCTACATGCAATGGAACCGGCCAGGATGCTCCAGCGCTCATGGATGGGAAAGAGGGATCAGTAGAGTGGGAAGGTTCAGAGTGGGAAGGTGCAGAGTGGGAAGGTGCAGAGTGGGAAGGTGTAGAGGGTTGCTCACTGTCAAAGTGTCCCTCGGTGGCGGCCTCCTGAGGGATCGCCCCAGAAGTGTTCAATTGTGCTGCAGGCTCCCGAGTGCTCCCAACGGTACTGTGGAAAAAGAGAGAAACAAACAATTAATATACTGTCATTGCATGGCCCTGTGTTGTGAATTCTGTAGCAGAGCTCCCTCCTGTGGTCACAAGTGGTACTTCGGCTGATTCTCTCTGTGAGCTTCCGTTGGTGGAGGAAAGTGGTACTGCGGCTTCTGAGTTTCCTTCCTCAGGTGATGTGGTGAAGTCGTTAGGTGCTGCTCTATTTAACTCCACCTAGTGCTTTGATCCTGGCCTCCAGTCAATGTTCTAGTATTGGACCTGTTTCCTCCTGGATCGTTCCTGTGGCCTGCTGCTCTGCATAGCTAAGTTCCGCTTTGCTATTTTGTTTGCTGTTTTTTTCTGTCCAGCTTGTCTATTTGTTTTTTCCTGCTTGCTGGAAGCTCTGGGACGCAGAGGGTGTACTTCCGTGCCGTTAGTTCGGTATGGAGGGTCTTTTTGCCCTCTTTGCGTGGTTTTTGTAGGGTTTTGTGTTGACCACAAAGTTACCTTTCCTATCCTCGCTCTGTTCAGAAAGTCGGGCCTCACTTTGCTAAATCTATTTCAGCTCTACGTTTGTCTTTTCATCTTAACTCACAGTCATTATATGTGGGGGCTGCCTTTTCCTTTGGGGTATTTCTCTGAGGCAAGGTAGGCTTATTTTCTATCTTCAGGCTAGCTAGTTTCTCAGGCTGTGCCGAGTTGCATAGGGAGCGTTAGGCGCAATCCACGGCTGCCTCTAGTGTGGTTGGAGAGGATTAGGGATTGCGGTCAGCAGAGTTCCCACGTCTCAGAGCTCGTTCTATGTTTTTGGGTTATTGTCAGGTCACTGTATGTGCTCTGACCTCTATGTCCATTGTGGTACTGAATTACCTTATCATAACAGTACTGGAGGCCCAAAGTACTAATGATTCTCAATAGAGGGAAAAAAGAAGTTCTGAGACCATTTTTTTTTCTCTGCACTGTGTTTTGCCTTTTTTTTCCCCTAGACATTTGGGTGGTTCAGGACACAGGTGTAGCGATGGACATTAAAGGTCTGTCTTCATGTGTGGATCAGCTCATGGCAAGAGTACAAAATATTCAAGACTTTGTGGTTCAGAATTCTATGTTAGAACCGAGAATTCCTATTCCTGATTTGTTTTTTGGAGATAGAACTAAATTTCTGAGTTTCAAAAATAATTGTAAACTATTTCTGGCTTTGAAACCTCGCTCCTCTGGTGACCCAGTTCAACAAGATAGGATCATTATTTCTTTTTTATGTGGCGACCCTCAGGACTGGGCATTTTCTCTTGCGTCAGGAGATCCTGCATTAAGTAATATCGATGCGTTTTTCCTGGCGCTCGGATTGCTGTACGATGAGCCTAATTCAGTGGATCAGGCAGAGAAGAATTTGCTGGCTCTGTGTCAGGGTCAGGATGAGATAGAGGTATATTGTCAGAAATTTAGAAAGTGGTCCGTACTCACTCAGTGGAATGAAGGTGCGCTCGCAGCTATTTTCAGAAAAGGTCTCTCTGAAGCCCTTAAGGATGTCATGGTGGGATTTCCTATGCCTGCTGGTCTGAATGAGTCTATGTCTTTGGCCATTCAGATCGGTCGACGCTTGCGTGAGCGTAAATCTGTGCACCATTTGGCAGTATTACCTGAGCTTAAACCTGAGCCTATGAAGTGCGATAGGACTTTGACCAGAGTTGAACGGCAAGAACACAGACGTCTGAATGGGCTGTGTTTCTACTGTGGTGATTCCACTCATGCTATCTCTGATTGTCCTAAGTGCACTAAGCGGTTCGCTAGGTCTGCCACCATTGGTACGGTACAGTCAAAATTTCTTCTGTCCGTTACCTTGATCTGCTCTTTGTCATCATATTCTGTCATGGCATTTGTGGATTCAGGCGCTGCCCTGAATTTGATGGACTTGGAGTATGCTAGGCGTTGTGGGTTTTTCTTGGAGCCCTTGCAGTGTCCTATTCCATTGAGAGGAATTGATGCTACGCCTTTGGCCAAGAATAAGCCTCAGTACTGGACCCAGCTGACCATGTGCATGGCTCCTGCACATCAGGAGGTTATTCGCTTTCTGGTGTTGCATAATCTGCATGATGTGGTCGTGTTGGGGTTGCCATGGCTACAAGCCCATAATCCAGTATTAGATTGGAAATCCATGTCTGTGTCCAGCTGGGGTTGTCAGGGGGTACATGGTGATGTCCCATTTCTGACTATTTCGTCATCCACCCCTTCTGAGGTTCCAGAGTTCTTGTCTGATTACCGGGATGTATTTGATGAGCCCAAGTCCGATACCCTACCTCCGCATAGGGATTGTGATTGTGCTATCGATTTGATTCCTGGTAGTGAATTCCCAAAAGGTCGACTGTTTAATTTATCTGTGCCTGAGCACGCCGCTATGCGGAGTTATGTGAAGGAGTCCTTGGAGAAGGGGCATATTCGCCCGTCATCATCGCCATTAGGAGCAGGGTTCTTTTTTGTAGCCAAGAAGGATGGTTCACTGAGACCTTGTATAGATTACCGCCTTCTAAATAAGATCACTGTTAAATTTCAGTACCCCTTGCCGTTGTTATCTGATTTGTTTGCTCGGATTAAGGGGGCTAGTTGGTTCACCAAGATAGATCTTTGTGGTGCGTATAATCTTGTGCGTATTAAGCGAGGCGATGAATGGAAAACTGCATTTAATACGCCCGAGGGCCATTTTGAGTAACTAGTAATGCCATTCGGACTTGCCAATGCTCCATCAGTGTTTCAGTCCTTTATGCATGACATCTTCCGAGAGTACCTGGATAAATTCCTGATTGTGTACTTGGATGACATTTTGATCTTCTCGGATGATTGGGAGTCTCATGTGAAGCAGGTCAGAACGGTGTTTCAGGTCCTGCGTGCTAATTCTTTGTTTGTGAAGGGATCAAAGTGTCTCTTTGGTGTTCAGAAGGTTTCATTTTTGGGGTTCATCTTTTCCCCTTCTACTATCGAGATGGACCCTGTTAAGGTCCAAGCCATCCATGATTGGACTCAGCCGACATCTCTGAAAAGTCTGCAAAAGTTCCTGGGCTTTGCTAATTTTTATCGTCGCTTCATCTGCAATTTTTCTAGTATTGCTAAACCATTGACCGATTTGACCAAGAAGGGTGCTGATGTGGTCAATTGGTCTTCTGCTGCTGTGGAAGCTTTTCAAGAGTTGAAGCGTCGTTTTTCTTCTGCCCCTGTGTTGTGTCAACCAGATGTTTCGCTTCCGTTCCAGGTCGAGGTTGATGCTTCTGAGATTGGAGCAGGGGCTGTTTTGTCGCAGAGAAGTTCTGATTGTTCGGTGATGAAACCATGCGCCTTCTTTTCCAGGAAGTTTTCGCCTGCTGAGCGAAATTATGATGTGGGCAATCGAGAGTTGCTGGCCATGAAGTGGGCATTCGAGGAGTGGCGTCATTGGCTTGAAGGAGCTAAGCATCGCGTGGTGGTCTTGACTGATCATAAGAACTTGACTTATCTCGAGTCCGCCAAGCGGTTGAATCCTAGACAGGCTCGTTGGTCGTTGTTTTTTGCCCGTTTTGACTTTGTGATTTCGTACCTTCCGGGCTCTAAAAATGTGAAGGCGGATGCTCTGTCTAGGAGTTTTGTGCCCGACTCTCCGGGTTTATCTGAGCCGGCGGGTATCCTTAAAGAGGGAGTAATTGTGTCTGCCATCTCCCCTGATTTGCGGCGGGTGCTGCAAAAATTTCAGGCTAATAAACCTGATCGTTGCCCAGTGGAGAAACTGTTTGTCCCTGATAGGTGGACAAATAAAGTTATCTCTGAGGTTCATTGTTCGGTGTTGGCTGGTCATCCTGGAATCTTTGGTACCAGAGAGTTAGTGGCTAGATCCTTTTGGTGGCCATCTCTGTCACGGGATGTGCGTACTTTTGTGCAGTCCTGTGGGATTTGTGCTCGGGCTAAGCCCTGCTATTCTCGTGCCAGTGGGTTGCTTTTGCCCTTGCCGGTCCCGAAGAGGCCTTGGACACATATCTCTATGGATTTTATTTCAGATCTTCCCGTCTCTCAAAAGATGTCAGTCATTTGGGTGGTCTGTGATCGCTTCTCTAAAATGGTCCATTTGGTACCCTTGTCTAAATTACCTTCCTCCTCTGATTTGGTGCCATTGTTCTTCCAGCATGTGGTTCGTTTACATGGCATTCCAGAGAATATCGTTTCTGACAGAGGTTTCCAGTTTGTTTCGAGGTTTTGGCGAGCCTTTTGTGGTAGGATGGGCATTGACTTGTCTTTTTCCTCGGCTTTCCATCCTCAGACTAATGGCCAGACGGAACGAACCAATCAGACCTTGGAAATATATCTGAGATGCTTTGTTTCTGCTGATCAGGATGACTGGGTGTCCTTTTTGCCTTTGGCTGAGTTCGCCCTTAATAATCGGGCCAGCTCGGCTACCTTGGTTTCGCCGTTTTTCTGCAACTCTGGGTTCCATCCTCGTTTCTCTTCAGGGCAGGTTGAGTCTTCGGACTGTCCTGGTGTGGATACTGTGGTGGACAGGTTGCAGCAGATTTGGACTCATGTAGTGGACAATTTGACCTTGTCCCAGGAGAAGGCTCAACGTTTCGCTAATCGCAGACGCTGTGTGGGTCCCCGACTTCGTGTTGGGGATTTGGTTTGGTTATCTTCTCGTCATATTCCTATGAAGGTTTCCTCTCCTAAGTTTAAACCTCGTTTCATTGGTCCGTATAGGATTTCTGAGGTTCTTAATCCTGTGTCTTTTCGTCTGACCCTTCCAGATTCTTTTTCCATACATAACGTATTCCATAGGTCATTGTTGCGGAGATACGTGGCACCTATGGTTCCATCTGTTGACCCTCCTGCCCCGGTTTTGGTGGAGGGGGAGTTGGAGTATATTGTGGAGAAGATTTTGGATTCTCGTGTTTCAAGACGGAAACTCCAGTATCTGGTTAAGTGGAAGGGTTATGCTCAGGAAGATAATTCCTGGGTCTTTGCCTCTGATGTCCATGCTCCCGATCTTGTTCGTGCCTTTCATATGGCTCATCCTGGTCGTCCTGGGGGCTCTGGTGAGGGTTCGGTGACCCCTCCTCAAGGGGGGGGGTACTGTTGTGAATTCTGTGGCAGAGCTCCCTCCTGTGGTCACAAGTGGTATTTCGGCTGATTCTCTCTGTGAGCTTCCGTTGGTGGAGGAAAGTGGTACTGCGGCTTCTGAGTTTCCTTCCTCAGGTGATGTGGTGAAGTCGTTAGGTGCTGCTCTATTTAACTCCACCTAGTGCTTTGATCCTGGCCTCCAGTCAATGTTCTAGTATTGGACCTGTTTCCTCCTGGATCGTTCCTGTGGCCTGCTGCTCTGCATAGCTAAGTTCCGCTTTGCTATTTTGTTTGCTGTTTTTTTCTGTCCAGCTTGTCTATTTGTTTTTTCCTGCTTGCTGGAAGCTCTGGGACGCAGAGGGTGTACCTCCGTGCCGTTAGTTCGGTACGGAGGGTCTTTTTGCCCCCTTTGCGTTGTTTTTGTAGGGTTTTGTGTTGACCGCAAAGTTACCTTTCCTATCCTCGCTCTGTTCAGAAAGTCGGGCCTCACTTTGCTAAATCTATTTCATCTCTACGTTTGTCTTTTCATCTTAACTCACAGTCATTATATGTGGGGGCTGCCTTTTCCTTTGGGGTATTTCTCTGAGGCAAGGTAGGCTTATTTTCTATCTTCAGGCTAGCTAGTTTCTCAGGCTGTGCCGAGTTGCATAGGGAGCGTTAGGCGCAATCCACGGCTGCCTCTAGTGTGGTTGGAGAGGATTAGGGATTGCGGTCAGCAGAGTTCCCACGTCTCAGAGCTCGTTCTATGTTTTTGGGTTATTGTCAGGTCACTGTATGTGCTCTGACCTCTATGTCCATTGTGGTACTGAATTACCTTATCATAACAGCCCTGGCTGAAAGAGCAAAAGAGATTAGACATGTAAAACATTAGTGCATGTGGTGGGTAATATTTACCTTCGGGTGACCATCGTTGACCTGAGGAACGACAGGGCCCTTGCGTATTTGTACGTGCTCCTGCATCCTCGAGATCCACTCGGGGCCCGCATCTCTTTATTGAACTCCTTCTTAAAGCGATCCCCGATCGACCGCCACCTTTTCACAATCCGCTCACCTGTTAAAATAGGAGAAAGACAACTTGGTTAGAAACAGCATTTTAGAATGCATCACCAAAACTGAACTGAGGATACTTACGTTCTTGAATCTGGGCCTGAACATGTAGGTCCTCCCACCTCGGAATCAGTTCACAGCAGATTTGCTCCCAGAGTCGACGGGTCACTGAGAGATCAGCATGGCAGCGGTCACCCATATTCCACAACGGCTCCCTGTCTCTGACAAGATCGATGAGGAGGTCAATATCAAGGCCGACCTCCTCACCGTCCGAATCTGGAGCACGCTGTGAAACCTGTTTGAAAAGGGGGAAAAAAATTAACACCAAATTTGAAACATTGCTAACCTCCACCCAAAAAATAACAAAAAACCTACACGACGACGGCCGCCACGTGAATGTCGCCGACGACCCTGGGAGCCACTGGAAGGACCTATTGCTTGGGCACCAGATTCAGAACTCTAGAAGAAAAAAATAAAAAATTATGTGCTTGTTGGTAGCCATTCTATGTGTTGTGTGCCATGTGATATATATGTTTTGTATGTGTTGTGTGAGGTTTGAAAGTATCAGTTTCTATGTATTTTGTTGTAAGAATCTAGTGTTATGTTTTGTGTGTAGTGTAGGGTGTGTTTCCGCAGTACATCACAGATACATACCAATTGTGAGCCCTCTCCATGGGTTTCTCCACCCCTTCCCTCATCTTCGCGGACCACCTCTTCTCCTGGGGACTCAGCCTCATCAGTTTCCTACGATGAAAGATAAAAAAATGCATGATGCACACACACACACCTTAGGTTCATACTAACCTCTGTGCATTGACGGCGAGGACGGCGAGGAGGAGGAGGGCTCCCCGAAGACATGGCTGCAGGCTCTCGGCTCTGTGGCTGGCTCTGGGCTCTGTGGCTGGCTCTGGGCTCTGTGGCTGGCTCTGGGCTCTGTGGCAGGCTCTGGGCTCTGTGGCAGGCTCTCGGCTCTGTGGCAGGCTCTCGGCTCTGTGGCAGGCTCTCGGCTCCCGGCTCTGTGGCAGGCTCTCGGCTCTGTGGCAGGCTCTCAGCTCTGTGGCAGGCTCTCGGCTCTGTGGCAGGCTCTCAGCTCTGTGGCAGGCTCTCAGCTCCCGCGTCTGTGGCAGGCTCTCGGCTCTGTGGCAGGCTCTCAGCTCTGTGGCAGGCTCTCGGCTCTGTGGCAGGCTCTCGGCTCTGTGGCCGGCTCTCGGCTCTTGGCTCTGTGGCAGGCTCTCAGCTCTGTGGCAGGCTCTCGGCTCTGTGGCAGGCTCTCAGCTCTGTGGCAGGCTCTCAGCTCCCGGCTCTGTGGCAGGCTCTCGGCTCTGTGGCAGGCTCTCAGCTCTGTGGCCGGCTCTCGGCTCTGTGGCAGGCTCTCAGATCTGTGGCAGGCTCTCAGCTCTGTGGCAGGTTCTCGGCTCTCTGGCAGGCTCTCAGCTCTGTGGCAGGATCTCGGCTCCCGGCTCTGTGGCAGGCTCTCGGCTCTGTGGCAGGCTCTCAGCTCTGTGGCAGGCTCTCGGCTCTGTGGCAGGCTCTCAGCTCTGTGGCAGGCTCTCAGCTCTCGGCTCTGTGGCAGGCTCTCAGCTCTGTGGCAGGCTCTCGGCTCTGTGGCAGGCTCTCAGCTCTGTGGCAGGTTCTCGGCTCTCGGGCAGGCTCTCTGGCAGGTTTCTGGCTCCTTCCGTCTTGGCAGGGTGTGGCAGGGTGTTGGCTCTTCTGCTTTTGGGCTGGAAATGGCTGAAGGCCTCATGGCCCTGCTTTATATATAGTCCAGGGGGCTGATCAAAGTTTTTTGAGCATGCTCAGTGTAAAAAGCCGGATACGGCCGCCGGATCCGACTTTTTCCTGATCCGGCGCTTTCCGGCGTCCATAGACATGCATTGTTGTAAAAAGCCGGAAAGACCGGATCCGGCCTTTCCGGCTTTTTCGCCGGAGACAAAAAATGTTACAGTAGATGTTTTTTCCAGACGCCGGAATCGACTTGACGCCAGATCCGGCATCAGACCGGAAGGAACGCTGGGCTATCCGGCACCAATAATATTCAATGGGGGAAATGCCGGATGCGGCTTCTCCGGTTTTCTATTCCGTTTTTTATCGGAAGAGCCGGAATTCGCCTGAAACAAAAAACCTGATGTATGAAAGCAGCCTAAGAAATAACCCAGAAACGGAATCTCTTTGACCGCGAACATGCATTTCTCAAGTTTGGCAGTCTATTGTCCCTGAGTACCTGAAGGACCTGCCGTACATGATCCTGATGAGACTCGAGGTCACGGGAATAAATTAAGATGTCATCGAGATATACCACCACAAACCTACCTATTAAGTGACTAAGTATATAATTGACAAAGTGTTGAAACACAGCAGGAGCATTACTTAACCCAAAAGGCATAACCAAGTTCTCGTAATGTCCCTCTGGAGTATTAAACGCCGTCTTCCATTCATCCCCCTCCTTCATCCGAATGAGATTATATGCCCCCCTGAGATCTAATTTGGAGAACCATTTAGCCCCCACAATTTGATTAAAGAGGTCCGGAATAAGAGGGAGCGGGAAAGAATCCCGGACCGTAATTTGATTTAATTCACAGAAGTCTAAGCATGGGCGTAAACCCCCGTCCTTCTTCTTAACAAATAAATATATCTCAAGGCACGCTGCACATAGCAATTGTACATGGGAGGAGAGAATATATATATATATATATCTATAACCACCAATGTGCACCAATGGAAGGTGTATCGGACAAATCGGGAAAACATATAGAAAAAACGAAGAAAAAAAACGAAACAAAGTCCAAAATGCAGTATAAATTACAATATTTATTAAAATAAATATAATATAGTGTAACGGTGGGAAAAAATACCATAAAAAGCACAACACCAGGGACATATAAATGGCAGCACTAAAAATAAATTAAATATATAACCACAGTGTAAGGACAACATATACAGTGGGGCAAAAAAGTATTTAGTCAGTCAGCAATAGTGCAAGTTCCACCACTTAAAATGATGAGAGGCGTCTGTAATTTACATCATAGGTAGACCTCAACTATGGGAGACAAACTGAGAAAAAAAAATCCAGAAAATCACATTGTCTGTTTTTCTAACATTTTATTTGCATATTATGGTGGAAAATAAGTATTTGGTCAGAAACAAAATTTCATCTCAATACTTTGTAATATATCCTTTGTTGGCAATGACAGAGGTCAAACGTTTTCTGTAAGTCTTCACAAGGTTGCCACACACTGTTGTTGGTATGTTGACCCATTCCTCCATGCAGATCTCCTCTAGAGCAGTGATGTTTTTGGCTTTTCACTTGGCAACACGGACTTTCAACTCCCTCCAAAGGTTTTCTATAGGGTTGAGATCTGGAGACTGGCTAGGCCACTCCAGGACCTTGAAATGCTTCTTACGAAGCCACTCCTTCGTTGCCGTGGCAGTGTGCTTTGGATTATTGTCATGTTGAAAGACCCAGCCACGTTTCATCTTCAATGCCCTTGCTGATGGAAGGAGGTTTGCACTCAAAATCTCACGATACATGGCCCCATTCATTCTTTCATGTACACGGATCAGTCGTCCTGGCCCCTTTGCAGAGAAACAGCCCCAAAGCATGATGTTTCCACCACCATGCTTTACAGTAGGTATGGTGTTTGATGGATGCAACTCAGTATTCTTTTTCCTCCAAACACGACAAGTTGTGTTTCTACCAAACAGTTCCAGTTTGGTTTCATCAGACCATAGGACATTCTCCCAAAACTCCCCTGGATCATCCAAATGATCTCTAGCAAACTTCAGATGGGCCCGGACATGTACTGGCTTAAGCAGTGGGACACGTCTGGCACTGCAGGATCTGAGTCCATGGTGGCGTAGTGTGTTACTTATGGTAGGCCTTGTTACGTTTGGTCCCAGCTCTCTGCAGTTCATTCACTAGGTCCCCCCGCGTGGTTCTGGGATTTTTGCTCACCGTTCTTGTGACCATTCTGACCCCACGGGGTGGGATTTTGCGTGGAGCCCCAGATCGAGGGAGATTATCAGTGGTCTTGTATGTCTTCCATTTTCTAATTATTGCTCCCACTGTTGATTTCTTCACTCCAAGCTGGTTAGCTATTGCAGATTCAGTCTTCCCAGCCTGGTGCAGGGCTACAATTTTGTTTCTGGTGTCCTTTGACAGCTCTTTGGTCTTCACCATAGTGGAGTTTGGAGTCAGACTGTTTGAGGGTGTGCACAGGTGTCTTTTTATACTGATAACAAGTTTAAACAGGTGCCATTACTACAGGTAATGAGTGGAGGAAAGAGGAGACTCTTAAAGAAGAAGTTACAGGTCTGTGAGAGCCAGAAATCTTGATTGTTTGTTTCTGACCAAATACTTATTTTCCACCATAATATGCAAATAAAATGTTAAAAAAACAGACAATGTGATTTTCTGGATTTTTTTTCTCAGTTTGTCTCCCATAGTTGAGGTCTACCTATGATGTAAATTACAGACGCCTCTCATCTTTTTAAGTGGTGGAACTTGCACTATTGCTGACTGACTAAATACTTTTTTGCCCCACTGTATGTGCATACCTGTGTCAATAAGCCATAAAATATATAGCAAGCAGATTTACCAAATAAATATTATAAAGTGCATGTGCAAACTTAATTAGTTGGTGGCAAAAAGGAGACCGAATAGAGATGCTGATAATAAATATTGGTGCAAACTATTGGCGCTAAATCCGGCCAGTATATAGTATAATAGTCATAGTGACCAGTGAGCTATAAAGCACCCAGCGGGCAAAAAAAAAATGCCCAAAAAAAACAAAATAAAAAAATCGGAGTAGAGGTCAAAAAGAAGCCACCTGGTATTACCTGCTGAATGGGATGAACGTCCTTGGGATGTGCCAAACCCCGACACACGTTTCGGCGTCTGCCTTCGTCCCCCTGGACGTATGGTGCAATCATAAGGACGGTGTGGAGGTAGCTCTCGATTCCCCTCCTCAGAGAATACATCCTTAAAATCTGAGATGAACTGTGGCAAAGCCTGAGAACTCAATCCGGCCAGCCGAGTACCCAGGCAATGTTCCTGACAAAACTCACTCCATCTAGTAGTCTGCCAGTCTAACACCGGGTTGTGTAATGTGAGCCATGGTAAACCGAGAACTACAGGCGACGGCAAACCTCCCAACACATAACAATCTAATGACTCAGAGTGCAATGCCCCTATTTGTAGGCTCACCCCACGGACGATCTGAGTGAAAGTCCCCTGGCTCAAAGGTGCAGAATCAAGGGAAATTATAGGTATGGGTCTAGACAACTCTTGAGTCTTAAGTCCATGTGCCTGAACAAACCCAGCATCAATTAAATTAAACCCTGCCCCAGAGTCCAGAAAGCCAGAGATATTGAGCCTACTTTCACCAAGACGAATCTCGGCTGGTAGGAAAAATTGAGGTTTACCTAAGGAGGAAATTAGTACACCCGAGTTGCCAACCTCCCCGCAACCCGGGCTCAATAGTTTTCCGGCGGTTGTCTTCTAGAAGGACACACATTCAGATAATGACCCCTTCTGCCACAAAAAAAACCATGCACCTCCCTTACGCCATACTACTGCAACCCCCTTAGAACGAGAAGCGCCACCCAACTGCATAGGTTCTCCTAGAGACTCAGATTCTGGTGAGTCCAAATCTGAATTACCTTTGAATAGCGGAGATTCATTGAGTCTCTGGTGCAGGCGGCGGTCCACACGGATCACAAGAGACATAGCTGCCTCCAGTGTAGTTGGTGTCTCCTGTAGAGCGAAGGCATCTTTTACTTTATCAGATAGGCCCTGATAAAATTGACTGCGGAGTGCAGGGTCATTCCACATTGTGTCAGTAGTCCATCTCCGAAACGCAGAGCAGTACTCCTCTACTGGCCGGTCTCCCTGTGTAAGATGGCGTAATGTGGACTCAGCGAGGGAGACGCAGTCAGGATCATCATACACTTGACCTAAGGCTCGAAAAAACTCCTCCACAGTCCACAACGGCAAAACGTCAGCGGGAAGTGAAAATGCCCAGGCCTGAGGGTCACCTTGTAGGAGCAATACTATAATTCCAACCCTCTGCTCCTCTGAATCTGAAGTGTGAGGACACTACCTAAAAGACAATTTACAGGCCTCCCTGAATGTAACAAATTTGTCACGCCCCCCAAAGAACCTGTCAGGTAACGCAATTTTAGGCTTTTAGGCTCCAGCGAAGCTTGTGGAGGTGTAGCAACCCCTGCAGTGGCCACTGGAGTGCGCTGTACAACCGCCGAGCGGAGGTCAGCCACCTCTAGACTGAGTTGCTGCATTTGTCCAGCTAAAGCAGCAATGGGGTCCATATTGGACCAAGAAAATTTTTAAGGTCAGTGATACTGTCACGCCGTTAACGGCGATAAAGGGGCAGGACGGCGTACTGGGAACCGCACCTGTCCCTGCCACTATAATGGGGCCCTGGCTTTCCCTTATCTCAGGGGTACCTATGATGGTTAGGAGACCTGAGCCGCCAGTGTATCACTGTCTCCTGTGCAGACCCTATCAGTGGCCCCCTCTCCCCCCAAGGGAGGTGGACTGCACAAGTATAACAATACAACAAATAACAGGGTATACAGACAAGGTAACTAAAAGTCTCAACCTCACCAAATTCTCACACAACCACAGAGGTAACACAGAGAAGGGAAGAGAAGGAATAAACTAGGAAGGAAAACAGGTTTAACATACAACCAAAACAGCAGACACCAATCTCTGTAAATAAACCTCCAACACCAATACTACGCTCCGTCAATCTCCAGCCAGGCAGTAGAACTGCTCACTGACAATAGCTGAAGTCAGGACTGAGTCTATATAGAGGATCACATTACAAAATTCACTTCAGCTGAGAGACCCAGCTCTCAGCAATAAGGTTAACTTCTGCACTGCTGGCACAAAGCAGCCAGGTCAGAATACAGGTTAAGAGCTTCCGTTCACTGTGTGTGAACGAGGCCCAGAGCGCTGCGGTTCTCTGGAACCTCTCTGTCGTGGTAGAGCCGTGACAGTTTCCTGTTCCTAGGGGCGGATCCCCTCTCTCAAGTGGGTGCTGTCATGGCTCTATAAAAGAGTAATCCGGTGTTTGACAACTATGAGAGACAGTTACCTTTCACAATTGGTTCAGGACTCAACAAGAAAGGGGGCACTGCTAGACCTAATATTAACCAACAGGCCAGACCACATATCAAATATAAGGGTTGGGGGTCACTTGGGGAATAGTGATCACAAAATAATAAGTTTTCATGTATCCTTTAATAAGATGTGTAGTAGAGGGGTTACAAGGACACTATACTTCAGAAGGGCAAATTTGAACGGATGAGAGATGATCTTAGTGCAATCAACTGGGACGATATCCTGAGACATAAAAATACACAAAGAAAATGGGAGACGTTTATTAGCATCCTGGATAGGACCTGTGCACAGTATATACCTTATGGGAATAAACATACTAGAAATAGGAGGAAACCAATATGGCTAAATAGAGCTGTAAGGGGCGCAATAAGTGACAAAAAGAAAGCATTTAGAGAATTAAAGGAAGTAGGTAGTGATGAGGCATTAAATAAATACAGAAAATTAAATAAATTCTGTAAAAAGCAAATCAAGGCAGCTAAGATTGAGACAGAGAGACTCATTGCCAGAGAGAGTAAAAATAATCCCAAAATAGTCTTTAACTATGTAAATAGTAAGAAACTAAAAAATGATAGTGTGTAACACTATTGTAGGAACTCTAGGATTCTGGTAGCGTGGGGCAATGAACAGACAGAGATGGGTTTCTTTAGTGCAAATAGTGTATTTGTACCACAGCAATAACACCCAAAACAATATACTGATAACCCGCAATGAAACAAGTCCCTTAACCATATACAGCAAATCGGAAGAGTTCTTAGGGCAGAGTCCTCGGCAAGGTGAGTGTGACAGGTAACGTGGTGCAGATCCAAAACACTGTTGGTGCAGAAAGAGTCAAATCCAGGTATGTAGTAAACACAGGGAAGTCCAGAACAAATTCTCAGGTTAATCCCAGGTGTGGCATGAACACGGGTAAGTCCAGAAACAAGTTCTCAAGTTGACCTCAGTTGTGGCATAAACAGGGGTAAGTCCAGAACAAGTTCACATTAAGTATACTGGTGTAAATTCCAGTAGCTCCCACCGGGGGGGAGTAAATGAAGGATTAAGTAGCAAAAACACAGTCCAGCAACATAGTTCCAAAACACAGTTCAAAAACAGAGTTTTCTTACCAGGAGGAGTGAACCAAGGGTTAAGTTCCAAAGCCAACAGACTGAGAGTGTAGCTTACATAGGCAGAGAATGTTCAGAGCCACGGGTAGAAGCACAGTAGAACAAGCAGCTGAGCTGAAGAGGAAACGGAAGCAGAATACTCCAGCAAAGAGGCTGACACCTGAGCCGGGTTTTAAACAAATGAACAGGAAGTAGGGCAGACAAAAACAGCAAACTCCATCTTAACAAAGGGCAAAATCATTCACAAGGTGACTTGGAAAACCCGGAAAACTGACATAGTGTTGGCCCCCTTAAAAATAGTCTGGGTGAAATGGTGGAAATTGATGAGGAAAAAGCCAATATGCTAAATGACTTTTTTTATCAGTATTTACACAAGAAAATTCCATGGCAGACAATATGATCAGTGATAACAAAAATTCCCCAATAAGTGTCACCTGCTTAACCCAGCAGGAAGTACGGCAGCTCTAAAAAATCACTAAAATTGACAAATCTCAAGGCCCGGAAGGGACACACCCTTGAGTACTGCAGGAATTAAATACACTCATTGATAGACTATTGTTTTTAATCTTTAAAGAGTCCATAATAACAGGGTCTGTACCACAGGACAATAAGGGGATAAAAACTGAACTCGGAAATTATAGGCCAGTAAGCTTAACCTCTACTGTGGGTAAAATCCTGGAAGGCCTGCTAAGGGATGCTATACTGGAGTATCTGAAGAGGAATAACCTCATGACCCAATACCAACATGGGTTTACTAGGGACCATTCCTGTCAGACTAATCTGATCAATTTCTATGAAGAGGTAAGATCCGGACAGGACAAAGGGAACCCAGTGGACGTAGTGTATATGGACTTTTCAAAAGCTTTTGATACTGTGTCACACAAAATGTTGATACATAATATAAGAATAATGGGGATAGGGGAAAATATGTGTAAGTGGGTTAAGAGCTGGCTCAGGGATAGGAAACAAAGGGTGGATATTAATGGAGCACACTCGGACTGGGTCACGGTTAGCAGTGGGGTACCACAGGGGTCAGTATTGGGCCCTCTTCTTTTTAACATATTTATTAATGATCTTGTAGGGGGCATACAGCGTGGAATTTCAATATTTGCAGATGACACTAAACTCTGCAGGGTAATCAATACAGAGGAGGATAATTTTATATTACAGGATGATATATGTAAACTAGAAGCTTGGGCTGATAAATGGCAAATGAGCTTTAATGGGGATAAATGTAAGGTCATGCACTTGGGTAGAAGTAATAAGATGTATAACTATGTGCTTAATTCTAAAACTCTGGGCAAAACCGTCAATGAAAAAGACCTGGGTGTATGGGTGGATGACAAACTCATATTCAGTGGCCAGTGTCAGGCAGCTGCTACAAAGGCAAATAAAATAATGGGATGCATTAAAAGAGGCATAGATGCTCATGAGGAGAACATAATTTTACCTCTATACAAGTCACTAGTTCGACCACACTTAGAATATTGTGTACAGTTCTGGTCTCTGGTGTATAAGAAAGACATAGCTGAACTGGAGCGGGTGCAGAGAAGAGCGACCAAGGTTATTAGAGGACTGGGGGGTCTGCAATACCAAGATAGGTTATTACACTTGGGGCTATTTAGTTTGGAAAAACGAAGGCTAAGGGGTGATCTTATGTTAATGTATAAATATATGAGGGGACAGTACAAAGACCTTTCTGATGATCTTTTTAATCATAGACCTGAGACAGGGACAAGGGGGCATCCTCTACGTCTGGATGAAAGGTTTAAGCATAATAACAGACGCGGATTCTTTACTGTAAGAGCAGTGAGACTATGGAACTCTCTGCAGTATGATGTTGTAATGAGTGATTCATTACTTAAATTTAAGAGGGGACTGGATGCCTTTCTTGAAAAGTATAATGTTACAGGGTATATACTGTATACTAGATTCCTTGTTAGGGTGTTGATCCAGGGAACTAGTCTGATTGCCGTATGTAGAGTCGGGAAGGAATTTTTTTTCCCCAGTGTGGAGCTTACTCTTTGCCACATGAGGTTTTTTGCCTTCCTCTGGATCAACATGTTAGGGCATGTTAGGTTAGGCTATGGATTGAACTAGATGGACTTAAAGTCTTCCTTCAACCTTAATAACTATGTTACTATGATCTCTGTGTCCTGTGTAAGAACTATGGAGATCGCGCTATTCTTCTGTATAATGGGGCACGGTGCTGGGGCCTGAATATGAGACCTTGTCTGATCTCTGTGTCCTGTGTAAGAACTATGGAGATAACGCTATTCTTCTGTATAATGGGGCATGGTGCTGGGGTCTGAATATGAGACCTTGTCTGATCTCTGTGTCCTGTGTAAGAACTATGGAGATCGCGCTATTCTTCTGTATAATGGGGCATGGTGCTGGGGCCTGAATATGAGACCTTGTCTGATCTCTGTGTCCTGTGTAAGAACTATGGAGATAACGCTATTCTTCTGTATAATGGGGCATGGTGCTGGGGTCTGAATATGAGACCTTGTCTGATCTCTGTGTCCTGTGTAAGAACTATGGAGATAGCGCTATTCTTCTGTATAATGGGGCATGGCGCTGGGGCCTGAATATGAGACCTTGTCTGATCTCTGTGTCCTGTGTAAGAACTATGGAGATAACGCTATTCTTCTGTATAATGGGGCATGGTGCTGGGGTCTGAATATGAGACCTTGTCTAATCTCTGTGTCCTGTGTAAGAACTATGGAGATCGCGCTATTCCTCTGTATAATGGGGCATGGTGCTGGGGCCTGAATATGAGACCTTGTCTGATCTCTGTGTCCTGTGTAAGAACTATGGAGATAGCGCTATTCTTCTGTATAATGGGGCATGGCGCTGGGGGTCTAATATTCCTGTACAGGGGTCTCTGGAGAGATAATCTCACCCCAGCCTTCTGGATTGGGGGGAGGGAAAAGGGATTGGGGACATTTTACTGTAATAAAAGTGTTTTGTTTTCCCCTTTTTGTCTGTAGGAGGTAAAGAGCCGTGGCTGAAGATGCTTTATCTCCAGAAGGCTACAGAGGAGGGAGCATTGGCAACTCTGAATGTCCACATCTATTCTGGGACTGGGAGTTAGGAAAAGGGGCAGGAGGACATTTTTGGATTTGTTTTCGGGGTCGGGGGCAAGAGATGTAATATTTGTCCATATAGTATAAATATATGAATACAGTTACCGTAGGTCCTGGAATATTTGGACAGTGACTGAATCTTCGTGATTTCAGCTCTGCAGGCCACTAATTTCGATTTATAATGCAACAACTGAGATACAGTTGAAGTGGCAACTTTCAGGTTTAATTAAAGAGGTTGAAAAAAAAATATCCTGTGGAACGTTTAGGAATTTTTCTACAAATTCTCATTTCAGGGGCTCACAAGTAATTGGTCAAATTATCTTTACCATAAATAAAATGTTCATGTTTAATACTTTGTAGCTAATCAGATGTAGCCCCATAGTTTGTAAGCTTGCGAGCAGGGCCCTCACTCCTCCTGGTATCTGTTTTGAACTGTATTTCTGTTATGCTGTAATGTCTATTGTCTGTACAAGTCCCCTCTATAATTTGTAAAGCGCTGCGGAATATGTTGGCGCTATATAAATAAAATTATTATTATTATTATTATTAGCCTGGCATCTGACTAAAATGGCTGTGTGAATACTGAGCTCCCTCTCACCCAGAGCCAGGTTAGCAACGTATGCATTCATTCTACTTTTTATGGCTCATCCCTCACATGTAACACCCTCCATGATGACCCGAGGTAGAAGAAATCAGGAGAACCAAGGAAAGCTGGAGTTTTACTTCACAGAAGCCCGGAGCAGCAAGGAAGGCACTGAGACCTCCATTAACAGCCAGATCTCCACGGACGGTGTATTGGACACCTCCAGCGGAGTTGCGCTCTCCACCCGCAGCGAGTATGGGATCCATGGGTCTCTCCCTGCAGCAAAATCACTCACCAGGTTCAAGATATAGTCCCCTGGCAGACATGGAGGAGGATGTAGTCCCGTCGAGGAGGCGGAGGGATATTTCCTCTCCCACAGTTAACCAAGCTGCACACAGCCAGAGACTAGGTGAGGAGCTGCAAGTGTCAGCAGGGGAATCAGCCAGCTCTGCTACATCCAGTACTACACTTGAACTGGCACAGTTCAACACGGTTATACTGTGATCAATGACATTATACACTGGAGCTCTGTATATAGCGTCAGTGTAAAGGTAATACAGTGATCACTGGTGACATTGTACACAGGACCGCAGTATATAGTATAAAGTGTATAGTGTCAGTGTACAGGTAACATACTGAATCACCAGTGATGTCTCTAGGTGAAGTCCTTCATCTTTGCTTTTCATCTTCACCTGGCACAGACCACCATCACTTCTTCCAGCCAGGGCTCATCTCTGCAGGAAATAACACAGTTAGCTAGAGCACCACTTGCAGAACACATTACTTAATTTTTCCCAACTTCTAAACTACACCAGACGAAGAAAAAAAGGCGACATAGTGTCGCTCTGCACAGTAACAGGACCGCCTCCCACATTTAAAACATTATCTTCAAAAAATAAAATATATACATCACTGCAATAATAATATTCCTTAATTAGCCCTTATGGTAATAATATCATCCATCCTGGCCCCGTGTGTTTCATTCCTGGTTCCAGCCATATGTTCTCCCATCCTGCCCTCATGAGCATCCATTCTGCCCACATGTGATGTCCCATCCTGCCCCATCTGTCCTGTGATCCTGCCCCATCTGTTCCGTGATCCTGCCACATCTGTCCTATGATCCTGTCTCCATCCTGCCCTGTGTCTCCATGCTTCCCCCTGTGTCTCCATTCTTCTCCCTGTGTCTCCCATCCTGCCCCTGTGTCTCCCATCCTGCTCCCATGTCTCCCATCCTGCCCTGTGTCTCCCATCCTGGCCCCGTGTCTCCCATCCTGCCCCATATGTCTCCATCCTGCCCCCATTTCTCCCATCCTGCCCCCTGTGTCTCCCATCCTGCCCCATATGTCTCCATCCTGTCCCCATTTCTCCCATCCTGTCCCTGTGTCTCCCATCCTGCCCCATCTGTCTCCATCCTGCTCCCATTTCTCCTATCCTGCCCTCTATCTCCCATCCTGCCCCATTTCTCCATCCTGCCCTGTGTATCCATACTTCCCCCTCTATCTCTATTCTTCCCCCGTGTCTCCATTTTTCCCCGTGTCTCCCATCCCCGTGTCTCCTTTCTTCCCAGTGTCTCCATTCTTCCCACTGTGTCTCCATTCTTCCCCCTGTGTCTCTCGTCCTGCCCCGTGCCGCTTTCAATAAAAATAAACCTTTTTCCTCACCTGGCCGCGTTCCTGCGGCGATGCTCCCTCCATGCAGTTCAAGCGTGCACTTGCCGGCGAATGACAATGACGTCAGCTGCCAGCCTCCGATTGGCTAGCGGTTTTTAACTATTGCCGTGCGGGCCCAGACGCAGGTTCAGTTATTGCACCGGCAAAAGCCTGCCACTGGGGTCTGATGAGCAGAAGAGACAGGGACCGATGTGGGGCCCCTCTGCTCATCGGGCCCCATACGCTAGTCAGGGCAGTGATGCCGATGGCGGCCCTGTTCAAAAGATTTGTCCCCCAGAATTAAGACTCTATAGAAATAAAGGGAGAAAATGGGCGTCTGTGTGTTGAATGTAAAACGACAGTTGCTGCCCAAAAGGTCCTAAAGATTTAGAGGGACAGCACCCAAAGAGTCGCTCTTAAAGGGGACAGCAACCATAGAGACGCTAAGGTGGGGCAACCAGATAAGTTGCTCTAACATCTGTAATTATAGCAGCGGCTGTTGCAGAAGTAACTGGGGCCTCATTTATGAGAATTGCCTCATAGTAAGATCGTTCTAGTTACCTATAGCAACCAGAGTGCAGCTTTCAGCACTGAAGCTGCTGAGGTAAAGTGAAAGCTGAGCTCTGATTGGTTGCTATGCACAACTAGAACAGTCTGACTGGGAGGCAGTCACACATTTTCTGCTTTATATATATAGATTCACCTATTAGATCTCTAATCACCTTCAAAAAATTTTTTTACAATACACCTAGGCTAGGCAGCTTTCAAGAACAAATGCATAAAAAAAAAGGGAAAAAAGCTATTGCCGTAAAAATGTATACACTTTATTAGGGAATTTATTTAAAATACATATCTCAAATGTTATGGCAAGTAACAAAGAACAATAAAAACTGTGAAGACACATAGTACAAAATGAAAGTAGGCCTGACTCATGTGGTAAAATGTGCCAAGGGTTAGATTTGTCTAAAGGAGCCACAATAGAAAAATAGCAGAAAAATATATATAACACAATAAGTTGCTGAAATTTATATTAGAAAGGGCTGAAGCCTCTTTAAATGGTCAAAAAAGACCTGTGAGATAAATTTACAATAGCATGTCAAATGATTGCGGATGTATAAAGTGTCTCGAAGGGGTGGTCTCGAAAAAGCTGTACGCGAAACGCGCGTCGGGGACTCTGGCCTGAACTACAGAGGTAATGTGTCTTTGCCACTAGTGCTTCATTTATCCAGCTGGGTTATCTATAGCCACTTTATTCCCTATGTTTGCCTCCTATAGCTGCTAGTCAGCCTTGCTACCTGTTTTTTTCTCTTGCACTTGCACTGAGACACTTTATACATCCGCAATCATTTGACATGCTATTGTAAATTTATCTCACAGGTCTATTTTGACCATTTAAAGAGGCTTCTGCCCTTTCTAATATAAATTTCAGCAACTTATTGTGTTATATATATTTTTCTGCGATTTTTCTATTGTGGCTCCTTTAGACCAATCTAACCCGTGGCACATTTTACCACATGAGTCAGGCCTACTTTCATTTTGTACTATGTGTCTTCACAGTTTTTATTGTTCTTTGTTACTTGCTATAACATTTTAGATATGTATTTTAAATAAATTCCCTAATAAAGTGTATAAAATTTTTAAGGCAATAGCTTTTTTCCCTTTTTTTGATGCATTAGATCTCTAATCAGTGTGGTGTGATTGCTTAAGAGTCATAACACTAAGGCTGGTTTCACATTTGCGTTTAAAAACGCAGCGTTTTAAAAGCATCCACAAGAGGTGGAAAAAACGCATATAAACGCGTACAAACGCAGCGTTTTTTAGACGCATGCGTTAACGCATGCGGTTAAAAAAACGCCACGTTTGTATGCGTTTACATGCGTTTTTTCCTGCGTTTGCGTTTTTGGTGCGCATGATGAGAAATTTCACAAGAGAAAAATAAAGATAACCAGACACCACCAATGAGACTAAAGAGGGTGTATATGTTGGGATCTCTATATATAGACCCTAGGGCTACTGAAATTTTAACAGTTTGCTACTGTATCCTGTGTCATGATGGATCTTCGCATGGAGAGCTTTTATTTCAAACTGGATTTCAGCTTCAAGCTTTTTCTTGCCTGTGCTTTTGCTTGGGAGCAAGACAGAAATCGTGAAAGATGGAGGAGACAACGTAGGCGTTTTTGGAGGCACCCCATTATAGAAGTACGTGAGAGCCGTGGAGCCTATCACAGGCTCTATGCCGAGCTAAATGCCAACCCGGAGAAAATTCATGAATATACAAGGATGCCGCAAGACTCATTTCGGGATTTGCTTGCTCGTATCCAAGGAACCATACGGAGACAGGACACCCAGCTCCGTAGAGCGATTACACCGGAGGAACGTCTGCTAGTTACATTAAGGTACGTTACAAATCTAAACCCAATGACAGTCCAAATTTTTTGTTTTCACACATGTATGTTTTGGCTATTTACCTATCTTTCTTTAGCGTAAACACACCATAAATAAAATAGATTGTAATTTTTTTTGTTTATGTTTTTCTTACAGATTTCTGGCAACCGGAGAGAGTATATCATCCCTCCACTTTCAGTACCGGCTTGGAATATCCACCTTGTCCGGAATAGTTGCGGACACCTGCCGGGCTTTGTGGAATGTACTCCGGGATGAGTTTATACCCCTACCCACCACGGACATGTGGCTTGAAATAGCTGAAAAATTCAGGAGTGTGTGTGATTTCCCCAACTGTTTAGGAGCGGTGGATGGAAAGCACATCCGCATTATCAAACCTGCCAGAAGAGGATCGGAGTTTTTTAACTATAAAAAATATTTTTCTGTTGTGCTCATGGCAATAGCTGATGTGGACTGTCACTTCATTGCCGTGGACATTGGAGCTTTTGGCCGTGGCAACGATTCCCAGATTTTCAAGAACTCAGATTTGGGCCGGCGTGTGTATGGCAAAAATTTAAATTTTCCCCCGCCACAACCTCTCCCCAACACTCAAGGTCCACCTCCGCCATTCGTTATGGTTGAGGATGAGGCCTTCCAGATGTGTGAAAACCTACTGATGCCATATTCCAGACGGAAATTGAAAAACACTAGAAGGATCTTTAACTACAGACTGACCAGGGCCCGAAGAACAGTAGAGTGTTCCTTTGGCATTCTGGTCGCTGAATGGCGCATTTTTGCATCAGCCATAAATCTAAAAGTGGAAACAGTCGACGAGGTGGTCAAAGCCTGTGTGGTTCTCCACAATTACATAATGACTAAGGAGCGACCCAACATTGAACTGGATGAACCAGTTGCACACCCACTGCCCGAATTCCAGTATCACCCGCTGCGGTCAACTGCAGCCGTTGGTCACATGCGGGACCAATTTGCTGCCTTTTTTTATTCAGATATTGGACGTGTGTCATGGCAGGACAATGTTCTGTAAATGTCCTGTTGTAATTATATCTGTACCAGTAATTTTCTACAATGATAATAATATTTCTCATTAATAAACTTTAGTTTTGTTTGTGTTGACCATCTCTCCTATCTTTTTCCTCTCCAAACCAAGGTTGTCCTAAAACTGGCAGTATTTGATCTGTCTTTAATATCATTTTTTGTAATCCAAAACCAGGAGTGGGTGATAAAGGCAGAGGTGCTAGTTATTATGTTAATATCATAATTTACCTCTAATTGTTCAACTCCTTGTTTTGGTTTACAAATACTGATATAAAACACTGGCCACATACTGCTAGTAATGGCAGCCATGTTGCTTTATTGGTAAGCTTGTTGACGTCATTGCGTCATGATTGTCTTCTCCTGTATCCATTGTACACAAATCGAAGAGACAATCACTGTCACACTATCTATACTCATCAAGTCAGGTGTCAGAAATAATGAATTCATGATAAACATATACAGGCTCATGAATTCACTATTTCTGACACCTGGGCAAGTGAGCATAGATATGTAGCATGTGGCAACCATTGTCCCCTCAATTTGTGTGTAATAGATTATGTATAAAGAAGAGAAAATGGTGGTTATACAAGGTAGTTATCTACTCAACAGGTCAGGTGTCATAACTAATGAGTTTTTTGACACCTGACCTGTTCAGTTGAGGTCTGCACTGTATTTCCACCATTTTCTCTTCAGACTGCCACACTAAGCACAGACAAAAAGAGATTATGGAGATACATGTAATATTTTTTGGCCCACCTCATATCTGTATACTAAAGACACACAAAGCTGCAGTCTTTTTATTTTTAACTACTGGAGATATGATGTAGGCTAAAAAGTGTGTAACGACTTTTCTTGGCGCACGGTGTGTGTTGCCGGCGGCGATAGACACAATAAACCAAACATAATTGTGGCAAATCAAACTTTTTTTATTTGGTTAACAACTGAAAAAAATTATTTTTTACTGCGTCGGCTTGGGGTAGAGTGATGTAAACGGGGGGTGTGAAGAACTGAGGCCTGGCTAACCGTGGACGACGCAGAGGTGGCAGGAGAAGGGGCAATGAAACTAGAAGGGTCTGGAAGTTCAGGGATGGGGCTTGACACATGAGAGGCTTGAGACGCACTGGAAGGGTGAGACAAAACTGACATTACAGACACATTGGTAGGTGAAGGGGGAGGAATGCCAAGAGTCCTCTGTTTTTTTTTTCTGTTTTTTTTTGGGGGGTTTGCCTGGTTGGGGGACGTCTTGGTGGGCTCATATGCCGTGGCGTGGTGGCGGGTGACCTGTCATGGTCCGGCTGCACTGTGTCACAGTCCATAGCGATTGTCGAGCGGACGGCCATGCCAGGGTCCTGCTGCATCGTGGTGGGGGTGGTACGTAAAGGCATGCCAGGGTCCTGCTGCATCGTGGTGGGGGCGGTCCGCAAAGCCATGCCATGGTCCTGCTGCATCGTAGTGGGGGCGGTGTTGTGAATTCCGCTCTTGGGCTCCCTCCGGTGGTTGTAAGTGGCACTTTTGTGAGTTCTGCTCTTGGGCTCCCTCTTGTGGTTTCTAGTGGTGTGGCTGCTCCTTGGAGTTGGCTGTCTTCAGCTGCTTCCACTGATCGTCTCTGCTCTGCTATTTATGTCTGCTCTGTCCTTCAGCTGGTGCCACTTGTAAATGGTTCCTGGTTGGATTCACATCTCTTTGGATTTCCCTGTTATCCTGACCAGTTCAGCTAAGCTAAGTTTTTGCTTGCTCTTTTCTGTTCACAGATTGTGGACTTATCCGTTCTGTGTTTTCTATGTTTATCCAGCGTTATCAGTATGAATTAATTCTGTCTTGCTGGAAGCTCTGGGAAGCAGATTTACCCTCCACACCTTTAGTCAGGTGTGGAGATTTTTAGTAAACTCTGCGTGGATTTTTGTAGAGTTTTAATACTGACCGCACAGTATCCTTTCCTGTCCTATCTATCAAGCTAGACTGGCCTCCTATGCTAAAATCTGATTTAATTTCTGTGTATGTTATTTTCCCCTCCTCTCACCGTCAATATTTGTGGGGGGCTATCTTTCCTTTGGGGATTTTCTCTGAGGCAAGATAGGTTTCCTGTTTCCATCTTTAGGGGAAGATAGATCTTAGGCTGTGCCGAGGGGTCTAGGGAGCGTCAGGTACCCCCCACGGCTATTTTTAGTTGCGCTGCTAGGTTCAGGGTTTGCGGTCAGTACAGATACCACCTCCTTCAGAGCTTGTCTCATGTTGTTCCTAAACCACCAGATCATAACAGGGCGGTCCGCAAAGCCATGCCAGGGTCCTGCTGCATCGTGGTGGGGGCGGTCCGGAAAGCCATGCCAGGGTCCTGCTGCATCGTGGTGGGGGCGTTCCGGAAAGCCATGCCAGGGTCCTGCTGCATCGTGGTGGGGGTGGTCCGGAAAGCCATGCCAGGGTCCTGCTGCATCGTGGTGTCAGTGGAGGAGGTCCAAGCAGGAGCAGCAGTTGTCATCGTGGTGGCGGTGGGATGTCCAACTGCACTCGTCATGGTGCTGGCGCTGTAGTGGAGTCCTCCTGTGGAAGGAATAGAGGTGGCCGTGCAGTGGTATGCAGCAGAGGTCGGCATTGAGGTTAATCGTGATAGTGAAGGCACAGTTGGATATGCCGCCACTGTCTGCTGGAAATACCGACTCTGCTGCATAGCCTGCACGTAAGCAGCATTGCAGGCCTGCATGACACTCAGCTGGAGATCAGGAGTAAGGTGCTCCGACATGCCCTGCTCAATTTGGTTAAAAAAATGATGAGCTGGCCTCTGGAGGTCGGCTTTCACTTCATCAAGGCTTTTGGTGACCTCCTGGATACGGACATTCAAGAGGTTATGTGAAACATCCATTCGGTCACCTAAAGCCTTGATTGCTTTGTGTAAACCGAGCTCAAGTGCAAAAACTCGGGCATGAGTGACCTGTCCGAAGCCCTCTGCCGCTGCCGGGATGAGCCCCAAAAAAGGGGGCAGTGGAAGAGGACTGCGAAAGGGGAAGACCTGATGGACCAGCTCCCTGGTCTCCAGTTAGTGTGGAAGGCCCACCTGCTGCTGCGCTGCTGGATGGCTGGGACGGGTCCGTGGCTGTCGGATGAAGGACCGCTCCAGAACCTGGGCCGACAGTCATGCTGTATGTGCTGTGAAAAAAGGAAAAAGAAAATTAATACCAAAAATTAACCAGACGCAAAATCCTGTGGAATTTAAAAATACAGATTATGGCAATACACCACAACCTAATGCACATGATAAATACTTACGTTCTCTGGGCAAGGACCGGTCTTAGAAATGACAGAACTCGATGGTATTTGTATTGTCTGATCCTTGCTCCTGAACCACTGGGAACACGATTCTCTTCACGCAGGTCATTGTTGAAGCTGTCCTTCATCGAACGCCAACGTGTTTTTACTTTGTCCACTGTTAAAAAAAAAACCTTATGGTCAGAAAATGGACTTTTTGCCGTGCTCATCCAACTGTGTGTGATGAGAGAAACTCCGTAGAGTTTCTTTCATCACACAGAGTCGAGTGAGCACGGCCAAGGTCTCTGCTGCTTCACACTGCAGTGCAATACTTACCAAATGCAGTTCGGACCCGTGTCGTGGCATTATCCCAGCCATCCCACATCGCTTGGGCCACCTCATTCCACAACCGCCGGATCGTGGTGTTGTTCGAGTGCAGTGGATCCCGGCTGTCCCACAATGGGACTCTCTCCTGGACCAGGGTGATAAGTAGGTCATTGTCTATCAGGTTATGGTCCAGTTGTGAAACCTAAAAAATAAAGAAAGTCATTAAAGTTTGCTTAATTACGTAAGGAAGATTCAAGAATATTACACTGAGGACAGTCAGCCTTGTATACGTACCCGCTGCCGTCTTTCCACCGGACCTTGACTCCGCTGCTCCTGCCCTGTCTGTGCCGCAGTAGAAGAGCTCTAAAAAAAATGAAAAATCAAATTGTCACATATGTCGATGTGACAGTGAATACTTACCAATCTGACGAGGCAAATACTCACCTCACTGACATGCTCCACTTCCGACTGTCGTGGCTGAAACTCCTCACCAGATGAAGAATCCGAAGACGACATTCTGATGCATGTTGAAAGAAAAAAATGGCAGAAATTAGGACATGTAGAGACAGAAAATAGAAAATAAAGGCATTGGCTAGGATATACTCACATTGTTCAGGGTCTTGTCCTCCAAGATATGGCCTGTCCGTGTCTCTTCAGCTTCAGAGTCTGGTGGGAAGTGACCTGCAACTGTCCACACCCTCCCTTTTATCATCTTGATGGTGGGGGGTGGCTTATCAGTGTCTAGACATTGTTATCTTAATTGAAACGCATGCGTTCAAAAACGCAACAAAACGCATGCGCTAAAAAACGCATGCGTTTACATAGACAGCAATACGTTTTTTTTACGCAATCGAACGTATGCGTTTTTTTGTGGCAAAAAAACACCTCTCGAAATTACTACATGTTGCATTTCCGCACCAAAACGCAAGCATCGAAAAAACGCATGCGTTTATATGTATTAAAACACAGCGGCAAAAAATGCAAATGTGAAACCAGCCTAAGAACTGGTTTTTAAAATGCTGCCCCAAAAACGACCTTCTATGGGCCAAGTTAATCCAAAAGCTAAGAAAGTGAACCTTCTCAAACAGCTGAGACAAGTGAACAATGTGAGTCCTGGCTTGAAAAGAAATGGATGAGACAGGCTGAATCAAAGCATGCAGAAACATCAGAGCAATGGGAATGTCAGGCAGGCTGACTTGAGTTTGGAAGTTAGGTCACATCTGAAAGTCATAATAAGCAAAATGGACCTAATATGAGAACATTGTTCAGCAAAAAAGGTTTAACTTTAAATCACATGGAATGTGGTGGTCAAAAGGAAATGTCAGTTTGCCATCTTTAACTCTACCTCCTAAACCACTTTTCTCATACATGGCGGGAACTCATGAGTCTAAGCCTTTACTGCAAATTATTAGGAGATACAATTCATCTTTCCAGATGACATCCTCTGGTACTACAGCTGGACTCGAGGAAGCTGCATTTATGCCGACTGTAGCAAATCAAGACTCAATATTTTTTACAAATTTACTGTTTGGGAGATGAACAGATACAAGCTGATTGACCTTGTGAAGTTATACCTGAGACAAAAAGATTTTGTTTTGAATTTGCAAAAATTTTTCCAGCAAAACAATCAGTTAGTAAACCTTTATAAAACAGCCTTATAAAGAATGTCAAGTGCGGAATATCAGGGTGTAATAAGAGCAGACAAGACACCGGCTGGTGACACAAAAGGAGATTTACTTCTCCCGGGGTTAATAAAGTAGCTATTGTAATGGTTGGACGGGACTTTCTAAGCCAAGATATAATTATTCAGTGATGTAGAGAACATGTTCAGCGTATTACAGAAACACATAGATCATATGATGCTCTGCAATATCCTATAATATTGTGGAATGGCCAAGATGGCGATCACTATAATCTAACGCAGACTGATCCCAACACTGCGAGGCCAACCAATAAACCAACCAATAAAATATCAGCTATGAACTTCTACACCTACCAAATAATGATCAGACAGCAATGGAGGCAACTTTCTCTTCAATGTATAGTAGATCTGTATGCCAAGGTGGAGAGCGAGCGTCTTCTGTACATACAACTGAACCAACAAACACTTACAGGGAGGCCATGCCAAAAGCGTGGTCTGATGGAGGATGGTCCACACTGGGACCTGACATTGCAGGAGACGTCCCTCACTCGCTTTCCACATCATCTTCTAACCTGCTCCCTATAATAACTACAACCTGTGCACCTTCCAATCCCCGGGCTCTGTGGGACAAATACACAGAATATCCTAGAGAAGATCTTCATAGAGAGCGCAGGAGAGGTAATCCGGACTTAGACATCAATGTCACTGCCGACAGATTCACCAAAGTCTTCCTAACTCTAGAAGAAAGGAGCCGATGTATCAGTAGTGACCGTCTAATAGCATCAGGTTACCGGCACCAGCTCCACCAGCCTTTGTGTTATGGGCAGAGATATTCTTGGAGAAAAGCCAGGATTTGGGAAAGATGAGAGGATTTGTCCCAGTAAATAAGCCTCTTCTGGTTGATGACCACAGATCGGGGGATTTGGCAATTATGGCTCAGATTCCAGGTGGGAATAGGAGACTGTTTTCCTTGATGCCCCAGGAGGTTCCGGTAAAACATTCTTATTAATTCACAAAAAAACAAAAGAGAAACACGGCACTGCTCCCATATAAAACATTAGAGTCTAAAGGAACCACTGCTGTGTGCCGCTGCTGGGTCTGAAATGCCGAGAGGACACCGGGTGCACTAATCAGGACAACGCATAAATCCAGCAAGAAAAAAGAAAGTGCACTCACCGGTCCTTCAAAGTAGTATGTATTTAATCAGAACATGTGCAGGGAACTTACATGAGAACGTGGAATGACGGACGGACCACTGAGATTCTGATAGTCTAGTTTTTAGTTCTTCTTTTGTTTTAGCAAGGTCCAATTTGGTGCTTTCATAATTAGCCATATTGTGTTGGAGAACCAAAGATAACAAGTCCTGGGAGCATTTTAACAAAATATCTTCCCACGCTTTGGAAAAATGGATATTATCCTGGAACTGCGACATTTCTTTCCACACTCTAAGACATCGAGGAACCCTGCCGCAGTCAGAGTATGACTGAAAGGAATTGTTGGTCCAAAAAAGGTTGACTTCACGTTCGGCAATATTAAACAACTTGAACTCCAGTGATTTCGTGCTCAAAGAAAAAATATCACACTCAGAGAAATACGAGGCCACGTTCTCCCGGCCTGCTAGAAGTTCCACTGATAAAGGTAAGGCATCAGACTCCATAACGAAAAAATGCAGCAGGTGAAAAATCACCGCTTGGCAACTAATGAAGCAGGTGGGACCGACACAGACAAGGAGCGTGCTCAGTGTGAATGAAACCAGTCCAGAAGAGCACAAAAAATAAAAGAGAAACACGGCACTGCTCCCATATAAAACATTAAGAGTCTAAAGGAACCACTGCTGGTTAACTCATACTCTGACTGCGGCAGGGTTCCTCGAGGTCTTAGAGTGTGGAAAGAAATGTGGAAAGACTATCAGAATCTCAGTGGTCCGTCCGTCATTCCACGTTCTCCTGTAAGTTCCCTGCACATGTTCTGATTAAAGGCATACTACTTTGAAGGACCGGTGAGTGCACTTTCTTTTTTCTTTTTCCTTGCTGGATTCTTCATTAATTTGCTGCTCTCAGAAATTCCCTCCATCAATAACATTGCTCCGGCCGCTGCATCGTCTGGGGTTGTGGCCGCTCTCTTAGATGGAGGCGCACGGCTCAGTCAGCACTAGGATCACCCCTGAATCTAGCGCTCTTGGAATCTCCCGTCTGTAATATAACTAAGGTCTATGAAAGATCTGGGGGGATCCAATCACTTAATGGGGGGAATTGTTCTACTGTTTGCAACGTTACCTGTTCTTAAAGGAGCAGCACCGGCAGACGGGCTGAATACTTGTCAGCACAGCAGAGTCCTGCATACACTGAGGGCCCTGATCATGTGACCCCTGACTCCTCCCTCCTGTGACCTCATCACAGGTCCTGTGCGCACAGAAAAGCCATATATGTGGAGTGCGGCTCTGCGGGTGGAGGTAGGTGCTGGTGACTCCCCATTACTAGGTGTGGGGGACATTAACCCCTTCAGCACTGAGGCACTTTTGGGGTCTCTGTGTGGTGTGAACAGTGATGTAACGCAGAGGCGTAGCTAGGGTTTTGGTTCGGGGGGGCGAAGCTTCTGAGTGGGCCCCTAACCCGGTAACCTTGATTACAACTGGATGACGCCCCCTAATAGTGGAGGAGAACCTCAGCAGATGACCGCCCTGTTACTGAACATAAAGACCGTGATATAACCGCCATATGGTCAGTGGTAGATCCCAGTCCTACAGAACATATAAGAGATCACAGCACAGTTACAGATGGTGACTTACCGCTGACGTTCTTTCTGATGGAATCGTTCACTTTTCCCGTCTTTTCCATCTGGCCCAGACCGACATGACGACTTCTCCAGCCAGGACTCGACAGAAGAATACAACAAAGACACATTTCACATCTTTTATTTTCAGCCCTATCACCATCACAAATTATAGGCCAGTAAGTCTAACCTCTATTGTTGGTAAAATATTTGAAGGGTTTCTGAGGGATGTTATTCTGGATTATCTCAATGAGAATAACTGTTTAACTCCATATCAGCATGGGTTTATGAGAAATCGCTCCTGTCAAACCAATCTAATCAGTTTTTATGAAGAGGTAAGCTATAGGCTGGACCACGGTGAGTCATTGGACGTGGTATATCTCGATTTTTCCAAAGCGTTTGATACCGTGCCGCACAAGAGGTTGGTACACAAAATGAGAATGCTTGGTCTGGGGGAAAATGTGTGTAAATGGGTTAGTAACTGGCTTAGTGATAGAAAGCAGAGGGTGGTTATAAATGGTATAGTCTCTAACTGGGTCGCTGTGACCAGTGGGGTACCGCAGGGGTCAGTATTGGGACCTGTTCTCTTCAACATATTCATTAATGATCTGGTAGAAGGTTTACACAGTAAAATATCGATATTTGCAGATGATACAAAACTATGTAAAGCAGTTAATACAAGAGAAGATAGTATTCTGCTACAGATGGATCTGGATAAGATGGAAACTTGGGCTGAAAGGTGGCAGATGAGGTTTAACAATGATAAATGTAAGGTTATACACATGGGAAGAAGGAATCCATGTCACCATTACACACTGAATGGGAAACCACTGGGTAAATCTGACAGGGAGAAGGACTTGGGGATCCTAGTTAATGATAAACTTACCTGGAGCAGCCAGTGCCAGGCAGCAGCTGCCAAGGCAAACAGGATCATGGGGTGCATTAAAAGAGGTCTGGATACACATGATGAGAGCATTATACTGCCTCTGTACAAATCCCTAGTTAGACCGCACATGGAGTACTGTGTCCAGTTTTGGGCACCGGTGCTCAGGAAGGATATAATGGAACTAGAGAGAGTACAAAGGAGGGCAACAAAATTAATAAAGGGGATGGGAGAACTACAATACCCAGATAGATTAGCGAAATTAGGATTATTTAGTCTAGAAAAAAGACGACTGAGGGGCGATCTAATAACCATGTATAAGTATATAAGGGGACAATACAAATATCTCGCTGAGGATCTGTTTATACCAAGGAAGGTGACGGGCACAAGGGGGCATTCTTTGCGTCTGGAGGAGAGAAGGTTTTTCCACCAACATAGAAGAGGATTCTTTACTGTTAGGGCAGTGAGAATCTGGAATTGCTTGCCTGAGGAGGTGGTGATGGCGAACTCAGTCGAGGGGTTCAAGAGAGGCCTGGATGTCTTCCTGGAGCAGAACAATATTGTATCATACAATTAGGTTCTGTAGAAGGACGTAGATCTGGGGATTTATTATGATGGAATATAGGCTGAACTGGATGGACAAATGTCTTTTTTCGGCCTTACTAACTATGTTACTATGTTACTATGTTACTATCTATTCCCAACCTGCACAACTTCGTTATCCTGCTGATGCCCCAATATTGAGCCGCTGCTGCCGTATGTGACCCTATTACTGCACCTGATACCCCAATACTGAGCCGCTTCTGCCGTATGTGTCCCTATTACTGCACTTGATACCCCAATACTGAGCCGCTGCTGCCGTATGTGTCCCTATTACTGCACCTGATACCCCAATACTGAGCCGCTGCTGCCGTATGTGTCCCTATTACTGCACCTGATACCCCAATACTGAGCCGCTGCTGCCGTATGTGACCCTATTACTGCACCTGATACCCCAATACTGAGCCGCTGCTGCCGTATGTGACCCTATTACTGCACCTGATACCCCAATACTGAGCCGCTGCTGCCGTATGTGACCCTATTACTGCACCTGATACCCCAATACTGAGCCGCTGCTGCCGTATGTGTCCCTATTACTGCACCTTCTGGGTTGTTCTCTGTGTCCTCTAAATTCTAAAGCACCCCTCTAGAATACAGTAATGCCAGGCGCAAGTGCTCCAGAAAACAGTGCCCACATTTTGCCCCCTAGAAAGTAATAATGCCCTGTGTGCCCTTTTGACAGTCACAGTAACCTGAGTTCCCCTATAACAATAAGTGCCCACTTTACATTAATGTCCTGAGTCTCCCCCTGTACAGCTCCCCAATACACAGTATGATGCTCTCTTATACACAGTCTGACCCCCTCACTGTACATATGCTGACTGTTTAGTATCCACCAAACTGTTTGATAGCTCCAACTCTGTAATCTCCACACTGTATGATGGCCCCCTAGATAGCCTCCATATAGTATAATGCACCAGATCGTCCTAAATATAGTATAATGCACTCCCCATAGGTCTACTCTAGATTGTATAATGCACTCCCCATAGGCAGACTCCATACAGTATAATGCACTCCCCATAGACAGATTCTATAGTATAATGCAGCCCCCCACATGCAGCCTCTATAATATACTGCAGCCCTCCATAGGCAGATTCTATAGTATAATGCAGCCCCCCATAGGCAGCCTCTATAGTATACTGCAGCCCACCCATAGGCAGCCTCTATAGTATACTGCAGCCCACCCATAGATAGCCTCTATAGTACATTGCAGTCCTTAATAAAATGCACCCTCCCTAGGCAGACTCAATAGCATAATGCAGTCCCTAATATAATGCACCCCCCATAGGCAGACTCTATAGCATAATGCAGCCCCTAATATAATCCACACCCAATAGGCAGCCTCTATAGTATAATGCAGCCCTTAAAGGGAACCTGTCACCAGTTTTGGCGTATATAAGTTACGGCCATCAAATGCCAGGGCTTTCAGATTCCCCTCTTGGAGCATACTCTGCACAGTTTTTGTGATCTTCCTTTCTTCGCAGTTTGGGGAACCGATCCTGGAAAATGTTGTCCTGGGACATTAAGGGCACTGTCAGTTTCAGAATTACCGGAACCCTTACTTACCTGAGTGCCAAACATTAAGACCTTGATGACTTCCTCCTGAAACTGAAGGAAGGTCCCCGTATTGCCTGCATATTTGAACAGCACAAAAACATTGTAAGGTGCCATCTATACAATGTGCACAGCCAATTTTTTGTACCATACTTTAGCTTTTCGCATGGCACTGTATGGTTGGAGGACCTGATCTGTTACAATCTGGCTTTGGGACTTGTTTGTGTTGTGGTACCACGAACAGTGACAAGGGAGCTGTTGTCACGGTGTATGGTGGTGAAGATTAGTACATCCCTTTTGTCCTTAAACTTGACCACCAGCATGATGTTGCTGCACTGTCCTCTGCTTTTGACTTTTCTCTGCGTTTGCCCAATTAGCGGCTTAGGCGGGCCTCTCTGATTTTTTCACATGGTGCCGCGTGCAACTGTACTTCTGACAGAGAGGGCCTTGTAGAGTGGGATGCTGGTGGGAAAGTTATCAATGTAGAGGTAATAACCCTTATCCAGCAGTGGGTGCAGCAATTCCCACACAATTTTCACACTCGCCCCAGCACAGGATGGCATTCAGGGGGGTTAATCTGGGTGTCCTTTGCCTTGTAGATCCTAAATCTGTGGGGGTATCCTAGAGTACTTTCGCATAGTTTGTATAGTTTAATTCCATACCTGGCCCTCTTACTGGGCAGGTATTGTTGAAATATTAGCCTCCCTTTGAAATTAACCAGACATTCATATATAGCGATGATCCTTTGGAGGTTGTACGCTTCAGCAAATTTTCTGAGGAAGTGTTCAACTACTGGCCTAATTTTATATAGACAATCAAAGTTCGGATCGTCTCAGGGAGGACACTGTGCATTGTCATTATAATGCAATCATTTTTGGATCTGTTCAAATCGTGTCCATACAGAATATGGGTGTACTGTAGAGAATATCACTATTCCAGTATCGCCAAAGCTCTAGTTTTCGGAGGATTATGGCCATGTGCAGCACATTTCCCCAAAATGTTATCATCTCTGCTGCATTTACAGGGGTCCAGCTGGCGTTTGATGGCGTGGGATTTTGGGTGAAAAATAGATGGGCATGCAAGTTTGTCGGGGCCACCATAAGATTTATTATTTCCTCACTGAAAAAGAATTTTAATAAGTCAATTTCAGTGAGGCCAGTGGTGTCAAACTGGATTCCTGAGCTGCTCCTGAAATCCAGAATGACTGGCTGATAATTTTCAGGGAGTGCAATCTATGTGGGATTGATTGTTGGAGGGGTTGGCTGGGTCCTAGGGCACCTTACCAGGGGTCCTTCCTAACTAATTGAGAAGGAGGAGGACAAAATAAATGTGGGATCTTCTTCACTGGCTGAATCTGTGTTGGAGGCAAGGAAAGCATATGCCTCCTCTGGTGAATACCGTCTTGATGAATGGGCCATTTTTGTTTTTTTCTTTCAAAACCCCAGGAATATGTGTGTAACGGTGCTTTACACGTGTAATGTGTGGGGCTTGTGTATAGGATACTATTATAAAAAGTAGATAGAAAAAATTTAGAAGAAGCACTTAGAAGAAAAAAATAGATGTAAAAAAAAAGTTTGTATAAAACAATTAGAGACTTTCACTACACTAATGTCCTCCCTATAAATTTACCTGGCACTAACTATTCTTTTTTTTCTGCAAAAGAAAAACGGACGTCATCAACAATGCAACATATGCTCCCTTAATGCACTACCTAAAAATTTACCCAATGCAAACATTTTTTTTTTTACAAAAGAAAAGATGTCACGAACAATGCAATGCATGCTCCCCTAATGCACTCGCTAAAATTTACAACGCAAATAATAATTTGTTTGCAATAGAAAAATGAACGTCACCAGCAATGTGATGTATGCTCCCCTAATGCACTAGAAATTACCCGGCGATTACCTTTTTTTGTGCAAAAGAAAGACGCTACCTCCCTATGTGTACAGGTACTTGTACATTTTTTTTCTTAAAAACAAATTCCGACATCACCAAATACCGTGACATCTGCTACAGTAACACGCTACCTCACTACGTATGAAACTATTATGTGCAATTTTTGTTCTCTAAAACTACTGTATTTTTCGTACTATAAGACGCACCCCAAATTTTGGGGTGGAAAATAGCAGAAAAAAAGATTTTTATATGATGGGGTCCGACCAAGGGTATGTGCACACGTTGTGGATTTGCCTGTGGAATTTTCGGCTCAGATTCTTCCTCTCTTGGCAGAAAACGCAGGAAAAAAATTTGATGCGTTTTTCATGTGTTTTTGTAAGTTAAATAAAGATGTATTATTTAGCAAAAAAAAGAATTGTGATGTAATTTCTTGTCTAACCTCTTCATTTACATACTCCATTGAAAAAAAGTTTACACACAGATAGATAGATAGATCGATAGATAATAGATAGATCTATAGATAGGTAGATAGATCTACAGGGTGGGCCACTTACAGTATATGGATACACTTAATAAAATGGGAATGGTTGGTGATATCAACTTCCTGTTTGTGGCACATTAGTATATGGGAGGGGGAAAACGTTTCAAGATGGGTGGTGACCATGGCGGCCATTTTGAAGTCGGCTATTTTGGATCCAACTTTATTTTTTCCAATGGGAACAGGGTCATGTGACCCATCAAACTTATTGAGAATTTCATAAAAAAGCAATGGTGTGCTTGCTTTTACGGGTGTGGCAATGGGGGCCAAATTTTCACCTTCTTTGGCGAATTTAGTTATGGCGTTTTGGGAATATCATTTTCTGTTTTCCGTTTCCCACCATTTTTCATCTTTTATTTCATGGCATAGCAGATACATCGACGATACGCTCATTATTTGGAGGGGCGATGTATCTGCCATACAAGATTTTATTTCTTATATCAATAGTAATGAGTATAATATCAGGTTTACTTTTGTTCATGAGACATCTAAAATTTATTTTCTTGATTTGGAGCTCACAGGTGTCGTTAACCAATTGATCTGAACTCAAACCCATTCTAAGCCATTAGCAGGTAACACCATCCTGCACGCAAACAGTAGTCATCCGAAACACACTGTTCGATCGATTCCTGTTGGGGAGTTTACAAGGTTAAAAAGGAATTGCAACAACAACAATGCCCTCAAAGATGATCTGGCCAAATCGTGTATTAAATTTAATAAACGCGGTTATCCCAATTGGATGTTAAATAGAGCCCTTAACATAGTTTCTCAAAAAAATCAAGAAGATCTTACCGCATCACGAGCAATTAATGATACAAAAAACAATAATATTAATAAAAATATCAATTCAGTCACTAACCAACGTGTTGGTAAACCTTTTGTTTGCTTACAGTACAGCCCACAATTTAATGATATTAAAGCTCTCATTAACAAATCTATTCCGATTCTGTATGAGGATCCAATTCTTGCTAGGATCCTGCAGGGGGGATGTAATATTGTAGCCAGGAGAGCACCCACTTTGGGGAATATCTTGTCACCCAGCATGTTTGTCTCGGGTAAACCGCAAACAACTTGGCTAAGCTGTAAAGGCAGTTACAAATGTAACGTCCTTAATTGTTCCACCTGTAGACACATGATTATAACTAAATCTTTCAGTGATCATAATAATACAAATATTTTTCACATACAAGGGTTCATTAATTGCAATACACGTTTTGTAGTGTATAAAATCGATTGTGTTGCATGCAGTAAATCCTATGTAGGTTGCACCATTTGCAAATTAAAAAATCGTATTTCGGAGCATTTGTATGATATTTCCAACATAAGGAACACCAATCGCAATATTTCTTCTGCAGCCAAACATTTTGTTGATCACCATTCACGTGACATTTCATCTTTTCGGGTCACTAGCATAGAAAGGGTAATTAAACCACATCGCGGCAGTGATATGCATAGACTTTTACTTACCCGTGAGGCTTACTGGATTTTCATATTGGGCACCAGGTTTCCTGACGGCCTCAATCGTAAAAACGAAATTATGTTTCACTATTAATATCCGTCATATTGCAGCATGTGTTCATTTAATGTTGTTTTTTTATTTTTATGGTGTGTAATTCAGTACATTTTGTAGATTTTTGCCTTATTGCGTTAAATTGTATATGTTTTTCTTGATTTTAGCATTCACATTTCAGGACCTTTTGATCATGTGATCTGTGCAAGACATTTCATTGGTATTTGGGTCATTTTATACCGGTGTCAATACCGGATAGACTAGCTTGGATAAAGACTGCTGCTGCAGTCGAAACGCGTCGCTTTTCCTCACGGGGTTTATGGTGGGTCCCAGGAGCATGTACTGCTATTTTAACCATTTGGGTTAAAGTTTTACATTTTATCAAGAGGAAGCTGGAATATTCGTTTTTTCTTTCATACATTTCCACGTCTCATCAGGACTGGTTCCGTGCTTCTCTTCAGGATCTGTGAGCTGGCTTTAATCTTTCTTTTTTCTACGTGCTTGCTTTTAACATAACTTTATTCTTTCATGAGTTATTTAGGCCATTCACACCATTGTTTTTCTTGTGGAATTCTCAATAAGTTTGATGTGTGACATGACCCTCTCATGGTCTCATGGCACAGGGCCCCCACACAGTATAATGTTCTTACGGTACCGCCAACCTTCAAACACATTATGATAATATGAGATAACCCACACACAATATTCTACCACCCAAACCACTAGATAATAACTCACTTATCCCCATTCTTGATACCATATAGCCACTTTCTGTTTTTCGTGTAATATATGGAAACCTACAAGAAGATGCTAAAAAAAAAACACAACATAATATAAAAAGAAAATATAACACTGTACATGGAGACATTGCTATCAAATATCTCCTCTCTTGTTGTTCTTACAAAAATATCTTTTCTAAAAGCCTCCAACTTCTGTGTGTGAATCAGACCTGAGATGTAACGTGATAGAAGATTACAGTGCGGGGAAGACGTGAAACCTTCATATAGACGGCCGGTGGTGATGGAGTCAGTGACCGAATCTGGACAAATATGTTTCTAGAGCCATAGTAGAAGATGAAGATGTCGTCCTCATCATGAAGTAGTTATTTCTCCTGTCACGTGTAATGAATATCTCCTGCAGTATTGCTAATGCCGATTCCAGTGTCGGTAAATGAGACGAGAATTAGCGTTATGGAAGATGAGTCTATGAGAAACGTATTCAGCTGCCGACTCCAAGGAAGAAACTACTTGTTGTTTGTGGCCTAAAATATATAGGTTTTATTAGTAGATGTAATGAAGAAAACTAAATACTGTAAAATAATAAATCTCCTCATATGTTTCCCTTATTATATCTAGTAATTGTATTATTACACAGGATTCTTATGATGTTACATCGGCTCATCTTCTTCTCATTCAGGTCTCTACAATATCGGATCCTCTCAGTGAAGATCTTCTATATAAGAGAATTTTTCTGATTTACCCATCAAGGATGAATATGGACAGAGACAAGATGGCCGAGAGGATATTACACCTCACCCTAGAGATACTCTTCCGGCTTACTGGAGAGGTGAGAGATTCTGATAACGTCACATTACATCATTCTTATCTATCGGAATAACAGATGGACAGAACTGGAGAGGTGAGGACTCTGGCAATGTCTGTAGTGAGATTTATTAATGTGTCTCTCCATAACCAGGATTACACAGTAGTGAAGAAAACCTCTAGTGATCGCTGTCAGGACCCTGGGTCTGAGGGATGGGGAAGACAACTGAGCCCAATCACGGGGCATCCACGTCACCCCCTGATACATAAGGACATCAATGACCAGAAGATCCTAGAACTCACCTACAAGATGATTGAGCTGCTGACTGGAGAGGTGACACTGCTGGGAATGCTGGGACATTATATAGTAAGAAGGGATCGGGGGAATGACGGTATCATTGTATGTGTCAGGTTCCTATAAGATGTCAGGATGTCACCGTGTATTTCTCCATGGAGGAGTGGGAGTATTTAGAAGGCCACAAAGATCTGTACAAGGACGTCATGATGGAGGTTCCCCAGCCCCTCACATCACCAGGTAATAGACAGGACTAAATACAAACGGCCTATAATTATCCGTATGTAAAGAATTAATTTAGTCCCATTCCTGTATTTGTTTCCTTCAGATGTATCTAGTAAGAGAACAACACCAGAGAGATCTCGCCTTCCTCTTCTTCCAGAGGACTGTAAACAAGAACATCCCAAAGTTCCTCAGGATCATCAGGTAGATGGAGAGAAGGTGCCATGAGATCTCTCCTATGATGTGTAGACTGCTGTGAAGGTCTTGTGCTCAGTCTTGTTTTATCCACCAGTCTTATATGTTTTATACTTGTGTGATGAGAACGGTGGGGATGGCAGGATTAGAGCTGATCATAGATGTGACTTCTCTGTCTGTCTGTCTGTGACTTATACAATATTTGTTTCAGGGTGAAGATCTTACGTATATTAATTCTACAGGGACATATGTGAGGGGTGATGTATGGTGTAAAGAGGAGATTCCTACATATGACTACCCAGGTGAGTAGTAACCACTAAATACAGAGAAGTCACAGATTCTTCTTAGTCACCGGATATGGCTGCTTTATCGTTTGTGTAGTCCGGCTGTATTACCATGATCGCCATTTTGCCTCTAGACCACATTATCCTCCAATCAAAACTTTTAAAATGACTTTGGTCATTGAAAGCCCTTTTCTATAGAACTTACAACCTGGAGGATCCACCTACCCTCTGGGATTAGAAGAATCTGACTGTTACCAGCCCAGATCTGTGAACTATAAAACCAAATGACAGTGTACATAGAATGTGCTAATAAGTTAGAAAATCACTTGAAGAAAAATATTATAATGGGCCTGTAAGAGCAAGTGGAGGGTAACGATGCTGTTGGCTTCCTAGAACGCTGATATCTTATTGGATGAATCTACCTTCTCTCCCTTCTGTGCTGCTGAATGTGCTCATATGGTCCCTACAAGACCAGGTCCAGTCATTCTGGCCAAACTTTGCTTTTATGATCGACAACATGACTTTTCAATTTGTTTTAAAAACTAATTTCAAGGAGGATTGTGATAACCATTACACATGTGCCATGATATATCTCTAAGCTGTGCGTGGCTGATGGCTTTAATATACATTTATTCACGCCTGCAGGAGATGTGTTGGCTCGAGTCCTGGTTTCATGGATTCACTCCACGTCATAAATTCCATTATGTTTTTGATCCGAAGGAATTCAGATTACTGCACAATCTCTCCTGAAATGGGGAGCAATATTATTTTCTCTACTCTTCTGGTCAGGACTCATAGTAGCTCCAATGGTCCACCATAAATGAGTGCAACTCCGGATTACTGTTGGAGTTCTCCCCTCGTACATACATTGTTGTTGGGAATGTAACATATTTTTTATTCTATGTCTTTTTTTTACCTCTTTATTCTGTACTAGATGGTGGCCCGATTCTAACGCATCGGGTATTCTAGAATATGTATGTATATAGCAGCCACATAGTATATAGCACAGGCCACGACATATTCTTGAATACCCGATGCGTTAATAGAGGCCAAGCAGTATATAACAGTGGCCACGCAGTATATAACACAGCCCACGCAGTATATACAGTCATGGCCAAAAGTATTAACACCCCTGCAATTCTGTCAGATAATACTCAGTTTCTTCCTGAAAATGATTGCAATCACAAATTCTTTGGTATTATTATCTTCATTTAATTTGTCTTAAATGAAAAAACACAAAAGAGAATGAAGCAAAAAGCAAAACATTGATTATTTCACACAAAACTCCAAAAATGGGCCAGACAAAAGTATTGGCACCCTCAGCCTAATACTTGGTTGCACAACCTTTAGCCAAAATAACTGCGACCAACCGCTTCCGGTAACCATCAATGAGTTTCTTACAATGCTCTGCTGGAATTTTAGACCATTCTTCTTTGGCAAACTGCTCCAGGTCCCTGATATTTGAAGGGTGCCTTCTCCAAACTGCCATGTTTAGATCTCTCCACAGGTGTTCTATGGGATTCAGGTCTGGACTCATTGCTGGCCACCTTAGAAGTCTCCAGTGCTTTCTCTCAAACCATTTTCTAGTGCTTTTTGAAGTGTGTTTTGGGTCATTGTCCTGCTGGAAGACCCATGACCTCTGAGGGAGACCCAGCATTCTCACACTGGGCCCTACATTATGCTGCAAAATTTGTTGGTAGCCTTCAGACTTCATAAAGCCATGCACCCGGTCAAACAGTCCAGTGCCAGAGGCAGCAAAGCAACCCCAAAACATCAGGCAACCTCCACCATGATTGACTGTAGGGACCGTGTTCTTTTCTTTGAATGCCTATTTTTTTCTCCTGTAAACTCTATGTTGATGCCTTTGCCCAAAAAGCTCTACTTTTGTCTCATCTGACCAGAGAACATTCTTCCAAAACGTTTTAGGCTTTTTCAGGTAAGTTTTGGCAAACTCCAACCAGGCTTTTTTATGTCTCGGGGTAAGAAGTGGGGTCTTCCTGGGTCTCCTACAATACAGTCCCTTTTCATTCAGATGCCGACGGATAGTACGGGTTGACACTGTTGTACCCTCGGACTGTAGGGCAGCTTGAACTTGTTTGGATGTTAGTCGAGGTTCTTTATCCAACATCCGCACAATCTTGTGTTAAAATCTCATGTCAATTTTTCTTTTCCGTCCACATCTAGGGAGGTTAGCCACAGTGCCATGGGCTTTAAACTTCTTGATGACACTGCGCACGGTAGACACAGGAACATTCAGGTCTTTGGAGATGGACTTGTAGCCTTGAGATTGCTCATGCTTCCTCACAATTTGGTTTCTCAAATCCTCAGACAGTTCTTTGGTCTTCTTTCTTTTCTCCATGCTCAATGTGGTACACACAAGGACACAGGACAGAGGTTGAGTCAACTTTAATCCATGTCAACTGGCTGCAAGTGTGATTTAGTTATTGCCAACACCTGTTAGGTGCCACAGGTAAGTTACAGGTGCTGTTAATTACACAAATTAGGGAAGCATCACATGATTTTTCGAACGGTGCCAATACTTTTGTCCACCCACTTTTTTATGTTTGGTGTGGAATTATATCCAATTTGGCTTTAGGACAATTCTTTTTGTGTTTTTTTCATTTAAGACAAATTAAATGAAGATAATAATACCAAAGAATTTGTGATTGCAATCATTTTCAGGAAGAAAATGAATATTATCTGACAGAATTGCAGGGGTGTTAATACTTTTGGCCATGACTGTAACATTGCCCACATAGTATATAACACTGGCCACGTAGTATATAGCAGCCATGCAGTATATAACACAGCCCACACAGTATATAACACTGCCCTCATAGTACATAACACTGCCCACATAGTATATAGCAGCCATGTAGTATATAACGCAGCCCACACAGTATATAACACTGCCCACGTAGTATATAGCAGCCATGTAGTATATAACGTAGCACATGCAGTATATAACAGTGGTCACGCAGTATATAACACAGGCCAAACAGTATATAACACAGCCCACACAGTATATAACATTGCCCACATAGTATATAACATTGGCCACATAGTATATAGCAGCCATGCAGTATATAACGCAGCCCACACAGTATATAACACTGCCCACATAGTATCTAACACTGGCCAGGTAGTATATAGCAGCCATGCAGTACTGTATATAACGCAGCCCACGCAGTATATAACACTGCCCACATAGTATATAACACTGCCCACGTAGTATATAGCAGCCATATAAATAGGAGAAAAACTGGAGTAACCAATAAATAAGTAAGAAAGTACAACATTTATTTAAAAAAAATCAAAGAAAAACACATATAATAAAATTGTCAATCAGGACAAGGACACGGAAGTACATACAGTAGTGAGGTGCACATGGGAGTTCAGAGGTAGTACATCTATCTGATTTACATTTGAATACTTGTCCATGTGCTAGGTAAGTAGAGCCAAATATAAGGCACAATAAATAAAGCCCAAGTATTGTATAACAATGCGGGGATCCACAGCAGCAGCGGGAGCTCTATAGCAAGGTTTAAAGCCAAAAGTAAGGCAAAAAAAAAAGTCAGGGTAAATCAACATAGATCAAGCCCAGCTGGAGATCCGCAGATTAAAGGGACTGTATCATAAATTAAGGGCAAAACTTACCAGGCCCAGTGCACAACACTACTCAGATGGTAATGAGCCCCAAATGATGGCGGGTGACCCCGACGTACGTTTCGTGTCTATACCAGACACTTCCTCAGGGGGTATATAGCAGCCATGTAGTATATAACGCAGCCCACACAGTATATAACACTGCCCATGTAGTATATAGCAGCCATATAATATATAACGCAGCCCACGCAGTATATAACATTGCCCACATAGTATATTACACTGCCCAGATAGTATATAGCAGCCATGTAGTATATAACGCAGCCCACACAGTATATAACACTGCCCACGTAGTACATAGCAGTCATGTAGTATATAACGCAGCCCACGCAGTATGTAACAGCCCATGTAGTATACAGCAATGTGGGTACTATATGCATGGTTAAAAAAGACTTAAAATAAAAAATAAACATATACTCACCTTCCGAAGGCCAATTGAAGTCCTGGCGCCTGTGTGCGGTGCACGCGGCAGCTTCCCGTCCCAGGGTTGGTATAAGCGCAGGACCTGTGATGACGTCACGGTCACATGACCGTGACGTCATGGAAGGTCCTTCTCGCATAGCATCCTTGGCACCGGAACCTGCCGCCTGCCCTGCCGAGGACAACGCCACGTCGGAGGGTGAGAATAAGCTTTTTTTTCATTATTATTATTTGTAAAATTAGATCTTTTTACTATTGATGCTGCATATGCATCATCAATAGTAAAAAGTTGGTCACACAGGATTAATAGCTGCGTTAATGGAGTGCGTTATACAGCGGCATAACGCGGTCCATTAACGCTGCCTGTGTGAGGGCTGACTGGAGGGGAGTATGGAGCGGGCACTGACTGCGGGGAGGAAGGAGCGGCCATTTTGCCGCCGGACTGTGCCCGTCGCTGATTGGTCGTGGCAATGGTCGTGAGCGTTTTACCACGACCAATCAGCCACTTGGATTTCCATGACAGACAGAGGCCGCGACCAATGAATATCCGGGACAGACAGAAAGAAGGAAGTGAGCCTTAGACAATTATATAGTAGATAATAGTTTGATTGTGATATGTGAGTCTGTATCTCCCTGATATAATCACGATGAGGAAGGTGCTCACTAATAGGAGGTGCTCAGGAGAAAAAGACAGTCAAATATAAGAGTCATGACATTCGTGCCTCTCACACAGCGGTCACAGTTCCCCGGCCATCTGTATTAGATGCGTTTCTCATTGGTGACACCTGGATAAGTGGATTTCCCTGCCTAGTTCTGCATACCAGCAAACGGACATCTCTTGAGAAAGGCTCTTTAGCCGAAACGTTGAAAAATTATATACCGTATGTCCCATCAAAGTATACAGAACGATCTCTTTTTGTTTTTTGGAAATTCCATTTTGATCAATAAAAATTCCCTTTGGACTTATAGTGTGCCGGAGTTTCTCTTATATTTGTATCTCCCTGATAGTCTTGAAAAAAAAAAAAAAAAAAAAAGAAGCTCTCCATCGCCTCTTCCAAATGCCTAAGATTTAAATTTAAAGTGAACCTGTCAGCAGGATTGTGCACAGTAACCTACAGACAGTGTCAGGTCAGCGCCGTTATACTGATTACATTGATACCTGGTGATGAAATCCGTCTTGTGATTGTTGTTTAATCTTTATTTGTAGTTTTCAGATAATGAGATTGTTGTGCTGTGGGGTGGGGCTGATAGTGGGGCTGTGGGTGGGGTTTTTCATTGTGATCTGCTTACGTATTCATCTGCATTGGCCTATGACAGGTCACTGATCCTTCAGTGACCTGACCCCCATTTTTATATAATGCATATAATATTGTGTCTATTGTGAGGCTTAGACAACAAAATTTACATCCAACTTAATGACACTGGCAGCGCCTGTTCAGTATCATCTATCTCTTACGTATAGATGCTACTGCGCATGCGCTGCCACCTCCGGTGACATTTTGCTGGATATAATTTTTTTCTAAGCCTCACAATAGTCACAATATTATAGGTATTATATCAACAATATTATATGCATTATGTAAAAATGGGGGGGCAGGTCACTGTAGGAGCAGTGACCTATCATAGGCCAATACAGATGCATATGTAATCAGATCACCACATAGTGATCGCCTTAGTTTTAGGTGCTCCCTCAAAACACATTTGTTCAGAGCAGCCTATCATGTTCCCTAATCAGTTATTTTGTTTGTGTGTAGCCCATTCACTATCTCCATCTATCCCCCACTCCCTGAAGATGGTTGGACCATCGTTGTAAAGACATACCGTAATTGTAAATACACACCTGTACTTTGTGTCTCCCCCACCTCATTGTAGATTGTAAGCTCTCATGAGCAGGGTCGTCTTGTGTTGCTTTAATTATTGTATTGTTAACATTCTTACTTATGACTGTTATGATTGAAGCTGTTAAACTGTAAAGCGCTGCGGAATATGTTGGCGCTATATAAATAAAGATGATTATTATTATTATAAAGCCTCGCCCACAGCCCAGAGCAAGAGAATCTCATTAACTGAAAACTACAAATACAGATTAAACAACAACCACAAGACGGATTTCATCACCAGGTATCAGTGTAATCAGTATAACGGCACCGACCTGACAGTGTCTGTAGGTTACTGTGCACAATCCTGCTGACAGGTTCCCTTTAAGACTTCTCAGCTCTGCACTATTATACACAGTTCTTTAAATGTGTAATATTTCTTCTTGAAACTCATCTGACAGAAAATATTGGCCTTTACAATAGATTAGATTGTGAAGTCACCGAGCCCCGTCCTCTAATTACCCGAGAGAGGTTTCACCACTAGTTACTCATTTATTACTGATGGAGACTGTTGAGTTTGATCATTTCAGTAGATTTGTTATTCTCTATAGTCACAGTTTTTGATTACAGTAGTGTCCAAAATACTCTGATTTAATGTCTTCTCGCAGCCAGTTTTGTGTTCTTAATCAGGCCCCATTTTTAAAATCTGACATGTGACAACTTTATGTGGTGATCACTTTGGAATTATTCACAAAGTGGGGGTGCGTCTTAGAAAGCATACATGCCTTACCTATACCGTGGGTGTAAGCCGCAGGCTGGGATGAGGGGGTGTTCAGGTGTCTCCAGGTGCCCGGCCATTGCTGGCCGCTCTCCAGAAATATGGCCGACACGGGAGGCGGCGCATGCGCAGATTGTGATCTCGGGATTGAGATCTCGAGAGATGATATTTTAGATCTTGGTCCCAACATCACCATCTTGTCATATTTCTGGAGACCACTGCACATGGAACCGGGGAAGTGCCGGGGCTCTGGCCTACTACAAAATGTTGGCAGAGCCCCGGGCAGCGCCGGACACCCGTGCAGCACCGCTGGGCACCGGAGATACCTGCAGCACTGGCCAGCAACCGCCGGGCAACCAGAGACACCCGACAGCAGCACAAGACCCCCACAGCAGCATAAGACCCCCGCAGCAGTGCGCCGTACATCGGAGTCCCCCCTCATCCCTGCCTGCAGCATCACCCCACTCCTGCCTCCTCCAGCAGCGTCCCTTGGACCCTGCTTCACCACAGCCACCAACCCCAGTAAGCAATAAAATACAAGGATTATAAGAAGCACCTCCATTTAATTAAAAAATATTTTTTCTTATTTTTCTCCTCAAAATTTGGGGTGCGTCGTATAATCCGGAGCGTCTTATAATCCGAACAATACAGTATATATACGGCTACAGATACTCAGTGTGCTGTTTGGGGACATGGTGTGTATCACACTCAAAATGGACCAGTGGAAGCAAAGGAAAGAGTTGCCATAGGAGATTAGAAAGAAAATAATAGACAAATATTTTAAAGGTAAAAGTTATAAGACCATCTCCAAGCAGCTTGATGTTCCTGTGACTACAGTTGCACATATTATTCAGAAATTTAAGATCCATAGGACTGTAGCCCACCTACCTGGACGTGGCCACAGGATGAAAATTGATGACAAATCAAAGAGACGGATAATACGAATGGTAACTAAAGAGCCCAGAAAAACTTCTAAACAGATTAAAGGTGAACTTCAAGCTCAAGGAACATCAGTGTCAGATTGCACCATCCGTCGTTGTATGAGCCAAAGTGGACTTCATGGGAGATGACCAAGCAGGACACCATTGTTGAAAGAAAATCATAAAACAGAAAGACTGTAATTTGCCAAACTAAATGTTGACAAGCCACAAAGCTTGGGAGAATGTCCTATGGACAGATGAGACAAAAATGGAACTTTTTGGCAAGGGACATCAGCTCTATGTTCACAGACGGAAAAATGAAGCATATCAAGAAAAGAACACTGTCCTTACTGTGAAACATGGAGGAGGCTCTGTTATGTTCTTGGTCTGCTCTGCTGCATCTGACACAGGGTGTCTAGAATCTGTGTACGGTACAATGAAATCTTAAGACTATCAAGGGATTCTAGAGGGAAATGTGCTGTCTAGTGTAATAAAGCTTGGTCTCAGTCGCATGTCATGGGTCTTGCATCAGGATAATGACCCAAAACACATAGCTAAAAACACCCAAGAATGGCTAAGATGAAAACATTGGACTATTCTGAAGTGGCCTTCTATGAGCCCTAACCTTAATCCTATTGAGCATCTTTGGAAAGAGCTGAAACATGCCGTCTGGAAAAGGCAACCTTCAAACACGAAACAACTGGAGCAGTTTGCTCTTGAGGAGTGGGCCAAAATACCTGTCGAGAGGTGCAGAAGTCTCATTGATAGTTACAGGAATCGTTTCAGTGCAGTGATTGCCTCAAAAGGTTATGCAGCAAAATATTAAGTTAAGGGTACCATCATTTCTGTCCAGGCCTATTTCATGAGTTTTATTTTTTGTTTAATTCTGTGCAAGCATGGTTGAAAAGCAATGTCTGACTTTCATCCATTCATTTTCATAGATTTTTTATTATTACTTTTGTCAGATTCAAGTTATTTCTGTGACCTTTTGTGGGAATTTTTGTCTTTAAATATGGGGTACCAACAATTTTGACCACGTGTGTAGGAGGAGTGAATATTTTGACTCCACAGCCACTTTCTGGAAATTAACATGCAGTGGATGTTGGAGAGTGAAAATTACACATTTGCCATTTTATTACCCAACACATAGTGACAGACTGTGCTCCAGGAGACACACACACCGCAAATTAAGTGGATTCTTCTCACTATATAATATTGCTAAATACAGGGATCCTAAATGTTGTTTGAGCACTCTGCTATACTCAGAAGTGAGAGAGGATTTTGCTGGATTGGTTTATAGAAAACCTGTTGCTTTTCAACAGAATTTGAACCATTAATGGTGTGGGAACCTCTGTTTTTCCATTGACAGCTGATGGACCTCAGTGGGGACTTTTGTGAGATGAGAATTAGTATTATTTTCCCCTACATAACATTGATTGGTTTCTTTTGTTCGATATTTTGGAGGCAGAATGAACAAACAGTTGAACACCATGCACTACTGGTTCATCCAAAAAGGTTTTCTATTAGACTGTGAACTGTCATTGTTTTGCTAAATAATTAAAGTTTTTTACATAGCTTTCCATTTTTATGGACAGTTTAAGTAGAAATGTTCAAAACTATAAAACTCAAGGATATTTTATTAAAAAATAATAATTGAGTGTTCACCAAATTCATATGGGGTAAACTTCAACCTTGCATAAGCATACAGACCCTTTCTCAACCTAAATCTATAAGTGGTGTTGGTCTTCCCAATTTTAGGAGGTACTTCCAGGCTACTGCATTACTTAGGATTCTAGACTGGCACTTTCAAGCTGACGCTAAACAATGAGTGGGGGTGGAACCGGAGACTTTGGATGTCCCTTTAAGACATCTGCCGTGGTGTTCTGGGTAATCATTGACTATAGTCAATTGTAATTTAACTAGAGACACACTTAAAATATGGCGCACTCTGAGAAAGAAGGGGTTCCCAGATAGGAATATTAGCCCACTTACATCAATGTTTTTCAATCCATCCTTTCTCCCTGGATACTTGAACAGATCTTTTCTCGGTCGGAGGGCAGTGGAGGACACCCAATTGTTTCAGGTGCTAGAAGACGGGGAGCTGCCTTCTTTTGTCTCTATACAGGCTCAGTTTCCAAATGAGAAAATTAGGTGGTTTGAATACTTGCAATTACAATCTTTCCTAGTGGCACATAATTTTGATAAAATTTTGATTTCAAACGGCACCTTTTTGAGAAATTGTTCTTAGAAGAAAATAGGCCGCCACATGCTATATCAGTGAGTTATGAAGGCTTGAGCTGAGAGGGGGAAGCCGAGAAGTTAACATTTCAACAGGCATGGGAGAGAGACTTGGGGATAAGCTTGTCTCCTCAGGATTGGGAAAGAGGGTTTCTCTTCACTCATAAACTTGCTAGCGCTGGGATTGCACAAGAGAAGAACTATAAAGTAATAAAATTCTTCCGTTTTGTCTAACAGCAGTACAAAATGGTAATCCTGCGGTTTTTGAAACTTACAAACCTTTCTGACATATTAAACTGGTATAAGGAAATGGTCAACCTGTGTAGACAGGAGGAGCTGTCTGCAGACTGCAATGGAACAAACGATAAATTTAGAAGGATTTGGAGTTGATGGATATTATTTCAGGACTCACCTGATTTCCATAATTTGTTCCGCTGACTTTTACAGTTACATAAGAATTTGCACATTAATATGATATACAGTGCTTTGCGAAGGTATTCGGCCCCCTGGAACTTTTCAACCTTTTCCCATATATCATGCTTCAAACATAAAGATACCAAATGTACATTTTTGGTGAAGAATCAACAACAAGTGGAACACAATTGTGAAGTTGAACGAAATTTAATGGTTATTTTAAATTTTTGTGGAAATTCAAAAACGGAAAAGTGGGGCATGCAATATTATTCGGCCCCTTTAACTTTTTTCTTTTAATCAGATAAATTTTTATTAGAAATGACAGGATATTCCAAGTAATTCTCATTACATTATTTTAACTCAAGTAACATTTTAAAAGTGAAAAAAATCCCCACCCCCTATTCCTCTCTCCCCCCTACCCTTAGAGACCATAACGTAAACCGCCAATGTTCCTTGCATTGTATACTTAGTTAAATATCGAGCATTCGTATTTCCTGAGAGTCTTATATATCCACATACTTCCATTCAACACATTAGCTCCAGTCAATCCATGGTTGCCATATCTTGTAGAAGAGATCCAACTTATTTATCTTAGTGTAAATACTTCTTTCCAGTAGAAGTATATGATCCGTCTGTATAAGAAAGTCTCATCTTGTCTGGGGTCCTCTCTGATCCAAAATTTAGCAATCAACTTTCTTGCGATGAATAATAATCTTGCAATTACTATTTTGGTCATATTAGCCGTTGTAATTTCCTCCACGTATCCCAATATGCATATCAATGGGTTTCTAGGGACAATGCATCTATACACCAATTCAATAGGGTTTAATACTATCCAAAAGGAAGACATTCTGGGACAATGCCACAACATATGCAGTATGCCCGCCTGAGAATGTGAACACCTCGGGCATTCGGAGTTAGGCCTCAATCCAGCTTTGAATAACCTTTGAGGTCTTCTATAGGCCCTATGAATTACAAATAACTGCGATAACTTCCCAGGAAATCTGTGTAGTCTCGAAAGCTTGCAATTTGTTACCATCTTTTCAGTTAGCCATTAAAAGGTATCAACCACTGAGGACTCTCAATTCTAAATATTTTTCTATCCACTGGCTAACACGGTACCAAGATATATTTCTTTCCTGCAGGAAATCTTAGGCACATATTCTAAAATCAATTCCAATCTATCATTATCAATCACTCCCAGTTCAGTTTCCCATTTCCCTCTAGTCTTAATAGGATGTTTAACAAGAAAAGCAAATAGAAGATACCCGTTTACCTCCGATATCACCCCCTTCGTGCAACTGTTCTTAAGGATAAAATCCAACATAAGATCTACTTGCAACACTATGGGCCTCCTTCTACTTTGTGCCTGATATGCATGGGAAATCCGGTTATATTGATACAGTTCAAACCGTGATCACTGGAATTCTTCCTGCAGCGCCTCAAACGTTTTAAGGCTGCCCTGACTAACCAGCTGACCCATCCATCCAATACCTGCCTCTTTCGAGGAACAAAAACCCTTCATCTGCCTAAATTCTTGCAAATACATGTTGTCCCATATAGGTGAGAATCTAGTGAGGCCGTTCACCCCCCTGATATGCTTCACTTTTTCCCACTCCCTATGGATTAAATTAATAGTGCAATACTGAGAGCCTACCTTCCTAAAATGCCCCCCTTCCAGACTTTCACATAATGCCTCCGTCTTTAGCAAGAACCTCAGGCTATTAGGTGTCTGTAAAATATTATAAAGCACACCGGCGCTCCCTGAGAAAAGCAGAATGTAATATAGGTACAGCTGCAGGTGCCTAGGCAGCTGCTGCGCTCAGTCTGTCAATGCTGGGAGAGGCAAACAAAATAACAATAAAGGTCACCACGCTACCTTATATAAAATAGGATGTGTGAAAAATTTAAAAGGGCCGTTTCCAGAGGCTAAGTTATAAAAAGTGCAGCAGTAAATGCGTAACCAGTCTGCAATGAATAATCTGATTATCAGTCTCTGCCAGATGTTGACAATCACGATCATATGTCAGAGAAAAGTAATACAATATATCAATTTTTCACACATCCTATTTTATATAGGGTAGCACGGTGACCTTTATTGTTATTTTATTAGGTGTTTGAACCCTCTCTGACTCCTCCCCCCAATCTTTGAGATGTTCACACTGTGCCGCTAAGAAATATAGCCAGGGATTAGGGATCGCCAACCCCCACCCTCCGTTTTGGGCCTCTGAAGTATTTCCTGTTTGAACCTGGGCCTCTTTCCCCCCCATATTAATTCACTAAACAGAGAATTAATCCTGCAAAATCTACACTGTGGAATCCAGATGGGGGAATTATGCAGCACGTAGAGTAGTTGTGGCATTACAATCATCTTCAAAAGATTCACCCTACCAACTACCGACAAGTGTAATTTATTCCATGACAAAATTTTAATACGTATTTTTTGCAATAGCGGGCTTAAATTTAGTTCCTCAAAACTTGTTAGAGGAAGGGCAATATGAATCCCTCCGTATTTAAATTTATGAACCACCTTCAATTTTGTAGATATTTCCCTCTCTCCTTTACCATCATTGTCCCCATATATCAACATAATACATGATTTGTCCCAATTAATCATGAGTCACAAAAACTTCCCATATTCCTCAATTATAGCCACCACGTTGCTAAGGGTCCCCTCCGAATCCTCCAAGAATAGCAAGATATCATTCGCATATAAGGCCACTTTTTCCTCCTTAATACCATAAATAAAGCCCTTCACCTCTTGTGCTCCTCTTATTTTAGCAGCCAACGGCTCTACAGCTAAAGCGAAAAGCAACGGGGACAGCGGACACCCCTGTCTAGTACCTGTCTAGTACTTCTAAACAATGAGAAGCTCTCTGACAATTTATTATTAACTCTAATTTTTGCAGTTGGAGCGGAGTACAGCATCTTCACCCAAGAGATAAATTTGGGCCCAAACCCCGGGCGTTCCAGCACCGACCACGAGTAATTCCACTCAACACAGTCAAAAGCTTTGTGGGCATCTAAAGACACCACTGCTCTCTTACCTGCATTATCAGCAGGAATTTGCATATTTAAATATAGTCTTCTTAAGTTGATTGCCGTAGATTTATTGGGCATAAAGCCAGATTGGTCTGGATGAATCAATTTATCAATCACTTGGGTCAGTCTGTTCGCCAAGACTTTTGCCAAAATCTTTATGTCTACCATTAGGAGTGAAATTGGTCTATAAGACTCTGGCAACTGTGGGTCTTTGTCAGCTTTAGGGATGGCCACATCAATGGCCTCTCTCATTGATGGAGGCAACAATCCCCTTACCAATGACTCATTAAATACCCGTTCCAATTTGGTGATTAATTCTGCATTAAGAATTTTATAAACCTCTGCCAGAGTGCCATCTGTCCCCGGAGCCCTGCCCCCACCACATCTACCAGAGCCGCCTTCAATTCTTCCCCCCCAAGCGGTTTATCCATCCACTCACAATCCTCTTTACTTACTCTAGGCAAATTGACCTCTTCCAAATATCTATTTAACTTCTCTTAATCCTTTTGCACCCTAGAGGAATATAATTCACTATAAAATTCCTGAAAGACTTCTAAAATTTGTTTCCCCTGAGTAACCACTTTTCCCTCCTCTGATTTTATGGAATAGACAAGAGAAGAATCCCGCTGCGCAGAGGCCACTAATGAGAGCAAATGTCCCATCTTTTCCCCCTCTGAGTAAAAGGTTCCTTTTTGAAATACTCTCAACACTTCTGCTTTGCGCATATGCAGTTGATTGACCTCTGCCTGCGCTGCCTTCATTCGGTTTTGCGTGTCCCTTGTACATTGAGTGCATAATGCTTCCTCTGCTGACTTCAATTACTCCATCACAGCTTTATCTTGGTTTTTAGACCTGGTTTTATGCCTTGAAATGTCCCGAAATAGGATTCCTCTTAGCTACGGCCTCACAGTATCCCATACTACGTGACTCCCTGCACTCCCTTCATTTATCCTAAAAAATTCCGCTAGTTCCTCCCCCACCTTTTCCATATCCAAAAGCTGTAACCAGGAAGGTTAAATTTTCCATCCCACCCCCTAATTTACCCTGATTAGCCAATTGTAATGATACCAATACTGGGCTATGATCGGATAATACTCTAGGCCTGTACTCCACCTCTTGTATTAGGTTATTCATCCCTTCGTTTCCCAAAGCTACATCTATACGAGACAGAGAGCCGTACGTCACCGAATAGCAGGAATAAATATATTTATCAACATTACGTACCCGCCATAAATATATCCATCCTATTTCCCTTAGATAATTCCCAAAAGGGGTAACATTCCCGTCCCCTCTCAACAAAGCATGACTACAGGTTTTCTTCAAGAATGGTCCTGTATTTGGCTCCATCCATCTTCCCATCAATTTTAACCATCTTCCCTGTCCCTGCTGAAGAAAAGCAGGTCCAAACCATGATGCTGCCACCACGATGTTTGACAGTGGGGATGGTGTGTTCAGGGTGATGAGCTGTGTTGCCTTTACACCAAACATATCGTTTGGCATTTTTGACAAAAAGTTTGATTTTGATTTAATCTGACCAGAGCACCTTCTTAGACATGTTTGCTGTGTCTCCCAGGTGGCTTGTTGCAAACTTTAAACAACACTTTTTATGGATATCTTTGAGAAATGGCTTTCTTCTTGCCACTCTTCCATAAAGGCCAGATTTGTGCATTGTATGACTGATTATTGTCCTATGGACAGACTGTCCCACCTCAGCTGTAGATCTCTGCAGTTCATCCAGAGTGATCATGGGCCTCTTGGCTGCATCTCTGATCAGTCTTCTGGATGTTTGAGATGAAAGTTTAGAGGGACGGCCGGGTCTTAGTAGATTACAGAGCAGGTGCATTTATACAGAGACTTGATTACACACAGGTGGATTATATTTACCATCATTAGGCATTAAGGACAACATTGGATCATTCAGAGATCCACAATGAACTTCTGGAGTGAGACGGCTGCACTGAAAGTAAAGGGGCCAAATAATATTGCACGCCCCACTTTTCAGTTTTTGAATTTCCACAAAAATTTAAAATAACCAATAAATTTCATTCAACTTCTCTATTGTGTTCCACTTGTTGTTGATTCTTTACCAAAAATTTACATTTGGTATCTTTATGTTTGAAGCATATGTGGAAAAGGTTGAAAAGTTCCAGGGAGCCGAATACTTTCGCAAGGCACTGTATATGATTTTAAGGACTCCTTTATCCATGACCCCTTTTTTTTTCTTCCCTTGTCTTTCCCTCTTTTTCTTATCCTATGTCTTTCTTCTACATAATATAGAGGATACTTCCTTTCTTTGAATACCTTGTTGGCGTTCGCCATATGGTTATTGTTATTGTCTACCATGGTATGTTTGATTTACTGTTAAAAGTGGTATTCTCATTTTGAATGGTAGATATTTTCTATAATTCTATATATTATCATTTTTCATATATTTTTTGTTTCAAAAATGTTTAATAAAATAGATTGAACATAAAAAATGATAATGTTTTATCTTAGCAGATGACTGTACCAGGAGATCAGAGAGACTGCGGACATCTTCAGTTTTTAAATCTGATGATCTTGAGTTCCTACAAGATACAACTGACTTGATTGCTGTTACTTCAGCTATACCATCATCCATTCACAGCAAAGATCTGTCATCTGATCCTATGAAACAGGTTCCATCTTCTGATTCATTACCGACTACTAAGGAAAATCAAAGTCACAAAACAGGCATTGAAAAACAAACTGCTTCTAAAGCAAATAAGTCATTTTTCTGTTCAGAATGTGGGAAATGTTTTGCAGATAAATCAGATTGTGTTAACCACCGGAAAGCTCACACAAGGGAGAAGCCATTTTCATGTTCAGAATGTGGGAAGTGTTTTAACTGGAAAAAATCTCTTATTGGTCACCTGAGAACTCACACAGGAGAGAAGCCATTTTCATGTTCAGAATGCGGGAAATGTTTTAACTGGAAAAATGCTCTTGTTAGTCACCAGAGAACTCACACAGGGGAGAAGCCATTTTCCTGTTTAGAATGTGGGAAATGTTTTAACAAAAAATCTCATCTTGTTTGTCACCAGAGAACTCACACAGGGGAGAAGCCATTTTCCTGTTCAGAATGTGGGAAATGTTTTAACCGGAAAGATAGTCTTGTTAGACATCAAAGCGGTCACACAGAGGAGAAGGCTTTTTCATTTTCTTAATGTGGGAAATATTTTACCTGGAAATCAACTGCTAGTAAACATCAGAGATGTCACATAGGGGAGAAGCCTTCTTTTCCATCACCCATGACATCACACATGTGCAGCATGCAATTTGAGCTATATAGGTTGCACCACCCGAATGCTGAAAATTCGTTTTTCAGAGCATATTACTGACATTCTTATCTCCACTAGTGCTAATCGCTCCATGTCATTTGCATCCAAGCACTTCGTCTCCTGTTATCAAAGTAATACGGCATCTCTGCAAGTGATCGGCATTGAGAAACTTACATCGCTGGCAAGAGGAGGAGATGTCAAAAGACGCTTAATGACTAGTGAAGCGTACTGGATATTCTGCTTGAATACCTGTCACCCTGCAGGTCTAAATGCTCGAAAGGAGATTATGTTCCACTACTAGAGTTTACCCTTGTATGTAACTTGTATTTCTTAATTTGTTCTTTCATTTCTTTGTTTGGTTTTTATTTTTCTCTTTGTATATCCTCCAGATATTTATCTTCTCTGTGATTTTAAACTTTGTGAGTCACTATGTGTCATGTGATTGGTAATCAATTTTCATTGGTTGGGGCTGATATATAACCATGTTGTTACCAATGCTGAGTAGCTTTGAGAAAGAACAAGCTGTTGTTCGAAACGCGTAATCTGTTACTCATTTTCATGTGAATTCATCCTACTGGACTTCATGTTTTATTCACAATAAATTTGGAATTTTTTTGGAAGCTGGATTTTCCTTTTTTTGCTCTACCAGGTAAGTAATACCAATGCTTTATGTTCAGAATGTTGGATTAGTTTTAAAGGGAATCTGTGACCCCAAAATTCGCCTATGAGCTAAGGCCACCGGCATCAGGGGCTTATCTACAGCATTCTGTAATGCTGTAGATAAGCCCCCTATGTCACCTGAAAGATAAGAAAAACAGGTTATATTATATTGACCCAGGGGCAGTCCCGATGTGGTCCGGTCCGATGGGCCTCGCGGTGCGGGTCCAGCACCTCCCATCTTCATATGATGACTTCTTTCCTTCCTGCCGCGTTTCCTGCGCAGGTGTACTTTATCTGCCCTGTTGAGAGCAGAGCAAAGTGCTGCAGTGCGCAGGTCCCGGGAAAGGTCAGAGAGGCCCGGCGCCTGCGCACTGCAGTACTTTATGCTGCCCTCAACAGGGCAGGTAAAGTACGCCTGCGCAGGAGCCGCGGCAGGAAGCAAAGAAGAGGACGTCATCGTATGAAGATGGGAGGGGCGGACCCAGATCGGGACTGCCCCTGGGTGAGTATAATATAACCTGTTTTTTTTATCTTGCAGGTTACATTAATGCAGATAAGACCCTGATGCCGGTGGCCTTAAGGTACCTTCACACTAAACGACGCTGCAGCGATCCAGACAACAATCCGGATCGCTGCAGCGTCGCTGTTTGGTCACAGACAGCTCTCCAGCGACCAACGATGCCGGTAACCAGGGTAAACATCGGGTTACTAAGCGCAGGGCCGCGCTTAGTAACCTGATGTTTACCCTGGATACCATCCTAAAAGTAAAAAAAACAAACGCTTCATACTTACCTACCGCTGTCTGTCCCCGGCGCTCTGCTTCTCTGCTCTGGCTGTGAGCACAGCGGCCGGAAAGCAGAGCGGTGACGTCACCGCTCTGCTTTCCGGCCGCTGTGCTCACAGTGAGTGCAGAAAAGCACAGCGCCCAGGGACAGACAGCGGTAGGTAAGTATGAAGCGTTTGTTTTTTTAACTTTTAGGATGGTATCCAGGGTAAACATCGGGTTACTAAGTGCGGCCCTGCGCTTAGTAACCCGATGTTTACCCTGGTTACCAGCGAAGACATCGCTGAATCGGTGTCACACACGCCGATTCAGCGATGTCAGCGGGAGAGCCAGCGACCAAAGAAAGTTCTGGCCCTCTAGCCCCGACCAGCAACATCACAGCAGGATTCTGATCGCTGCTGCGTGTCAAACTAAACAATATCGCTAGCGAGGACGCTGCAACGTCACGGATCGCTAGCGATATCGTTTAGTGTGAAGGTACCTTTAGCTTATAGGCGAATTTTGAGGTGACAGATTCCCTTTAACCAAAATTGGATCTTCTTAAATCGGTTGTCTCTTGTCATTCCTTATATTGGCTGATAAAAGGACAAAACTAAACTTTATTAATTCCAAATTTAAAACTATACCCATAATTCACTCCCTGAAGGTTAGCCAGTAGGTGACTAATAGAAAAAACATATACCCCACATCTCAGTTTATAAGGTGAGGTGACGAACACACACTCACTCTCCAAGCCTCTCATTTCTATGGGTTTCATCATCCTCACCAAAGGCATCTAGTCTCGCTTGAATATAGGGCAATATTAAATAAAGTCTCCTGATGAGTCGCCTTTGGTGAGGACGACGAAACCTGTAGAAATGAGAGGCTTGGAGTGGAGAGTGAGTGTGTATATGTCACCTCACCCTACAGTGGGTTCGGAAAGTATTCAGACCCCTTTAAATTTTTCACTCTTTGTTTCATTGCAGCCGTTGGGTAAATTCAAAAAAGTTCATTTTTTTCTCATTAATTTACACTCTACACACCATCTTGACTGAAAAAAACAGAAGTGTAGAAATTTTTGCAAATTTATTAAAAAAGAAAAACTGAAATATCACATGGTCATAAGTATTCAGACCCTTTGCTCAGCAGTGGGTAGAAGCACCCTTTTGAGCTAGTACAGCCATGAGTCTTCTTGGGAATGATGCAACAAGTTTTTTCACACCTGGATTTGGGTATCCTCTGCCATTCTTCCTTGCAGATCCTCTCCAGTTCCGTCAGGTTGGATGGTGAAAGTTGATGAATAGCCTTTTTCAAGTCTATCCAGATATGCCCAATTTGGTTTAGGTCAGGGCTCTGGCTGGGCCAGTCAAGAATGGTCACAGAGTTGTTCTGAAGCCACTGCTTAGTTATTTTAGCTGTGTGCTTAGGGTCATTGTCTTATTGGAAGGTGAACTTTCGGCCAAGTCTGAGGTCTTTTGCTGCATTCATGTTTCCTACAATTGCAACCAGTCGTCCTGTCCCTGCAGCTGAAAAACACCCCCATAGCATAATGCTGCCACCACCATGATTAACTATTGGGATTGTATTGGGCAGGTGATGAGCAGTGCCTGGTTTTCTCCACACATACCACTTACAATTATCACCAGAAAGTTTTATTTTTGTCTCATCAGACCAGATAATCTTATTTCTCATACTCTGGGAGTCCTTCATATGTTTTTTAGCAAACTCTATTCGGGCTTTCATATGTCTGGCACTGAGGAGAGGCTTCCATCGGGCCACTCTACTATAAAGGCCCAACTGGTGGAGGGCTGCAGTGATAGTTATTATTATTATTATTATTTATTGTTATAGCGCCATTTATTCCATGGCGCTTTACATGTGAAGAGGGGTATACATAATAAAAACAAGTACAATAATCTTAAACAATACAAGTCATAACTGGTACAGGAGGAGTGAGGACCCTGCCCGCGAAGGCTCACAATCTACAAGGGATGGGTGAGAATACAGTAGGCGAGGATAGAGCTGGTCATGCAGCCGTTTGGTCGATCGGTGGTTACTGCAGGTTGTAGGCTTGTCGGAAGAGGTGGGTCTTCAGGTTCTTTTTGAAGGTTTCGATGGTAGGCGAGAGTCTGATGTGTGGTGGTAGAGGGTTCCAGAGTAGGGGTGATACGCGAGAGAAATCTTGTATACGATTGTGGGAACAGGAAATAAGAGGGGAGTAGAGAAGGAGATCTTGTGAGGATCAGAGGTTGCGTGTAGGTAAGTACCGGGAGACGAGGTCACAGATGTATGGAGGAGACAGGTTGTGGATGGCTTTGTACGTCATGGTTAGGGTTTTGTAGTGGAGTCTTTGGGCAATGGGGAGCCAGTGAAGGGATTGACAGGGGAGAGGCCAGGGAATAGCGGGGGGACAGGTGGATTAGTCGGGCAGCAGAGTTTAGAATAGATTGGAGGGGTGCGAGACTGTTAGAGGGGAGGCCACAGAGCAGGAGGTTGCAGTAGTCAAGGCGAGAGATGATGAGGGCATGGACTAGGGTTTTTGCAGATTCATGGTTGAGGAATGAATGGATTCGTGAAATATTTTTGAGTTGAAGTCGGCAGGAAGTGGAAAGGGCTTGGATATGTGGTTTGAAGGAGAGATCAGCGTCAAGGATTACCCCGAGGCAGTGAGCTTGTGGGACTGGGGAGAGTGGGCAGCCATTTACTGTAATGGATAGGTTTGTTGGGGAGGTCGCGTGAGATGGGGGAAAAGATGATGAATTCTGTTTTGTCCATGTTAAGTTTCAGAAATCTAGCGGAGAAGAAGGATGAAATAGTGGACAGACATTGAGGGATTCTGGTTAGAAGGGAGGTGATATCTGGTCCAGAGATGTAGATCTGTGTGTCATCAGCATAGAGGTGATACTGAGAGCCATGAGATTCTATGAGCTGTCCCAGGCCAAAGGTGTAAATGGAGAAGAGCAGGGGCCCAAGGACTGAACCTTGTGGGACTCCGACAGATAGGGGGCGAGGTGAGGAGGTGGTGTGTGAGTGGGAGATGCTGAATGTCCGGTCTGTTAGGTATGACTTTGTGTAACTTTCTCCCTACTGCATCTGTGGAGCTCAGCTACAGTGATCTTGGAGTTCTTCTTTACTAGTGATGAGCGAATATACTCTTTGCTCGGGTTTTCCAGAGCACGCTTGGGTGATCTCCGAGTATTTGTTAGTGTTCGGAGATTTTGTATTTGTTGATTCAGCTGCTTGATTTATAGCTACTAGCCAGCCTAAATACATGTGGGGGTTGCCTGGTTGCTAGGGTCGCAGATCATCTAGCTGCAGCAAGGAAAACTAAAACTCCGAACACTAACAAATACTCGGAGACCACCCGAGCATGCTCGGGAGCAACGAGTACATTCGCTCATCACTATTCTTTACCTCATGGCTTATCTCTAACGATTGCTCAGTTTGGCTGGACGGCCAGGTCTAGGAAGACTTCTGTTGGTTCCAATCGTCTTCCATTTAAGGATTATGGAAGCCACTGTGCTCTTAGGAACCTTGAGTACTGCAGAAATTCTTTTGTAGCCTGGGCTAGAACTGTACCTTGCCACATTTCTGTCTCTGAGCTCCTTGGCCAGTTCCTCTGACCTCATGATTCTCATTCATTTGGTCTGTCATGCACTGTGAGGTCTTATATAGACAGGTGTGTGCCTTTCCAAATTAATTTCTATCAGTTTAGTTACACACAGCTGGACTCCAATGAAGTAGTAGAACCATCTCAAGGAGGATCATAAGGAAATAGACAGCATGTGACTTAACCCCTATCTGACCTCGGACGGGATAGTACGTCCGAGGTCAGATCCCCTGCTTTGATGCAGGGCTCCGCGGTGAGCCCGCATCAAAGCCGGGACATGTCAGCTGTTTTGAACAGCTGACATGTGCCCGTAATAGGCGCGGGCAGAATCGCGATCTGCCCGCACCTATTAACTAGTTAAATGCCGCTGTCAAACGCAGACAGCGGCATTTAACTACCGCTGACGTCATCGCCGACCCCCGTCACATGATCGGGGGTCGGCGATGCGTCTGAATGGTAACCATAGAGGTCCTAGAGACCTCTATGCTTACTGATGACCGGTGGCTGTGAGCGCCACCCTGTGGTCGGCGCTCACAGCACACCTCCATTTCTGCTACATAGCAGCGATCAGAAGATCGCTGCTATGTAGCAGAGCCGATTGCGTTGTGCCTGCTTCTAGCCTCCCATGGAGGCTATTGAAGCATGGCAAAAGTAAAAAAAAAAAAGTTAAAAAAATAAAAAAAATATAAAAGTTTAAATCACCCCCCTTTCGCCCCAATCAAAATAAATCAATAAAAAAAAATCAAATCTACACATATTTGGTATCGCCGCGCTCAGAATCGCCCGATCTATCAATTAAAAAAAAGCATTAACCTGATCGCTAAATGGCGTAGCGAGAAAAAAATTCGAAACGCCAGAATTACGTTTTTTAGGTCGCCGCGACATTGCATTAAAATGCAATAACGGGCGATCAAAAGAACGTATCTGCACCAAAATGCTATCATTAAAAACGCCAGCTTGGCATGCAAAAAATAAGCCCTCAACCGACCCCAGATCACGAAAAATGGAGACGCTACGAGTATCAGAAAATGGCGCAATTTTTTTTTTTTTTTTAGCAAAGTTTGGAATTTTTTTTCACCACTTAGATAAAAAATAACCGAGTCATGTTAGGTGTCTATGAACTCGTACTGACCTGGAGAATCATAGTGTCAGGTCAGTTTTAGCATTTAGTGAACCTAGCAAAAAAGCCAAACAAAAAACAAGTGTGGGATTGCACTTTTTTTGCAATTTCACCGCACTTGGAATTTTTTCCCGTTTTCTAGTACACGACATGCTAAAACCAATGATGTTGTTCAAAAGTACAACTCGTCCCGCAAAAAATAAGCCCTCACATGGCCAAATTGACGGAAAAATAAAAAAGTTATGGCTCTGGGAAAGAGGGGAGTGAAGAACACGGAAAAACGAAAAATCCCAAGGTCATGAAGGGGTTAAATATGAGTGTCTGAGCAAAGGGTCTGAATACTTATGACCATGTGATATTTCAGTTTTACTTATTCAATCAATTTGCAAAAATTACTGCATTTCTGTTTTCTTCAGTTCAGTTCAGTTCAGTTCAGTTAAGATTAATGAGAAAAAATATGAACTTTTTTGAATTTACTAAATGGCGGCAATGGGGTCTGAATACTTTCCATACCCAATGTAGGGTGAGGTGACATATACACACTCACTTGTGTTTTTCCTCCTATAGAGACTGCCCTAGTTTGGTTTTGTAACAGCTGTCTATTAGTAGTGCAGACAAATTGTCCTAGACTAGTCTCAGTTTTCAGATGGCACAATATATACCACTCAGGGAAACTTACCTGCTCCAAAGATCAATAGCAGCTACTAACTAATGGCCATGCTGCAGTCTGTCAGGGAATGAGTGCAATATCGTTATAAAGACTAGGGATATGTGCAACTATAATGTCTGGGAGATTATTTAGTATGAATATGGAAATTATATTTTGATCAGTTAAGTGTTCCCTGAGTGGTATATACTGTATTTTCACATACTATCTATTCCTGACACTGGAGTGGCTTATAAACCACTTAAAATGAATATAGTTTGAAGGCTGCGGTCTGCCAATATGTGCCTAGTTTTCTGACTCTTTCAGATAACATGACACATGATTTTAGGGTTTTCTTCATCTAGTCTCTCTTGAATATACAGCTCTGGTAAAAATTAAGAGACCACTGCAAAATGTTCAGTTTGTTTGATGTTTCTCTTTAAAGGTATACTAGCTGAGGAGCCCAGCGTTGCCTGGGCATAGTAAATATCTGTGGTTAGTTATAGCACCTCACTTCTCATATTTTCCCATTACGCCTCTCATTTTCCCCCTCACATCTTTCATTTTCCCCTCTCACATCTCTCATTTTCTCCCTCACACCTCTCATTTTCCCCCTCACTCCTTTTATTTTCCCCCTCACTCCTTTTATTTTCCCCCTCACTCCTCTCATTCCCCCCTCACTCCTCTCATTCCCCCCTAACACTTGTCATTTTGCACTCACACCTTTTCATTTTCACCTCACACCTCTCATTTTCCCCTCAGTATATACCGGTACATGTTTGTCATCTCCCTTATATATAGTATACACCTGTATGTCATCTCCTGTATATAGTATATACCTGTATGTCATCTCCCCTATATATAGTATATACCTGTATGTCATCTCCCCTGTAAATAGTATATACCTGCTGTATGTCATCTCCTCCTGTATATTGTTGTAGCGTTTCACCCACTACGTGTCTTGGGGGACACTCGCTTGGCAGCAGAATAATCATAGACAGGCACGGTTATTTCAGATAAACAGTCCGTGTGGTTTATTATACTTTCAGCATAAACCACTGTAGGCCGTGTTACATATCACAGACCTCACATCGTCCTTTAGTTCATCATATACGGCTTTACAAAACCTTCAGTGGTCACACTGGTATCTCTCCAGTCACCGGGTGACTGCACAGTTCAGCAACTGTCCTATTTTAGCGCACACAGTTCTTTTCCCCTTACCAGGGGTTACCTCTTAGGAGCTCCTGCTCCACAGGTGGACTCCACGTCAGTCCAAGGTCCACAACAGGACCGTCCAGGTCAATGGTCTCACAGTGCTTCCAGGACGACTCCACTCCCAGGAGCCTCCAACACTGACCATCCAGGTCGATGGTCTCACAGTACTTCCAGGACGACTCCACTCCCAGGAGCCTCCAACACTGACCATCCAGGACCTACAGCACACAGACTACTCAGTGGCAAAGCCCAACCATGTGCTATTCAGGAATTCCCAGGATTTCCAACACAGGTTTCCAGGGCCTTGCACTTGGACCATTCAGATCCAAACACAGGAACACACAGGAACATGTGACCCACACCCTGGTCACATTACATACCTGTAACCACTCCCTTGGTGGGAGTGTGGGTATGTGTGGCTAGTTTTTCCCGCCCATCTCACACAATTAGCCCTGCCAATCTCCCATTAGAACTTACACATTTACATGTGGGACTACAGGTCCCAGACCACAATATAACTTTAGATTGACAGCGCAGTGTCCTCCTCTGCGACACACATACCGGCCATCTACAATTCTGCCAGTCACTGTTTCATCACATTTATGCCTTCAAGCGCATCTTGAAGCACACACACAGCGCCCCCTGGCTGTAACACTGGTCACTGCACCACAATTGTATATACCTATGTGTCATCTCCTCCTGTATATAGTACTGTATATACCTGTATGTCATCTCTTCTGTATAAAGTATATACCTGTATGTCATCTCCTCCTATATATAGTATATACAGTGGGGCAAAAAAGTATTTAGTCAGTCAACAATAGTGCAAGTTCCACCACTTAAAAAGATGAGAGGCGTCTGTAATTTACATCATAGGTAGACCTCAACTATGGGAGACAAACTGAGAAAAAAAAATCCAGAAAATCACATTGTCTGTTTTTTTAACATTTTATTTGCATATTATGGTGGAAAATAAGTATTTGGTCAGAAACAAACAATCAAGATTTCTGGCTCTCACAGACCTGTAACTTCTTCTTTAAGAGTCTCCTCTTTCCTCCACTCATTACCTGTAGTAATGGCACCTGTTTAAACTTGTTATCAGTATAAAAAGACACCTGTGCACACCCTCAAACAGTCTGACTCCAAACTCCACTATGGTGAAGACCAAAGAGCTGTCAAAGGTCACCAGAAACAAAATTGTAGCCCTGCACCAGGCTGGGAAGACTGAACCTGCAATAGCCAACCAGCTTGGAGTGAAGAAATCAACAGTGGGAGCAATAATTAGAAAATGGAAGACATACAAGACCACTGATAATCTCCCTCGATCTGGGGCTCCACGCAAAATCCCACCCCGTGGGGTCAGAATGATCACAAGAACGGTGAGCAAAAATCCCAGAACCACGCGGGGGACCTAGTGAATGAACTGCAGAGAGCTGGGACCAATGTAACAAGGCCTACCATAAGTAACACACTACGCCACCATGGACTCAGATCCTGCAGTGCCAGACGTGTCCCACTGCTTAAGCCAGTACATGTCCGGGCCCGTCTGAAGTTTGCTAGAGAGCATTTGGATGATCCAGAGGAGTTTTGGGAGAATGTCCTATGGTCTAATGAAACCAAACTGGAACTGTTTGGTAGAAACACAACATGTCGTGTTTGGAGGAAAAAGAATACTGAGTTGCATCCATCAAACACCATACCTACTGTAAAGCATGGTGGTGGAAACATCATGCTTTGGGGCTGTTTCTCTGCAAAGGGGCCAGGACGACTGATCCGGGTACATGAAAGAATGAATGGGGCCATGTATCGTGAGATTTTGAGTGCAAACCTCCTTCCATCAGCAAGGGCATTGAAGATGAAACGTGGCTGGGTCTTTCAACATGACAATGATCCAAAGCACACCGCCAGGGCAACGAAGGAGTGGCTTCGTAAGAAGCATTTCAAGGTCCTGGAGTGGCCTAGCCAGTCTCCAGATCTCAACCCTATAGAAAACCTTTGGAGGGAGTTGAAAGTCCGTGTTGCCAAGCGAAAAGCCAAAAACATCACTGCTCTAGAGGAGATCTGCATGGAGGAATGGGCCAACATACCAACAACAGTGTGTGGCAACCTTGTGAAGACTTACAGAAAACGTTTGACCTCTGTCATTGCCAACAAAGTATATATTACAAAGTATTGAGATGAAATTTTGTTTCTGACCAAATACTTATTTTCCACCATGATATGCAAATAAAATGTTAAAAAAACAGACAATGTGATTTTCTGGATTTTTTTTTTCTCAGTTTGTCTCCCATAGTTGAGGTCTACCTATGATGTAAATTACAGACGCCTCTCATCTTTTTAAGTGGTGGAACTTGCACTATTGTTGACTGACTAAATACTTTTTTGCCCCACTGTACCTGTATGTAATCTCTTCTGTATATAGTATATACCTGTATGTCATCTCCTCCTATATATAGTATATACCTGTATGTCATCTCCTGTATATAGTATGTACTTGCTGTATGTCATCTCCTCTATATACCTATGTGTCATCTCCTCTTTTATATAGTATATACCTATATGTCATCTCCTCCTGTATATAGTATATACATGTCATTTCATCATGTATATAGTATATACCTGTATGTCATCTCCTCGTGTATATAGTATATACCTGTAAGTCATCTCCTCCTGTATATAGTATATACCTGTGTGTCATCTGCTCCTGTATATAGTATATACCTGTAAGTCATCTCCTCCTGTATATAGTATATACCTGTGTGTTATCTCCTCCTGTATATAGTATATACCTGTAAGTGATCTCCTCCTGTATATAATATATACCTGTGTGTCATCTGCTCCTGTATATAGTATATACCTGTAAGTCATCTCCTCCTGTATATAGTATATACCTGTGTGTCATCTGCTCCTGTATATAGTATATACCTGTATGTCATATCCTCTTATATATAGTATATACCTGTATGTCATCTCCTGTATATAGTATATACCTGTAAGTCATTTTCACCTCACACCTTTCTTTTTCACCTCACACCTCTCATTTTCACCTCACATCTCTCATTTTCCCCTCAGTATATACATGTTTGTCATCTCCCTTATATAGTATACACCTGTATGTCATCTCCTGTATATAGTATATACCTGTATGTAATCTCCCCTGTATATAGTATATACCTGTATGTCATCTCCCCTGTAAATAGTATATACCTGCTGTATGTCATCTCCTCCTGTATATTGTATATACTTATGTGTCATCTCCTCCTGTATATAGTATATACCTGTATGTCATATCTTCTGTATATAGTATATACCTGTATGTCATCTCCTATATATAGTATATACCTGTATGTCATCTACTACTGTATATAGTATATACCTGTATGTCATCTCCTATATATAGTATATACCTGTATGTCATCTACTCCTGTATATAGTATATACCTGTATGTCATCTCCTATATATAGTATATATCTGTATGTCATCTCCTGTATATAGTATGTACATAGTAACATAGTAACATAGTTAGTAAGGCCGAAAAAAGACATTTGTCCATCCAGTTCAGCCTATATTCCATCATAATAAATCCCCAGATCTACGTCCTTCTACAGAACCTAATAATTGTATGATACAATATTGTTCTGCTCCAGGAAGACATCCAGGCCTCTCTTGAACCCCTCGACTGAGTTCGCCATCACCACCTCCTCAGGCAAGCAATTCCAGATTCTCACTGCCCTAACAGTAAAGAATCCTCTTCTATGTTGGTGGAAAAACCTTCTCTCCTCCAGACGCAAAGAATGCCCCCTTGTGCCCGTCACCTTCCTTGGTATAAACAGATCCTCAGTGAGATATTTGTATTGTCCCCTTATATACTTATACATGGTTATTAGATCGCCCCTCAGTCGTCTTTTTTCTAGACTAAATAATCCTAATTTCGCTAATCTATCTGGGTATTGTAGTTCTCCCATCCCCTTTATTAATTTTGTTGCCCTCCTTTGTATGTCTCCTCCTGTATATAGTATATACCTGTATGTCATCTCCCCTGTATATAGTATATACCTACTGTATGTCATCTCCTCTATATACCTATGTGTCATCTCCTCTTTTATATAGTATATACCTGTATGTCATCTCCTCCTGTATATAGTATATACATGTCATCTCCTGTATATAGTATATACCTGTATGTCATCTCCTCCTGTATATAGTATATACCTGTGTCATCTGCTCCTGTATATAGTATATACCTGTATGTCATCTCCTCCTATGTATAGTAAATACCTGTATGTCATCTCCTCCTGTATATAGTATATACCTTTAAGTCATCTCCTCCTGTATATAGTATATATCTGTGTGTCATCTGCTCCTGTATATAGTATATACCCGTATGTCATCTCCTCCTATATATAGTATATACCTGTATGTCATCTCCTGTATATAGTATTTACCTGTATGTCATCTCCCCTGTATATAGCACTGTATGTACCTGCTGTATGTCATCTCCTCCTGTATATACCTGTGTGTCATCTCCTCTTTTATATAGTATATACTTGTGTGTCATCTCCTCCTGTATATAGTATATACCTGTATGTCATCTCCTCCTGTATATAGTATATACCTGTGTGTCATCTCCTCCTGTATATAATATATACAGTACCTGTATGTCATCTCATCTTATATATAGTATACATACCTCCCAACCATCCCGGATCCAGCGGGACTGTCACAATTTTGACAGTCTCCCCTGCTGTCACGGTTGGGACAAGTATGTCCCGCCCTGGCTGGGAGGTGTGGAGAATTTATGACTCCATTACCGATGCCATTTTATAAACGCCGCCTAATAAAAACTAAGTAGGTTTTTATCTTCGGAAAAATGGCCGCCCTCAGTGATGTCACTAGAACATCTGGAGACAAACCTGTGTATTACAGTGCGCGCTCTTGTGTTTAGAATTCTGTTAGGGAATGCACCACCGGAGATTGATTGCTGGAGACTTCTTTGACTGACAGGCCCATCCACCAATCAGCTGCTCGCCAAGCTCTGTGGAAAAATTAGAGAAGAGCTGAGCGGCAGATAGGAAGGATGGAGAGGGAAGAAGAGTTGGTGGAGTTTCGTAAGGCAAGTGTTACATTGCATACCTTCTCATGGAGGTGCTTACTGAGCATAAAGTTATGTGCGTGGTGCGTCTGCATGTTCCGCCATGGAGTGTGTGTTCTTACACTGAATACTGCATACCCAACTTGCTATGGTGCTGCTGGATGAGGTAAGTAAGCTGCCTTATGTGTGGGGTCAGGAGGTGTTTACAATGTGGATGTAGTAGAGCCATGTGTGTAGGGGTCAGGTGTATGGAGCGGGGCCGTGTGTGTATGAGGTGTATGGAGCGGAGCTAAATGTGTACGAGGTGTACGGAGCGGAGCCGTGTGTGTATGAGGTGTATGGAGTGGAGCCGTGTGTGTATGAGGTGTATGGAGCGGAGCTAAATGTGTACGAGGTGTACGGAGCGGATCCGCGTGTGTACGAGGTGTATGGAGTGGATCGCGGGTGTACGGAGCGGAGCCGTGTGTGCAAAGTGTACGGAGCGCAGCCGCGTGTGTAGGAGTAGCTATGTGTGGCCATTATACAGTATGGAACATCATGTGCGGCCAATATACAGTATGGAGCATCATGTGCGGCCATTATACAGTATGGAGCATCATGTGTGGCCATTATACAGTATGGAGCATCATGTGTGGCCATTATACAGTATGGAGCATCATGTGCGGTCATTATACAGTATGGAGCCTCATACATACAAGGAGAAACAGGAGCAACCAGGTACAATTTATCAAAGTATTATTTAATAATAGTAGGATCAAGACCAGTAGATCCAGTAACCATAGACCAGCACAAAAATCCATCAAATATTAAGACAAATACAGGAAGAAAACACACAGAAACAGTGTAGAAACATAGTGGAGGCTATATATTGCCGCTGCCCGATTGTGCAAACATGTACATAAAGTTCTAAGGTGCTTATATAGTACCATGAACCATTATTGGTAAAGAAGCCGCCCCTTATATGAGAAGTCTCAGAAAATCATTGCCAACAATACATATTTTATCTAAAGAGTGAAGGCTTACCATAGGCAGAAGTCAATACGGATGTTGGATGACCCCAAGGAAACACCCCGATGCGCGTTTTGCATGCTCCCAGCAATGCTTTATCAAGGGGAGTGATCATGGAGCATCATTTGCAGCCAATATATAGTATGGAGCATTATGTGCAGTCATTATACAGTATGGAGCATCATGTGTGGCCATTATACAGTATGGAGCACTGTGTGGCCATATTTTTTGTTTATAATTATTCTTTATGAAACAGTGTGATAAGCAGTGCTAAATGGGTGTGGTTGGGATGTGGATATGGGTGTGACTAGTTATGAATGGGTGTGGTCAGAGGCGTGGCCTAAAATTTGCCACGGCGCGTGTTGCACGCCGCAAACTTTGTCCCTCTTTCCCATTTTCAAAAGTTGGGAGGTATGATAGTATATACCTGTATGTCATCTCCTCCTGTATATAGTATATACCTGTATGTCATCTCCTCCTGTATATAGTATATACCTGTGTCATCTGCTCCTGTATATTAGTATATACCTGTGTGTCATCTCCACTGTATGTAGTATGTACCTATTTGTCATCTGCTCCTGTATATAGTATATACCTGTGTGTCTTCTCCTCCTGTATATAGTATATATCTGTGTGTCATCTCCTTCTTTAGTAGACCTCGTTCAAACGTTATGTGGTCAGTATTTTTACCTCAGTATTTGTAAGCTAAATTGACAGCCTGATAAATCTCCAGCCAACAGGAAGCCCTCCCCCCTGGCAGTATATATTAGCTCACACATACACATAATAGACATAATTAATCAGATTTTTATTTTTGAAGGATAATACCAGACTTGTGTGTGTTTTAGGGCGAGTTTCATGTGGCGACATGCATGTAGCGACTTTTGTGAGATGAGTTTTGTGTGGTGACATGCGTGTAGCAACTTTTTGTGTGTCAAGTTGTATGTGACAGGTTAGTGTAGCAAGTTGTGTGCAGCAAGTTTTGAGTAGGTGCAAGTTTTGTGTGAGGCAACTTTTGCATGTGTTACTTTTGTGCATGTGGCAATTTTTCCACATGTGCAAGTTTTGAGTGTGGTGAGTTTTCCATGAGGTGAGTTTTGCACGTGTGGCTAGTTTTGCGTGAGCCTAGTTTTGCATGTGGTGAGTTTTGCATGTGGCGAATTTTGCGCGTGGCGAGTTTTGAGCAGTGACTTTTGTGTTTCGACTTTTATGTGGCGAGGTTGGTGTATGTGTGGTGAAATATGTGCTGAGGGTGGTATATGTGTTCAAGCACGTGGTATTGTGTGGCGCATTTTGTGTGTGTTCATATCCCCATGTGTGGTGAGTATCCCATGTCGGGACCCCACCTTAGCAACTGTACGGTATATACTCTTTGGCGCCATCGCTCTCATTCAAGTCCCCCTTGTTCACATCTGGCAGCTGTCAATTTGCCGCCAACACTTTTCCTTTCACTTTTTCCCCATTATGTAGATAGGGGCAAAATTGTTTGGTGAATTGGAACATGCGGGGTTAAAATTTTGCCGCACAACATAGCCTATGATGCTCTCGGGATCCAGATGTGTGACTGCAAAATTTTGTGGCTGTAGCTGCGACGGTGCAGATGTCAATCCCGGACGTACACACATACACACACACACACATTCAGCTTTCTACATTAGATTTTTGAGTCAAATGTAAATTGTTCTTCTATTCTATAAACTTCTGACAACATGTCTCCGAATTTCCAAGCAATACATTTTATATTTTTTTTCTGACAAAGAAAAATGGTCAAAATGTAAAAAAAAAACCCCAGTGCTTTCAGACCTCAGATAATGCAAATAAAACAAGTTCATAATCATGTAGAAACAATACTAATGTTTTAACTCAGGAAAAGTTCAGAAATCAAGGTTTTGTGGAATAACCATGTTTTATAATTGCAGCTTTCATTCGTCTTGGCATACTTTCCACCAGTCTTTCGCACTGCTTTAAGCAGCTCTTCTTTGATGACTTGCGACTATCCATCATCCATTCAGGTTTGGAGATTGGGCTGCCCATGACAGGGTTTTGATATGGTGGATTCTTAATTTTTGTCAGAGCTGTAGGTCAATATTAAATAGTCTCTTGATGAGTCGCCTTTGGTGAAGATAACGAAACGCTTAAAAATGAGAGGCTTGGAGATTGAGTGTGGTATACGTCACCTCACCCTATATACTAAGATGTGAGGTATATGTTTTTTCTATTAGTCACCTCCTGACTAACCTTCAGGGGGTGAATTATAGGTATAGTTTTACATTTGGAATTAATAAAGTTTAGTTTTATCCTTTTGTCGGTGAATCTTCTAATCAAGGGATAATTATATATAGTTATATACGCACCTCTTCAACCTCTCACTCACAACAGGTGTCTTTCCCTCATCCTTCAAGCATGCCAAGATCACACCCATCCTCAAAAAGCCCTCCCTCGACCCATCCTCTGTGTCTAGCTATCGCCCAATATCTCTTCTCCCTTATGCCTCCAAATTGCTGGAGCAACACGTCCATCTTGAACTGTCCTCCCACTTCTCCTCCTGCTCCCTCTTTGATCGGTTACAATCAGGCTTCCGTTCCCATCACTCAACTGAAACTGCCCTAACTAAAGTCACCAATGACCTACTAACTGCCAGGAGCAAGCGACACTACTCTGTCCTCCTTCTCCTGGACTTGTCTTCTGCCTTTGACACTGTTGACCACTCCCTTTTGCTACAAATCCTCTCATCCCTTGGCATCACAGACTTGGCCCTTTCCTGGATCTCGTCATATCTGACAGACCGAACATTCAGTGTCTCCCTCCCCCACACCACCTCCTCACTTCGCCCCTTGTCAGTCGGTGTTCCTCAAGGCTCTGTTCTAGGACCCCTACTCTTCTCCATCTACACTTTCGGCCTAGGACAGCTCATAGAATCCCACGGTATGCAGTACCATCTCTACGCTGACGACACGCAGATCTACCTCTCCGGACCTGACCTCTCCTCCTTGCTTACCAAAATCCCGCACTGTCTGTCTGCCATTTCAGCCTTCTTTTCTGCTCGCTTTCTACAACTGAACATGGACAAAACAGAATTCATCATCTTTCCCCCATCTCACTCTACCCCTCCACCACATCTATCCATCAATGTCAATGGCTGCTCACTATCCCCAGTCCCACACGCCCGGTGTCTCGGGGTGATCCTCGACTCTGCCCTCTCTTTCAAGCCACATATCCAAGCCCTTGCCTCCTCCTGTCGTCTCAAACTCAAAAATATTTCCCGGATCCGTGCTTTCCTTGACCGCAACACTGCAAAAACGCTAGTGCATGCCCTTATCATCTCCCGCCTCGACTACTGCAACCTCCTACTCTCTGGACTCCCCTCTAGCACTCTGGCACCACTCCAATCCATCCTACACTCTGCTGCCCGACTAATCCACCTGTCCCCCCGCTATTCCCCAGCCTCTCCCCTGTGTCAAGCCCTTCACTGGCTTCCTATCGCCCAGAGACTCCAGTTCAAAACCCTCACACTGACATACAAAGCCATCCACAACCTGTCTCCTCCATACATCTGTGACATGGTCTCCCGGTACCTACCTACACGCGACCTCCGATCCTCCCAAGACCTCCTTCTCTACTCCCCTCTCATCTCTTCTTCCCATAACCGCATCCAAGACTTCTCCTGTGCTTCCCCCATACTCTGGAACTCTCTACCCCAACACATCAGACTTGCGCCTACCATAGAAACCTTCAAAAAGAACCTGAAGACTCATCTCTTCCGACAAGCCTACAGCCTGCAGTGATCCTCAACCTACTGAACAGCCGCACAGCCAGCTTTTCCCTCTCCTAGTGTATCCTCACCCACCCCCTGCAGACTGTGAGCCCTCGCGGGCAGGGTCCTCCCTCCTTATGTACTCGTGTGCCTTGTTATCTGCTCATGTTTAATGTATTTGTCTATATTTGCCCCGTATTCACATGTAAAGCGCCATGGAATAAATGGCGCTATAAAAATGTATAATAATAATAATAATAATATAGTGTATAATTTATATATATATATATATATATATACAGTATATACTGTATATATATATTTTTTTCTCAGTGAACTCATTCCTCATGTTTGGCTTTATTAAAATAAAAGCACTCCTACTCTGCTGGCGTACGGCCTCTGCTTCATTGGTATCGAGACTCACTGTCCCAGGACTTATGTAAGGTTGTTACATCACACAAGTCCTGTGCCCAGTCAGCGGCAGCTTCACTGTTCCCGCCTTTGGACGTATTGAACATCAACAGGAAGCCAGGGCCGCGGCTGCTCTCTGACTTCCTCATGATGCTTGATTTGTCCGAAGGTGGGTACAGTGACACCAGGGCTGATTGGGCACAGGGCTCACATGATGTAAAAATCTCAAAAGAGACCCAAGAACGCAAGTGACGACAACGCTGGAATGGTGCCGGCATGGGAGGTTTGTATAAGTGTTTTTATTTTAATAGGACTAAACATGAGATATGAGAAGAGGTTGTGGACAACCTTTTTAAACATCAAAAATCCCACACAGAGAGAAGTCATTATCATACCTAGACTGTGAGAAATGAATTACAGGGAAATCGTATTTTGTTGACCATCAAAAATAACACTGGGAGAAACTATATATATTATTGACAAATTGTACAAAAACATGATGCGCGCGGCGTGCGTTCAAGGATGGAATATTATATGGGAGTATTATAGAATAAATTCAATATGGGAATATTATATGGGAGTTTTATAGGATAAACCAAATACCAACATAAAATAAATGACTCAAAACAAACATTTATCAGTACAAAATAACTCCTCTTTATTAGGTAAAGTATAAAAGAATTGCACCATTTTCTGATACCCGTCGTGTCCCCATTTTTCATGATCTCGGGTTGAGTGAGGGCTTATTTTTTGCGCACCGAGCTGTTGTTTTTAATGAATACCACTTTGTTGCAGATACATTCTTTTGATCACCTGTTATTGCATTTTAATGCAATGTTGCGGCGAACAAATAAATTTAATTCTGGCGTTTTGACTTTTTTCCTCGTTACACCATTTAGCTATCAGGTTAATTCTTTTTTATTTTGATAGATCGAGCGATTCTGAATGCGGTGATACCAAGTAAGTATGTTTGATTCTCTTTTTTTTATAATTTTATTTTGAATGGGTTGAAAGGGGGGTAACTTGAACTTAATATATATTTTAATTTTTTTAAATATTTTATGTTAAATATTAATTATTGGTTATTTTATTCTTATTACACTCAATGTTGTACTGAGCACATGCTGACAGGTTATTTCTGTATATTTAGCCAGGGTAAATGTTAACACTATATAGAGAGAACACGTGCTTTGTGGGACGTATATAACCACATGACCCACAGGAAGAGGGGCTCGCTAAGCTTTCTTCGGTTACACTTTGCTTACATTTCACACAGACATCAGATGAATTGGTGGTGAGTTAACCACGTGTTTCTTTCTTCAACCATGCTCTTGACAGAGACAGATGCAATCTACCACTCAGGATCCCAAGAAAAATGAGGAACAAATTTTGATATGGACAATATATTTGCAACTCTTTCACCTATTTTATGTTGTAATGTAATGATGCTTTTTGGAGGACAATCCAATAAACAACTACATTTTTTATAAGAAACCTCATGACAGATTCTTTAGAGTATTGCATCTGGTAAAAAGTCCTGAATAAATAAATTTACAAAATAAGTATATTTAACATTTGGTGAGCCAGCCATACCTGATTTTTTGTGCTATTTTGCGTGGATTTCCTTCTACTTGCACATGGGGGAACATAGAAAAACTTTGTAAAAGTCAGTTGTGCAAGTTGTCAGGAATTCCACTACAATACTTCAAGTCATAAGGATCAGACATACAGTTAGGTCCATATATATTTGGACAGAGACAACATTTTTCTAATTTTGGTTATAGACATTACTACAATGAATTTTAAACAAAATAATTCAGATGCAGTTGAAGTTCAGACTTTCAGCTTTCATTTGAGGGTATCCACATTAAAATTGGATGAAGGTTTTAGGAGTTTCAGCTCCTTAACATGTGCCACTCTGTTTTTAAAGGGACCAAAAGTAATTGGACAATTGACTCCAAGGCTATTTCATGGACAGGTGTGGGCAATTCATTCGTTATGTCATTCTCAATAAAGCAGATAAAAGTCCTGGAATTTATTTGAGGTGTGGTGCTTGCATTCGGAAGGTTTTGCTGTGAAGTAAACTTGCGGTCAAAGGAGCTCTCTATGCAGGTGAAACAAGACATCCTTAAGCTGCCAAAACAGAAAAAACCCATCCGAGAAATTGTTAAAATATTAGGAGTGGCAAAATCTACAGTTTGGTACATCCTGAGAAAGAAAGAAAGCACTAGTGAACTCATCAATGCAAAAAGACCTGAGCGCCCACGGAAGACAACAGTGGTGGATGATCGCAGAATAATCTCCATGGTGAAGAGAAACCCCTTCACAACAGCCAACCAAGTGACCAACACTCTCCAGGAGGTCGGCGTATCAATATCCAAATCTACCATAAAGAGAAGACTGCATGAAAGTAAATACAGAGGGTTCACTGCACGGTGCAAGCCACTCATAAGCATCAAGAATAAAAAGGCTAGACTAGACTTTGCTAAAAACATCTAAAAAAGTCAGCACAGTTCTGGAATAACATTCTTTGGACAGATGTAACCAAGATCAACCTCTACCAAAATGATGGAAAGAGAAAAGTATGGCGAAGGCGTGGTACAGCTCGTGATCCAAAGCCTACCACATCATCTGTAAAACACAGCAGAGGCAGTGTGAGGGCTTGGGCATGCGTGGCTGCCAGTGGCACTGGGTCACTAGTGTTTATTGATGATGTGACACAGGACAGAAGCAGACGAATTAATTCTGAGGTATTCAGAGCCATACTGTGTGCTCAGATCCAGCCAAATGCAGCCAAACTGATTGGTCGTCATTTCATACTACAGATGGACAATGACCCAAAACATAAAGTCAAAGCAACCCAGGAGTTTATTAAAGCAAAGAAGTGGAATATTCTTGAATGGCCAAGTCAGTCACCTGATCTCAACCCAATTGAGCATGCATTTCACTTGTTAAAGACTAAACTTCAGACAGAAAGGCCCACAAACAAACAGAAACTGAAAACCACCGCAGTGAAGACCTGGCAGAGCATCAAAAAGGAGGAAACACAGTGTCTGGTGATGTCCATGAGTTCAAGACTTCAGGCAGTCATTGCCAAGAAAGGGTTTTCAACCAAGTACTAAAAATGAACATTTTATTTAAAATTATTGAATCTGTCCAATTACTTTTGGTCCCTTTAAAAACAGGGTGGCACATGTTAAGGAGATGAAACTCCTAAACCCTTCATCCAATTTTAATGTGGATACCCTCAAATGAAAGCTGAAAGTGTGAACTTCAACTGCACCTGAATTGTTTTGTTTAAAATTCATTGTGGTAATGTCTATAACCAAAATTAGAAAATTGTTGTCTCTGTCCAAATATATATGGACCTAACTGTAATCTACAAATGAGGACTAAAAGGTGCCAGATGGATTGACAAGTACCAGAAGTACTACAAGTGCCAGACATACTGAAGATAGATGTGCTGATGACCAGAGCCTAGCATTATCCAACATAGGAACTACAAGCTAAGGTATTTCAAGGTATGGAAAATGGATGTTATTACTTCTTTTTCTAAGCAAAGTGGACTGAGATTTATCATATATACTCAAGTATAAGCCAAGATTTTCAGCCCTTTTTTAGGCTAAAAGTGCCCATCTCGGCTTATACTCGAGTCATTGTCCCAGGGGGTGGGAGGAGGAGTGGCGGCTGTCACATCATACTCACCTCCACCTGACGCGTCTCTGCACGTCCCTGCTCGCCGATGGTCTCCGGCGCCTGCAGCTCTTCCTGTATTTAGCAGTCACGTGGTACCGCTCATTAAAGTAATGAATATGGACTCGACTCCACTCCCATAGGCGTGGAGTGCATATTCATTACTTTAATGAGCTGTGATCACTGAACACAGGAACAAGCTGCCAGCGCCAGAGACCATCAGAGAAGCAGGGACCGCATCAGGAGGGGGTGAGTATGATGGGGGAGGGTGAGCCATGTGATATTCACCTGACCCCGTTCCAGCGCCGGGCTCTGTCTTCCACATCCTCTGGCTGTGACGTTCACGTCAGAGGGCGCGATGACGTGATTAGTGCGCACCCTCTACCTGAACAGTCTGCAGAGACTCGGAAGACATAGTGGCATGGAGCTGTGGAACGCTGACAGGTGAATATCGCAAGTCCCGGTGTCCTGAGCCAACAGCGACTCCCGCACCTGGCACCCATAGCACGCCGGTGTCCCCGCCTGCTCAGGACACCGGCACCAGACCCCCAGCGACGAGAGGAGAGTATGTCTTTTTTTATAGTAGCAGCAGCATATGGGGCATAATAATCTATGGAGCATCTTATGGGGCTGTGGAGGGAGGATCTAAATTGATCCTTCACGTTTGATTCCGTGATTTCCAAATTAATCTACAGGGTGTTGCCGGCAACTGAAAATGACCAGAAGGAAATGTGTGTCTCTGTTTGGGGGGATCGAGCAGATCTCTCGCCCCCATTTATTGTGTATCACTTTTCATAATCATAGAAGTTATACCTCAAACAATCAGCATAAGAACGCACTTTCAGCACTTAACCTATAAGAATGCAGGAAAAACTTAACCCATGAGGATACCAAAAAACCAGAAACTACATATATGGTCGTGTCTTTTTGGCATAGAAAAAGCATACCAACAGGTGCCTCGGAATCTTGTATACACCCCCGAGTCCCTTATCTGGTTCAAGAGAACACTCTGGCCTTGTAGCAGAACATAAACAATAGCCTAGTTGAATAACAGACTTGTGAACAACAAGATAAAGTTACTTCATGGCAGCTATAACCTTTTACCTAATTAAATAACATAATTTATCTTTAAGCAACAAGAAAATGGAGTAAAAAGCACAAAATGGAGAATCTTTCTTAATTTGTTCCTTCACAGGGCCATCAACCTTTGTGCAGCATTATATGGACATATTATTCTATGGAGCATATTATGGGGTGATCATTAACCTTTGTGCAGTATTATATGGGGCATAATATTCTATGGAGCATTTTATGGGGCCATCATTAACCTTTTATGGTCCATTATATGGGGAATATTTTAATATGGAGCATCTTATGGGGCCCATCATGAACTTTATGGAGCATTATATGGGGCCTATTTTGTATGGAGCATCTTATGGGCCCCATCATGAACTGTATGGAGCATTATTTGAGGCTCCTGATTCAATACGGATATTTAAAAGCACTTAACCTACTGATGTCTCAATTAATTTCTGAAATTTACCAGTTGCTGCTGCATTTCCCACCCTAGGCTTGTATTCGTGTCAATAAGTTTTCCCAGTTTTTTGTGGAATAAATTAGGGGTCTCAGCTTATACTCAGGTCATCTTATACTCTAGTATATGCGGTATGTCTTTAGACAAGTCTAACTTGGAAGTTTTGTGGCTCAGTTTATATGCAGAATGTGAAATGGAAAATCTAAAGTTAAATTCTAAGCTGGTATCCTTTAACCCCTTTACCCCTGAGGGTGGTTTGCACGTTAATGACTGGGCCAATTTTTACAATTCTGACCACTGTCCCTTTGAGGTAATAACTCTGGAATGCTTCAACGTATCTTGGCGATCCTAGTTACAGTGGGGCAAAAAAGTATTTAGTCAGTTAGCAATAGTGCAAGTTCCACCACTTAAAAAGATGACTGGCGTCTGTAATTTACATCATAGGTAGACCTCAACTATGGGAGACAAACTGAGAAAAAAAAATCCAGAAAATCACATTGTCTGTTTTTTTATCATTTTTTTTGCATATTATGGTGGAAAATAAGTATTTGGTCAGAAACAAACAATCAAGATTTCTGGCTCTCACAGACCTGTAACTTCTTCTTTAAGAGTCTCCTCTTTCCTCCACTCATTACCTGTAGTAATGGCACCTGTTTAAACTTGTTATCAGTATACAAAGACACCTGTGCACACCCTCAAACAGTCTGACTCCAAACTCCACTATGGTGAAGACCAAAGAGCTGTCAAAGGACACCAGAAACAAAATTGTAGCCCTGCACCAGGCTGGGAAGACTGAATCTGCAATAGCCAACCAGCTTGGAGTGAAGAAATCAACAGTGGGAGCAATAATTAGAAAATGGAAGACATACAAGACCACTGATAATCTCCCTCGATCTGGGGCTCCACGCAAAATCCCACCCCGTGGGGTCAGAATGATCACAAGAACGGTGAGCAAAAATCCCAGAACCACGCGGGGGGACCTAGTGAATGAACTGCAGAGAGCTGGGACCAATGTAACAAGGCCTACCATAAGTAACACACTACGCCACCATGGACTCAGATCCTGCAGTGCCAGACGTGTCCCACTGCTTAAGCCAGTACATGTCCGGGCCCGTCTGAAGTTTGCTAGAGAGCATTTGGATGATCCAGAGGAGTTTTGGGAGAATGTCCTATGGTCTGATGAAACCAAACTGGAACTGTTTGGTAGAAACACAACTTGTCGTGTTTGGAGGAAAAAGAATACTGAGTTGCATCCATCAAACACCATACCTACTGTAAAGCATGGTGGTGGAAACATCATGCTTTGGGGCTGTTTCTCTGCAAAGGGGCCAGGACAACTGATCCGGGTACATGAAAGAATGAATGGGGCCATGTATCGTGAGATTTTGAGTGCAAACCTCCTTCCATCAGCAAGGGCATTGAAGATGAAACGTGGCTGGGTCTTTCAACATGACAATGATCCAAAGCACACCGCCAGGGCAACGAAGGAGTGGCTTCGTAAGAAGCATTTCAAGGTCCTGGAGTGGCCTAGCCAGTCTCCAGATCTCAACCCTATAGAAAACCTTTGGAGGGAGTTGAAAGTCCGTGTTGCCAAGCGAAAAGCCAAAAACATCACTGCTCTAGAGGAGATCTGCATGGAGGAATGGGCCAACATACCAACAACAGTGTGTGGCAACCTTGTGAAGACTTACAGAAAACGTTTGACCTCTGTCATTGCCAACAAAGGATATATTACAAAGTATTGAGATGAAATTTTGTTTCTGACCAAATACTTATTTTCCACCATAATATGCAAATAAAATGTTAAAAAAACAGACAATGTGATTTTCTGGATTTTTTTTCTCAGTTTGTCTCCCATAGTTGAGGTCTACCTATGATGTAAATTACAGACGCCTCTCATCTTTTTAAGTGGTGGAACTTGCACTATTGCTGACTGACTAAATACTTTTTTGCCCCACTGTAACTACAAATTAAAAGTTTTGAATTTTTTTCTTCATCAGTTAATTTCTTACAGACTTCTAAAGTTATGAAAAAGCGCGAATTTTGGCCTGGTATGGCTTTACATTTTTTATCATATCTCGGGCTAGAATTAAGATAAAGAGGCGCGAGAGACATCATTTTTCTCAGAACGGTACCGGCTTTCATTTGATATGTCACAAGACAATGTTTCTTTATATTTTGTTTTGGAGAAATCTAGTTCAAAATTTTGATGCACAATTGTGAAAAAAACATATGTTTTAAAATTGTGAAAAAATGCATGTGTGTTACTTCTGTTCTTGTTTATATTTGTACAGGGATTCAACTTGGGACCTATTAAATTTCTTTTTTTGTAGCCTTGAATCATCTGATTTTATGATTGTGTGAGTTTCTTCCTTTTATCTTTTCAAATTACAACTTATTAATCTTGTGCCTACTTCTACCACTTCAAGGACTTCACTGTATTTGCTGAATGAAAAAATCCTTGTTTTTATTTCTGTTTCACTACATGGGATGACAGTGTGTTATTGCTGAGTCCCTCTGATGGGTTCTGCTTCCTGTAACCGATGTTTTAACAAACTCTCCTCTTCTTCGTAGTCCTGGTTTGTACAATACATGAAGAATATTTTTCTCTCTCCATTTGAAAAGTTGCCTGGGTGTTAAGATTTGGTCTGAATATGGCCTCTGGAGGCTCGAACTGCTGGCCTGTCATCTGCTCTGCATTCACTGTCTACCCCTGCTCATTCTCAGGTTGAGCCCTAAGGCCAGGTTCATATTGCGTTAATGGCAATGCGCTGATGGCATCCGTTACACAGCGGCACTAACGCAATGTAAAGGATGCTTCAGTGCACCCAGTAACTGAGATTATGTAGTTCATCGCTAACGCATGTCATAATCAGCATGCGTTAGCGATGTGCCATCATTCTGTGATCAGAGCCGTATTTAGAGTTTCTGCTGCCCTAGGCACTTTTAGCGCTGCCTCCCCCTCTGGTGAGTATGACACTATCGGCAGTGACTTTGGCAAGAATCGCTGTTGTGAAAGTTGCCTTTTGCAGCAGATCAGGCAGTTTTTCTGCATCTGCCACGTAACGGATCACTTACGGCAACACTGCGTTTGGTTTCATTCATTCCCTATGGGATTTGCGGTACTTGGTGTGATCTGGGAAATGCGGTGCCATACCTCCCAACTTTTGAAGGGAAAAAGGTCTAAAGGTTGCGGCGCACGTAGTGCGCTGTGGCAAATTTTAGGCCACGCCTCTGACCACACCCATTTCACAACTAATCACACCCATATCCAAGTCCCAACCACACCCATTTAGCACTGCTGATCACACTGTTTCATATACATTAAAACAAAAAAAAAATATGGCCACGCAGTGCTTCATACTGTACAATGGCTATGCAGTGCTCCTCCACATACTGTATAATGGCCCTACATGATGTTCCATACTGTATAATGGCCACACATGATGCTCAATACTGTATAAGGGCCACACATGATGCTCAATACTGTATAATGGCCATTGGCCACACATGATGCTCCATACTGTATAATGGCCACACATGATGCTCCATACTGTATAATGGTCCCACATGATGCTCCATACTGTATAATGGCCACACATGATGCTCCATACTGTATAATGGCCATGTCTGTCCTGTGTCCTTGTGTGTACCACATTGAGAATGGAGAAAAGAAAGAAGACCAAAGAACTGTCTGAGGACTTGAGAAACCAAATTGTGAGGAAGCATGAGCAATCTCAAAGCTACAAGTCCATCTCCAGAGACCTGAATGTTCCTGTGTCTACCGTGCGCAGTGTCACCAAGAAGTTTAAAGCCCATGGCACTGTGGCTAACCTCACTAGATGTGGATGGAAAAGAAAAATTGACAAGAGATTTCAACGCAAGATTGTGCGGATGTTGGATAAAGAACCTCGACTAACATTCAAACAAGTTCAAGCTGCGCTGCAGTCCAAGGGTACAACAGTGTCAACCCGTACTATCCGTCGGCATCTGAATGAAAAGGGACTGTATGGTAGGAGACCCAGGAAGACCCCACTTCTTACCCCAAGACATAAAAAAGCCAAGATGGAGTTTGCCAAAACTTACCTAAAAAAAGCCTAAAATGTTTTGGAAGAATGTTCTCTGGTCAGATGAGACAAAAATAGAGCTTTTTGGGCAAAGGCATCAACATAAAGTTTACAGGAGAAAAAAAGAGGCATTCAAAGAAAAGAACACGGTCCCTACAGTCAAACATGGCGGAGGTTCCCTGATGTTTTGAGGTTGCTTTGCTGCCTCTGGCACTGGACTGCTTGACCGTGTGCACGGCATTATGAAGTCTGAAGACTACCAACAAATTTTGCAGCATAATGTAGGGCCCAGTGTGAGAAAGATGGGTCTCCCTCAGAGGTCATGGGTCTTCCAGCAGGACAATGACCCAAAACACACTTCAAAAAGCACTAGAAAATGGTTTGAGAGAAAGCACTGGAGACTTCTAAGGTGGCCAGCAATGAGTCCAGACCTGAATCCCATAGAACACCTGTGGAGAGATCTAAAAATGGCAGTTTGGAGAAGGCATCCTTCAAATATCAGGGACCTGGAGCAGTTTGCCAAAGAAGAATGGTCTAAAATTCCAGCAGAGCATTGTAAGAAACTCATTGATGGTTACCGGAAGTGGTTGGTCGCAGTTATTTTGGCTAAAGGTTGTGCAACCAAGTATTAGTCTGAGGGTGCCAATACTTTTGTCTGGCCCATTTTTGGAGTTTTGTGTGAAATGATCAATGTTTTGCTTTTTGCTTCATTCTCTTTTGTGTTTTTTTCATTTAAGACAAATTAAATGAAGATAATAATACCAAAGGATTTGTGATTGCAATCATTTTCAGGAAGAAAATGAGTATTATCTGACAGAATTGCAGGGGTGTCAATACTTTTGACCATGACTGTACTGAGCCCGAGTGACGGGCGAGACACCACATGTACTGAGCCCGAGTGACAGGCGAGACACCACATGTATTGAGCCCGGGTGACGGGCGCGACACCACATGTATTGAGCCCGGGTGACGGGCGCGACACCCCATGTACTGAGCCCGGGTGACAGGTGAGACACCCCATGTACTGAGCCCGGGTGACAGTGAGACACCCCATGTACTGAGCCCAGGTGACACTGTAATATGTAAGTAACATCAGACTGTATTGTGGGGACCATTCACTTCTATGGGAAGGTGTTAAAGGTAACCTGTCTGTTATGGACCTGGTGGTTAAGAGCACCCGGAACTACCTGATGGTTAAACTCACACAGGACAAGCTCTGGGAAGTGGGAACTCTGCTGACCGCAACCCCTAATCCTGTCACACAACTAGAAATAGCCGTGGAGCGTACCTAACACGACCTAGACGCCTCTGCACAGCCTAAGCGCTAACTAGCCCTAGAGATAGAAAATAAAGCCTACCTTGCCTCAGAGAAATTCCCCAAAGGAAAAGGCAACCCCCCACATATATTGACCGTGAGTTAAGATGAAAGTCATAAACACAGAGATGAAACAGGTTTCAGCAAAGGGAGGCCGGACTTACTAAACAGACTGAGGATAGAAAAGGTATGTTTGCGGTCAGCACAAAAAACTACAAAAAACCACGCAGAGTGTGCAAAAAGACCTCCGCACTGACTCACGGTGCGGAGGTGCCACTCTGCATCCCAGAGCTTCCAGCTAGCAAGACAAAATCATGATAGCCAACTGGACAAGGAAACAATGAACAAATAATTAGCCAGCAGGGACTTAGCTTCTGCTGGAGTAGACAGGTCACCAGAAAGATCCAAGAGCGAACTGAACCAGTACAAGAACATTGACAGCTGGCATGGAGTAACGATCTGAGTGGAGTTAAATAGAACAGCCAGCCAAAGAATAAACTACGTCACCTGTGGAAGGAACCTCAGAAGCAGCAGCTCCACTCACAGCCACCAGAGGGAGTCCATGGACAGAACTCGCCGAAGTACCATTCATGACCACAGGAGGGAGTTCGAAAACAGAATTCACAACAGTACCCCCCCCCCTTGAGGAGGGGTCACCGAACCCTCACCAGAGCCCCCAGGCCGATCAGGACGAGCCAAATGAAAGGCACGAACTAGATCGGCAGCATGAACATCAGAGGCAAAAACCCAGGAATTATCCTCCTGACCATAACCCTTCCACTTGACCAGGTACTGGAGTTTCCGTCTCGAAATACGAGAATCCAAAATCTTCTCCACCACATACTCCAACTCCCCCTCGACCAACACCGGGGCAGGAGGATCAACGGAGGGAACCATAGGCGCCACGTATCTCCGCAATAACGACCTATGGAACACATTATGGATGGCAAAAGAAGCTGGAAGGTCCAAACTAAATGACACAGGATTAAGAACTTCAGAAATCTTATATGGCCCAATGAAACGAGGCTTAAACTTAAGAGAGGAAACCTTCATAGGAACATGACGAGATGACAACCAAACCAAATCCCCAACACGAAGTCGGGGACCAACACAGCGGCGGCGGTTAGCGAAACGTTGAGCCTTCTCCTGGGACAATGTCAAATTGTCCACCACATGAGTCCAAATCTGCTGCAACCTGTCCACCACAGTATCCACACCGGGACAGTCCGAAGGCTCAACCTGCCCTGAAGAGAAACGAGGATGGAAAGCAGAATTACAGAAAAAAGGCGAAACCAAAGTAGCCGAGCTGGCCCGATTATTAAGGGCGAACTCAGCCAAAGGCAAGAAGGACACCCAATCATCCTGATCAGCAGAAACAAAGCATCTCAGATATGTCTCCAAAGTCTGATTAGTTCGTTCGGTTTGGCCATTTGTCTGAGGATGGAAAGCCAAATCAATGCCCATCTTAGCACAAAAGGACTGCCAAAACCTCGAAACAAACTGAGAACCTCTGTCCGAGACGACGTTCTCCGGAATGCCATGCAAACGAACCACATGCTGGAAATACAATGGCACCAAATCAGAGGACGAAGGCAATTTAGACAAGGGTACCAAATGGACCATCTTAGAAAAGCGATCACAAACCACCCAAATGACCGACATCCTTTGAGAGACAGGGAGATCTGAAATAAAATCCATGGAAATATGCGTCCAGGGCCTCTTCGGGACCGGCAAGGGCAAAAGCAACCCACTGGCACGAGAACAGCAGGGCTTAGCCCGAGCACAAATCCCACAGGACTGCACAAAAGAACGCACATCCCATGACAAAGAAGGCCACCAAAAGGACCTAGCCACCAAATCTCTGGTACCAAAGATTCCAGGATGACCCACCAACACCGAACAATGAACCTCAGAGATAACTCTACTAGTCCATCTATCAGGGACAAACAGTTTCTCCGCTGGACAACGGTCAGGTCTATCAGCCTGAAACTTCTGCAGCACGCGCCGCAAATCAGGGGAGATGGCAGACAAAATTACCCCCTCTTTGAGAATACCCGCCGGCTCAGGAACACCCGGAGAGTCAGGCACAAAACTCCTTGACAGGGCATTAGCCTTCACATTCTTAGAGCCCGGAAGGTACGAAACCACAAAATCAAAACGGGAGAAAAACAGCGACCATCGAGCCTGTCTAGGATTCAACCGTTTGGCAGACTCGAGATAAGTCAAATTCTTGTGATCCGTTAAGACCACCACGCGATGCTTGGCTCCTTCAAGCCAATGTCGCCACTCCTCGAATGCCCACTTCATGGCCAACAACTCTCGATTGCCAACATCATAATTGCGCTCAGCAGGCGAGAATTTTCTAGAAAAGAAGGCACATGGTTTCATCACCGAGCCATCAGAACTTCTTTGCGACAAAACAGCCCCTGCTCCAATCTCAGAAGCATCAACCTCGACCTGAAACGGGAGCGAAACATCTGGCTGGCACAAGACAGGGGCAGAAGAAAAACTCCTGAAAAGCCTCTACAGCCGCCGAGGACCAATTGACCACATCAGTACCTTTCTTAGTCAAATCAGTCAATGGTTTAACAACACTAGAAAAATTAGCGATGAAGCGACGGTAAAAATTAGCAAAACCCAGGAACTTCTGCAGGCTCTTCACAGATGTCGGCTGGGTCCAATCATAAATGGCCTGAACTTTAACAGGGTCCATCTCGATAGTAGAAGGGGAAAAAATGAAACCCAAAAATGAAACCTTCTGAACCCCAAAGAGACATTTCGACCCCTTCACAAACAAGGAATTCGCACGAAGGACCTGGAACACCATTCTGACCTGCTTCACATGAGACTCCCAATCATCCGAAAAGACCAAAATATCATCCAAATATACAATCATGAATCTGTCCAGGTACTCTCGGAAGATGTCATGCATAAAGGACTGAAACACAGATGGAGCATTAAAAAAGCCCGAATGGCATAACCAGGTACTCAAAATGGCCCTCGGGCGTATTAAATGCTGTTTTCCATTCATCGCCCTGTTTAATTCGCACAAGATTATACGCCCCTCGAAGATCTATCTTGGTGAACCAACTAGCCCCCTTAATCCGAGCAAACAAATCAGACAGCAGCGGCAAAGGGTACTGAAATTTGACTGTGATCTTATTAAGAAGGCGGTAATCAATACAAGGTCTCAAAGAGCCATCCTTCATGGCCATAAAAAAGAACCCTGCTCCCAACGGTGATGACGACGGGTGAATATGACCTTTCTCCAAGGATTCCTTTATATAACTCCGCATAGCGGCGTGCTCTGGCACAGATAAATTAAACAGTCGGCCCTTAGGAAACTTACTACCAGGAATCAAATTAATAGCACAATCGCAATCCCTATGAGGAGGTAAGACACCGGATCTGGGCTCTTCAAGGAACATCACCATGTACCCCCTGACAACCCCAGCCGGACACAGACATAGATTTCCAATCCAATACTGGATTATGGACCTTTAGCTATGGCAACCCCAAAACGACCACATCATGCAGATTATGCAACACCAAAAAGCGAATATCCTCCTGATGTGCAGGAGCCATGCACATGGTCAATTGAGTCCAGTATTGAGGCTTATTCTTGGCCAAAGGCGTAGCATCAATTCCTCTCAATGGAATAGGATACTGCAAGGGCTCCAAGAAAAAACCACAGCGCCTGGCAAACTCCAAGTCCATCAAATTCAGGGCAGCGCCTGAATCCACAAATGCCATAACAGAATAGGACGACAGAGAGCAAATCAGAGTAACGGACAAAAGAAATTTAGACTGTACCGTACCAATAGTGGCAGACCTAGCGAACCGCTTAGTGCGCTTAGGACAATCGGAGATAGCATGAGTGGAATCACCACAGTAAAAACAGCCCATTCCGACGTCTGTGTTCTTGCCGTTCTGCTCTGGTCAAAGTCCTATCACATTGCATAGGCTCAGGCCTATGCTCAGAGAATACCGCCAAATGGTGCACAGCTTTGCGCTTATGCAAGCGCCGATCGATCTGAATGGCCAAGGACATAGACTCATTCAGACCAGCAAGCGTGGGAAATCCCACCATGGCATCCTTAAGGGCTTCAGAAAGACCCTTACTGAAAATTGCCGCCAGGGCACACTCATTCCACTGAGTAAGCACAGACCACTTTCTAAACTTCTGACAGTACACCTCCGCTTCATCCTGACCCTGACACAAAGCCAGCAAGATTTTCTCTGCCTGATCCACTGAATTTGGTTCATCATAAAGCAATCCAAGCGCCAGAAAAAACGCATTAACATCACGCAATGCAGGATCTCCTGGCGCAAGGGAAAATGCCCAGTCTTGAGGGTCACCACGCAACAAAGAAAGTGCACAGTGCGCAGGCGCCGGGCCTCTCTGACCTTTCCCGGCGCCTGCGCAATGCAGTACTTTACTCTGCCCTCAACAGGGCAGGCAAAGTACGCCTGCACCGGAGCTGTGGTGTGAAGACCAGAAGAGGACGTCATCTGATGAAGATGGGAGGCGCCGGACCCGGACGAACAGCGGGAACGCCCCTGGGTGAGTATAATATAACGTCTTTTTCTCATGTTTTAGGATACATCGGGGGCTTATCTACAGCATTCCAGAATGCTGTAGATAAGGCCCTGATGCCGGTGTGCCTACCTCACCCGCGATTTTGGGGGTGACAGGTTCCCTTTAAGGAGGAGGAGGAGATGAGCTGTGACATCTCCTATTGTGACTTTTGGATCTGGTTGCCGGGGTCTACCTTCCTGTGGTTGTTACATTGTATCCTCCGCTCACCTTTCGGGGTGTTGCGCTCCTCGTCCACTTGTCTCAGGAGATCCGGTTGAACGCTCGGTCCGGCGCTGACATCCTGCAATATAATGGAAATGGCGGCTGAAGCTGCAGCACCAGGAGACACCGGAGAACGGCGGGGACAGAGCGCTCTGTAGCCGTGGACACATGCAGTATAGCACGCGGCTGCCAGTCATGTGACGCCTGCACTCACTTTCACCAGAGGAGCGGCGCTATAGGTCAGAATATCAGAGTAGAAGCCTCGCTGTCTGATCACCGGATATTTCCGCGGGAGGACGGTGCTGATCCGCGCGGGCGATACCGGCACAAGCGACTGCGGACGCGGGATCTCCCAGTGTGGACGGGACTCCGCGGAGGATGGGAGTCGTCTGCCGTTATCTGCTCCATCTGCGCCCAACAGAGAAGACAAACATGTCCGATAACTCTACAGGACCGCGACAGCTGCAGAACATCGCCCCTCCCTGCAGAACATCGCCCCCTCCTTCCCTGCAGAACATCATCGCCCCCCTCCCTCCCTGCAGAACATCATCGCCCCCCTCCCTCCCTGCAGAACATCATCGCCCCCCTCCCTCCCTGCAGAACATCATCGCCCCCCCTCCCTCCCTGCAGAACATCATCGCCCCCCCTCCCTCCCTGCAGAACATCATCGCCCCCCCTCCCTCCCTGCAGAACATCATCGCCCCCCCTCCCTCCCTGCAGAACATCATCGCCCCCCCTCCCTGCAGAACATCATCGCCCCCCCTCCCTCCCTGCAGAACATCATCGCCCCCCCTCCCTCCCTGCAGAACATCATCGCCCCCCCTCCCTCCCTGCAGAACATCATCGCCCCCCTCCCTCCCTGCAGAACATCATCGCCCCCCCTCCCTCCCTGCAGAACATCATCGCCCCCCCTCCCTCCCTGCAGAACATCATCGCCCCCCCTCCCTCCCTGCAGAACATCATCGCCCCCCCTACCTCCCTGCAGAACATCATCGCCCCCCCTCCCTCCCTGCAGAACATCATCGCCCCCCCTCCCTCCCTGCAGAACATCATCGCCCCCCTCCCTCCCTGCAGAACATCATCGCCCCCCTCCCTCCCTGCAGAACATCATCGCCCCCCCTCCCTCCCTGCAGAACATCATCGCCCCCCCTCCCTCCCTGCAGAACATCATCGCCCCCCCTCCCTCCCTGCAGAACATCATCGCCCCCCCTCCCTCCCTGCAGAACATCATCGCCCCCCCTCCCTCCCTGCAGAACATCATCGCCCCCCCTCCCTCCCTGCAGAACATCATCGCCCCCCCTCCCTCCCTGCAGAACATCATCGCCCCCCCCTCCCTGCAGAACATCATCGCCCCCCCTCCCTCCCTGCAGAACATCATCGCCCCCCCTCCCTCCCTGCAGAACATCATCGCCCCCCCTCCCTCCCTGCAGAACATCATCGCCCCCCTCCCTCCCTGCAGAACATCATCGCCCCCCCTCCCTCCCTGCAGAACATCATCGCCCCCCCTCCCTCCCTGCAGAACATCATCGCCCCCCTCCCTCCCTGCAGAACATCATCGCCCCCCCTCCCTCCCTGCAGAACATCATCGCCCCCCCTCCCTCCCTGCAGAACATCATCGCCCCCTCCCTCCCTGCAGAACATCATCGCCCCCTCCCTCCCTGCAGAACATCATCGCCCCCCCTCCCTCCCTGCAGAACATCATCGCCCCCCCTCCCTCCCCTGCAGAACATCATCGCCCCCCCTCCCTCCCTGCAGAACATCATCGCCCCCCCCTCCCTCCCTGCAGAACATCATCGCCCCCCCTCCCTCCCTGCAGAACATCATCGCCCCCCCTCCCTCCCTGCAGAACATCATCGCCCCCCCCTCCCTGCAGAACATCATCGCCCCCCCTCCCTCCCTGCAGAACATCATCGCCCCCCCTCCCTCCCTGCAGAACATCATCGCCCCCCCTCCCTCCCTGCAGAACATCATCGCCCCCCCTCCCTCCCTGCAGAACATCATCGCCCCCCCTCCCTCCCTGCAGAACATCATCGCCCCCCCTCCCTCCCTGCAGAACATCATCGCCCCCCCTCCCTCCCTGCAGAACATCATCGCCCCCCCTCCCTCCCTGCAGAACATCATCGCCCCCCCTCCCTCCCTGCAGAACATCATCGCCCCCCCTCCCTCCCTGCAGAACATCATCGCCCCCCCTCCCTCCCTGCAGAACATCATCGCCCCCCTCCCTCCCTGCAGAACATCATCGCCCCCCCTCCCTCCCTGCAGAACATCATCGCCCCCCCTCCCTCCCTGCAGAACATCATCGCCCCCCCTCCCTCCCTGCAGAACATCATCGCCCCCCCTCCCTCCCTGCAGAACATCATCGCCCCCCCTCCCTCCCTGCAGAACATCATCGCCCCCCCTCCCTCCTGCAGAACATCATCGCCCCCCCCTCCCTCCAGAAACATCATCGCCCCCCTCCCTCCCTGCAGAACATCATCGCCCCCCCTCCCTCCCTGCAGAACATCATCGCCCCCCCTCCCTCCCTGCAGAACATCATCGCCCCCCCCTCCCTCCCTGCAGAACATCACCCCCCCTCCCTCCCTGCAGAACATCATCGCCCCCCCTCCCTCCCTGCAGAACATCATCGCCCCCCCTCCCTCCCTGCAGAACATCATCGCCCCCCCTCCCTCCCTGCAGAACATCATCGCCCCCCCTCCCTCCCTGCAGAACATCATCGCCCCCCCTCCCTCCCTGCAGAACATCATCGCCCCCCCTCCCTCCCTGCAGAACATCATCGCCCCCCTCCCTCCTGCAGACATCATCGCCCCCCTCCCTCCCTGCAGAACATCATCGCCCCCCCTCCCTCCCTGCAGAACATCATCGCCCCCCCTCCCTCCCTGCAGAACATCATCGCCCCCCCTCCCTCCCTGCAGAACATCATCGCCCCCCCCTCCCTCCTTGCAGAACATCATCGCCCCCCCCCTCCAGAACATCATCGCCCCCCCTCCCTCCCTGCAGAACATCATCGCCCCCCCTCCCTCCCTGCAGAACATCATCGCCCCCCCTCCCTCCCTGCAGAACATCATCGCCCCCCCTCCCTCCCTGCAGAACATCATCGCCCCCCCTCCCTCCCTGCAGAACATCATCGCCCCCCCCTCCCTCCCTGCAGACTCATCGCCCCCCCCTCCCTCCCTGCAGAACATCATCGCCCCCCCCCTCCCTCCCTGCAGAACATCATCGCCCCCCCCTCCCTCCCTGCAGAACATCATCGCCCCCCCCTCCCTCCCTGCAGAACATCATCGCCCCCCCCTCCCTCCCTGCAGAACATCATCGCCCCCCCTCCCTCCCTGCAGAACATCATCGCCCCCCCCTCCCTCCCTGCAGAACATCATCGCCTCCCCCTCCCTCCCTGCAGAACATCATCGCCCCCCCCTCCCTCCCTGCAGAACATCATCGCCCCCCCTCCCTCCCTGCAGAACATCATCGCCCCCCCCCCTCCCTGCAGAACATCATCGCCCCCCCTCCCTCCCTGCAGAACATCATCGCCCCCCCTCCCTCCCTGCAGAACATCATCGCTCCCCCCTCCCTCCCTGCAGAACATCATCGCCCCCCCTCCCTCCCTGCAGAACATCATCGCTCCCCCCTCCCTCCCTGCAGAACATCATCGCCCCCCCTCCCTCCCTGCAGAACATCATCGCCCCCCCCTCCCTCCCTGCAGAACATCATCGCCCCCCCCTCCCTCCCTGCAGAACATCATCGCCCCCCCCCTCCCTCCCTGCAGAACATCATCGCCCCCCCTCCCTCCCTGCAGAACATCATCGCCCCCCCCTCCCTCCCTGCAGAACATCATCGCCCCCCCTCCCTCCCTGCAGAACATCATCGCCCCCCCCTCCCTCCCTGCAGAACATCATCGCCCCCCCCTCCCTCCCTGCAGAACATCATCGCCCCCCCTCCCTCCCTGCAGAACATCATCGCCCCCCCTCCCTCCCTGCAGAACATCATCGCCCCCCCTCCCTCCCTGCAGAACATCATCGCCCCCCCTCCCTCCCTGCAGAACATCATCGCCCCCTCCCTCCCTGCAGAACATCATCGCTCCCCCCTCCCTCCCTGCAGAACATCATCGCCCCCCCTCCCTCCCTGCAGAACATCATCGCTCCCCCCTCCCTCCCTGCAGAACATCATCGCCCCCCCCTCCAGAACATCATCGCCCCCCTCCCTCCCTGCAGAACATCATCGCCCCCCCTCCCTCCCTGCAGAACATCATCGCCCCCCCTCCCTCCCTGCAGAACATCATCGCCCCCCCTCCCTCCCTGCAGAACATCATCGCCCCCCCTCCCTCCCTGCAGAACATCATCGCTCCCCCCTCCCTCCCTGCAGAACATCATCGCCCCCCCTCCCTCCCTGCAGAACATCATCGCTCCCCCCTCCCTCCCTGCAGAACATCATCGCCCCCCCTCCCTCCCTGCAGAACATCATCGCCCCCCCTCCCTCCCTGCAGAACATCATCGCCCCCCCTCCCTCCCTGCAGAACATCATCGCCCCCCTCCCTCCCTGCAGAACATCATCGCCCCCCCTCCCTCCCTGCAGAACATCATCGCCCCCCCTCCCTCCCTGCAGAACATCATCGCCCCCCCTCCCTCCCTGCAGAACATCATCGCCCCCCCTCCCTCCCTGCAGAACATCATCGCCCCCCCTCCCTCCCTGCAGAACATCATCGCCCCCCTCCCTCCCTGCAGAACATCATCGCCCCCCTCCCTCCCTGCAGAACATCATCGCCCCCCTCCCTGCAGAACATCATCGCCCCCCCTCCCTCCCTGCAGAACATCATCGCCCCCCCTCCCTCCCTGCAGAACATCATCGCCCCCCCTCCCTCCCTGCAGAACATCATCGCCCCCCCTCCCTCCCTGCAGAACATCATCGCCCCCCCTCCCTCCCTGCAGAACATCATCGCCCCCCCTCCCTCCCTGCAGAACATCATCGCCCCCCCCTCCCTCCCTGCAGAACATCATCGCCCCCCCCTCCCTCCCTGCAGAACATCATCGCCCCCCCTCCCTCCCTGCAGAACATCATCGCCCCCCCTCCCTCCCTGCAGAACATCATCGCCCCCCCTCCCTCCCTGCAGAACATCATCGCCCCCCCTCCCTCCCTGCAGAACATCATCGCCCCCCCTCCCTCCCTGCAGAACATCATCGCCCCCCTCCCTCCCTGCAGAACATCATCGCCCCCCTCCCTCCCTGCAGAACATCATCGCCCCCCCTCCCTCCCTGCAGAACATCATCGCCCCCCCTCCCTCCCTGCAGAACATCATCGCCCCCCCTCCCTCCCTGCAGAACATCATCGCCCCCCCTCCCTCCCTGCAGAACATCATCGCCCCCCCTCCCTCCCTGCAGAACATCATCGCCCCCCCTCCCTCCCTGCAGAACATCATCGCCCCCCCTCCCTCCCTGCAGAACATCATCGCCCCCCCTCCCTCCCTGCAGAACATCATCGCCCCCCTCCCTCCCTGCAGAACATCATTGCCCCCCCTCCCTCCCTCCCTGCAGAACATCGCCCCCCTTCCTCCCTGCAGAACATCATCGCCCCCCCTTCCTCCCTGCAGATCATCGCCCCCCCCCCTCCCTCCCTGCAGAACAACATCGCCCCCCCCTCCCTCCCTGCAGAACATCATCGCCCCCCTCCCTCCCTGCAGAACATCATCGCCCCCCCTCCCTCCCTGCAGAACATCATCGCCCCCCCTCCCTCCCTCCCTGCAGAACATCGCCCCCCTTCCTCCCTGCAGAACATCATCGCCCCCCCTTCCTCCCTGCAGATCATCGCCCCCCCTCCCTCCCTCCCTGCAGAACAACATCGCCCCCCCCTCCCTCCCTGCAGAACATCATCGCCCCCCCTCCCTCCCTGCAGAACATCATCGCCCCCCCTCCCTCCCTGCAGAACATCATCGCCCCCCCTCCCTCCCTGCAGAACATCATCGCCCCCCTCCCTCCCTCCCTGCAGAACATCATCGCCCCCCTCCCTCCCTGCAGAACAGCATCGCCACGCCTCCCTCCCTCCCTGCAGAACATCATCGCCCCCCTTCCCCCCTGCAGATCATCATCGCCCCGCCCTCCCCCCTGCAGATCATCGCCACCCCTTCCTCCCTGCAGATCATCGCCCCCCCCTCCCTTTCTCCCTGCAGAACATCATCGCCCCCTCTCTCCCTCCCTGCAGAACATCATCGCCCCCCCTCCCTCCCTGCAGAACATCATCGCCCCCCCTCCCTCCCTGCAGAACATCATCGCCCCCCTCCCTCCCTGCAGAACATCATCGCCCCCCCTCCCTCCCTGCAGAACATCATCGCCCCCCCTCCCTCCCTGCAGAACATCATCGCCCCCCTCCCTCCAGAACATCATCGCCCCCCCTCCCTCCCTGCAGAACATCATCGCCCCCCCTCCCTCCCTGCAGAACATCATCGCCCCCCCTCCCTCCCTGCAGAACATCATCGCCCCCCCTCCCTCCCTGCAGAACATCATCGCCCCCCCTACCTCCCTGCAGAACATCATCGCCCCCCCTCCCTCCCTGCAGAACATCATCGCCCCCCCTCCCTCCCTGCAGAACATCATCGCCCCCCCTCCCTCCCTGCAGAACATCATCGCCCCCCTCCCTCCCTGCAGAACATCATTGCCCCCCCTCCCTCCCTCCCTGCAGAACATCGCCCCCCTTCCTCCCTGCAGAACATCATCGCCCCCCTCCCTCCCTGCAGAACATCATCGCCCCCCCTCCCTCCCTGCAGAACATCATCGCCCCCCCTCCCTCCCTGCAGAACATCATCGCCCCCCCTCCCTCCCTGCAGAACATCATCGCCCCCCCTCCCTCCAGAACATCATCGCCCCCCCTCCCTCCCTGCAGAACATCATCGCCCCCCCTCCCTCCCTGCAGAACATCATCGCCCCCCCTCCCTCCCTGCAGAACATCATCGCCCCCCCTCCCTCCCTGCAGAACATCATCGCCCCCCCTCCCTCCCTGCAGAACATCATCGCCCCCCTCCCTCCCTGCAGAACATCATCGCCCCCCCTCCCTCCCTGCAGAACATCATCGCCCCCCCTCCCTCCCTGCAGAACATCATCGCCCCCCCTCCCTCCCTGCAGAACATCATCGCCCCCCTCCCTCCCTGCAGAACATCATTGCCCCCCCTCCCTCCCTCCCTGCAGAACATCGCCCCCCTTCCTCCCTGCAGAACATCATCGCCCCCCCTTCCTCCCTGCAGATCATCGCCCCCCCTCCCTCCCTCCCTGCAGAACATCATCGCCCCCCCTCCCTCCCTGCAGAACATCATCGCCCCCCCTCCCTCCCTGCAGAACATCATCGCCCCCCTCCCTCCCTGCAGAACATCATCGCCCCCCCTCCCTCCCTGCAGAACATCATCGCCCCCCCTCCCTCCCTGCAGAACATCATCGCCCCCCCTCCCTCCCTGCAGAACATCATCGCCCCCCCTCCCTCCCTGCAGAACATCATCGCCCCCCCTCCCTCCAGAACATCATCGCCCCCCCTCCCTCCCTGCAGAACATCATCGCCCCCCCTCCCTCCCTGCAGAACATCATCGCCCCCCTCCCTCCCTGCAGAACATCATCGCCCCCCCTCCCTCCCTGCAGAACATCATCGCCCCCCCTCCCTCCCTGCAGAACATCATCGCCCCCCTCCCTCCCTGCAGAACATCATTGCCCCCCCTCCCTCCCTCCCTGCAGAACATCGCCCCCCTTCCTCCCTGCAGAACATCATCGCCCCCCCTTCCTCCCTGCAGATCATCGCCCCCCCTCCCTCCCTCCCTGCAGAACATCATCGCCCCCCCTCCCTCCCTGCAGAACATCATCGCCCCCCCTCCCTCCCTGCAGAACATCATCGCCCCCCCTCCTTCCCTGCAGAACATCATCGCCCCCCCTCCCTCCCTGCAGAACATCATCGCCCCCCTCCCTCCCTCCCTGCAGAACATCATCGCCCCCCCTCCCTCCCTGCAGAACATCATCGCCACGCCTCCCTCCCTCCCTGCAGAACATCATCGCCCCCCCTTCCCCCCTGCAGATCATCATCGCCCCGCCCTCCCCCCTGCAGATCATCGCCACCCCTTCCTCCCTGCAGATCATCGCCCCCCCTCCCTTTCTCCCTGCAGAACATCATCGCCCCCCTCTCTCCCTCCCTGCAGAACATCATCGCCCCCCCTCCCTCCCTGCAGAACATCATCGCCCCCCCTCCCTCCCTGCAGAACATCATCGCCCCCCCTCCCTCCCTGCAGAACATCATCGCCCCCCTCCCTCCCGAACATCATCGCCCCCCTCCCTCCCTGCAGAACATCATCGCCCCCCCTCCCTCCCTGCAGAACATCATCGCCCCCCCCTCCCTCCCTGCAGAACATCATCGCCCCCCCCTCCCTCCCTGCAGAACATCATCGCCCCCCCTCCCTCCCTGCAGAACATCATCGCCCCCCCCTCCCTCCCTGCAGAACATCATCGCCCCCCCCCTCCCTCCCTGCAGAACATCATCGCCCCCCCCTCCCTCCCTGCAGAACATCATCGCCCCCCCTCCCTCCCTGCAGAACATCATCGCCCCCCCTCCCTCCCTGCAGAACATCATCGCCCCCCCTCCCTCCCTGCAGAACATCATCGCCCCCCCTCCCTCCCTGCAGAACATCATCGCCCCCCCCTCCCTCCCTGCAGAACATCATCGCCCCCCCCTCCCTCCCTGCAGAACATCATCGCCCCCCCCTCCCTCCCTGCAGAACATCATCGCCCCCCCCTCCCTCCCTGCAGAACATCATCGCCCCCCCCTCCCTCCCTGCAGAACATCATCGCCCCCCCCTCCCTCCCTGCAGAACATCATCGCCCCCCCTCCCTCCCTGCAGAACATCATCGCCCCCCCCCTCCCTCCCTGCAGAACATCATCGCCCCCCCTCCCTCCCTGCAGAACATCATCGCCCCCCCTCCCTCCCTGCAGAACATCATCGCCCCCCCTCCCTCCCTGCAGAACATCATCGCCCCCCCTCCCTCCCTGCAGAACATCATCGCCCCCCTCCCTCCCTGCAGAACATCATCGCCCCCCCTACCTCCCTGCAGAACATCATCGCCCCCCCTCCCTCCCTGCAGAACATCATCGCCCCCCCCCTCCCTGCAGAACATCATCGCCCCCCCTCCCTCCCTGCAGAACATCATCGCCCCCCCCTCCCTCCCTGCAGAACATCATCGCCCCCCCCTCCCTCCCTGCAGAACATCATCGCCCCCCCCTCCCTCCCTGCAGAACATCATCGCCCCCCCTCCCTCCCTGCAGAACATCATCGCCCCCCCTCCCTCCCTGCAGAACATCATCGCCCCCCCTCCCTCCCTGCAGAACATCATCGCCCCCCCTCCCTCCCTGCAGAACATCATCGCCCCCCCTCCCTCCTTGCAGAACATCATCGCCCCCCCTTCCTCCCTGCAGAACATCATCGACCCCCCTTCCTCCCTGCAGAACATCGCCCCCAGTCCTCTGTCCCTCATACTCACCTGTCAGCTGCCTGTCCCACACACCGCGCTCGCGCCGCCACCGACGACATCCCTCTGGCGCTCTGTCCTGCCGCAGCGCCTTCTTCCTGAGTGAGCGGTCATGTGATACTGCTCAATAAGGTCATGAATATGCGCATATTCATGACCTTAATGACCGGTACCATGTGACCGCTCACTCAGGACGCGCTACAGACAGTGAGAACAGGCATCGCTGGAGGATGGAGCAGGTGAGTATCGTCTTCAAGGAGGGTGGGTGGGACGCGGAGGCGGGGGGGTGGGGTTTTGCGGTCGGTCGCGTTTGTGACTGCAGCATTTTTGGGTCCGTCACTGCTAGCGCAGATGGAGCATCTGCGCTATTGCGATCGCATAACGCGATCTTGGAAAAGGCACTAGCGTTGCACAGTCCGTTTAACGCATGCGTTGAACAGACCGCACCAATCCAATATGAACCTGGCCTTACAAAGCTTTCTCCTCTGTCCTCTCCTGCTTCTAAGCTGCAATATAATAAAGTAATACAGTAATATCTTAAAATCATGAATTATTTGGTAAATATAGTCCCCACACATTTAGACCACAGTCTGAACAGATCTAAATTCAAGATTTTTTAATTGACACTGTAATATTTTTATTTTTTAAAATATGATCCCATCAAGATCACATTTTGGTACAGATTTTGATAAGAGCATGGCAGGAATATGTGTAGTTTTTGACATTTTGAAATTAAACGTTTTTAATTTAGCCTTCAGTAAGTGTTCACATTTGGACAGGGAGGTCAGGTACCCATCAGTTTTTTAATGAGACCACCTTGACGATGGTTGATGGGCTCACACTATTTGGCCAAATTTTGTGCTAAGCGTCTCAAAAAATTTTTTCCTAATGTTCAAACAGCAATTTTGCTATTCATATTTCATGTATTTCATATTTGACGTGTTTTGGCACGATAGAGTGCGAGTTATGAGGAGAAATGTAGAGGCAGGCAACACCAAAATTCGCACTTTTTCTGAACTTTGAAAATCAATTAAAAAAAAAAATCGCGTTTTTTTTCTTCTTCACATTTTGCATTCTCTGACACACTATTAGGCCGGCGTCACACTTAGCGTAGGGAAATACGGTCTGTTTTTTACAAGCGTAATACGCAGAAAGGTTCCTGAACAGTGATCTGTATTCAACCCAAGGATGCAAGTGTACCCAAGTGTGATTTTACTGTACACCGCACTGAATTGCCAGATTTTCTATAGAACACCGCTGCGTATTTCTCACAAGTCACACTGAAGATTCGTCTGTAATCTGTATTTTTCTCGCCCCCCCCCATAGACTTTCATTGGCAGATTTTTTGCGCAATACGCTGACAAACGCAGCATGCTGTGATTTTCTCAGCCCGTAAAATACGGCTGTGAAACATACAGCTGATGGGAGCTGCCCCATAGAGAATCATTGGTCTGTGTGCAATGCGTTGTTTTTGCGCCTCTCATACATCCGTAAAACTCTCTAGTTTGACGCCGGCCTTACCAAATAACAAAATCTCAAAAGAATTAAAAATATAGACATGGAATGACCCGAGACTGTTTTTTCACGTTAGTGGTAAAATTTCTTCGATATAACTTACGTTTATTTGTGTAAAAAACTGAAATTTGGCGAAAATTTTGAATTTTTTAAACTTTTAATTTGTATGCACTTAAAACGGAAATATGTTACACAAAATAGATAATAAATAATATTTTCCACATGTCTACTTTACATCAGAACAGTCTTGGAAATAAAATTTATTTTTGCTAGGTAGTTATAAGGGTTATAAGGGTTTGACCACCGATTTCTCATTTTTTACAATAAAATTTACAAAACCATTTTTTTAGGTACCACCCCACATTTGAAGTCACTTTGAAGGGTCTATATGGCAGAAAGTAGCCAATAGTGACACCTTTCTAAAAACTGCACCTCTCAAGATGATCAAAACCTCATTCAAGAAATTTATTAACCGTTCAGGTGTTTCACAGGAGCAGAAGCAACGTGAAAGGAAAAAATGAACATTTAAATTTTTAGTCACAAAAATGATCTTTTAGCAATAATTTTTTTTATTTTCACAAGGGTAAAAGGAGAAAATGGACAGATAAAGTACAATTTCTCCTGAGTACGCCAATACCCCATATGTAGGGGAAAACCACTGTTTGCGCTTGGAAGGGAAGGAGCGCCGTTTGACTTTTTCAAACCAAAATTGGCTTTGAGATCTTTTAGTCCCCAATTTTTTTTTATTTTCCCAAGGGTAACAGGAGAAATTGGACCCCAAAAGTTATCCCATTTGTCCTGAGTACGCTGATACCCCCATACTGTATGGGGGGGAACCACTGTTTGGGAGCATACAAGAGCTCGGAAGGGAAGGAGTGCCGTTTGACTTTTTCAAACCAAAATTGGCTGGAATCAAGATCGGATGCCATGTCACATTTGGAGAGCCCCTGATGTGCCTAAACAGTGGAAACCCCCCACAAGTGACCCCATTTTGGAAACTAGACCACTCAAGGAACTTATCTAGGTGTGTGGTGAGCACTTTGAACCCCAAAGTGTTTCCCTAAAGATTATAACGCCTGGGCATGAAAATAGAAAATCATATTTTTTCCACAAACATGATTTTTTTGCCCCCAATTTGTTATTTTCCCAAGGGTAACAGGAGAAATTGGACCTCAAAAGTTGTCCACTTTGTCCAGAGTACACTGGTACCCCATATGTGGAAGAAAACTACTGTTTGGGCACACGGCGGGGCTCAGAGGAGAAGTAGTGACATTCTAGAATGCAGACTTTGATGGAATGGCCTGCGGGCATCATGTTCCATTTGCAGAGCCCCTGATGTGCCTAAACAGTAGAAACCCCCCTAAACTGACCCCATTTTGGAGATCAGACCCCCAAAGAACTTATCTAGATGTGCCTAAACAATGGCAATGTCCAACAAGTGCTCCCTTTTTGGAAATAATCTACGGAGTCCTGTTATGTAAATTTAAGTAAATTAGTAGTGCATGGAGGTGTGGTACAAATTGAAGCAATCTTTCATACATAGGCCAGGTTTTTCGGGGCAGGTGTCACATTGATAAATGGAGTTCTTGAGTATTCCCCTTTTGCAACACACTTGGTACCTTTTTTGCGACCTTCCTTTTTATCCTGTTTGAGTGACCTTACCCTGGAAATGCTGATATGATACGATACGAGCACCTTCAGTTTCGGAAGTACTGGGGCCCGCTCCTTCCTGAGTGCCAAATATCAGGGCCTTAATCACTACTTACTGGAACTGAAGGTACGACGTATCAGTGTAGCCTGCACATGTGACAGCAGGAAAATGTTGAGCATTGCCATCTGTACAATGTGCACGGCCAGCTTTTTGCACCACACATTGGCCTTTCTCAAAGGACTGTACGGTTGGAGGAGTTGGACAGAGAGATCAACGCCCCCCATGTTTTTGTTTTACCCCAGTGCACAGGTCGGTTTGCTGACCTGTGCAGAGATACCTCATGCAGTGCTGAGGGCACTGCCATCAGCGTGTATTGTGGTCAAGAAAAAGGTATATTTCTTGTACTTACACTTGACCATCAGCAGGTGGTCGCTACATTGGGCTCTGCGGTCACCCCTTCTGAGCATCTGCCCAAGTATTATTTTTGCGAGGCCTCTCTGATTTTTGTGGACAGTACCGTAGGCTGCGGTACCTCGCGCAGATTGGGATTTGAAGAATGGGATGCTAGTATAAAAGTGTAGTGTAGAGGTGATAACTAGGGTTGAGCGACTTTTACTTTTTTAGGGTCGAGTCGGGTTTCGCGAAACCCGACTATCTCAAAAGTCGAGTCGAGTGAAATCGCCCGATTATGGCGGAAAGTCGGGGATCGACCGAAACACGAAACCCAATGCAAAGTCAATGGGAAATCTTTTTTTTTTCTCTCTCTCTCTCTCTCTCTCCTCCGTCCCTGAACAGAAAAGCTGGTGTTACACATTGCAAATCGCTACAGCGCACAAGCGACAAGATGGCGATAGGCGTCCACGCCCCTAAGACCTATGTCATCACTCTGCCCACGCTCCTTCATTGGCTGAAAAAATGTCGCCAAATGCGTCATACGAAACGCAACTTTGGCACGAAGATCGCCGACCGCAAGGCCGATCCCACACTAGGATCGGGTCGGGTTTTATGAAACCCGACTTTGCCAAAAGTCAGCGACTTTTGAATTTGTACGATCCGTTTCACTCAAGCCTAGTGATAACCTTTATCCAGCAATGGGTGCACCAAATCGCACACAATTTTCCCACTCCCAGGACAGGGGGAGCATTTAGGGAGTTCAATCCAGGTGTCCTTCCCTTCGTAAACTCTAAACCTGTGGGTGTAACCTGAGGTACTCTCACATAGCCTATAGAGTTTAATTCCGTACCTGTCCCTCATGCTGGGCAGGTACTGATGGAGTCTGAGCCTTCCCTTAAAATTAATTAAGGACTCATCCACGCAGATGTCCATTTGGGGCACGTACACTTCAGCAAACTTTTTGTTGAAGTGTTTGATGACTGGCCGAACTTTGACCAGACGGTCAAAGTTGGGGTCATCTCGTGCGACACACTGCATTATAGGTATACTGCAGGAATTTTTGGATGGCCTCAAAATGTGTCCAGGCCATTCGGAACACTGGAGTGTTGTATAAAACATCAACACTCCAATAGTACTTAAGTTCTGGCTTCTTCAGGATCCCCATGTGAAGGGCCAGGCTCCAAAACTGCATAATTTCAACTGCGTCTACAGGAGACCATTTAGAAAATGATGAACCGGAGTTTTGTGCCAAAAATTGATGAGCGTATAAATTAATTTGGCCCACCATGAGGTTAACAAAATCCTCAGAGAAAAAGACTTTGAAAAAGTATAGTTCTGTGGTGTCAAACTTGATTCCTGATTCTGCCACAAAATCAGGAATCAGTGGCTCATAATTTTCACGGGGCGAGGTCCATACAGGGTCCGTGATGGGGTGCACTGCTTCATCTTCTGTTCCGGGATGTGTGCATGGCGGTTCAGCAGGACCCAAGGAGAAAGATGAGGAGGAGGAAGAGGATGACGAATCTGAGAAATAAAGAAATGTGGCATCCTCTTCCTCGCTATCGGTGTCGGAGGCAAGGAAAGCATATGCCTCCCACTGAATAGCATTCTTGGGACGGGCAGGACAACATTTTATTTATGAATATGGTGATTGTGTCAGTAGTTTATTTTTAACTGTGTGTGTGGGGGGGATATTGCTTGGAGTAAACTTATGGCTTTAAAGTAAAAGCTAAAAGAAAAAAGCACAACCAGGGAGAAAAAAAATGTCTGTAAAGAAAAGTGTAAAACAGCAGGCATGAGTTCTGATGAGTGAACTGCGTCACTTATCAAAGATCGGCGGTTGCTGGATATGAGCATGGAGGTGGCGAAGAAAAAATGTGTCTAAAACAGCAGGCTCGAGCTCTGATGAGTGAACTGCATCACATTAAAAGAGGTCTGGATACACATGATGAGAGCATTATACTGCCTCTGTACAAATCCCTAGTTAGACCGCACATGGAGTACTGTGTCCAGTTTTGGGCACCGGTGCTCAGGAAGGATATAATGGAACTAGAGAGAGTACAAAGGAGGGCAACAAAATTAATAAAGGGGATGGGAGAACTACAATACCCAGATAGATTAGCGAAATTAGGATTATTTAGTCTAGAAAAAAGACGACTGAGGGGCGATCTAATAACCATGTATAAGTATATAAGGGGACAATACAAATATCTCGCTGAGGATCTGTTTATACCAAGGAAGGTGACGGGCACAAGGGGGCATTCTTTGCGTCTGGAGGAGAGAAGGTTTTTCCACCAACATAGAAGAGGATTCTTTACTGTTAGGGCAGTGAGAATCTGGAATTGCTTGCCTGAGGAGGTGGTGATGGCGAACTCAGTCGAGGGGTTCAAGAGAGGCCTGGATGTCTTCCTGGAGCAGAACAATATTGTATCATACAATTATTAGGTTCTGTAGAAGGACGTAGATCTGGGTATTTATTATGATGGAATATAGGCTGAACTGGATGGACAAATGTCTTTTTTCGGCCTTACTAACTATGTTACTATGTTACTATGTTACTTATCAAAGCTCAGCGACTGCTGGATGTGCGGGGGTGGTGCAATGGGGGGGTGAGAAAGATAAATGGAAAACAGCAGGCACGAGCTCTGAGTGAACTGCGTCACTAATAAAAGCTCAGCAGCTGCTGGATGTGCGCCCAGGGGTGGCACAAGGAGGGTCAGAAAGAGAAATGGAAAACAGCAGGCACGAGCTCTGATGAGTGTACTGCATCACTAATCAAAGCTCAGCGACTGCTGGTTGTGAGCACAGAGGTGTGCCAAAAAGCGGTGAAAAAGAAAAGCAACCACGAGTGTTAAACGGTGAACTGCGTCACCAATCAATGCTCAGCGGCTGCTAAATGTGTGCATGGAGGCAGTGCAAAGGGGGATGAAGGGGGTAAAAAGGGAGGATTGGAGGGATTGGGGTGGATGAAATGAGATCGATCAGGGATCAAAACACTTACAGTTGTTGTCTCTCTTCTTTCTTCAGTCTTGTCTTCTTTCTTCTCTGTTCTTTGTTCAGCAGAGATTGTGGTGTCACAGGCTTCTGTGGCACCACAAGGCCCAGCACAGCAGCAGATCCTGTAGTGTGACTGCTCTGCAGGAATCCTCAGCTGGAGTGAGGACCTGCAGAGCGGTCACAGATAGATGACAGACAGGTCAGAGAGCGGTCATACCGCTGCTGTGCTCTGTCATTGGTGTAATCAATGTCATCAATCAGACCTAGCCCTGGTGACTCTGGCGTTGCTAGGCACTGGCCATGGCTGTGCCCTGTGATTGGCGCAATCGATGTGATCGGCACTCGTGCCAATCAGCGGCTCCAGCCCATGCCTGGCGTTACTAGGCACCAGCCTAGGATGGGTGCTCCTGGAGCACCCATCCTAGGCTGAGACATCAGTGTTTTAGGCAAGCTGAAACACTGAGAAATGCTGCGATTGGAATTGAACAGCCAATCACACCGATCGTGGGTGCGGGTGTGCTGACACACCCAGGATGATATAGTGCAAGTGACCAGCACACTCCAAGATATCGTGATGCAAATGGGGGTTTATTTACATACAGTGGGGCAAAAAAGTATTTAGTCAGTCAGCAATAGTGCAAGTTCCACCACTTAAAAAGATGAGAGGCGTCTGTAATTTACATCATAGGTAGACCTCAACTATGGGAGACAAACTGAGAAAAAAAATCCAGAAAATCACATTGTCTGTTTTTTTAACATTTTATTTGCATATTATGGTGGAGAATAAGTATTTGGTCAGAAACAAAATTTCATCTCAATACTTTGTAATATATCCTTTGTTGGCAATGACAGAGGTCAAACGTTTTCTGTAAGTCTTCACAAGGTTGCCACACACTGTTGTTGGTATGTTGGCCCATTCCTCCATGCAAATCTCCTCTAGAGCAGTGATGTTTTTGGCTTTTCGCTTGGCAACACGGACTTTCAACTCCCTCCAAAGGTTTTCTATAGGATTGAGATCTGGAGACTGGCTAGGCCACTCCAGGACCTTGAAATGCTTCTTACGAAGCCACTCCTTCGTTGCCCTGGCGGTGTGCTTTGGATCATTGTCATATTGAAAGACCCAGCCACGTTTCATCTTCAATGCCCTTGCTGATGGAAGGAGGTTTGCACTCAAAATCTCATGATACATGGCCCCATTCATTCTTTCATGTACCCGGATCAGTCGTCCTGGCCCCTTTGCAGAGAAACAGCCCCAAAGCATGATGTTTCCACCACCATGCTTTACAGTAGGTATGGTGTTTGATGGATGCAACTCAGTATTCTTTTTCCTCCAAACACGACAAGTTGTGTTTCTACCAAACAGTTCCAGTTTGGTTTCATCAGACCATAGGACATTCTCCCAAAACTCCTCTGGATCATCCAAATGCTCTCTAGAAAACTTCAGATGGGCCCGGACATGTACTGGCTTAAGCAGAGGTACACGTCTGACACTGCAGGATCTGAGTACATGGTGGCATAGTGTGTTACTTATGGTAGGCCTTGTTACATTGGTCCCAGCTCTCTGCAGTTCATTCACTAGGTCCCCCCGCGTGGTTCTGGGATTTTTGCTCACCGCTCTTGTGATCATTCTGACCCCACGGGGTCGGATTTTGCGTGGAGCCCCAGATCGAGGGAGATTATCAGTGGTCTTGTATGTCTTCCATTTTCTAATTATTGCTCCCACTGTTGATTTCTTCACTCCAAGCTGGTTGGCTATTGCAGATTCAGTCTTCCCAGCCTGGTGCAGGGCTACAATTTTGTTTCTGGTGTCCTTTGACAGCTCTTTGGTCTTCACCATAGTGGAGTTTGGAGTCAGACTGTTTGAGGGTGTGCACAGGTGTCTTTTTATACTGATAACAAGTTTAAACAGGTGCCATTACTACAGGTAATGAGTGGAGGAAAGAGGAGACTCTTAAAGAAGAAGTTACAGGTCTGTGAGAGCCAGAAATCTTGATTGTTTGTTTCTGACCAAATACTTATTTTCCACCATAATATGCAAATAAAATGTTAAAAAAAACAGACAATGTGATTTTCTGGATTTTTTTTTCTCAGTTTGTCTCCCATAGTTGAGGTCTACCTATGATGTAAATTACAGACGCCTCTCATCTTTTTAAGTGGTGGAACTTGCACTATTGCTGACTGACTAAATACTTTTTTGCCCCACTGTATAGTAATCAAACGTTTCGGTCAATATAGGACCTTCATCAGTGTACTAAGGTTGCTGTAAGCCATGATAGAGCCCCCAATTAAGAGATAATTGCATCTAAGACAACTGGCCCAGGAAAAATGGTGGACACCGCGTGTATTCCAGTTTCATATACCAGTGGGCAGACTCCACTGTGCTTTGTGGCCCGCAATTTTTTCCTGGGCCAGTTGTCTTAGATGCAATTATCTCTTAATTGGGGGCTCTATCATGGCTTACAGCAACCTTAGTACACTGATGAAGGTCCTATATTGACCGAAACGTTTGATTACTGTATGTAAATAAACCCCCATTTGCATCACGATATCTTGGAGTGTGCTGGTCACTTGCACTATATATACCGGGGTTTGGGAACCCATGATTATGCACCTCCCCCTCTAGGCTGTGCTGAAGTATTTTCTATACCACACCCAGGATGATGACACCATCTACCCACAGGTAAGATGGCTACGGAATTTTAATGCGATCACCACGACTTCGGTCGCAGCGTTGCATTAAGGAAATTACATAATATTCTGTCCATGGTCAAGCAAGCCCAGGTCACATGGATGGAATATTACATCGAATGTCAGAAGGGGGTTAATAGAGAAAGGGAGAAATTGAAAAATATTTTACAGTTTGACGTATTTCAAAAGTTTATGTCAGAGAAATCCAAAAATGACTGTGGAAATAGTGTCAAAGGAAATTAGTGATGTTACAGAGATTGACTGTAATGTGGAGAGTGAACAAGATGTAAGACACGTGTCTGTAATGGCCACTCAAGGTGACCTTATGTCTCATGATGTAGAAAAACATGGACGAAATGTGGGAGATTTAGAAACTGACAAAGATGACGTACGAGGAACTGATTTACAAAGGCCACTAAAATAGAAGGCAACTGAGAGGCCCAACTCCAAATTAACCCCTTTCTGACATGTGACGTACTATCCCGTCGAGGTGGGGTGGGCCTGTATGCCCACCGATGGGATAGTATGTCATAGCGATCAGCCGTGCTCACGGGAGGAGCGCGGCAGGGTGTCAGTTGACTATCGCAGCTGACATCCGGCACTATGTACCAGGAGTGGTCATGGACCGCTCCTGGCACGTTAACCCCAAAATACTGCGATCAAACATGATCACAGTGTTACAGGGGCATAGGGAAGCATCGCGCAGGGAGGGGGTTCCCTGCGGGCTTCCCTGAGACCCTCGGTACAACACGATGTGCTCGCGTTGTACCGAGCGTCTCCTCTCTGCAGGCCTCGGATCCGAAATGGCCACGGGGCTGCATCTGGGTCCTGCAGGGAGGTGGCTTACCAGCGCCTGCTCAGAGCGGGCGCCGGGAAACCTCTCTGCAGTGCACGTCAGATCGCTGATCTGACATGGTGCATTGCAAGTTGTCAGATCAGCGATCTTACACTATAACATGATGCCCCCCCTCCGGGGCAATGTTATAGTGTAAAAATAAAAAAGTCAGATGTGTAAAAAAAAAAAATCCTAAATAAAAAAATACATTTCTTTATCTAAATAAAAAAAACAATAATGTTACACATATTTAGGATTGCTGCGTCCGTAACAACCTGACCTATAAAACTGTCCCACCAGTTAACCCCTTCAGTGAACACCGTAAAAAAAAAAGAGGCGAAAAACAATGCTACATTATCATACCGCCGAACAAAAAGTGGAATAACACGCAATCAAAAAGACGGATATAAATAACCATGGTACCGCTGAAAACGTCATCTTGTCCTGCAAAAAAATGAGCCACCATACAGCATCATCAGCGAAAAGATAAAAAAGTTATAGTCCTCAGAATAAAGTGATGCAAAAATAATTTTTTCTATAAAATAGTTTTTATCGTATAAAAGCGCCAAAACATAAAAAAATGATATAAATGAGGTATCGCTGTAATTGTACTGACCCGAAGAATAAAACTGCTTTATCCATTTCACCAAACGCGAAACGGTATAAACGCCCCCCCCAAAAGTAATTCATGAATAGCTGGTTTTTGGTCTTTCTGCCTCACAAAAATCGGAATAAAAAGCGATCAAAAGATGTCACATGCCCGAAAATGTTACCAATAAAAACGCCAACTCATCCCGCAAAAAACAAGACCTCACATGACTCTGTGGACCAAAATATGGAAAAATTATAGCTCTCAAAATGTGTGAACGCAAAAAATATTTTTTGCAATAAAAAGCGTCTTTTAGTGTGTGATGGCTGCTAATTATAAAAATCCGCTAGAAAACCCGCTATGAATAGTAAATCAAACCCCCCTTCATCACCCTCTTAGTTAGGGAAAAATTAAAAAATTAAAAAAAGTATTTATTTCCATTTTCCCATTAGGGCTAGGGTTAGGGTTGGGACTAGGGTTAGGATTACATTTACGGTTGGGATTAGGGTTAGGGGTGTGTCAGGGTTAGGGGTGTGGTTAAGAGTATGGTTGGGTAGGGTTAGGTGTGTGGTTAGGGTTGGGATTAGGGTTAGGGGTGTGTTGGGGTTAGGGGTGTGGTTGGGGTTAGAGGTGTGGTTGGGGTTAGGGTTGTGCACTTGGTGGGTCAAAGTGCTCATCACACATCTAGATAAGTTCCTTAGGGGGTCTAGTTTCCAAAATGGTGTCACTTGTGGGGGTTTCAATGTTTAGGCACATCAGGGGCTCTCCAAACTCAACATGGCGTCCCATCTCAATTCCAGTCAGTGGTTTGCCCCCACATATGGGGTATTGGCGTACTCAGGACACATTGTACAACAACTTTTTGGGTCCATTTTCTCCTGTTACCCTTGGTAAAATAAAACAAATTGGAGCGGAAGTAAATTTTTTGTGAAAAAAAGTTAAATGTTCATTTTTTTAAACATTCCAAAAATTCCTGTGAAACACCTGAAGGGTTAATAAACTTCTTGAATGTGGTTTTGAGCACCTTGAGGGGTGCAGTTTTTAGAATGGCGTCACACTTGGTTATTTTCTATCCTATTGGCCCCTCAAAATGACTTCAAATGAGATGAGGTCCTTAAAAAAAATGGTGTTGTAAAAATGAGAAATTGCTGGTCAACTTTTAACCCTTATAACTCCCTAACAAAAAAAAAAATTTGGTTCCAAAATTGTGCTGATGTAAAGTAGACATGTGGGAAATGTTACTTATTAAGTATTTTGTGTGACATATCTCTGTGATTTAAGGGCATGAAAATTCAAATTTGGAAAATTGCAAAATAACAAATAAACGCAGGCAATATCAAAGAATTTTTACTACTATCATGAAGTACAATATGTCATGAGAAAACAATGTCAGAATTACCATGATCCGTTGAAGCGTTCCAGAGTTATAACCTCATAAAGGGACAGTGGTCAGAATTGTAAAAATTTGCCCGGTCATTAACGTGCAAACCACCCTTGGGGTTAAAGGGGTTAAAGTTAGGAAAAATTTGTTAAAATTATGGAAAATCATTCCTGCATATGATAGCAAAATCCATGTGTAAAAATTCAGAGATATTTGAAAGTTTGGCTGATAAGTTTGATTTAATTAATGAGTAGTGATGAGCGAGCACACTTGGTAATGCATCGCCCAAGCATCGCTGTACTCATGGTACTCGGCGAGCACTGAGCATTTTTGGGTTTTCTCGGCCGGAGCTCGGGTCCCCGACCTTCATGTTTGGCACTCTAGAGAGCCAATCAACATGTAGGGATTGTTGCCATGCACTGTAATATCGCAGCCATGTTGATTGTGGCATTACAGTGATTGGCTGGCCGCACAGCGTCATCAGGTCTAAAAAAGACCTGGCGCCACCCTGCTCATCGCATTCAGCTCCGGAATCAGACAGTGCAGGGAGAGCTGGTGCCGAGATAGGGACAGATTTGGGGGTTTCAAAGATAGTGTGTGGGTATACCATAATTGAATACACAAATCCAGCTAAACCAACAGTCCTAATGACTAATTACGGAGTACATAGATTGCAGTGCTAGGTAAGCAGGGAGTGTATGTGCGTATATACACATCAGTGCAAGGCATGCAGGCACTGTATATGGGTATATAGATATCATTGCATACATCAAGAGGGTCAATTACTGTCTGCTGCTGCCTATTACATATATACCTAGCCCCAGGTATCAGTGGCTAGGAAGAATTTTTTTGGCATCTTAATCCTGATTATTTTCTTCCAAATCAATCCAGAGCCCCCTTTTTTTCTCCATTTGCTTTTTGACACTGCAGACTACAGCGTGAAAATCCAGCTATTTTAAATGGGTTTGTCCGTCCCAGCGATCACATCTGAGTGCGCAGAAAATTCTGCCATTTTTTGTGATACTGTAGTATTTTTTGGCGTGTCTTATACAATTTCTTAACACCATTTTGCTGGCCAAAAAATATTTTGACGCAAAAAAAATATTTAGCAACAGGGCGCTTATTTTAAACTGGGTTTTGTACGCCAGACGGATGGCATATCATTGAGCTCAAAATTGTGCCATTTCAGGGCTCCATAGAATTTTTTTTTATTGTGTCATTGCCTACTTATTGACACAATTTTGCTGGACCAAAAAAAAATACAGGCCTGGTATTTGAAAGTGGGCTCTGTCACACACCTCTTCTATCTGTGGGCTATAAATTGTGGCATTTCAGGCCTACATTCAACTGTTTTTGCTGTGTCTTACCCTAGTTCTGCACACTATTTTGCTGTAAAAATGAAAAATACAGGCCAGATATTTTAAACATCAGAAAAAACAAAGTGGATGTAATTAAACTGAGGGCATGTGCACACGTTACAGATTTCCTGCGGATCCACAGCGTTTTGTTTCTGCACAGAATCACTGCAGGCCTGCAAGTGATTTACAGTACAATGAAAATCATTAAGGAAAAAAAATGCTGTGCTAATGGTGCGGAAAATTCCATACTGAAAACGCAGCAGATGGAAAAAAGGTCAATGTCAATTCTTTTTGCAGATCTGCAGCGTTTCTGCACCCATTCCATAATGGAAATCATCAGGGGTAAAAAAAAATGCACAAAATCTGCAAAAAAGTACAAATTTTCACCTGCGTTTTCTGCCAAGAAATGCCAAATCCACAACGTGTGCATATAGCCTCAACCTTTATTAGGTATATATTAAGAGCAAACATACTCAAGTATTAGCCGACCCGAGTATAAGCCGAGACCTTTAATTTTGCCATAAAAAACTGGGAAAACTTAATGACTCGAGTATAAGCCTAGGGTGGAAAATGCAGCAGCTACTGGTAAATGTCAAAAATAAAAATAGATACCAATAAAAGTAAAATTAAATGAGACATCAGTAGGTTAAGTGTTTTTGAATATCCATATTGAATCAGGAGCCACATATAATGCTCCATATAGTTCATGATGGGCCCCATATAATGCTCCATACAAAATACGCCCCATATAATGCTTCATACAGTTTATGATGGGCCCTATAAGATGCTCCATATTAAAATATGCCCCATATAATGCTGCCCAAATGTTGATTATGGCCCCATAAGATGCTCCATGGAGACATTTACCCCATACAATGCTGCTCAAATGCTGATTATGGCCCCATAAGATGCTCCATAGGAATATTTGCCCCATATGCTGTTGCTGCGATAAAAAAAATCACATACTCACCTCTTGTCGCTCAGGCCCCCGGCATATGCTATACTCACCTTTCCCGTTCCACTGCTGAGTGCCGCTGTGTCTTCCACGGTACTGACTGTCCAGACAGAGGGCGGCGCGCACACTAATCATGTCATCACGCCCTCTGACCTGAGCATCACTGCAGAGGACGCGGACGGTGGAACATGGGACAGGTGAATATGCCCCCGTTATACTCACCTGCTCCCGGCGCGGTCCCTGCACATCCCTGGTCCTCTGTGCGCCGGCAGCTTCTTCCTGTATTGAGCGATCACATGGTACCGCTCATTACAGTAATGAATATGTGGCTCCACCCCCATGGGAGTGGAGTCGGGTCCATATTCCTTACTGTAATGAGCGGTACCACGTGACCGCTCAATACAGGAAGAAGCTGTCAGCGCCCGGAGAACCAGGGACATGCAGGGACCGCGCCAGGAGCAGGTGAGTATGATTACACAGCTGCTGCTCCACCTTCGCTGCCGACCCCTGGGTATAACTCCAGTATAAGCCAAGAGGGGCAATTTCAGCTTAAAAAAATGGCCTGAAATTCTCTGCTTATACTCGAGTATATACGGTACATTGAAAAAAGCAACAAAAAATGTTTGGGGAGGAAACCTCGGTGATACAAATACCCTGTTACCAGACAACACACAAAAGGAATATGGTAAAAGGTACTGAACAGGTCACTAGTCCATGGATTCTATTGACCCAATTGGACCATTTGTTACAGGAATGACAGTAAGACTGTTTGTATATGATAAAACGGAAGCAGCTATGGGGAAGAGATAATCTTCCTACATAAATTATTTATATATGGTACCAAATCACATAGGTAAAAAATATAGTTGTAATATACACTGCTCAAAAAAAATAATGGGAACACTAAAATCCCACATCCTAGATATCACTGAATTAAATATTCCATTTTAAATCTTTATTCATTACATAGTGGAATGCGTTGAGAACAGTAGAACCTAAAAATGATCAATGTAAATCACAACTAATATCCCATGGATGTCTGGAGTTGATACTCAAAATCAAAGTGGAAAATCAAATTTCAGGCTGATCCAACTTCAGTAGAAATGCCTCAAGACAAGGAAACTATGCTCAGTAGAGTGTGTCGCCTCCACGTGCCTGTATTACCTCCCTACAATGCCTGGGCATGCTCCTGATGAGGCGGCGGATGGTCTCCTGAGGGATCTCCTCCCAGACCTGGACTAAATCATCCATCAACTCCTGGACAGTCTGTGGTGCAATGTGACGTTGGTGGATGGAGCAAGAAAAAATATAAGAGCTAGCACTCGACCAATGGATGGAGTTATGGTGGTGCAAGTGCACGGGATCCGAAGACCCCCGTATACCAGAAAAAAAGAAAGAACACTGCACTCATCCGGTTAAGTTCCTTAATGTCTGATAGTGACGCATCATATGAAGGTAGGGATATAGATATATACACAGGTGGAGATGATCCAAAAGTGACCCAACTAGTGGATACAGTGTCTTAGTTTTCTAAGACACTGTATCCACTAGTTGGGTCACTTTTGGATCATCTCCACCTGTGTATATATCTATATCCCTACCTTCATATGATGCGTCACTATCAGACATTAAGGAACTTAACCGGATGAGTGCAGTGTTCTTTCTTTTTTTCTGGTGGATGGAGCAAGACATGATGTCCCAGATGTGTTCAATCGGATTCAGGTCTGGGGAACGGGCGGGCCAGTCCATAGCTTCAATGCCCTTGTCTTGCAGGAACTGCTGACACACTCCAGCTACATGAGGTCTGGCATTGTCCTGCATTAGGAGGAACCCAGGGCCAACCCCACCAGCATATGGTCTCACAAGGGGTCTGAGGATCTCATCTCGGTACCTAATGGCAGTCAGACTACCTCTGGTGAGCACATGGAGGGCTGTGCAGCCATCCAAAGAAATGCCACCCCACACCATTACTGACCCACTACGAAACGGTCTTGCTAAAGGATGTTTCAGTTCTCATTTAATTATTTATGTCCCAAAGAGATTTTTAATGGGTTTTTCTTTATGATTTTTTGAAGGATGTTGCAGGCATCAAATTTTTTGGCCAAATTTTGTGCTAAGCATCTCATGTTTTTTTTCATAAATTTCACAAGCCATTATGCTATTCACATTTAATGTATCACACATTAATTTGCTTAAGTACAATTGAGTGCAGCTATTTCTCTATTTGCTATGTAATATAAATATAATAGCAAGATAGTAAGGAGTCATGTTATGTTCTATAAATATCATTACAAAAAATATATCATTTCATATATCAAGATATTCCCATATACAATACAAATATACTGTATATAATAAATCATGGAAAATGTATAGAACATTTATACTGGTGTTATTTGCAAATCAGATTTTAGTGGAATATAATGGTATTATATGTGCACGGTATGTATTAATATTTTTTATTTTTGAGATTAAGTAAAATGTCAAAATGTAGATATGCTTGTGCACTAAGTAACAGTGAATAATACTCGGCTCAAAAAAATAAAGAGAACACTAAAATACCACATCCAAATATCACTGAATGAAATATTCCAGTTGCAATTCTTTATTCATTGCATAGTGTAATGTGTTGAGAATAATAAAACATAAAAAGGATCAATGTAAATCAAAATTGATATCCCATGGAGGTCTGGATTTGGAATGATACTCAAAATCAAAGTGGAAAATCAAATTACAGGCTGATCCAACTTCAGTGGAAATGCCTCAAGACAAGGAAATGATGCTCAGTAGTGTGTGTGGCCTCCACGTGCCTGTATGACCTCCCTAAAACACCTGAGCATGCTCCTGAAGAGATGGCAGATGTCTCCTGAGGGATCTCCTTCAAGACCTGGTTTAAAACATCAGTGAACTCTTGGCCAGTCTGTGGTACAACGTGGCATTGGTGGATGGAATGAGATATGGTCTCTCGGATGTGCTTGATTGGATTCAGGTTTGGGGAATGGGCGGGCCAGTCCATAGCTTCAATGCCTTCATCATACAGGAACTACTGACACACTCCAGCCACATGAGGTCTAGCATTGTCATGCATCAAAAGGAACCCAGGGCCAACCGCACCACAATGGGTCTGAGGATCTCATCCCGGTACCTATTGGTAGTCAGGATACCTTTGGGATGGTCTGAGTATCTGATGTCCACAGATGGGGGTTGTGCTCACAGCCCAACACCATGCAGGACGCTTGGCATTTGCCACAGATCACCAGGATCGGCAAATTCGCCACTGGCGCCCTGTGTCTTCACAGATGAAAGCAGGTTCATGCTGAGCACATGTGACAGATGTGACAGAGTCTGGAGATGCTGTGGAGAGCGATCTGCTGCCTGCAACATCCTTCAGCATGACCGTTTTGGCAGTGTGTCAGTAATGGTGTGGGGTGGCATTTTTTTGGAGGGCAGCACAGCCATCCGTTTGCTAACCCTGGCTCCCAGATAAGATAGCTTACACCACTCCTTTAGCCACCACGTCTTAATTGTAACTTCAATTCAAAGCTCTAAATGCTGGCCCAGATCCACATACCTAATTCTTGACACATGGCTAAATTTTGCAGTGCCATTATCAAATTTCTACTGTAGGTAAATTGATGCCACGTTTCCTGTTGTCTGCCCCTAATTTTGGAAAATATTTGCACTCCTAGATGGGTCTTCTTCATATGTGACGCCTGCTGCAGTATGGCTCCCAGACTGGCAGTTCTGCACTTACTTTTAATCAACTACCAGTGTTATTATCCTTACATTTTTCTAATATTAGTACTCTACCAAGCTGATATTTGTGCCACCTGTGTCTGGCAGGGGAAACATAAAATTGAGCTGTTGAATGAGGTATCAGGGCTCCCAGCAAAGAAGGCTTACACCACTCCCATAGCCACCATGTCTTAATTGAAACTTCAATTCAAAGCTGTAAATGCTGGTCCAGACCCTATCTCATGCATGGCTCATGGCTGACTGCTGCTGTGCCATTACCAAATTTCTACTGTGGATCAATTGATGTCACTTTTCAAGTTGCCTGCTAATAATTTTAGCTGTTTGGGAAGTTTTTGGTCACCCCTTAAGGTGTTGTGTATACTTTTAGTTTGGCCTCCCATTGAGTTTAATTGGGTTCGGGTACGTCCGTAGAACCATTTGCCGATCATGTTCGGCGAACGTCTAAATGTTCAGCGAATTGAACTGAACCTTGAAGATTCGCTCATGTTTAGTGTAGACCACCTATCTCTCATCAAAATGAAGAAGTCATGGATCTTCAGACTTTTGTACCCCAGTCACAGATTGGGCAGACTAGGCGATGGTGTCGTTTTTAGTGTCATGAATTGATTTTGCATTATTGAAGTCTGTGATATCTATCTGGTGTCTTCTGATGCTACAGCTGCTGATTTTACAAGCAACATTTTGAAATGTGGAGACTCCCAAGTTGGGTTTCCATCTGGTGGGCTGCCTGTGGTGGAAGGAGTGTCAGAAGCCTATTATGCTGTTTCTACTCTGTATAAATTGAAGCCACTTTAGTGCTGTGTCAATTATATTTTAAAATCTGGAAACTCCAAGTTGGGTCTCCATCTGGTTGGTTGCCTGTGTAAGTAGGGCTCCCAGACTTACTTTCTGTCAAGTATCTGTGTTACTTTCCTTACATTTTTCTACCAATATTACTGTATAAATCTGACGTTTGTGCCATCGGGGAGTGGCTGGAAAAAGAAAAAAATTGAAGGTGTTGTATAAGGTATTAGGTCTCCCAGCTAAGAAGGCTTGCACCACTCCCATAACCACTAGGTCCTCATTGAAACTTCAATCAAAAGCTGTAAATGCTGGGCAGGCTCTGATACCTCATGCATGGTCCATGGCTAACTGTTGCTGTGTCATTTGCAAATTTCTACTGTGGGTCAATTGATGCCACTTTTCCTTGTGTCTGCCAATAATTTTAGCTGTTTGTGAAGTTTTTAGTCACCCCTTAAGGTGTATATGTTTGGTTTTGACTACCATTGACTCTAATAGCGTTTGGGTACGTTCGGCAATTTCAACCGAACTTTGAAAGGTTCGCTCACCTCTACCGGTGACCACTGATTATGTTCTGGTGGGTGTCTGGATTCTTTTTTTCTACTGATATGCGCATATGCAGACATGTGCTTTCGGAATGACCTTACTTATAATGACGTGGTTGACTTTTTTTTCACTTAAAACGCCTCCAGTCACAGCTGCCTCCTGATTAGATCCCTGACATGCACTTATGGAAGAGTTAGATACTGGAATAGGCGCCTCAGATGTTATACATAATTGTCAATCAACATTTTTCACTCTCTGTATGAATATGGATATGATGGATTCACTACACTGCACTTTACTGATGAAATTCTATAAATATTAATGAATGTGCTGACTCTGACGCTGGAAATTAATTACTGTTAAGCCCTTTATTAGCTGTATTAATGTATAATGGATTTACCTATAAAAACCTTGCTTTATCACTTGTACACTGCTTGAGAAAGGTTCTTAACAAAACTGAAACATTGCTGAGCCCCAATGGGCTATTAAATCAAAGATGCTCCTAAATTTCTTGATGGAGTGCCGCTGTTTGTTTTTTTTTTAGCTATCTGAAGGTTTGATAATTGCCTGAAAGATTTTGCACCCGAATTGACTTTATAATGCATGCTTGTGCTGCTTTTTTCTAGATAGAATGATAGATACATAGAATGATAGATAAAATGATAGATGATATGACATGGAAAAAAATGAAAGAGACAAATACTTTTAGATTTACGGCTTATCTCGTATATGTGCTACATTTTACTTTTCTTATCTTATGCTCTTATATTCATACTTTCTCTTCTGCTCCTGCTCCATCAATGGATAGATATAATTATAGATAGATAATGATATATAGATACATAGATAGATACATAAATAGTGTAATGTTTTGCACTTGCTCAGTTACGGTTAAGGTAGGCACAGGAAGCGGTTTCATGAAAATGTCCAGGCTGGTTTATTAAAACTGCATAAACCGCTCAGAAAACCAAACAAAAAAACAGCCTTTTCTGGCACAAAGTGAAAACACAAAATAAAAAGTCTTTACAGGACTGTGTCTTTGCCCGCTCAGCTTCCAGTTCTCAGTGTCCAGTTCTTAAAAAAAGGGACACTGTCACCTGAACTTGGAGGGAACAATCTTTAGCCATGGAGGCGGGGTTTTTGGGTGTTTGATTCACCCTTTCCTTACCCGCTGGCTGCATGCTGGCTGCAATATTGGATTGAAGTTCATTCTCTGTCCTCCATAGTACACGCCTGCGCAAGACAATCTTGCCTTGTGCAGGCATGTACTACGGAGGACAGAGAATGAACTTCAATCCAATATTGCAGCCAGCGGGTAAGGAAAGGGTGAATCAAACACCCAAAAACCCCGCCTCCATGGCTAAAGATTGTTCCCTCCAAATTCAGGTGACAGTGTCCCTTTAAGGCCTTAGCACAGATCAACACACAGGTGATCCACATATCTCCAGACCCAGACACTGAATGAGACACTTGGTCTCCATTTTATCTGCCAAACCAGGCCCCGAGGTGGAGATATGCGAGTAGTCATTCCCATCCATTTTTTTGACTACTCATAATACCCAGCCCTCATATGCCATATTAACTCTTTCAGCATTATACGTGCTGGAGCATGATTTCCCGGGCTTACATCACCGAAGCTACCAACCAAGATGAAACATATCATCCTTCAAGGACCTGTCTGGCGGCCATCTTACAATAGATAAAATGATAGATTATATGGAATGGGAAAAAATGAAAGAAACGTGACAAAAATGTTTTTTAGGTTTCCACTTTATCAGTGCATAGGTGCTTAACTTTTTTATATTTTACTTTTAACTTTTCTTCTCTTCTGCTCTTTTATTCCGACTTTCTCTTCCGCTGCTGGTTCAATGATAGAATGATTGATAGATAGATGGACAGAATGATAGATGGATAGAAGGAATGATAAAATATGAAAGGGACATGACAAAAATGTGTCAATTTACTGGTTATCAGTTATGTGTACTTTTTACTTTGTGCTTTTCTTCTCTTCCAATCATGCTCTTCAGGCCTCTTCTGCTGTTTCAAGCAGAAGGAGACACAGCAATGGCGGCAAAATAGTTCCAGTGCAAGAGTCAGTAACAAGTGTGCGGGCGCATGCGCACTTCTGTTTTTAGGTTTTGCCCGCGGTAGGACTAAGCTTACCGTGCAAGCGCGAGGCGTGATATGTCTGTGAAGGCGCAAGATTTTGAACATGGATGTGGATGATGCAACAGGCGTCATTTACCTCAATTAAAGAAGGAAAACAGCAAGCAGCACCCAGGGAGAGGGGTGGAGAGTCCCAAAGCCACACGCATCGGACCGGATCGACCCAGTTACCATACAGTGTGGGAGAAATTGAAAAGGTTTTTTTGGGAGGCACACAGGGGGAGTGAGGGGGTTATATAAGGATTTATGGAATGCAGCTCAGATGCAGAATAAGGTGATATTTTTACCTTCTATGGGACAAAACTGGTAATCAGTTCCCTTCTCATGGATCATGTTTGCTGCTATTAAAACAAAAACACTTCTAAAACCTCCCATGCAGGCGTTGTTAAAGCAGTGCTGAGACGTGCGTTCCCTGGGGCTCATGTGAGGTTGCTACATCATGTGAGCAGTGCACCCAATCAGTGCTGGCTTCGCTGTCCCTGCCTTCAGACAAATTGAACATTACAAGGAAGTCAAAGAGAGCAGCAGCCCTGGCTTCCTTTTAATGTTCAATATATCTGAAAACAGTGAATTCAGCCCTGATTGAGCGCAGGGCTCGTGTGATATATCAACTTCACGTTAGCCCCAGTAATGCGAGTCCCAACACCGCTGGAATTTTACCAACATAGGAGGCGAGTGTAAGTGCTTTTATTTTAACGAAGCGGAGAACATAGGACATGGGGAAAGGATGTGTAATAAAATCTAATCTTTATTTTTAATGGTGGTGTACATCGGTGTGTTTTTGTCCAGTCGGATTTGACATTAATATATTTTAACAAAGCCAAACATGAGGAATGACAAGAGGATGTCCTAGTAGTAGACAACACTTTTAAAGAAGATACAATTTTCCATTCAAACATTTCCAATATTCTGAACATGAAAAAGGCTTCTCCCGTCTCACTTCTATGACGTTTATGAAGAGTTAATTTTCAAGCAAAATAGTTCCCACATTAAGAATATATAAGTTTTTTTTCACTGTGTAACTGTTCTGGAGACTAAGAGATGATTTCTTCACAAAACATTTCCCACATTCTGAACAGGAAAAAGGCTTCTCCTCTGTGTGGGTTCTCTGACTATCAAGGTGCACTTTCTGGTTAAAACATTTCCCACATTCTGAATATCTAAAAGGTTTCTCCCCTGGGTGGGTTCTTTGGTATATAACAACATCTGATTTCAGGTTAAATGTTTGCAACATTATGAACATATTAAAAAACCTGTGTGAGTTCTTTGACATACAACACAAAATAATTTCTGGTTAAAATATTTCCCTCATTCTAAACAGGAAGAGGGCTTCCCCTCTATGTGACTAATCTGGTGACTAAGAAGAGATGATTTCTTCTCAACATTGTTCCCACATTCAGAACATGAAAATGGTGGCTTCACTCCTGTGCGAGTTCTGTGGTGCTTAACAAAATCTGATTTCTGGTTAAAACATCTATCCTATTCTTAACATGAAAAAGGCTTCGCCCCTGTGTGAATTCTCTGATGTTTGATGAGACTTGATTTCTTTGTAAAACATTTCCCACATTCTGAACATGAAAAAGGCTTCTTCCCTGCATGGGTTCTTTGGTGTACAACAAGATTCCATTTCTGGTTAAAACATTTCCCACATTCTGAACACGAAAAAGGCTTTGCCCCTGTGTGAGTTCTCTGATGTTTGATAAGACTTGATTGATCAGTAAAACATTTCCCACATTCTGAACACGAAAAAGGCTTCTTCCCTGTGTGGGTTCTTTGGTGTATAACAAGATGTGATTTCTGGTTAAAACATTTCCCACATTCTGAACAGGAAAAAGGCTTCTCCCCTGTGTGAGTTGTCTGGTGTCTAATAAGAAGTGATTTCCATATAAAACATTTCCCACATTCTGCACATGAAAAAGACTTCTCCCCTGTGTGAGTTCTCTGGTGGGTAACCAAATCTGATTTCTGGTTAAAACTTTTCCCACATTCTGAACAGGGAAAAGGCTTGTCACCTGTGTGAGTTCTCTGGTGTCTAATAAGAAGTGATTTCCATATAAAACATTTCCCACATTCTGCACATGAAAATGGCTTATCCCCAGTGTGAGTTCTCTGATGTCTAATAAAAAGTGGTTTCCATATAAAACATTTCCCACATTCTGCACATGAATATGGCTTCTCCCTTGTGTGACTTCTCTGATGAGTAACAAGAGAGGATTTCTGGTTAAAACATTTCTCACATTCTGAACAGGAAAAAGGCTTCTCCCCTGTGTGAGTTCTCTGGTGCCTAACAAGATGTGATTTCTGGTTAAAACATTTCCCACATTTGGAACATTTATTCTCTATTGTGTGAGTTATTTGATGTTTAAGAAAATACTTTTCAAGGGGAAAATTTCCATATTCTGAATTTGAAAATGGCTTATTTGCTTTAGGAGCAGTGTATTTTCTAATGCTTATATTCCGACTTTGATTTTCCTCAGATGATTGATCTTTGCTGCGAAGAGATGATGTTATATCTGGAGTAATAGCATTCACTTCAATTGTATGCTGTGGGATCTCAAGGTCATCTGATTTAAACATTGAAAATGTCAGCTGTCCCTCTGATATCCTCATACAGTAATCTGCCAAGAATAAAACAAATTATTATTATTTTTTTTTTAAACTTCTTTTTATTAACTTTTAAGATAACAAAGTGTACATTCAATACAATTAGATATGTCATATAGCAAAATGATACCCAAGAACCCTAACCCCCCCCCAATCCCTCCCAAACCCATCTCTGCGTGCATTGAATATAGAGTTATTTATGGGATAGGTGTGTGACCGCCAATTCGCTGCTCTAGATACCATTGGGTATTTTCAAAATGGTCTCGGAGTTTGTCCCTAACCCCCAGGGGTAAGGATGGAATGAAGAAAGACCATGTGTTTAAAAATTTACCAGACATCTTTTCTTTACTCGTCAACGCGTCCATCCATTCCATTTTGAAAAGGAACATAATCTTAGCATGGATGAGAGACTGTGGTGGGACAAACGGACTTAACCAGTGCTGTAATATGCTTTTCCTAGTAGCCGAGGCCCAGATCGTGAGAGTAGCTTTAATATGTTTAGGTAATTTGTGTTGATTTTCACCTAAAATGTTAAAAATAGCCCATTGTGGTGTAAGTGGGAAATTAATCCCGCACATCGTCTGCAACCCATCATGTACCATTACCCACAGCTCCTGGATCTTTGGGCAATCCCAGAGATGATGATTTATATCGGTATTTCGTATTTTACATTTGGAGCAAGAATAAGAATTTGAAGGAGACATTCTAGACTGCAAATAAGGGGTAATATAGGCCCTGTGTAATATCAGTAAGGCCATATCCGTATAGCTACTGTATGCCAGTATCTTTCTTTGTGCTAAAGTGGCTTCAAGGAAGTCACCTGCCCCGAAACCTGGGATATCCTTTGACCATTTTGCTAGTCCCGTGTCCCTCCCTGTTGTGAATTCTGTGGCTGAATTCACTCCTGTGGTCACAAGTGGTACTGCAGCTTCTGAGCTTCCTCCCTCAGGTGTTCTGGTGAGCTCGTTAACTGCTTCATTACTTAACTCCGCCTGATGCTGCTATCCTTGCTCCTTGTCAATGTTTCAGTGTTGGATCTGAGCTTCTCCTGATTGTTCCTGTGACCTGCTGCTCTGTATAGCTAAGTGCTTTTTGCTTTTTTGTTGCTTTTTTTCTGTCCAGCTTGTCTTTTGTTTTGCTGGAAGCTCTGAGACGCAAAAGGTGTACCGCCGTGCCGTTAGTTCGGCGTGGTGGTTTTTTTTTGCCCCCTTTGCGTGGTTTTGCTTTAGGGTTTTTTGTAGACTGCAAAGTTTGCTTTACTGTCCTCGCTCTGTCCTAGAATATCGGGCCCCACTTTGCTGAATCTATTTCATCCCTACGTTTTGTCTTTTCATCTTACTCACAGTCATTATATGTGGGGGGCTGCCTTTTCCTTTGGGGAATTTCTCTGGGGCAAGTCAGGCCTATTTTTCTATCTTCAGGCTAGCTAGTTTCTTAGGCTGTGCCGAGTTGCCTAGGTAGTTGTTAGGCGCAATCCACAGCCGCTTTTAGTTGTGTTTAGGATAGGATCAGGTGTGCAGTCTACAGAGTTTCCACGTCTCAGAGCTCGTTCTTGTATTTTTGGGTATTTGTCAGATCACTGTGTGCGCTCTGATCGCTAAGCACACTGTGTTTCTGGATTGCCTTCATAACACCTGTCATTAGCAAACATAACAGTACAAGGAGCCCAACTAATGATTCTCAATAGAGGGAAAGAAAAAGTTCTGACATCATTTTTTTTTTTTTTCCTGCTCTGTGTTCACCTTTTTTTTTTTCCCCTAGACATTTGGGTGATTCTGGACACAGGTGTGGACATGGATATTCAGGGTCTGTGCTCTTCAATGGATAATCTCGTTATAAATGTACAAAAAATTCAAGATACTATTGATCAGAAATCTATGTTAGAACCAAGAATTCCTATTCCTGATTTGTTTTTTGGAGATAGAACTAAGTTTCTAAGTTTCAAAAATAATTGTAAGCTATTTCTGGCCTTGAAACCTCATTCTTCTGGTAATCCTATTCAACAGGTTTTGATTATTATTTCTTTTTTGCGCGGCGACCCTCAAGACTGGGCATTTTCTCTTGCGCCAGGAGACCCTGCATTGAGTAGTGTCGATGCGTTTTTCCTGGCGCTCGGATTGCTGTACGATGAGCCTAATTCAGTGGATCAGGCTGAGAAAAATTTGCTGGCTTTGTGCCAGGTTCAGGATGATATAGAAGTATATTGTCAGAAATTTAGGAAATGGTCAGTACTCACTCAGTGGAATGAATCTGCGCTAGCAGCTTTGTTCAGAAAGGGTCTCTCTGAGGCTCTTAAGGATGTCATGGTGGGATTTCCTATGCCTGCTGGTTTGAATGAGTCTTTGTGTTTGGCCATTCAGATCGGTCGACGCTTGCGTGAGCGTAAATCTGTGCACCATTTGGCGGTACTGCCTGAGGTTAAACCTGAGCCTATGCAGTGCGATAGGACTATGACTAGAGTTGAACGGCAGGAATACAGACGTCTGAATGGTCTGTGTTTCTACTGTGGTGATTCCACTCATGCTATTTCTGATTGTCCTAAGCGCACTAAACGGTCCGCTAGGTCTGCCGTCATTGGTACTGTACGGTCCAAATTCCTTCTGTCCATTACCTTGATATGCTCTTTGTCGTCGTTTTCTGTGATGGCGTTTGTGGATTCGGGCGCTGCCCTGAATCTGATGGATTTGGATTATGCTAAACGTTGTGGGTTTTTCTTGGAGCCTTTGCGGTGTCCTATTCCATTGAGAGGAATTGATGCTACACCTTTGGCCAAGAATAAACCTCAATACTGGGCCCAGCTGACCATGTGCATGGCTCCTGCACATCAGGAAGTTATTCGCTTTCTGGTGTTGCATAATCTGCATGATGTGGTCGTGTTGGGGTTGCCATGGCTACAAACCCATAATCCAGTATTGGATTGGAATTCCATGTCGGTATCCAGCTGGGGTTGTCAGGGGGTACATGGTGATGTTCCATTTTTGTCGATTTCGTCATCCACCCCTTCTGAGGTCCCAGAGTTCTTGTCTGATTATCAGGATGTATTTGAAGAGCCCAAGTCCGATGCTCTACCTCCGCATAGGGATTGTGATTGTGCTATCAATTTGATTCCTGGTAGTAAATTCCCTAAAGGTCGATTATTTAATTTATCCGTGCCCGAACACGCCGCTATGCGCAGTTATGTGAAGGAATCCCTGGAGAAGGGACTTATTCGCCCATCGTCATCACCACTGGGAGCAGGGTTCTTCTTTGTAGCCAAGAAGGATGGTTCGCTGAGACCGTGTATTGATTACCGCCTTCTTAATAAGATCACTGTTAAATTTCAGTATCCCTTGCCATTGTTATCTGACTTGTTTGCTCGGATTAAGGGGGCTAGTTGGTTCACTAAGATAGATCTTCGTGGTGCGTATAATCTGGTGAGAATCAGGCAAGGAGATGAATGGAAAACTGCATTCAATACGCCCGAGGGTCATTTTGAGTATCTAGTGATGCCGTTCGGACTTGCCAATGCTCCATCTGTGTTTCAGTCTTTTATGCATGACATCTTCCGTGAGTATCTGGATAAATTCCTGATTGTTTACTTGGATGACATTTTGATCTTCTCAGATGATTGGGAGTCTCATGTGAAGCAGGTCAGAATGGTTTTTCAGGTCCTGCGTGCTAACTCTTTGTTTGTGAAGGGATCAAAGTGTCTCTTCGGGGTGCAGAAAGTTTCATTTTTGGGGTTCATCTTTACCCCTTCTACTATCGAGATGGATCCAGTTAAGGTCCAAGCCATCCAGGATTGGATTCAGCCGACATCTCTGAAAAGTCTGCAAAAGTTCCTGGGCTTTGCTAATTTTTATCGTCGCTTCATCTGTAATTTTTCTAGCATTGCCAAACCATTGACCGATTTGACCAAGAAGGGTGCTGATTTGGTTAATTGGTCTTCTGCTGCTGTGGAAGCTTTTCAGGAGTTGAAGCGTCGTTTTTGTTCTGCCCCTGTGTTGTGTCAGCCAGATGTTTCTCTTCCGTTCCAGGTCGAGGTTGATGCTTCTGAGATTGGAGCAGGGGCGGTTTTGTCACAGAGAGGTTCTGATTGCTCAGTGATGAAACATAGTAACATAGTAACATAGTTAGTAAGGCCGAAAAAAGACATTTGTCCATCCAGTTCAGCCTATATTCCATCATAATAAATCCCCAGATCTACGTCCTTCTACAGAACCTAATAATTGTATGATACAATATTGTTCTGCTCCAGGAAGACATCCAGGCCTCTCTTGAACCCCTCGACTGAGTTCGCCATCACCACCTCCTCAGGCAAGCAATTCCAGATTCTCACTGCCCTAACAGTAAAGAATCCTCTTCTATGTTGGTGGAAAAACCTTCTCTCCTCCAGATGCAAAGAATGCCCCCTTGTGCCCGTCACCTTCCTTGGTATAAACAGATCCTCAGCGAGATATTTGTATTGTCCCCTTATATACTTATACATGGTTATTAGATCGCCCCTCAGTCGTCTTTTTTCTAGACTAAATAATCCTAATTTCGCTAATCTATCTGGGTATTGTAGTTCTCCCATCCCCTTTATTAATTTTGTTGCCCTCCTTTGTACTCTCTCTAGTTCCATTATATCCTTCCTGAGCACCGGTGCCCAAAACTGGACACAGTACTCCATGTGCGGTCTAACTAGGGATTTGTACAGAGGCAGTATAATGCTCTCATCATGTGTATCCAGACCTCTTTTAATGCACCCCATGATCCTGTTTGCCTTGGCAGCTTTCTTTTCCAGGAAGTTTTCGCCCGCTGAGCGTAATTATGATGTGGGCAATCGAGAGTTGCTGGCCATGAAGTGGGCATTCGAGGAGTGGCGTCATTGGCTTGAAGGAGCTAAGCATCGCGTGGTGGTATTGACTGATCATAAGAACTTGACTTATCTCGAGTCTGCCAAGCGCTTGAATCCTAGACAGGCCCGTTGGTTGTTATTTTTTGCCCGCTTCGACTTTGTGATTTCGTACCTTCCGGGCTCTAAAAATGTGAAGGCGGATGCTCTGTCTAGGAGTTTTGTGCCCGACTCTCCGGGTTTATCTGAGCCAGCGGGTATCCTCAAGGAAGGAGTCATTGTGTCTGCCATCTCCCCTGATTTGCGGCGGGTGCTGCAAAAATTTCAGGCGAATAAACCTGATCGTTGTCCAGCAGAGAAACTGTTCGTCCCTGATAGGTGGACTAATAAACTTATCTCTGAACTTCATTGTTCGGTGTTGGCTGGTCATCCTGGAATCTTTGGTACCAGAGAGTTAGTGGCTAGATCCTTCTGGTGGCCATCTCTGTCACGGGATGTACGTACTTTTGTGCAGTCCTGTGGGATTTGTGCTAGGGCTAAGCCCTGCTGTTCTCGTGCCAGTGGGTTGCTTTTGCCCTTGCCGGTCCCAAAGAGGCCTTGGACACATATTTCGATGGATTTCATTTCTGACCTTCCCGTTTCTCAAAAGATGTCAGTCATTTGGGTGGTCTGTGATCGCTTTTCTAAAATGGTCCATCTGGTGCCCTTGGCTAAATTGCCTTCCTCCTCTGATTTGGTACCTTTGTTCTTTCAGCATGTGGTTCGGTTGCATGGCATTCCTGAGAATATTGTTTCTGACAGAGGTTCCCAGTTTGTTTCAAGGTTTTGGCGAGCCTTTTGTGGTAGGATGGGCATTGACCTATCCATTTCCTCGGCTTTCCATCCTCAGACTAATGGCCAGACCGAACGAACCAATCAGACCTTGGAAACATATCTGAGATGTTTTGTTTCTGCAGACCAGGATGATTGGGTGTCCTTTTTGCCGTTGGCTGAGTTCGCCCTTAATAATCGGGCCAGCTCGGCTACCTTGGTTTCTCCATTTTTTTGCAATTCTGGGTTCCATCCTCGTTTCTCTTCAGGACAGGTTGAGTCTTCGGACTGTCCTGGTGTGGATTCTGTGGTGGATAGGTTGCAGCAGATCTGGACTCAGGTAGTGGACAATTTGATCTTGTCCCAGGAGAAAGCTCAACTTTTCGCTAATCGCAGACGCCGTGTGGGTCCCCGACTTCGTGTTGGGGATCTGGTTTGGTTATCTTCTCGTCATATTCCTATGAAGGTTTCCTCTCCTAAATTTAAACCTCGTTTTATTGGTCCGTATAGGATTTCTGAGGTTCTCAATCCTGTGTCTTTTCGTTTGACCCTCCCAGACTCCTTTTCCATACATAATGTATTTCATAGGTCGTTGTTGCGGAGATACGTGGCACCTATGGTTCCATCTGTTGAGCCTCCTGCCCCGGTTTTGGTGGAGGGGGAATTGGAGTATATTGTGGAGAAGATTTTGGATTCTCGTGTTTCTAGATGGAAACTCCAGTATCTGGTTAAATGGAAGGGTTATGCTCAGGAAGATAATTCCTGGGTTTTTGCCTCTGATGTTCATGCTTCCGATCTTGTTCGTGCCTTTCATGCGGCTCATCCTGGTCGGCCTGGGGGCTCTGGTGAGGGGGGGGGTACTGTTGTGAATTCTGTGGCTGAATTCACTCCTGTGGTCACAAGTGGTACTGCAGCTTCTGAGCTTCCTCCCTCAGGTGTTCTGGTGAGCTCGTTAACTGCTTCATTACTTAACTCCGCCTGATGCTGCTATCCTTGCTCCTTGTCAATGTTTCAGTGTTGGATCTGAGCTTCTCCTGATTGTTCCTGTGACCTGCTGCTCTGTATAGCTAAGTGCTTTTTGCTTTTTTGTTGCTTTTTTTCTGTCCAGCTTGTCTTTTGTTTTGCTGGAAGCTCTGAGACGCAAAGGGTGTACCGCCGTGCCGTTAGTTCGGCACGGTGGGTTTTTTTTGCCCCCTTTGCGTGGTTTTGCTTTAGGGTTTTTTGTAGACTGCAAAGTTTGCTTTACTGTCCTCGCTCTGTCCTAGAATATCGGGCCCCACTTTGCTGAATCTATTTCATCCCTACGTTTTGTCTTTTCATCTTACTCACAGTCATTATATGTGGGGGGCTGCCTTTTCCTTTGGGGAATTTTTCTGGGGCAAGTCAGGCCTATTTTTCTATCTTCAGGCTAGCTAGTTTCTTAGGCTGTGCCGAGTTGCCTAGGTAGTTGTTAGGCGCAATCCACAGCCGCTTTTAGTTGTGTTTAGGATAGGATCAGGTGTGCAGTCTACAGAGTTTCCACGTCTCAGAGCTCGTTCTTGTATTTTTGGGTATTTGTCAGATCACTGTGTGCGCTCTGATCGCTAAGCACACTGTGTTTCTGGATTGCCTTCATAACACCTGTCATTAGCAAACATAACACCTCCCCTCCCATGACCATCTTTTGCGTATTATAGAGTAAATGCTACTTGTAGAAGCCGGCTGCGATCTAGTGTTTCTGATAAAGCTGTCCAAACTATTCCCTACCTCCCCCACATCTCCATCTGGAAGACATTTTTGTGCTAGACTGCGTGCCTGTAGGAATAAGAAAGGATTGTTGTTAAACAACGGGAAACGTTGTGATGCTATGTCAAAGGAGAGTAAAGAGAATCCGAAATCCATCAAATCAATTGCTTGTGTGCATCCCTGGCCTGCCAGAAGACTATAGAACGGTGGTGGAGTCCCTCGTAGAAAACCAGGATTGCCTAGGAATGGCTGAAACGGGGATATCCCAGCACGTACTTTGCAGAGCCTTCTACATCGCCTCCAAGTCTGTATCGTTTGCCACAATATCGGGTGCTCCTGAAGCTCGGACGGAAGTCCATCCCCGCCCAAATGCAACATAGCTGACAACGATATATGTGGATATATTTGTTGTTCTAAACTAATATTAGCAAAATGAGCAACTCCCCGTATCCAATACATGGCGTACCTAAAGTTGGCTGCTAAATTATACCTTCCTATATCAGGGAAATTAATTCCTCCCTCAGTCCTTGAAGTCTGTAATTTTAATAGTCCTATACGTGTTCTGCCCCCAACACCCCATATAAACCTCCGAAAAGCTGTATTTAACAATCTAAGATCTGCCCGGGAAAGTAACAGAGGAAGCGTCTGAAAAGTGTACATCAATTTAGGAAACACTATCATCTTGATCAAGTGACAACGGCCTGAAAAGGATAGTGTGAAATGTTTCCACGAGTTTAGTAGACCAGTGATTGAAGCCAATAGTGGTCTATAATTGAGTCTATATAAAATAGATGGGTCTGTTGGGAGTTGTATACCCAAATATTTAATGAACTCTTGGCTCCAATGAAATGGAAACAACGGGTCACGTAATCTTCCGGATCTAAAGAGTGCCATGGCCTCAGATTTTTTTTAATTGACTTTGAAGCCTGAGCATCTGCCGAAATCTCCCAGAGTTTCCATTATGGCCGGAACCGCTCGAGTCAAGTCAGCAATGAATAAGAGGATGTCGTCGGCAAAAGCTGAGATTTTTATTGAGGTGGTCCCGACCCTCACTCCTTCGAACGCCGCCTCATCCTGCAGCGCTCTCAAGAGCGGGTCTAAAGCCAGATTAAACAGCAGAGGGGACAACGGGCAGCCCTGACGCGTTCCTCGCTGAATTTCAAAAGGTCTGGATAGGGTGTTATTAATGGACAGCCTGGACACCGGATTCCTGTAGATTGCTTTAACCTCACCACAGAACCATGGACCAAAATTTCTGAATGTTAGCAGATCATGCAAACAATCCCAGGCTACTCTGTCGAATGCCTTATCGGCGTCCAGGCGGACCACAACAGTTTTCATGTGTTTAAGCGATCTGCTGTAAGATATAGCTACCAGTGCCGTTCTAATGTTATATGTAATAGATTTCCCATGTACAAAACCAGTTTGTTGGGGCAAAATCAAATTCGGAATTATTTTTTGAATTCTGTCGGCCAGAATTTTCGTGAAGATCTTGAAGTCGGAATTGAGCAATGATATTGGTCTGTATCCCTCAACGTGCATGTGATCTTTACCTGGCTTTGGAAGAACAATAATAACAGCTTCATTAAACTGATCTGGGAGACAACCGTTATTGACTATATCATTATACAATTCACAAAGATGAGATGCTATGGGAGCTCCCAGAATTTTATAGTGTTCATTGCTGAAACCGTCTGGACCGGGGGCCTTGGATAATTTAAGTGTACTGATGACCTGCAGTATTTCCGTGGTAGTAATAGAGGAGTTAATGGCTCCCCTTTCATCTTCTGTGAGTGTCGATGCTAGATTGTTTTTTAAGAATTTCCCATTTTCTACTCCCTCCTTCGGCTCTGAAGTGTATAATTCACCAAAGAATGATCTAAATTCGTTTACTATTTCCTCATCTTTTGTTAATACGGGGCCATTTTGTTTTTGAATTTTATGTATCCTCGTAGCCGTCTTAAATGGACGCGTAAGGGAGGCCAACACCCTTCCCGGTTTGTTGCCCCATTTAAAGTATTTATGTTTCTGATAATCTAGATTGTGCATGGCCCACTCATGTGCTAATGCATCAGCTTCCTCCTTGGCCTCCAAAAATTCCCGTTTTGTTAGCGGTGTATTGTTTGATTTGAAAGCTTTATATGCTTGAGTTAATGATTTTTGTGTTTCTAATGTTCGTTTCATTAATTTATTCCTTTTATGGCTGACATAGGATATAATCTGGCCCCTCAGCACAGCCTTAGAGGCCATCCAATACAGCTGTGCATCATCACAGTGACTGCGGTTATCATTTTTATAAACTTCCCACGAAAGCTGGAGATATTTTTTAAAATCGTCCAACTGATATAAATATGAGGGAAAACGCCACCTTCTCTCTCGATGTATTGGATTTGTTAAACTTAATTTAAATGTTACTGGAGCATGGTCTGATATATGGATATTTTGTATATCCGTCTGCAGTACTAATGGTAGTAGTGATGAATGTAGAAGCCAACAGTCAATTCTGGCGTGCGAGTCATGCACATGAGAATAATGGGAGTAATCTTTCTCTAGCGGGTGTTGTATTCTCCAGATGTCTACCAAGTCCAATTGGTCTGACAGAGATTGTATACAATGTCCCTGTGCGGCATGTTGTGTTGACCTCATCTTAGATCTGTCCATTAAAGCATCACTCACCTCATTGAAATCACCTCCCATGACTGTTCGGGACGTATCCCACCCTGCCATGTTCTCTAATATTTTAGCATGAAAGTGTGGATCGGGAACATTAGGGGCATAGATGTTAACCAAGCTAAAACTCATACCCTCTATTACAATTCTAACCAAAAGAAACCTTCTCTGTGGGTCTTCCAACACATCCAGGATTTCATAGTTAAGGCATTTGTGGATTAGTATGGCTACTCCCCGCTGCTTTTTAGAGTATGAGGCCTCGGCACATAGAGTATATTTCCTACTGAACAAGGACGGATGATTGTCCTTTTTCCAGTGTGTTTCCTGTAGGAAAATAATATGGAAATTTTTCTTTTGTAAAAAATTCAGTACCTTTTTCCTCTTAATCGGTGTATTTAACCCATTGACATTCCACGAGCACCATTGTAGAGAGCGAATCATGGGGTTCTCAATATTGACCTGATCTGTCATCATCCCACACCCATACTGTTAAACATTGGACCCTTATTCAAAAGCTGTAAATGAGCCCCCCTCCCATCCCAGCGAGTGGGCATGAAAGCTCTTAAAATAAAAATATTAGGTTTGTGCACGCAGAGAACCTCCCCTCCCCCCCCAATCCCTAACAATTTAAGCTTTAAACCTGAAACTGCTATGCTCAAAAGCAGAGTGAGCAAAGCGTAGAGAATAAACATGTCCCAAAAGGGTAAATAAACAAAGTCATAAACGACGACATCACCAAAGACAAATGATCTAAATCAGCATCTGTAAATCAGGTATTATCAGGGTTCGATTGTGGCTGAGGATCCTTTTGAAGAAATTTCAAGGCCTTTACTGGATCGTCAAAGGACCAGTTTTTTCCTGACATACTGAACCGCAGAATCGTAGGGTACTGCAACCCGAAATGGATGTTTTTGTCTAATAATATTTTGCAGACTGGATTGAAGGCCCTGCGTCTAGCTGCCAAGGCGGCCGAGTAATCCTGAAAGAGGAGAATTTTGCTGCTATCATAGAATAGGGATTGCTTCTTTCTGTAAGCTGACAGTATACGTGTTTTGTCCTGAAAGTCAAGGACTCTAAAGATGACCGGACGTGGTCTAACCCCTTCTCCTCCCCTTGGGGGTCCCAACCTATGGGCTCTTTCAATGGCCATCGCTCCCGACGTAGGTAAAATGCCCAGTGACTTTGGTAGCCATTCCGATGCTACCTTAACCAACTCTGAAGGGGGGATCGATTCTGGGAGACCGATAATTCTTAAGTTGTTGCGGCGAGACCTGTTTTCAAGGTCATCTACCTTATCCATGAGGCCAGAGATATCTTTCTCTTTATTGTCTAGTTTTTCCTTAAGAGCCTTGGTAGAGTCCTCTAAGTCTGATATTCTCTGTTCAGCTTCTTCAATACGTGATGCTTGGGCATTAACTTGTGAAACAATCACGTCCAAGGAGGTTTGAAAAGCTGCCAATCGGTTATCAATTTCAGGCATTAAACGGTCTATGATAGCGTTTGCAATAGATTGCGGATTATCGCTATTTGCTTCAGGAGTTTTTGATGTAGGAGAGGTATTTGTTTGGTTACCTGTAACACTTCTGCCAGCCTTGGCATTTTTGCCCACATATTTATCCATAATAAATCAGATGCTCGTAATATTGTGCACAGAAGGCAGTGATGTCGTTTATATTGTTAATCACATCAGTATCAGATTATGTTGTCATGTTGTAAGTATATTCTGATTCAGTGTCTGCTGCCCTCCGCAGTGTGGAACAGGTATTGCGCCCACTTTCTTTTTTTTTTAACTGTCGCTCAAAGAAAAACAACAGCACCGAAGGTATATATAATTCTTCTCCTTTAAGTTTAAAAACTCCTGGGCTCCCTTTCCTTCAGCTGCTGCTGCAAGCCCCGAGATGAAAGTTGTTAGAGGTGCTGCCTGTGTCTGGTGACTGCTGAGCGCGCTTTTTACAGGCAAGATGGCACCAAGTCTCTCCTACTTCCCTCTCTGTACCCACCGCCCACAGCCAGAGGTCTTTGCTGTCCCCTACTTTCTCCGTTCACCTTCCTTTGCCTCCCTCCGCTCTGTCTCCAACCTCCTGCTGTTGCCTGACAGTATTCAACAGTGCTTGTGCTGGCACAGGGCTGTGGTGCTGCGATATCAGTCTGGGAAGAATGCACCGAGGCTGTGCACGTGAGTCTGCAAGATGGCGCCGGTCTTATGCCGCCTTCTTCACCTCCTTCACCTCTCTTACCATCAGGTGGACAGAGGATTCTGCCGCTTCCCTCCGACGCCGCTTACTCACGTCCAGCTACTGTTCGGTAAGCTTTTATGATCCTTTGGGTGACTCCTGCTTCTGGCTCTCTGCTATGAGTGTCACTGTCTGCGACGCTGCCTGCGTCTGGTGACTCCGAGGCGACCGGAGAGCTGGATCTGTAAACCCGATCGTTGTCCGGACCTTATCCTGGCCTCTGGTTTAATATTGCGGCGTTTAAGATATTATAAAACGCCTATGGCTCAGGAGCTCTTTCAAAAAGCGGCCATCGTCAGGCTCCGCCTCCCGGAAGTCCAAATTATTATTTTTTCATAAACTGTCCTTGACTTTTTATACATTGCTACTTAAACTCTCCGTAAAAATGGAAAATTGTGTTAAGAAATTGAATTATTCACCACGACAGTGACAGTTCACAGTCTATAATAGAAAACCTCATAGGATGAACCAGTACAGTGTGGTGTTCAACTGTTTGTCCATTCTGCGTCACAAATATGGAATAAAAAGCCACCAAGAAATTTTATGTAGGAAAAAATAGCACTAATAAAAACTTCTACTCATCTCACATAAAACAAGTCCCCACTCAGGTCCATCATCTGTCATTGAAAAAACAGATGTTTCCACATTACTAGTGGCTCAAAAGCTCTTGAAAAGCAACATGCTTCCATAAACCAATCCAGCAATATTTGCTCTTCCAAAGTCAAATCTCCCCCTCACTACTGAATCTTGCAGTGCGCCCAAATCACATTCAGCATCCATGTATTTGGCATTAGTACAGTGTGAAGAACCCACAATCTAAGTTGTGTGTGTCTCCTGGAAAACAATCTGGGCACTATATGTTAGGGAATAAAATGGCAAATGTGCAATTTTTACTCAAAATAGTCACTACTCCTATAGATTAATTGTAGGTTTTAATTTCCAAAATTGAGTCACTTTATGGGGATTTATACTGCTCTAGATTTCTGAGATTCAGTTATATTAGGGATTCTGCAAATGGTGTGTTCCATCTTCTCTGGGATCTACTCCTGCGACATCTGCTTCTGTCACCAGAAGCCACCTTATTCATTATGCAAGCGGCACTGGTAATAGAGATGTCAGAACCAGAAGCTTTGGGTGGCGCAGGCTCTGTCCATCCAGTCTAGCAGTATGGGTGTGTGTGCTGTCAAGCTGCAGTAACCTGCTCCCTGCTTCCACTAATTAAAAAGCCCCACACCCTACTAAAGATCGAAGCATATTGCTGGAAGCTGCCAGATACAGCCTTGTTCTCCTCTGGTTCAGTCCTCTGTGCTCTACTCCCAGCTGGTGTGTTTGATTCCTGTTGTGATCCCGGCCCGTTTAGTGACTTCTTTTGCGTCTTCTGATTTTGTATTTTCTCTGCCCTCCTGGTTCTGACCCGGGTACCTGACTTCTTATTCCCATCTCACTCCACAGAACAGCAGGTAACAACTTGGCCCAAGCCTAAGGCACTCTGTGTAAGTCCAGATCCACGTAGAGGGGTCAAAGGGTGATGAGCTAGACAATCCCTGGGATCTGGAAAATGGAGTAGATAGCTCCAAGCCTGTTCATGGTAGCCATCTTTTGAGGTGCCAGATGATCACAAACAGTGCCCCCATTACATTGTGTCTTCAAACTATTCCAGCAAGATCTGCGTTCAAATAACTAAATGGAGCTCCTTTCCTTGTTAACCCTGCCATGTACCCAGACAAGAGTACACACAGTAGGGTATTGTCAGATTCATGAAAATGCACATAACAGCCTTATACAGAAGCCAGGACTAGGGAAAACTATATGCAGATGGGTAAGGAATTGGCAAAATGACAGGAAACAAAGAGTTGTCATAAATTTTATGTTTACTAAATGGGATATACTCAGCAGTGGGGACCGCAAGGGATCTGTACTGGAAGCAGTGGGAGTAGTGGGGTACAGCAGGGATTTGTGCTAGGACCGATTCTTTTTGACCTTTTCATTAATGACCTTGCAGATGTGATTGAGAGCCACTCTTTGCTGATGACATCAAAATATGTAGGGTATTAACCCCTTTCTGCCACTAGACGTACTATTCCGTCCATGTGGGGTGGGCCCTACTTCCCAAGGATGGAATAGTACGTCCAGCGCGATCAGCCGCGCTCACGGGGGGAGCACGGCCGATCGCGGCGGGTGTCAGCTGACTACCGCAGCTGACATCCGGCACTGTGTGCCAGGAGCGGTCACGGACCGCCCCCGGCACATTAACCCCCGGCACACTGCGATCAAACATGATCGCAGTGTTCCGGCGGTATAGGGAAGCATCGCGCAGGGAGGGGGCTCCCTGCGTGCTTCCCTGAGACCCTCGGAGCAACGCGATGTGATCGTGTTGCTGCGAGGGTCTCTTACCTCCTCCCTGCAGGCCCGGATCCAAAATGGCCACGGGGCTGCATCCGGGTCCTGCAGGGAGGTTTTCCAGCGCCTGCTCAGAGCAAGCACTGGTAAGCGTCCCTACTGTGCCTGTGTAATCACTGATCTGACACAGTGCACAGCAAAGTGTCAGATCAGTGATCTGTCAATAAAATGTGATGCCCCCCCCCCCCCCCCCGGGGGCAAAGTAAAAAAAAATTTTACATATGTGGAAAAAAAAATTCCTGAATAAATAATAATAAAAAAAAATATTATTCCAATAAATACATTCCTTTATCTAAATAAAAAAAATAAATAATAAAAGTAGACATAGTTAGTATCGCCGTGTCCGTAACGACCCGTCCTATAAAACTGTCCGACTAGTTAACCAGTGAACACTGTAAAAAAAACAAAAACAAATGAGGACTAAGGGCACATTTGTTGCTCGAAACGCGTCCAGTCGGGTGCTGGTTGCTCTCCTTTACCCACTATGCCGGTCATGTCTCAGCAGCATTTTAATGTGAACTAATAAAGTTTTTACATTTTATTCCTGGAGCTGGATCCACATTTCCTTTCTCTATACGTCGACCAGTGTTGTGGCAGCAACACTTTGTTTCCGTGCTCGGATGGATACTTACCACATCGGACAGATGAACTAAGGGTGAGCTGAAATATACTCTTTTTTTTTCTGTGCTGCTCCTACTATGCCTACCTTCCTGCAGTGTGGACTATCAGCACGGTGACAGGACTCTTAGACTCAGGGAGTTTGGTGACCCTGGTAAGGGCCGCACTACCCCATCAGTTGTTATTCCTGGGGAAACACGTGGGGGTACCCTGTATCCACTGGGATGCCAAGGACTATCCTGTCACCAGACTGTTGGTTAAAACAAACCAAGGTATGATGTCCCATGATAATTGGGAGGGACTTCAGCCTGTTTTGGGACTTGTGGGGAAAGGTGGAGTTGTCAACGGACGCAGACAGGAGTCAGCTCAACCCTGTTGAAACGCCACTACAGTCGGAGATGGAGGAGTTTCCCTTGTATGTCCTGGCCGGTGACGATATGGTTACCAGTAAACCTGACATTCCTGATTTGGAGGTTTCTAGAGGGGAATTTTGGGGCTGCCTAAAAGCAGGACTTGACTCTGAAAAATGTATGGGAGAACATGACTGTGATAAATGAGGTTGCCCAAGAGCCAGGGGCCGACACCAGGTTCCCATACTTTGCGGTCAATGGGTAGTTGCTGTATCGGGTTACTAAACAGAGAGGGGAAGTATTAAAGCTGCGAGTCCCGGTTCCCTATAGACATAGGGTGCTATATTTGGCCCATGCTCATGTCTTGGGGGGATCTAGGTGTAAATAAGATCCAAGAACGAGTCTTCCAAAGATTTTACTGGCCTGGGTGTCACAGGGACATTGTTAATTTCTGCTGCTCCTACCCTACCTGTAAGCTAACTGCCCCTGTATCCCACTTCAGCAGTCCCCTAGTTCCATTACCCATAATCAAAGTCCCGTTCGACCGGATTGCCATGGACCTAGTTAGGCCATTAGTTAAGTCAGCCAGGGGTCATCAGTACATCTTCACGGTAATGGACTACGCTACGCGGTACTCAGAAGCGGTACCCCTGAGAAACTCCTCCGCTTTGAGTATAGCACGAGAGCTGGTTCATATTTTCTCCAGGACAGGCTTGCTGAAAGAGATCCTGACAGATCAATGGAAGCCGTTAATTTCTAAGGTAATGAGGGAATTGTGCAAGGCCCTTCAGATTACCCAATTTAGGACGTTGTTGTGCCATCCGCAGACAGACGGCCTGGTGGAAAGATTCAATAAACCCTGAAGTCCATGTTGAGGAAGGTAGTGGAGAAGGATGGACAAGATTGGGATTGCCTCCTGCCATACCTACTGTTCTCCATCAGGGAAGATCCCCAGGCTATTACAGGGTTCTCAACGTTCGAGTTGATGTACCGACGGAACCCCCTGGGATTTCTAGATGTTGCAAAGCAGACTTAGAAAGCAGAAGTTACACCACACTGAAGCGTCATCGAACATGTGGCCCAAATGCAGGAACGAATTGCAAGGGTGATGCCAATTGTGAAGGAAAGTCTCCTTTAAGCACAAGAAGCCCAGGCGAGGTTCTACAACTGGGCTGCGAGGCTGAGGCAATTTAGCCCTGGGGACCGATGCTTGTATTGATCACCACAGTGGAGAGTAAATTCTTGGCAAAGTGGCAAGGGCCATACTAAGTGGTCGAGAAGTTGAGTGATGTCAACTACAAGGTTCATCAATCAGGGAGAAGGAAGCCGTACAAAGTGTACCACGTTAACCTGCTAAAGCCGTGGTAAGACAGTGATCCGGCAGAAACACTGTGCTTAGGAACCCATCCTGAAACCAAGGTCGAGGATGTCAAAGTGGCAGAGACACTGTCGTCAGCCCAGAAACAACAGTGCTGTGAGCTGCTTCAGCGGAACCGAGACCCGTTTTCGGAGTTACCAGGATGTACGCAAGTGGTGGAGCATGAGATCCTGACTGAACCACATGTGAGGGTGAACCAAAGGCCATATCGGATTCTTGAAGCTTGCTATGAGGTGAAGAGAATGCTGAGCCTGGGTGTCATTTAGGAGTCAAAGAGCAGCTGGTCCAGCCCTATTGTCCTGGTGCTAAAGCCAAGTAGAGAGTGGCACTTCTGTAACGATTACAGGAAGTTTAATGAGGTGTCCAAGTTCGACGTATATCCAATGCCCCAGGTCGATGAGCTTATTGAGAGGCAGGGTCAGCCAGGTACATCACGACCCTAGACCTAACAAAGGGGTACTGGCAAATTCTCCTGTCTCCAAGTACCAAGGAGAAGATGGCCTTCTCTACACCTAACGGGTACTTTCAATATACCAGGATGCCATACGGACTACAAGGAGCCCCAGCCACCTTCCAGAGGACCATGGACTGATTCTTGGCCCTCACAAGAAATACGCCACCGCTTATTTGGACGACATTGTGATTTTCAGTCCGGATTGGGTAACACACCTGCTGAAGGTCCAGGCGGTACTCTATGCCCTAACTAAAGCAAGGTTTACTATAAACCTGAAGAAGTGCGCCCTCGGGAAAGAGAAGGCAAAATATTTGGGCTATATCGTTGGAAGAGGTGAGATAAAGCAGCAAGTAGACAAAGTGGAGGCAACAGCCGATCTCGTAAAAACAGGTCAGGGCGTTCCTCGGAATTGTGGGCTATTATCGGCGATTTATCCCGAACTTCGCCATGATAGCTGCCCCCTTGGACTGATCTTTTCAAGGGCACAAAGTTGACCATGGTCAAATGGTCCTCTGAAGCAGAGAAGGCATTCCAGGAGTTGAAGCTCGTTCTGTGTTGACAGCCAGTCTTGGTCGCACCCGACTTCAAGAAGGAGTTTGTGCTCCAGACGGACGCCTCCAAAGTTGGATTAGGAGCTGTACTGTCCCAGGTAATAGATGGCGATGAACACCCAGTCCTATACATGAGTAGAAAACTCTCCTCCTGTGAGAACAACTATGCCATTGTGGAGAAGTGCTTGGCTATCAAGTGGGCAATCAACACCCTGAGGTACTACCTGTTAGGCAGAAAGTTCAGACTACTATCTGATCATGCACCCCTGAGATGGATGAGGGAAAAGGGGAAGAATGCCCGTGTAACTTGGTGGTTTCTTGTGCTCCAGGACTTCACTTTCCATGTGGAGCACAGGCCAAGGAGGTTGCATGGGAACGCCTATGCCCCGTCCAGTGTCCCCTGTTTAGCGAGTGAAGGTGCCAAAACCCCCGGCTTTGGGCAGAGGGGGGGGATATGTGACAAGAGTCACTGGTGAAGTGATGGAGGGGAGATACATGTCACTGCGCATGATCATGTTTTCTTTCTTTTGTTTCTTTGTTTTGCCCAGAGGGCTGTGTTTACTTTTAAGCTTGGTTTATGTTGCTGCAATAAACCAATCACTTTCTTAAAGAGACGGTGTTCCAGATATACACTACCGTTCAAAAGTTTAGAGTCACCCAGACAATTTTGTGTTTTCCATGAAAACTCATACTTTTATTAATCAAATGAGTTGCCAAATGAATTGAAAATCTAGTCCAGACATTGACAAAGTCCGAAAAAAATATTTTTATTTGAAATAATTTTCTCCTTCAAACTTTGCTTCAAACTTCAAAGAATGCTCCCTTTGCAGCAATTACAGCATTGCAGGCCTTTGGCATTCTAGCAGTTAATTTGCTGAGGTAATCTGGAGAAATTTCACCCCATGCTTCCAGAAGCCCCTCCCACAAGTTGGTTTGGCTTGATGGGCACTTTTTGCGTACCATACGGTCAAGCTGCTCCCACAACAGCTCAATGAGGTTGAGATCTGTTGACTGCACTGGCCAATCCATTACAGATAGAATACCAGCTGCCTGCTTCTTCCCTAAATAGTTCTTGCATAATTTGGAGGTGTGCTTTGGGTCATTGGCCTGTTGTAGAATGAAATTGTCTCCAATCAAGCGCTGTCCACAGGGTATGGCATGGCGTTGCAAAATGGAGTGATAGCCTTCTTTATTCAAAATCCCTTTTACCTTGTACAAATCTCCCACTTTACCAGCACCAAAGCAACCCCAGACCATCACATTAGCTCCACCATGCTTGACAGATGGCTTCAGGCATGCTTCCAGCATCTTTTCAGTTTTTCTGCATCTCACAAATGTTCTTCTGTGTGATCCAAATACCTCAAACTTGGATTTGCCTGTCCATAACACTTTTTTTCAGTCTTCCTCTGTCCAATGTCTGTGTTATTTTACCGATATTAATCTTTTCCGTTTATTAGCCAGTCTCAGATATGGCTTTTTATTTGCCACTCTGCCCTGAAGGCCAGCATCCCGGAGTCGCCTCTTCACTGTAGACGTTGACACTGGCGTTTTGCGTGTACTTTTTAATGAAGCTGCCAATTGAGTACCTGTGGGGCGTCAATTTCTCAAACTACAGACTCTAATGTACTTGTCTTGTTGCTCAGTTGTGCAGCGGGTCCTCCTACTTCTCTTTCTACTCTGGTTAGAACCTGTTTGTGCTCTCCTCTGTAGGGAGTAGTACACACAGTTGTAGGAAATCTTCAGTTTCCTGGCAATTTCTCGCATGGAATAACCTTGATTTCTAAAAACAAGAATGGACTGTCGAGTTTCACATGAAAGTTCTTTTTTTTTCTGGCCATTTTGAGAGTTTGATGGAACCAACAAATGTAGTGCTCCAGATTCTCAACTAGCTCAAAGGAAGCTCAGGCTTATAGGTTCTCTAATCAGCCAAACTGTTTCCAGCTGTGCTAACATACTTGCACAAGGGTTTTCAAGGGTATTCTAACCATCCATTAGCCTTCTTACATAGTTAGCAAACACAAAGTACCATAAGAACCCTGGAGTGATGGTTGTTGGAAATGGGCCTCTATATACCTATGAAGATATTGCATTACAAACCAGACGTTTGCAGCTAGAATAGTCATTTACCACATTAACAATGTATAGAGTGTATTTCTGAATCATTTGAATCTGAATGTTAGCTTCATTGGAAACAACTGTGTTTTTCTTTAAAAAATAAGGAAATTTCTAAGTGACCCTAAACTCTTGAATGGTAGTGTACCTCTGTGTCCAGCTGAGTGAGGCGCTCTACCACAATGCATAAATATATGTGTGGCCAGTACAAAGCACTGGCACATGATTTATTCCTTCCAAACACCACCTAAGAACTAGGGGGCACTCATTGCCGCAAGAAGGAAGGCAATTCTGGCAGATAAATAGGAAAGGGTTCTTTACAGTTAGAGCAGTCAGTTTGTGGAATACCGACCACAAGAGGTGGTAATGGCAGACACTATGACTCCTTTGAAAAAGGGGCTGGACGATTTCCTTGATACACGTAACATTGCGGGTTATAGTGACGAAATGTACAGTTGGGGGAGGAAGGTTGAACTTGATGGACCTAGGTCTTTTTTTCAGCTATGTTTCTATATAAAAGTTGGAAAATAATTTTTAAGGTCCACTTGTTTCCTATTATCCCTTGTGAAGAATTCCAAAGTTATCACCACATAAAGTGACAGACATCATATTTGAAAAATGGGGTCTGATTAGGAACACAAAACTGCAGGAAGTTGTTAAATCAGAGTATTTTGGGCAGTAACTACTGTAGTGAAAAAGAGTAACTATAGGCAATAACACATCTAATGAAATGGTCAAACTCAACAATCTTCATCAGTAATAAATGAGTAACTAGTGGTGAAACCTCACTGGGGTAATTAGAGCTCAGTGGCTCTTTGCAAACTAAACCATCGTAAGCCCAATATTTTCTATCAAATGAGTTTCTGGAAGAAATATTAGACATTTAAAGAGAACTTTTTATAATAGTGCAGAGCTGAGGTGTCTTATTTAGATCTCGGGCATTTGGCAGAGGAAATTGAGACCTTTTTTAAAGACTATGATATAGAAGGGTTAATAGTTTGCCTTTAAAGGCCTTTTGCCTTTAATTGCTAGAATTTCTAGAATCTGTTGATGCAGTAGTCTGATGGTCTCTTCTTCAAGGAGACTATACTTCTTATCATGTATGTTTTCAATAGTCAGCCACAACATGTTCTGGGTGCGTGATAAATAAAGTATGACCCTGGGTAATGGTGGGGGCTAAATGAGTTACATTGAAATGCATTGGTTGTAAATGGTATAAAATATTGCCTTGTTTTTTGAGATATCAGATAAAAGTGACTTTGCTCACAATCCGTGTGCGATTTCCTTTTTTTCTCCAAGCGCTTGTAAATGAAGGGCGTAATCTCCTGATTTGGCCTCACTCATGATCTAGCATGTCTGACATTGGGTCAGAACGAAAACAGCTACAACAGTTTTGGGGCGCGAACGGGGGCCGTGGTAACCAGCCTATTCAGAATCCGTATGTGGGAGGTTCCTGGGAGATTGGACATGCAAAACACAGCTGCAGCAAGGTGAGAAATGTTACTCTTAGGGTATGTTCACACGTTCAGGATTTCCATCCTTTTTTTTTCAGGACAGTTTTTTTTAAAAACTGCAGCTCTTGGCAGAAAACGCAGGCCCTTTTTTTGGTCCTTTTTTTGTCCTTTTTTGATGCGTTTTTTGATGCGTTTTTTTATCTTTTTTTATGCAGTTTTCTATGCAGAGACTGTGTGTTTCCTAGGAAGCTTTTTAGGGCTAAAATGGCTGAAAATACCCTAACCCTACCCCTAACCCTACCCCTAACCCTACCCCTAACCCTAACCCTACCCCTAACCCTAACCCTACCCCTAACCCTACCCCTACCCCTACCCCTATTCTAACCTTAGTGAAAAAAAAAAAAAAAATTCTTAATTTTTTTATTGTCCCTACCAATGGGGGTGACAAAGTGGGGGGGGTGTCATTTACTATTTTTTTATTTTGATCACTGAGATAGGTTATATCTCAGTGATCAAAATGCACTTTGGAGCGAATCTGCCGGCCGGCAGATTCGGCGGGCGCACTGCGCATGCGCCCGCCATTTTGCAAGATGGCGGCGCCCAGGGAGAAGACGGCCGGACGGACACCGGGACGCCGGGTAAGTATAAGGGGGGGAGATTAGGGCACGGGGGGGGCATCGGAGCACTGGGGGGGGCATCGGAGCACGGGGGGGGGGGGCATCGGAGCACGGGGGGGCGGGATCGGAGCACGGGGGGGCAGCCACACTCCGCCCACGCACTTCCGCCCGCTCCCCCGCACTTCCTGCTGCAGCGGTTCTGCACATCAAATCGCAGTAAAACCCGCAGATATATTTTTGATCTGCGGGTTTTACTGCGATTTTGACCTCACAATGGAGGTCTATGGGTGCAGAACCGCTGCGGTTCAGGAAAAAGAAGTGACATGCTCCTTCTTTTTTGCCGCAGCTATTCTGCGCGGCTTTTTAAACGAATTTACGGACCATGTGCACAGCAGTGACTGTTTTCCATAGGGTTACATTGTTATGTACCCTGCATGGAAAACTGCTGCGGAACCGCAGCGGCAATACCGCTGCGGTTCCGCAGTAAAAAACGCACTGTGTGAACATGGCCTTACAATTTGTTTTGCACTTGCAATCTCTTCTGGATTTCCCCATATCTCTGGGTAAAGGCTGCGAACACGGTTCAAAGAACCTACATCACCAGTGAGTTTTGTGGTTTGTCTGTTTATGTCCGTATGAGAGTTGAATAATAGAGTAATAAGATAATTATTGTCATCTGTAATATTTGTCAATATCTATATACAGTATATAATCGTCTAAGGGGCACTTCCGTCTGTCTGTCTGTTTGTCTGTCTGTCACGGAAATCCCAAGTCGCTGATTGGTCGTGGCCATCTGGCCGCGACCAATCAGCGACGGGCACAGTCCAGCCATGAAATGGCCGCTCCCTACTCCCCTGCAGTCAGTGCCCCCTCCATACTCCCCTCCCAGTCAGCGCCTGCCGCCCACATAGCGTTTTAGAAGTCCGTTAAACCGACTGCGTTACACCGCGGCATAACGCGGTGTAACACAGTCTGTTAACACTGCTATTAACACTGTGTAACCAACTTTTTACTATTGATGCTGCCTATGCACCTATAATATTATATATTATGCACCTCATAATATTTTTCTTCGACTGATTTTCTAACTTGTCAGCACATTCTACATACACGGTCATTTGGCTTTGTAGTTTATAGATCTGGGCAGATAACAGTCAGCATCTTCTACTCACAAGGGGGGTAGGTAAATCCTCCAGGTTGTAAGTTGTATACAAAATGGTTTTACAAATTTCAGAAAGTAATTTAAACATTTTCAGATGGAGGAGAATGTTCTGCTATGGCGGTAAAATGGTCAACACACAATTGTGATACTGTAACTCTGTGAGAATATGAAAATAGGGAAAGGTGCCCTGCAGTGTCCTGGGACCTAAGCCTGGGACCCTATCCCTGCTCCCAAATGTACCTCTAAAGGTGAGAAGGTTTGAGCCACCAGCCTTACTGTTCTCCTGTTATGAAGCACTGGACAGAAATGCTAGTGTATAAACACATAAGATAAACAGGGATAACAAAAGCGACTAACATACAAAAAGTTAGAAAGGTATACGGGGGAGGGTAGGAAAGTACAAACCAAAAGGGAACAGGACAATGGGGAAACCATACGTAACAACCTCCAGTAGCAATAGCGATCTCAGTACAGTGACTACTACGAGCTAGGAAGTAAAACTTTCACTAGCAAGGAAGAGATGGTCTGGCCAGGTTTTAGGCTCTGTGCACACGTAGAATGGTCCTCTGTGAATTTTTCCGCAGCGGATTTCATAAATCCGCAGTGCAAAGACGCTGCGGATTTATCGCGGATTTACCGCGGTTTTTGTGCGGTTTCCACTGCGGTTTTCTATTATGGAGCAGGTGTAAAACCGCTGCAGATTCCGCACAAAGAATTGACCTGCTGCGGAATGTAAACCGCTGCTTTTTTGCGCGTTTTTTTCTGCAGCATGTGCACTGCCGATTGTGTTTCCCATAGGTTTACATTGTACTGTAAACTCATGGGAAACTGCTGCGGACCCGCAGCTGCGGAAACACTGCGGATCTGCAGCAAAATCCGCAGCGTGTGCACATACCCTTACAGGAAGAGGTAATGACCTGATCAGAAGCAGCTGAAATGGAGCTGCATATTTTTGACCAGCACAGAAAGGGATGTTAACCTCCTCAGCACCAAAGGAAACAAAATATTAATATGGGACACAAACACACAGGCTAAATGGAAGATCTGCAATTCATAATACATAGTGACCTTCTAACCCCAGATCTCCCTGGAGGAAGTGACACATTCATGACAGATACGGTAAAACCACACCTCCAATAAAGCAGCCACAGTAGGTGACAGAGAAGAATCTGAGACTCTGTATTTAGTGGTTAATACTCACCTGGCCGGTTATCTGAAGGAATCTCATCTTTACACCTCTCATCACCCCTCGTATATGTCTCTGTAGTACTAATATGGGTCAGATCTCCACCCTGAAACAAATATTGTATCAATCACAGAGAGATGGAGAAGTCACATCTATGATCAGCTCTAATCCTGCCGTCTCCACCGTTCTCATTACACAAGTAGAAAACATATAAAACTGGTGGATAAAACAAGACTGAGCACAAGAGCTTCACAGCCATCTACACATCATAGTGGAGATCTCATGACACCTTCTCTCCATCTACCTGATGATCCTGAGGAACACTGGGGTCTTCTTGTTTACAGTCCTGTTGAAGAAGATGATGGGGACATCTCTCTGGTGTTGTCTTCTTACTGGATAGATCTGGGGGAAGCACACACACAGGGACTGAATTCATTCTTTACATACAGATAATTGTAGGCCTTGTTTGTTTAGTCCTAATACCTGGTGACGTGCGGGGCTGGTGACCCTTCATCATGGAGTCCTTGTATAGATATTTGTGCTCTTCTAAATACTCCCACTCCTCCATAGAGAAATAGACAGCGGTATCCTGACACCTTATAGGAACCTGACACATGCAATGAGACTGTCATCCCCCCGATCCCTTCATAACATTACTGTGTAATGTCCCAGCATTCCCAGCAGTGTCACCTCTCCAGTCAGCAGCTCAATCATCTTGTAGGTGAGTTCTATGATCTTCTGGTCATTGATGTCCTCAAGTATCAGGGGGTGAGGTGGAGGTCCCGTGATTGGGCTCAGGGGTCTTCCCCATCTCTCAGACACAGGGTCCTGACAGCGTTCACTAGAGGTCCTCTTCACTACTGTGTAATCCTGGTTATGGAGAGACACATTAATAAATCTCACTACAGACGTTTCCAGACTCCTCACCTCTCCAGTTCTGTCCATCTGTTATTCCCATAGATAAGAATGATGTAATGTGACGTCATCAGAATCTCTCACCTCTCCAGTAAGCCGGAAGAGGATCTCTAGGGTGAGGTGTAATATCCTCTCCGCCATCTTGTCTCTGTCCGTATCCATCTTTGTTTAGTAAATCAGGAAAATTTTCTTATATAGAAGATCTTCACTGAGAGGATCCGATATTGTAGAGACCTGAATGAGAAGATGAGCCGATGTAAGAATCCTGTGTAATACAATTACTGGAGATAATAAGGGAAACATATGAGATTTATTATTTTACAGTATTTAGTTTCCTTCTTTACATCTACTAATAAAACCTATATATTTAGGCCACAGACAACAAGCAGCTTCTTCCTCGGAGTCGGCAGCTGAATACGTTTCTCATAGACTCATCTTCCATAACGCTAATTCTCGTCTCATTTACCGACACTGGAATCGGCATTAGCAATACTGCAGGAGATATTCATTACACGTGACAGGAGAAATAACTACTTCATGATGATGACGACTAGGGTTGAGCGACCTTGACCTTTTTAGAGTCGAGCCGTGTTTCGCGAAACCCGACTATCTTAAAAGTCGAGTCGAGTGGAATCGGCCGATTATCGCGAAAAGTCGGGGATCGACCGAAACACGAAACCCAATGCAAGTCAATGGGGGAGCATAGTCGGCAGTGAGTGGAGGCCAGGAAAACACCTACACTGCCCATTTTAATGGCAAAAACATCCATTCTTGTTACAGAAGCTTGTCAATCGTAATTTAGCTTATAATAATTGGAAGGCATTTGAAATTGGGGGTCATTTGGCTAAAGTTGTGGGGGGTAGGGCTGGTTCAAGTAATTAGTGGGCCCAGTAAATCTGGACCACGTCACGGCAGTGGAGCAGGGAGAGGTAAGTATTTCAACTTTGCAAGTGCTGTGATCCTGAGCAAGCAGGGGGGGCCCACTCGTTGGCATTGGCACTGGCACAGGGCCCCTCAAAGTACAGCGGTGTGTTTGCACGGCGGGGGCGCCTCCCACCGGCAGCAACACTTTTGCGTACTATGAGGGGCCCTGTGCCAGTGACGTCGCCAGCAACGAGTATTCCTCCCCCCACCTGATGAAGGAACCTGCACCTTCATCTGCACCTTCCTCTTTGTCCCCGTGTAAGGTGGTATGGTATGCGGGAAGGGGGACCTGACTTTCAGCAGGGTCACAATCTTGCAGTGTAGCGTGCACGGGGAATGTTGTTATGGGTCAATGTACCAGCAGACTCATCTATCACTGGCTGGGCAATGGGCAGGATGAGGAGGAAACACAGATATAGGCCCAAAGAATAAAGTGGGCTAAATGCAGTTCAAAATTGGTAACAGGACTAACCAGGGGGCATTGTTTTGTTCAGTGGAGGACAACTGGAATGAGAGGCTGACACAGAGAGTAGGCCCAAATCTGTAAGTAGTCTAAATGCAGTTCAAAATTGGCAAGAGTAGTAAACAGGCGGCACAGCTTTGTTCACTGTAGGAGAACAGCAAGGAGCGGCAGACACAGATAGAAGGCCCCAACCCAACTAGTAGGCCCACTGCAGTTTTAAAATTCCGATAGGCTGAAAACCAGATAATTGTAGGTCATTTTTTGTAAAGAGGACAGCTGTATTGAGTGGCGCAGCCAGACACTACAAGTAGGCCTTAAACCACAAAGTTGGCTCGACGCTGGTTTAAAAAAGGTTACATGGGTACACGTTCTGCATTGTTCTGCTCAGTGGAGGACAATTGGAAGGAGGGACCGCAGAAAGACTTTGTAGGCGTAAAATTACAAAATAGCTCTATGCAGCTTCGATTATGTGGCAACCTGGAGAACACCTTGGAGCGGCAGACACCGTCTCTACGACCCAGACCCAACTTGTAGGCCTAATGTAGTGTTGTTTCAACAACTACTTAAGACGAGCATGAAGATTGAAGCAATGGAGAGGAAACCTGGAGAACACCTTGGAGTGGAAGACACCGTCTCTACAACCCAGACCCAACTTGTAGGCCGAATGTAGTGTTGTTTTCAACAACTACTAAACAAGAGCTTTAAGATTGAAGCAATGGAGAGGAAACCTGGAGAACACCTTGGAGCGGAAGACACCATCTCTACACCCCATACCCAACTTGTAGGCCTAATGCACTGTAGTTTTCAACAACTACTAAACGAGAGTCGGAAGATCGAAGTAATGGAGAGGAAACCTGGGGAACACCTTGGAGTGGAACACACCGTCTCTACACCCCATACCCAATTTGTAGGCCTAATGCAGTGTAGTTTTCAACAACTACTAAACAAGAGTCGGAAGACCGAAGCAATGGAGAGGAAACCTGGGGAACACCTTGGAGTGGAACACACCGTCTCTACACCCCATACCCAATTTGTAGGCCTAATGCAGTGTAGTTTTCAACAACTACTAAACGAGAGTCGGAAGACCGAAGCAATGGAGAGAAAACCTGGGGAACACCTTGGAGTGTAACACACCGTCTCTCTACACCCCATACCCAATTTGTAGGCCTAATGCAGTGTAGTTTTCAACAACTACTAAACGAGAGTCGGAAGATCGAAGCAATGTGGACGAAACCTGGGGAACAACTTGGAGTGTAACACACCGTCTCTACACCCCATACCCAATTTGTAGGCCTAATGCAGTGTACTTTTCAACAACTACTAAACGAGAGTCGGAAGACCCAAGCAATGGAGAGGAAACCTGGGGAACACCTTGGAGTGGAACACACCGTCTCTCTACACCCCATACCCAATTTGTAGGCCTAATGCAGTGTAGTTTTCAACAACTACTAAACGAGAGTCGGAAGATCGAAGCAATGTGGACGAAACCTGGGGAACACCTTGGAGTGTAGCACACCGTCTCTACACCCCATACCCAATTTGTAGGCCTAATGCAGTGTACTTTTCAACAACTACTAAACGAGAGTCGGAAGACCGAAGCAATGGAGAGGAAACCTGGGGAACACCTTGGAGTGGAACACACCGTCTCTCTACACCCCATACCCAATTTGTAGGCCTAATGCAGTGTAGTTTTCAACAACTACTAAACGAGAGTCGGAAGATCGAAGCAATGTGGACGAAACCATGGGAACACCTTGGAGTGTAGCACACCGTCTCTACACCCCATACCCAATTTGTAGGCCTAATGCAGTGTAGTTTTCAACAACTACTAAACGAGAGTCGGAAGATCGAAGCAATGGAGAGGAAACCTGGGGAACACCTTGGAGTGGAACACACCGTCTCTACACCCCATACCCAATTTGTAGGCCTAATGCAGTGTAGTTTTCAACAACTACTAAACGAGAGTCGGAAGACCCAAGCAATGGAGAGGAAACCTGGGGAACACCTTGGAGTGGAACACACCGTCTCTACACCCCATACCCAATTTGTAGGCCTAATGCAGTGTAGTTTTCAACAACTACTAAACGAGAGTCAGAAGACCGAAGCAATGGAGAGGAAACCTGGGGAACACCTTGGAGTGTAACACACCGTCTCTACACCCCATACCCAATTTGTAGGCCTAATGCAGTGTAGTTTTCAACAACTACTAAACGAGAGTCGGAAGATCGAAGCAATGGAGAGGAAACCTGGGGATCACCTTGGAGCGGCAGACACCGTTAGTAGGCCCTACCAAAGTAGTAGCCCCAATGCAGTTTTCAAATTCCTAGAGGCTGAAAACAAGACTATTGACGCTCTGCTTTTTTCAAAGGAGTACAGCTGTATTGAATGGCGCAGACAGACACAGGTAGTAGGCCTTAAACCAAAAATGTGGCTCACTGCAGTTTAAAAAAGGTTACAGGGGTACACAGGCAGCATTGCTCTGGTCAGTGGAGGACAATTTCAATAGTAGACCGCAGACAGACTTTGTACGCCTACTATTAAAAAAAGGATGCTCTATGCAATTAAAAATAGGTTCCAGGGGTCCACGGGCAGCAGTGGTGTGGTCAGTGGACGAGTATTGGAAGGAGGGACCGCAGACAGACGTAGTAGGGCTAACATAACAAAATTAGGTTGTAGGCACTTTAAAATTGGTTCCAGGGGTACACGTGCAGCAGTGGTGTGGCCAGCGGAGGACAATTTGAATTAGGGACTGCAGACAGACTTTGTAGGCTGTCCCCTGTGGACCATGCATCCAACACATTAACCCAGTGCGCCGTAATGGACACGTAACTTTTTGTGGACATGCCTACTGGTCCATGCGTCTCTTGTCAGGTGCACCTTTCTACTGTTTGATTGCCTGAGTGCTATGACAATGCAGACTTTTTCATGGCGGTGGAGGGCTGGGATGGCTTTTCTCGCAAAAGAAATGTCGACTGGGTAGCTTGAACCGTGGTACAGCGTAGTTCATCTGGGCTTTCTAAATATAAAACAAAGAAAAAAAGGAGGCTCCATGCACTTTCAGCTGGGTTCCAGGGGTACACGGCCAGCATTGGTCTGGTCAGTGGAGAACTATTGGAAGGAGGGACCGCAGACAGGCTTCGAAGGCCTAACATAATAAAATATGGCTGTAGGCACTTTAGAATTGGTTCCAGGGGAACACGGGCAGCAGTAGACAGGTCAGTGGAGGCCTAGTGGAAGGAGGGACCGCAGACAGGCTTTGAAGGCCTAACATAATAAATTAGGGATGTAGGCACTTTAAAATTGGTTCCAGGGGAACACGGGCAGCAGTAGACAGGTCAGTGGAGGCCTAGTGGAAGGAGGGACCGCAGACAGGCTTCGAAGGCCTAACATAATAAAATATGGCTGTAGGCACTTTAGAATTGGTTCCAGGGGTACACGGGCAGCAGTAGACAGGTCAGTGGAGGCCTAGTGGAAGGAGGGACCGCAGAGCAGACAGGCTTCGAAGGCCTAACATAATAAATTAGGGCTGTAGGCACTTTAAAATTGGTTCCAGGGGAACACGGGCAGCAGTAGACAGGTCAGTGGAGGCCTAGTGGAAGGAGGGACCGCAGACAGGCTTCAAAGGCCTAACATAATAAAATATGGCTGTAGGCACTTTAGAATTGGTTCCAGGGGTACACGGGCAGCAGTAGACAGGTCAGTGGAGGCCTAGTGGAAGGAGGGACCACAGAGCAGACAGGCTTCGAAGGCCTAACATAATAAATTAGGGCTGTAGGCACTTTAAAATTGGTTCCAGGGGAACACGGGCAGCAGTAGACAGGTCAGTGGAGGCCTAGTGGAAGGAGGGACCGCAGACAGGCTTCGAAGGCCTAACATAATAAAATATGGCTGTAGGCACTTTAGAATTGGTTCCAGGGGAACACGGGCAGCAGTAGACAGGTCAGTGGAGGCCTAGTGGAAGGAGGGACCGCAGAGCAGACAGGCTTCGAAGGCCTAACATAATAAATTAGGGCTGTAGGCACTTTAAAATTGGTTCCAGGGGAACACGGGCAGCAGTAGACAGGTCAGTGGAGGCCTAGTGGAAGGAGGGACCGCAGACAGGCTTCGAAGGCCTAACATAATAAAATATGGCTGTAGGCACTTTAGAATTGGTTCCAGGGGTACACGGGCAGCAGTAGACAGGTCAGTGGAGGCCTAGTGGAAGGAGGGACCGCAGAGCAGACAGGCTTAGAAGGCCTAACATAATAAATTAGGGCTGTAGGCACTTTAAAATTGGTTCCAGGGGAACACAGGCAGCAGTAGACAGGTCAGTGGAGGCCTAGTGGAAGGAGGGACCGCAGACAGGCTTCGAAGGCCTAACATAATAAAATATGGCTGTAGGCACTTTAGAATTGGTTCCAGGGGAACACGGGCAGCAGTAGACAGGTCAGTGGAGGCCTAGTGGAAGGAGGGACAGCAGAGCAGACAGGCTTCAAAGGCCTAACATAATAAATTAGGGCTGTAGGCACTTTAAAATTGGTTCCAGGGCAACACGGGCAGCAGTAGACAGGTCAGTGGAGGCCTAGTGGAAGGAGGGACCGCAGAGCAGACAGGCTTCAAAGTCCTAACATAATAAATTAGGGCTGTAGGCACTTTAAAATTGGTTCCAGGGGAACACAGGCAGCAGTAGACAGGTCAGTGGAGGCCTAGTGGAAGGAGGGACCGCAGAGCAGACAGGCTTCGAAGGCCTAACATAATAAATTAGGGCTGTAGGCACTTTAAAATTGGTTCCAGGGCAACACGGGCAGCAGTAGACAGGTCAGTGGAGGCCTAGTGGAAGGAGGGACTGCAGAGCAGACAGGCTTCAAAGTCCTAACATAATAAATTAGGGCTGTAGGCACTTTAAAATTGGTTCCAGGGGAACACAGGCAGCAGTAGACAGGTCAGTGGAGGCCTAGTGGAAGGAGGGACCGCAGAGCAGACAGGCTTCGAAGGCCTAACATAATAAATTAGGGCTGTAGGCACTTTAAAATTGGTTCCAGGGGAACACGGGCAGCAGTAGACAGGTCGGTGGAGGCCTAGTGGAAGGAGGGACCGCAGAGCAGACAGGCTTCGAAGGCCTAACATAATAAATTAGGGCTGTAGGCACTTTAAAATTGGTTCCAGGGGAATACGGGCAGCAGTAGACAGGTCAGTGGAGGCCTAGTGGAAGGAGGGACCGCAGACAGGCTTCGAAGGCCTAACATAATAAAATTGGGCTGTAGGCACTTTTAATTCTCTTGCAGGGGTACACAGGCAGTGGGCACCATTGGTGTTGTCAGCGGCGGCCGATTGTAATGAGTGTCTGCCAGTTAGTAGTCCCAAAAAATAAATACATGTTAATGTCTCGCATTACAACAAAAAGAAAAACCAAAAGGGTGCAATCATTACGTACAGGGGTGGGCTCCTCTGCGTAGTTTCAGACCTAGTAATTTGGCACAAAGTATTTACTTGGGTAAATATAGGACACTGCCCCTGACTATGTTAAGTACCATCATACATGTCAACACAATGGTATTGTCCGTGGCAGGAATTTACGGATGTCAGCGCATAGAGTAAACATAGTTGGAACTGTGAGAGATAATTGTGCAAGTGGTAGAGCAATGTTTGAGCTGGGGGTGGGGGAACTCTCTTGTGGCCGGCGGTACATGCCCAGGGCCCCTCATGTTACAACAGTGTGTCTGACGTTGGGTGCGCACCACCACCGCCAGAGACACTTTATTGTACTATGAGGGACCCAGTGGCAGTGCCGTAGACCAAAAGCGGGCACACCCACCTCTTCAGACAAACAGCACTCTCACGGATGCTTGCGCCAAGTGGCGATACCACGGCCCCGTGTGGGGAGTTTGGCCATTTAGGGAGGTGTAAACATGTCGTATGCTGGACAATCAGCTGCTGCAAATTACGAGATTGGTAAAGTCATTCAGAGTAGTCCACAGGCAATACCTTTTCATAGGAAAGCTAGGTGTCGGCCGGGCAAGGTGGGGCAAAAGAATTCAAAATCCAGTTGTGGTTCATTTTAATGAAGGTTAGATCATCTCTAACGAGATTAGTTTAGCTATGTGGGTGTTCAAACCCTGTGTACGCGGATGCGAGGATAAGTACTTCCTTTTTCTAACCAGAGTCTCATGTAGGGTGAGCTGAGCTGGAGATCGTGGAACTAGCGGGTGTGCCGGTGGACATGGCAGACTGAGAGACAGTTGGAGACGGTATTGTTTCCGCCTGTGCCCTAGATGCAGTGTTTCCTACTACGAAACTGGTGATTCCCTGACCTTGACTGCTTTGGCCTGGCAAAGAAACCTGCACAGATACTGCAGGTGGTGCGGAAAATGGTGGCCTTACAGTGACGGCAGGGATGTAGCGTTGGTGACTAGCTTCATTGGCCGAGGGTGCTACAACCTTAAGGGACATTTGGTAGTTAGTCCAGGCTTGCAAATGCATGGTGGTTAAATGTCTATGCATGCAACTTGTATTGAGACTTTTCAGATTCTGACCTCTGCTTAAGGTAGTTGAACATTTTTGACAGATGACTTTGTGCGGATCAATTGGATGTTGTTTAAAAAAATGCCAGACTGCACTCTTTCGAGCCTCGGATCCCTTTTCAGGCATTGCAGACTGAGCTTTAACCGGATGGCCACGCTGTCCTCCAACAGTTTTTGGCTTTGCCACGCGTTTTGTCCCATCTACGGGCCCGGCAGATGGAACCTGTTGCGATGTTGATGCCTGCTGCGGCCCCTCCTCCTCCGCTTCAGAACGACTGCCACCTGCACCCTGTTCCCCCAATGGCTGCCAATCGGGGTCAACAACTGGGTCATCTATAACCTCCTCTTCTAGCTCGTGCGCAACTTCCTCTGTGTCACCGTGTAAGTCGGTGGTAGAGCGTTCGTGACGGGGCAACATAGTCTCATCAGTCATCAGGGTCTGATTCTGGATCAGTACCCTGCGAGGGCAATGTTGTGGTCTGAGTCAAAGGACCAGCATGGTAGTCTGGCTGTGGCTGTGCATCAGTGCACTCCATGTCAGATTCAACTTGTAATGGGCATGGCCTGTTAACTGCTTCACTTTCTAAGCCAGGGACGGTATGTGTAAAGAGCTCCATGGAGTAACCCGTTGTGTCGCCTGCTGCATCCTTCTCTGTTGTTGTTTTTGCTGAAGAGGACAAGAAAGCGACTTGTCCCTGACCGTGAACATCCACTAACGACGCGCTGCTTTTACATTTACCAGTTTCAAAAGAGGAGGCAAAAGAGCTAGAGGCTGAGTCAGCAAGGTAAGCCAAAACTTGCTCTTGCTGCTCCGGCTTTAAAAGCGGTTTTCCTACTCCCAGAAAAGGGAGCGTTTGAGGCCTTCTGTAGCCAGACGACGAACCTGGCTCCACAGCTCCAGACTTAGGTGCAATATTTTTTTTCCCACGACCACCTGATGCTCCACTACCACTACCATCATTACCAGCTGACAATGAACGCCCACGGCCACGACCTCTTCCACCAGACTTCCTCATTGTTTTAAAAACGTAACCAAAGTAACGGTATTTGTTGCTGTCAAACAACTTACACGGTGAGCTATAACTTCAGTATGATTTAGATATCCCTTTACAGGTGGGTGAGACCGCAAGGAAAATCAGGCACAATGTTACACACTCTGTTTTCGGTGGCACCAAATGAGAGAGATGCCACACACGCAGGACTGTCACTCAAGCAGAAATGTCAATATTAATCTCCCACTTATTTTTTTTTATTTTTTCAGGGAGACTTTAGAAACAAAATTAAAAAAAAAGATTTTTTCAGGAAGAATTTAGAAACCAAATAAAAAAAAATGATTTTTTCAGGGAGAATTTAGAAACCAAATAAAAAAAAAAAATAGGCTTTCTATGGCCCACTATTTGAGAGAGAGAGATGGCACACCCAGGAGTCAAGACTGGCACATAAGCAGAAAGGGCAATATTAAACTCCCACAGATTTTTTTTTATTTTTTCAGGGAGAATTTAGAAACCCAAATAAAAAAAAAAATAGGCTTTCTATGGCCCACTATTTGAGAGAGAGAGATGGCACACCCAGGAGTCAAGACTGGCACACAAGCAGAAAGGGCAATATTAATCTCCCACTGATTTTTTTTTTTTTTTCAGGGAGAATTTAGAAACCCAATAAAAAAAAAAAATAGGCTTTCTATGGCCCACTATTTGAGAGAGAGATGGCACACCCTGGAGTCAAGACTGGCACACAAGCAGAAAGGGCAATATTAATCTCCCACTGATTTTTTTTTATTTTTTCAGGGAGACTTTAGAAACCAAATAAAAAAAATGATTTTTTTCAGGGAGAATTTAGAAACCGAATAAAAAAAAAAAATAGGCTTTCTATGGCCCACTATTTGAGAGAGAGAGATGGCACACCCAGGAGTCAGGAATAGCACACAAGCAGAAAGGGCAATATTAATCTCCCACTGATTTTTTTTATTTTTTCAGGGAGAATTTAGAAACCCAATAAAAAAAAAAAAAGGCTTTCTATGGCCCACTATTTGAGAGAGAGATGGCACACCCAGGAGTCAGGAGTGGCACACAAGCAGAAAGGGCAATATTAATCTCCCACTGATTTTTTTTATTTTTTCAGGGAGAATTTAGAAACCCCCCCCAAAAAAAAATTAATAGGCTTTCTATGGCCCACTATTTGAGAGAGAGATGGCACACTCAGGACTGGCACACAAGCCCAAAGGCCAATATTAATCTCCCACTGTTTTTTTTTTCCAGGGAGAATTTATAAACCCCACAAAAAAAAAACCCAGAAAAATAAAAAGGCTTTCTATGGCCCACTATGTGAGAGAGATGGCACACACAGGGATGGCACTCTAGCAGAAATGCCAATCTTAATCTCCCGCAACTTATTTTTTTAGGGAGAAAAAAAAAACTACAAAAAAAAAAAAAAAAAACAGGGACTGTCCTACAATTACTATCTCCCTGGAGTAATCTCAGCCAGGTATGGCAGGCAGCAATAAGGAGTGGACTGATGCACAAATTAAATAAAAAGTGTGGACAAACAAACAAGATAGCTGTGCAGAAAGGAAGGAACAAGAGGATTTGTGCTTTAAAAAAAGCAGTTGGTTTGCACAGCGGCGTACACACAGCAATGCAGCTATCAGGGAGCCTTCTAGGGCAGCCCAATGAGCTACAGCGCTGAGGAAAAAAAATGTAGCTTCCACTGTCCCTGCAAACAAAAGGTGGTGTTGGACAGTGGAAATCGCTACAGCACAAGCGGTTTGGGGGTTAATGGACCCTGCCTAACGCTATCCCTGCTTCTGACGAAGCGGCAGCAACCTCTCCCTAGGCTCAGATCAGCAGCAGTAAGATGGCGGTCGGCGGGAACGCCTCTTTATAGCCCCTGTGACGCCGCAGACAGCAAGCCAATCACTGCAATGCCCTTCTCTAAGATGGTGGGGACCAGGACCTATGTCATCACGCTGCCCACACTCTGCGTCCACCTTCATTGGCTGAGAAATGGCGCTTTTCGTGTCATTGAAACGCGACTTTGGCGCGAAAGTCGCGTACCGCATGGCCGACCCCACACAGGGGTCGGGTCGGGTTTCATGAAACCCGACTTTGCCAAAAGTCGGCGACTTTTAAAAATGAACGATCCGTTTCGCTCAACCCTAATGACGACATCTTCATCTTCTACTACGGCTCTAGAAACATATTTGGCCAGAGTCCATCACTGACTCCATCACCACTGGTCGTCTATATGAAGGTTTCCCGTCTTCCCCGCACTGTAATCTTCTATCACGGTAGATCTCAGGTCTGATTCACACACAGAAGTTTGAGGCTTTTATAAAAGCTTGTTTATTTCCACAAACACCGCGGACAGAAATGATCTGATCCTAAAGTCTCCATGTACAGTGATTTATGGGGTTTATTTCTGGTCTTACACTTTCCTATGTTACAAGAAAAATACCAGAAAAAATAAGATATTAAATTGTTTCAAAAGGAAATTGGCTCCAACAATTCTTGCAAAAAGCAAAAAACATAAAAAGGAAAAGACACATTTTGCAATTTTTTAACATGTTAAAGTGAGAAAAAATATACAGTTTTAGCAACAAGAAATATCCGTCACTATATGGAAAACAGAGTCACTGCACAATGTTAGTTAAGTCTCATCCATAACAACTATATTATACTATATTATCCTATACACAGTGGTGTAGAAAAGAAATCACAGGTCCCACAGCAACAGCTGTAATTAAGCCCCTGACCTCACAAGGAAATAAATTTACATATAAATGTATATATTTTTGGTGGAGTCATATCTCCCGATTCTGAAGATCACATGCTGCCTGCAACCAGACATATTTCTCACTTACTAATCCCTGTCATCCTCATCACCAGGACATTTTTCTCCAGGTGACCCAGGTAGCTCAGAATGAGGTCTCCTACACAGTATGATGGCCCCCACACAATATGATGGTCCAAACAGCACCTCGCACAGTATTATGGCCACCACAGCCTGCTACACAAAATAAGGACCACCAACTCAGTATGGAGGGGACTGCGGTACTGTGGGAACATTATACTGTGTATGGGGAGATGATGGTACTTTGGTATGGGAACAGTTTACTGTGTGGTGGGATGGTGGAATGATGGGAGCATTATACTGTGCATGGTGGAATGGCGGGACGGTGGGAACACTATCCTGTGTGAGGGGAATGGAGTTGTCATGGGAACATTATACTATGTGTGGTGGGATGGTAGTACTGTGGGAACATTTTAGTGTGTGGAGAGAATCGTGATACTGTGAGACGATTATACTGTGTGTGGTGGGTTGGTGGTACTATGGGAACATTATACTGTGTGTGGGGGATGGCGGTAACATGGAAATATCTTTTTGTGTGAGAGAAGTCAGCACTGTTTGAACATAATACTGTGTGAATGGCATCATACATACTACATAAGGTGTTTTATAAAGGTGTGCGAGCGAGAATTCTCAACACTGTGCGGCATTTATACAAGAAGACGGCCATCCAGGCGGGACCCTGAGGAATCAATGGGAAGAGGGAGAGCTTCAGGAAGGAACAGTTTAGATGGCACAACAGGTCAAATGACCTTGATGTATCTTGATATAAAAGGCCAGTACCCCAAAACAGGAACAAATTTGGCACCAAGCAAAGGAACAGGCAGGACGTGTGCTGAGGAAAAAAGTGAGGCCAAGGTACCAGGCCATGGTAAAGTGCCCGAGGCAGGGGGTTGTGGCATGCCAAAAAGCAGAACCCAGGAGGCACCAGATGAGTCCTAGAATCCAGGTTACACCAGCCAAGGCATGAGATCTAGACTACACCAGACAAGAGCTGAATCCCAGCTCTCACTACTTGAGGTACTAGAGACATCCTGCATTGGTCAAGCACTGAAGATCCGAGAGCAGATTCAGATCGGGGGTCTACGCCTGCAGTGAAGAGCGGGAGATGCGAGTGAGCTGGGCCATTGCTTCCAGCACTGACGTACGGTAAAGTGGTTGATCTGGGTTAGTACAACAGTCAGGACAGGGTCCGGTTGAAGTGAAGGCTGTTCAGCGAGCCTTGGTAAACTTTGTCAGAAGGACATGTGGCCTAGCGGGAAGAACCAGAGACCCCCACTATGGCCGGTGTTTGCAGAAGAGAAAGTGTTGTTGCCTACATGTGTCAGGACCATCACTCTTGTCAGTAGCTAACATAACATGTGGTTAGAGGCGGCTATTACAGTGAGAGTGAGCCGGAGAATTCATTGTATATCTGATATTGTATATTTCACCTCCTAATCACCCTGTTTTGTATTATTCACTGTTGCCATAGTGATCACAATACCCATTATCAGGGAAATAAATAATGATATTGGTTACTTCTACCTTGTGTTTGCTTGTGTGTTGTATCCGGTCACTAAATATAGGAACATAATGGGGGCATTACTCTGTGTGGGGGGATGGCGGTGCTGTAAGAACGTGTGTGTGTGTCGGTACTGTGGGAACATTATACTGTGGGGGGGGGGGGGGGGAGGATGTCAGTAATGTGGGAGCATTACACTACACAGGGCCAAGAATGATGCCCTGTACTAGGAGAACAATCCATTCCCTCACTTCCTGTCCTCCATAGTTGGGTCGTATGTATCTATTACAGGAAACAGGACAAAAACGCAATGATTCTTATAAAGTGGCGACAAAAAACCCAAAAGAGTCTCAGTGCAGAAGGGGTTAATGTCCCCGGCGCTCAGTAATGGGGAATCTCCAGCACCTACCTCCACCTGCAGAGCCGCACTCCACATATATGGCCATTCTGTGCGCACAGGACCTGTGATGAGGTCACAGGAGGGGAGGAGTCAGGGGTCTGTTGTGAATTCTGTGGCTGAATTCACTCCTGTGGTCACAAGTGGTATTGCAGTCTCTGGGCTTCCTCCCTCAGGTGTTTTGGTGAGCTCGTTGGCTGCCTTGCTATTTAACTCCACCTGAGTCTGTCTTCCTTGCTCCTTGTCAATGTTCCAGTGTTGGATCTGAGCTACTGCATCTTTCCTTTGGCCTGCTGCTCTGCTAGATAAGTGTTACTTTGTTTTTGTTTCCGTTTTTTCTGTTCAGCTGTGCTATTCTCTTTTGCTGGAAGCTCTGAGACGCAAAGGGTGCACCGCCGTGCCGTTAGTTCGGCACGGTGGGTCTTTTTGCCCCCCTTTGCGTGGTTCTGCTTTAGGGTTTTTTGTGGACTGCATAGTTCTCTTTGCTATCCTCGCTCTGTCTAGAATATCGGGCCTCACTTTGCTGAATCTATTTCATTCCTACGTTTTGTCTTTTCATCTTGCTAGCAGTCATTATATGTGGGGGGCTGCCTATTCCTTTGGGGTATTTCTCTGAGGCAAGTCAGGCTTGTATTTCTATCTTCAGGCTAGTCAGCTCCTCAGGCAGTGCCGAGTTGCATAGGTAGTGTTAGGCGCAATCCACTGCTGCTTTTAGTTGTGTGAGGATAGGTTCAGGTATTGCAGTCTGCAGAGATTCCACGTCTCAGAGCTCGTCCTATTGTTTTTGGTTATTGCCAGATCTCTGTATGTGCGCTGATTACTGCACACTGTGTTGCCTGATAGCACAGCATAACAGTACAAGGAGCCAAACCAATGATTCTCAATAGAGGGAAAAAAGAAGTCCTGACATCATTTTTTTTTCCTCAGCTCTGTCTTCAGTTTTTTTTTTTTTTTCCCCTAGACATTAGAGTGCTTCAGGACACAGCTGTGGACATGGATATTCAGGCTCTGTGCTCCTCAATGGATAATCTCGTTATAAATGTACAAAAGATTCAAGATACAATTGATCAGAAATCTATGCTAGAACCAAGAATTCCTATTCCTGATTTGTTTTTTGGTGACAGAACTAAGTTCCTGAGCTTCAAAAATAATTGTAAGCTATTTCTGGCCTTGAAACCTCATTCTTCTGGTAATTCTATTCAACAGGTTTTGATTATTATTTCTTTTTTGCGCGGCGACCCACAGGACTGGGCGTTTTCTCTTGCGCCAGGAGACCCTGCATTGAGTAATGTTGATGCGTTTTTCCAGGCGCTTGGATTGCTTTACGATGAGCCTAATTCAGTGGATCAGGCTGAGAAAAATTTGCTGGCTTTATGCCAGGGTCAGGATGATGTAGAAGTATATTGTCAGAAATTTAGGAAGTGGTCAGTGCTCACTCTGTGGAATGAATCTGCACTGGCGGCTTGGTTCAGAAAGGGTCTCTCTGAAGCTCTTAAGGATGTCATGGTGGGATTTCCTATGCCTGCTGGTTTGAATGAGTCTATGTCCTTGGCCATTCAGATCGGTCGTCGCTTGCGCGAGCGTAAATCTGTGCACCATCTGGCGGTATTGTCTGAGAGTAAACCTGAGCCTATGCAGTGCGACAGGACTATGACTAAAGTTGAACGGCAAGAACACAGACGTCTGAACAGGCTGTGTTTCTACTGTGGTGATTCCACTCATGCTATTTCTAATTGTCCTAAGCGCACTAGGCGGTTCGATAGCTCTGCCGTCATTGGTACTGTACAGTCCAAATTCCTTCTGTCCATTACCTTGATATGCTCTTTGTCATCGTATTCTGTCATGGCGTTTGTGGATTCAGGCGCTGCCCTGAATCTGATGGATTTGGATTATGCTAAACGTTGTGGATTTTTCTTGGAGCCTTTGCGGTGTCCTATTCCGTTGAGAGGAATTGATGCTACACCTTTGGCCAAGAATAAGCCTCAGTACTGGGCCTAGCTGACCATGTGCATGGCTCCTGCACATCAGGAAGTTATTCGCTTTCTGGTACTGCATGATCTGCATGATGTGGTCGTGTTGGGGTTGCCATGGCTACAAACCCATAATCCAGTATTAGATTGGAACTCTATGTCGGTAACAAGCTGGGGTTGTCAGGGAGTACATGGTGATGTTCCATTTTTGTCTATTTCGTCATCCATTCCTTCTGACATCCCAGAGTTCTTGTCTGACTTTCAGGATGTATTTGAAGAGCCCAAGTCTGATGCCCTACCTCCGCATAGGAATTGTGATTGTGCTATCAATTTGATTCCTGGTAGTAAATTCCCTAAGGGTCGTTTATTTAATTTGTCCGTGCCTGAACACACCGCTATGCGCAGTTATGTGAAAGAATCCCTGGAGAAGGGACATATTCGCCCATCGTCATCACCATTGGGAGCAGGGTTCTTTTTTGTAGCCAAAAAGGATGGTTCGCTAAGACCGTGTATTGATTACCGCCTTCTTAATAAGATCACTGTTAAGTTTCAGTATCCCTTGCCATTGATATCTGACTTGTTTGCTCGGATTAAGGGGGCAAGTTGGTTTACTAAGATTGATCTTCGTGGTGCGTATAATCTGGTGAGAATCAGGCAGGGAGATGAATGGAAAACGGCATTTAATACGCCCGAGGGTCATTTTGAGTATCTGGTGATGCCGTTCGGACTTGCCAATGCTCCATCTGTTTTTCAGTCTTTTATGCATGACATTTTCCGTGAGTATCTGGATAAATTCCTGATTGTTTACTTGGATGACATTTTGATCTTCTCTGATGATTGGGAGTCTCATGTGAAGCAAGTCAGAATGGTTTTCCAGGTACTGCGTGCTAATTCCTTGTTCGTGAAGGGATCAAAGTGTCTCTTCGGTGTGCAGAAAGTTTCATTTTTGGGGTTCATCTTTTCCCCTTCAACTATCGAGATGGATCCGGTTAAGGTCCAGGCCATCCAGGATTGGACTCAGCCGACATCTCTGAAAAGTCTGCAGAAATTCCTGGGCTTTGCTAATTTTTATCGTCGCTTCATCTGTAATTTTTCTAGCATTGCCAGACCATTGACCGATTTGACCAAGAAGGGTGCTGATTTGGTTAATTGGTCTTCTGCTGCCGTGGAAGCTTTTCAGGAGTTGAAGCGTCGTTTTTGCTGTGCCCCTGTGTTGTGTCAACCAGATGTTTCTCTTCCGTTCCAGGTCGAGGTTGATGCTTCTGAGATTGGAGCAGGGGCGGTTTTGTCACAGAGAGGTTCTGGTTGCTCAGTGTTGAAACCATGTGCTTTCTTTTCCAGGAAATTTTCTGCTGCTGAGCGTAATTATGATGTGGGCAACCGAGAGTTGCTGGCCATGAAGTGGGCATTCGAGGAGTGGCGTCATTGGCTTGAGGGAGCTAAGCGTCGCGTGGTGGTATTGACTGATCATAAGAATCTTACTTATCTCGAGTCTGCCAAGCGCTTGAATCCTAGACAGGCCCGTTGGTCGTTATTTTTTGCTCGTTTTGATTTTGTGATTTCGTACCTTCCGGGCTCTAAAAATGTGAAGGCGGATGCTCTGTCTAGGAGTTTTGTGCCCGACTCTCCGGGGTTATCTGAGCCGGCGAGTATCCTCAAGGAAGGAGTCATTGTGTCTGCCATCTCTCCTGATTTGCGGAGAGTGTTGCAGAAATTTCAGGCTAATAAACCTGATCGTTGTCCGGCCGAGAAACTGTTCGTCCCTGATAGGTGGACTAGTAAAGTTATCTCTGAACTTCATTGTTCGGTGCTGGCTGGTCATCCAGGAATCTTTGGTACCAGAGAGTTAGTGGCTAGATCCTTCTGGTGGCCATCTCTGTCACGGGATGTGCGTGCTTTTGTGCAGTCCTGTGGGATTTGTGCTAGGGCTAAGCCCTGCTGTTCACGTGCCAGTGGGTTGCTTTTGCCCTTGCCGGTCCCGAAGAGGCCTTGGACACATATTTCGATGGATTTCATTTCTGACCTTCCCGTTTCTCAAAAGATGTCGGTCATTTGGGTGGTCTGTGATCGCTTTTCTAAAATGGTCCATCTGGTGCCCTTGGTTAAATTGCCTTCCTCCTCTGATTTGGTGCCTTTGTTCTTCCAGCATGTGGTTCGTTTGCATGGCATTCCTGAGAATATTGTTTCTGACAGAGGTTCCCAGTTTGTCTTGAGGTTCTGGCGAGCCTTTTGTGGTAGGATGGGCATTGACCTATCTTTTTCCTCGGCCTTCCATCCTCAGACTAATGGCCAGACCGAACGAACCAATCAGACCTTGGAAACATATCTGAGATGTTTTGTTTCTGCTGACCAGGATGATTGGGTGTCATTTTTGCCGTTGGCTGAGTTCGCCCTTAATAATCGGGCCAGCTCGGCTACCTTGGTCTCTCCATTTTTCTGCAACTCTGGGTTCCATCCTCGTTTCTCTTCAGGACAGGTTGAGTCTTCAGACTGTCCTGGTGTGGATTCTGTGGTGGACAGGTTGCAGCAGATCTGGACTCAGGTAGTGGACAATTTGACCTTGTCCCAGGAAAAGGCTCAGCTTTTCGCTAATCGTAGACGCCGTGTGGGTCCCCGACTTCGTGTTGGGGATCTGGTTTGGTTATCTTCTCGTCATATTCCTATGAAGGTTTCCTCTCCTAAATTTAAACCTCGTTTTATTGGTCCGTATAGGATTTCTGAGATTCTCAATCCGGTGTCTTTTCGTCTGACCCTCCCAGACTCCTTTTCCATACATAATGTATTCCATAGGTCGTTGTTGAGAAGATACGTGGCACCTGTGGTTCCATCTGTGGAGCCTCCTGCCCCTGTTTTGGTGGAGGGGGAATTGGAGTATATTGTGGAGAAAATTTTGGATTCTCGTGTCTCTAGACGGAAACTCCAGTATCTGGTCAAATGGAAGGGTTATGCTCAGGAGGATAATTCCTGGGTTTTTGCCTCTGATGTCCATGCCCCAGATCTTGTTCGTGCCTTTCATGTGGCTCATCCTGGTCGGCCTGGGGGTTCTGGTGAGGGTTCAGTGACCCCTCCTCAAGGGGGGGGGGTACTGTTGTGAATTCTGTGGCTGAATTCACTCCTGTGGTCACAAGTGGTATTGCAGCCTCTGGGCTTCCTCCCTCAGGTGTTTTGGTGAGCTCGTTGGCTGCCTTGCTATTTAACTCCACCTGAGTCTGTCTTCCTTGCTCCTTGTCAATGTTCCAGTGTTGGATCTGAGCTACTGCATCTTTCCTGTGGCCTGCTGCTCTGCTAGATAAGTGTTACTTTGTTTTTGTTTCCGTTTTTTCTGTTCAGCTGTGCTATTCTCTTTTGCTGGAAGCTCTGAGACGCAAAGGGTGCACCGCCGTGCCGTTAGTTCGGCACGGTGGGTCTTTTTGCCCCCCTTTGCGTGGTTCTGCTTTAGGGTTTTTTGTGGACTGCATAGTTCTCTTTGCTATCCTCGCTCTGTCTAGAATATCGGGCCTCACTTTGCTGAATCTATTTCATTCCTACGTTTTGTCTTTTCATCTTGCTAGCAGTCATTATATGTGGGGGGCTGCCTATTCCTTTGGGGTATTTCTCTGAGGCAAGTCAGGCTTGTATTTCTATCTTCAGGCTAGTCAGCTCCTCAGGCAGTGCCGAGTTGCATAGGTAGTGTTAGGCGCAATCCACTGCTGCTTTTAGTTGTGTGAGGATAGGTTCAGGTATTGCAGTCTGCAGAGATTCCACGTCTCAGAGCTTGTTCTATTGTTTTTGGGTTATTGCCATATCACTGTATGTGCGCTGATTACTGCACACTGTGTTGCCTGATAGCACAGCATAACAGGGGTCACATGATCAGGGGCCTCAGTGAATGATATCCGCAGTGTAGACTCTACATGGAAACTTCTCAGTCAGTGACGTTTCCGCCATTATTTCCCCTCACTACTGGCACAATTACCCCGCGCCGCCTTTTCTACACAGTGTTATGTGTGGAAAGTAACGTGTATAGAGGCAGTGTAAAGACTGCCTCTGATCAGCGGTAAAATTATTACCGCCGGTCAGAAAATTGCGGCTCCCACTCAAATGATAGAGTGAGCACCAGATGAGACCATAAGTAAAAAGTAAAAATATACACTTTATTAGTGTCTAAAAGACATTATTACACAATATATCAAAATAATAAAAAAGCGTGATGTCACATAAAGATCTTTACTATAAAAAAAAAATCATAATCATCAAAAATAAAAATAGAAAAACAGAAATATACATGTATGCAGGGGGGCATGGAATCCCTCTACACCAGCATCAGGCATGTGGATGGTGTCCGTGCTGTGGAATTTTTTCTGACTATGTCTAACTTACCAGGTGATATCAGAGAATTAGTCGTTGAGCTATTAAATTTCACGTTAACACATAATTTTTTTGTGTTTAAGGGGTCTTTCTTCCTACAGCTCCAGGGAACAGCTATGGGGGCTTCCTTTGCCCCGCCGTACACCAATCTGTTCCTGGGGCTGTGGGAGAGAGACCTCACCCTGCCTGATCAGTCTTCGCCGATGTGCCGTGTCCTATCTTGGACGCGGTACATCGACGATATATTGCTGATCTGGCAGGGATCATGTGACAATCTGCATACATTTATGAGGTCCCTGAATGACAACAACCAAAATATCTTTATCACCTATAAGTGTGACGCTTCAGTCATAGAATTTCTTGATGTTACCTTAAAGAAAGATGGTAAGGGTGAGATACAGACGGATATCTTCCGCAAGCCTACCTCCACTAATATGTTATTGCGAGCTTCCTCCTCCCATCCGAGGCATATGATCCAGTAGGTCCCCACCGGGCAATTCTTACGGTTGCGGAGACTGTTATGAAAGGCAATTCAGTACTACAATGGACATAGCGGTCAGAGCACATACAGTGATCTGACAATAACCCAAAATCATAGAACGAGCTCTGAGACGTGGGAACTCTGCAGACCGCAATCCCTAATCCTCTCCAAACAACACTAGAGGCAGCCGTGGATTGCGCCTAACTCTGCCTATGCAACTCGGCACAGCCTGAGAAACTAACTAGCCTGAATATAGAAAATAAGCCTACCTTGCCTCAGAGAAATACCCCAAAGGAAAAGGCAGCCCCCCACATATAATGACTGTGAGTTAAGATGAAAAGACAAACGTAGAGATGAAATAGATTCAGCAAAGTGAGGCCCGACTTTCTTAACAGATCGAGGATAGAAAAGGTAACTTTGCAGTCTACACAAAACCCTAAAGAACACCACGCAAAGGGGGCAAAAAGACCCTCCGTACCGAACTAACGGCACGGAGGTACACCCTTTGCGTCCCAGAGCTTCCAGCAACAAATTAGACAAGCTGGACAGAAAAAATAGCAAACAAATAGCAAAGAAGAACTTAGCTATGCAGAGCAGCAGGCAACAGGAATGATCCAGGGAAAAGCAAGTCCAACACTGGAACATTGACAGGAAGCCAGGATCAAAGCATTAGGTGGAGTTAAGTAGAGAAGCACCTAACGACCTCACCAGATCACCTGAGGGAGGAAACTCAGAAGCCGCAGTACCACTTCCCTCCACCAACAGAAGCTCACAGAGAGAATCAGCCGAAGTACCACTTGTGACCACAGGAGGGAGCTCTGCCACAGAATTCACAACAGTACCCCCCCCCCTTGAGGCGGGGTCACCGAACCCTCACCAGAGCCCCCAGGCCGACCAGGATGAGCCACATGAAAGGCACGAACAAGATCGGGAGCATGGACATCAGAGGCAAAAACCCAGGAATTATCTTCCTGAGCATAACCCTTCCATTTAACCAGATACTGGAGTTTCCGTCTAGAAACACGAGAATCCAAAATCTTCTCCACAATATACTCCAATTCCCCCTCCACCAAAACCGGGGCAGGAGGCTCAACAGATGGAACCATAGGTGCCACGTATCTCCGCAACAATGACCTATGGAATACGTTATGTATGGAAAAAGAATCTGGAAGGGTCAGACGAAAAGACACAGGATTAAGAACCTCAGAAATCCTATACGGACCAATGAAACGAGGTTTAAACTTAGGAGAGGAAACCTTCATAGGAATATGACGAGAAGATAACCAAACCAGATCCCCAACACGAAGTCGGGGACCCACACGGCGTCTGCGATTAGCGAAACGTTGAGCCTTCTCCTGGGACAAGGTCAAATTGTCCACTACATGAGTCCAAATCTGCTGCAACCTGTCCACCACAGTATCCACACCAGGACAGTCCGAAGACTCAACCTGTCCTGAAGAGAAACGAGGATGGAACCCAGAATTGCAGAAAAATGGCGAAACCAAGGTAGCCGAGCTGGCCCGATTATTAAGGGCGAACTCAGCCAAAGGCAAAAAGGACACCCAGTCATCCTGATCGGCAGAAACAAAGCATCTCAGATATGTTTCCAAGGTCTGATTGGTTCGTTCGGTCTGGCCATTAGTCTGAGGATGGAAAGCCGAGGAAAAAGACAAGTCAATGCCCATCCTACCACAAAAGGCTCGCCAAAACCTTGAAACAAACTGGGAACCTCTGTCAGAAACGATATTCTCTGGAATGCCATGTAAACGAACCACATGCTGGAAGAACAATGGCACCAAATCAGTGGAGGAAGGCAATTTAGACAAGGGTACCAGATGGACCATCTTAGAAAAGCGATCACAGACCACCCAAATTTCTAGGGAAAAAAAAAGGCAAAACACAGTGCAAAGAAAAAAAAATGGTCTCAGAACTTCTTTTTTCCCTCTATTGAGAATCATTAGTACTTTAGGCTTCCTGTACTGTTATGAAAGGCAATTCAGTACTAGAATGGACATAGCGGTCAGAGCACATACAGTGATCTGACAATAACCCAAAATCATAGAACGAGCTCTGAGACGTGGGAACTCTGCAGACCGCAATCCCTAAACCTCTCCAAACAACACTAGAGGCAGCCGTGGATTGCGCCTAACTCTGCCTATGCAACTCGGCACAGCCTGAGAAACTAACTAGCCTGAAGATAGAAAATAAGCCTACCTTGCCTCAGAGAAATACCCCAAAGGAAAAGGCAGCCCCCCACATATAATGACTGTGAGTTAAGATGAAAAGACAAACGTAGAGATGAAATAGATTCAGCAAAGTGAGGCCCGACTTTCTTAACAGATCGAGGATAGAAAAGGTAACTTTGCAGTCTACACAAAACCCTAAAGAACACCACGCAAAGGGGGCAAAAAGACCCTCCGTACCGAACTAACGGCACGGAGGTACACCCTTTGTGTCCCAGAGCTTCCAGCAACAAATTAGACAAGCTGGACAGAAAAAATAGCAAACAAATAGCAAAGAAGAACTTAGCTATGCAGAGCAGCAGGCCACAAGAATGATCCAGGGAAAAGCAAGTCCAACACTGGAACATTGACAGGAAGCCAGGATCAAAGCATTAGGTGGAGTTAAGTAGAGAAGCACCTAACGACCTCACCAGATCACCTGAGGGAGGAAATTCAGAAGCCGCAGTACCACTTCCCTCCACCAACAGAAGCTCACAGAGAGAATCAGCCGAAGTACCACTTGTGACCACAGGAGGGAGCTCTGCCACAGAATTCACAACAGGAGACTTTGCTCTACAGATGGAGATTTCTATAGACAGGCGGAGGATCTTAAGGTACGCCTGCGGTAGCGTGGTTTCAGTAATCGTATGATCAAAAAGGCATATAATCATGCCAGATATTCTTCCAGAAACGATTTACTATATGGGACACGCCAATCGAATGACTGTAATGACGTGAGATTCGTCACTAATTTCCACTCACACTTTCCTAAGATAAGGAAAATTCTTGATAGATCTTGGCATATTTTGAAGGCCCATCCGGTCATTACTAGATTTATCCCTGAAAGGGCTGCTATTACAGCTAGGAGGTTGAGTAACCTGCGGGACCGATTGGTCCATAGCCATTACATGGGAGAGCCAATAACTACATTCCTGGATCAAATTGAGAGGCGCCGTGGAAGTGCCCCATGCAGCCATTGTGTGGCATGTTCCAATATGGACGGCATAGATATTTTTAAAAATCAGGAGGGCTCCAAGGAGTTTAACATCAAGAAAAGTATTACGTGTTCAAGCAGGAACGTAATTTATTATGCTGTCTGCCCATGTAATATGATTTACGTGGGCATGACTACTAGACAGCTTAAGGTACGAGTGCGTGAGCACGTGTTAGGGATTGAGGCAACAGCTACGGCAGAGGATGTGATGCTGCTGAAAACTATTCCCCGACACTTTAGCAGATTCCATGGCTGTGACAGTGGGCAGTTTAGGGTTAGAGGAATTGATATGCTTGACGTGAATATTCGGGGTGGAGGGACATTTAGGAGACAGTTAGAGTCCAGATGGATATGGACACTTGGTAGAGTCCATCCATCTGGACTTAACGAAAATCTTAGTTTCACCCCATTTCTTTAAATTACCACTCTGTATTATAGACGATGGACATAATTCGCTCTGTGTGCACATTCTTAACCATTTTTTATCCTTTAGTTTTAGCTATAAGTATCTCTGGAGATGTTGATGACTATATGGATGGGCGGACTGGTTGAGCGACTATATAATTGGAGATCTGCTGTTGAGGGTCCTTGAAACACACGGAGGAATGAATAACATCGGATGCCCACTGGTTCTATATGCCCTGTTATATATATCAACTATTGTTAATTTTATTGGATCACTTTGTATAATGTATACAGTGCTGGAACCTGTTTTATTGTGCATCTCTTATTACTATGTGCCAGATAAATATGCGCATTGCATTAGTTTGGTGGTGGCACATATGGTATTTCTGCAGATCTGTATTTGTATATGTAATCCTGCCGGGTATTTGCAGCGCCCCAGAGACCTGGTTGTTGCTGTATGGCCCCAAGGCGAGTAGCGGTACGTCCGATGGCACTAAAGAGTTCTCCTGACCAGGTATCACCAGAACACATTACACTTCACACTCCGGCCACTAGGGGGAGAAAAAGGCTTTATTTATTGGGCCACTCCTCACACTGGTAAAACTAGGGGCTGGGGAGGAAGTTAGTCAGAACAAAGCTGACTGGGTTGGAACCAGGCAACATCCCGTGGCAGGGGGTGTTGCAGGGAGAAGACACAGGGGGGTCCCTGTCAGGCGTGGGAACCTGGCAGGCGCCTAGCGAACAGAACAGAACGTAACGGAACCGCGCCTGCACACCTTGCGGTGGTATCCTAAGAAAGAGACAAGAGGGGAAGAATATTGTGGAACAGTGTAAACAAGATCAGCACAAAGGAGAGCCAGTAAGAGTCGTGCCGAGAGAGGAAGGCAACATCTTACTGAGGCGCGTAGTCGGTGGCCGGATCACCGTAGGAGTAACTGACTTCAGGCCTTACTTCAAATTCCGCTGGACAGTTGATTATAGGTTGGCTGTCTACCTTTTACACCTACGAAGACATAGGGGGCAACATTGGGTGAGGGGCGTCTCTAGGGTCCCGGAAGACCTCCAAGCCTTCCCGTCAAACGGGTGGCGTCCTAGCCATAACATATCTGGGGGACGTTAGAACTAGCAACATCTGGAACCAAAGAACGAGAGAGAGGAAGCTGTAGAGAACGAATGAAGGAAAACAGCAGCTGTGAGGACTATTCCGAATGCTCAGCAGGGTAGGACTACAACACACAGGCGCTATTGGTAGGCAACGATTTCCATCTGCGAGGGAAACTCTGGATGTGCCCATCGGACCGGCCGGTCTCTGATAGACTGGTTGAACGTGCTCTGGACTGAGTGTATTGAAGCCTTCAGTAAAAAGGTAAAGAGACTGCAACCCTGTGACCTTGTTATTGCCTGCACCTCACACCATCACCATCCACCTTACTGGGAAGCCCTGGGGATTTACTTCACCTGTGGGAAGGTATACCATCCGGCTGCTATTCCATCACCCCAGCGGACCCCACAGCAGCGTCGGTCACCCTGACCGAACACCACAGGTGGCGTCACGAACCCCTGACAGACTGTACCACCACTTTCATTGGACGCCCCTTAGCAGGGTCACGACCGGGTCCAGCCACCGTGACAACCACATAACTGAGCAGAAAGGACCGGTACCGAGTGACTAGTGGCCTTGTGTCTGGGGGCGCTCCATATTCCTATATCCCATCCTTATATTCCATGTAAGATATACTAAGCTGTCTCCACCTAACGTTTCCTCTTATATGTTGTAAATCATGATCTCCATGTATGTCTAATGTTTTTATACTCCTATTGGGTATTGATCATCTATAACGATGAAGTTGTTATCCCTACCCTGCACGCGCCCGCCGCCTTGACACCACTGTGGCTGCCCGTCTGCTCTAGTCTTGTGACTTCTCCTCCTTGTGACGCCGGAGCTGGCTGTTGTTGCGGTTGCCTCGGCGACGTGACGTGTCACTTCTGGGCCGGGAGCGCAACTTCCGGTGACGCGAGTCACTGTGAGCGCTTATGCAGTACTATTTAAGATGGGCTGGGAGCAATCTCGTCAGGCCCCTTGAAAAAGGAAAGGTCCGAAACGCGCGTCGGGGCGGATGCGCTTGCCTGAACTCCAGCTTTATCCCTGTATCTCTATCACTGACAGGTAAATATTGGTGACCGGTTTACATGGCCCTTGTTGGACATGGTCTCTTTCCTATTTGGAGGACTCTGTGGTGGTGTCACTTTAATATATAGAGAGATAGACATAGGGGCATGGTGTTTTTACCTGCACCAGCTAGTAATGACCGGATGATATTTTACTATGTGGCAAATGGACAATTATGGCATATGCCTGCAGCTGGTAGCGGTCTATTAAAGGGACTACCCTATGTGTATATCACTTAGTTAAGCTGTTGTTCCAGGTGATGGCGTCGCTTACCATGTATTACACTAAGTGAATGTGTCGCTCTATTTCACTTTCTTCCCAAATTTGGTGCTATGTAATTTTAATATTTTGTTAATAAAATTTATATGGATCTTTTTGAAATCTGACCTTTTGATCATCTTTTTTTTGTTTTGGTTTTGTATGTATGCAGGGGGATATGGAATGTCAACCAAACCGGCAACAAAAAAAAAAAAAAAAATACACAACCAATAATATAAAAATTTAAATATTGGAGAATATATCTCTCTGTATTGTTGCTGAACGCAAGTGAATATTTATGCATGCAATAAATGCTCATTGCAATAAAACAGACAATTATCACCATGTGACTAATTTTATGGTTCACCGCAGAATATAGTTAAACCATAAATGAATAAAATTATTAAAGTAATGGGAAATTATAAAAAAAGCGATTTCATAATAGAAATAATTATTACCCATACAACACAAAAAGTGCACCTGTGTAATTCATATATCAATATGTGTGATGAAGCAGCGTGCATTTTAGTGAGAATGCATGAGAATAGAATTCCAATCAGCCTGACGCTCCACTGCCCCCGCACACACCATTCCAACGCGCGTTTATAATAATAATCTTTATTTATATAGCGCCAACATATTCCGCAGCGCTTCACAGTTTAACAGTTTCAAACGCAAGTTATAATTAACAACGTTAACAATACAATAATTAAAGGAAAATAAGACGACCCTGCTCGTGAGAGCTTACAATCTACAACGAGGTTCATTTTGTGACATCATGCTCCATCCAGGTTGAAAACTATTTATCCCAGACATGGGACAGCACATCGGAGAGGCGAGGGATATGCCTGTTTTTTCTCTTTTCTTCTTTTTTTTTCAGGAGACAAGGGCTTCAATGGAATGGTTGTTTAAATTATTTATAGCGCAGGCAGCGGCTGACGAATACTCCCATCAGCCGTCGCCTGCTCTCCCTATTATTAGTGGCAGTAGGTGTAGGATGATGTGAGTAGTAGTCCCATCAACCGACACAAGTGACTGGAGGTGAACTATTTACCTCCGGTCATAGCTGCTGGCTCATGCTGGCATCTGATAGCAAGGAGGCCGCAGCGATCTGTCCGATGGTATTAATCAGTTGCATCTGCATGACAGTGCGAGTAGCACCCGGTGTTTGGGGTGCTGAGACCGAACAGTAAAACGGATTAATTGGTGAACACCGTGATCGGGGTCCGTGCCTGAACAGTAGGTGTTCAATACGGACCCCGAACTTTACTGTTTGGGTTCACATACAGTATCTCTACTCATCACCCTTCTTGATGGGTATCAAATAGTAAGCCCCTCTAAGGTCCAGTATAGAAAGCCATTTATCCTCCAAAAGATGATCATAGTCACGGCTTCGCTCCGTACACCTCGTACACACACGGCTCTGCTACATCCACACTGTAAACCCCTCCTGACCCCACACATAATCTTCCCCTCATCCAGCACCATGACAACCAGCACAGCAGAGTCCTGCATACACTGAGGCCCCTGATCATGTGACCCCTGACTCCTCCCCTCCTGTGACATCATCACAGGTCCTGTGTGCACAGAACAACCATATATGTGGTGGCGGCTCTGCGTGTCGAGGTAGGTGGTGGAGATTCTTCATTATTCTCTATGTGGAGTGCGGCTCTGCGTGTGGAGATCGGTGCTGGAGGCCCCATTATTCTCTATGTGGAGTGCGGCTCTGCGGGTGGAGGTCGGTGCTGGAGGCTCCATTATTCTCTATGTGGAGTGCGGCTCTGCGTGTCGAGGTAGGTGGTGGAGATTCTTCATTATTCTCTATGTGGAGTGCGGCTCTGCGGGTGGAGGTCGGTGCTGGAGGCTCCATTATTCTCTATGTGGAGTGCGGCTCTGCGGGTGGAGGTCGGGGCTGGAGGCTCCATTATTCTCTATGTGGAGTGCGGCTCTGCGGGTGGAGGTCGGTGCTGGAGGCTCCATTATTCTCTATGTGGAGTCCGGCTCTGCGGGTGGAGGTCGGTGCTGGAGGCTCCATTATTCTCTATGTGGAGTGCGGCTCTGCGGGTGGAGGTCGGTGCTGGAAGCTCCATTATTCTCTATGTGGAGTCCGGCTCTGCGGGTGGAGGTCGGTGCTGGAGGCTCCATTATTCTCTATGTGGAGTGTGGCTCTGCGGGTGGAGGTCGGTGCTGGAAGCTCCATTATTCTCTATGTGGAGTCCGGCTCTGCGGGTGGAGGTCGGTGCTGGAGGCTCCATTATTCTCTATGTGGAGTGCGGCTCTGCGTGTCGAGGTAGGTGGTGGAGATTCTTCATTATTCTCTATGTAGAGTGCGGCTCTGCGGGTGGAGGTCGGTGCTGGAGGCTCCATTATTCTCTATGTGGAGTGCGGCTCTGCGGGTGGAGGTCGGTGCTGGAGGCTCCATTATTCTCTATGTGGAGTGCGGCTCTGCGGGTGGAGGTCGGTGCTGGAGGCTCCATTATTCTCTATGTGGAGTGCGGCTCTGCGGGTGGAGGTCGGTGCTGGAGGCCCCATTATTCTCTATGTGGAGTGCGGCTCTGCGGGTGGAGGTCGGTGCTGGAGGCTCCATTATTCTCTATGTGGAGTGTGGCTCTGCGGGTGGAGGTCGGTGCTGGAGGCTCCATTATTCTCTATGTGGAGTGCGGCTCTGTGGGTGGAGGTCGGTGCTGGAGGCTCCATTATTCTCTATGTGGAGTGCGGCTCTGCGGGTGGAGGTAGGTGCTGGAGGCTCCATTATTCTCTATGTGGAGTGCGGCTCTGCGGGTGGAGGTCTGTGCTGGAGGCTCCATTATTCTCTATGTGGAGTGTGGCTCTGCGGGTGGAGGTCGGTGCTGGAGGCTCCATTATTCTCTATGTGGAGTGCGGCTCTGTGGGTGGAGGTCGGTGCTGGAGGCTCCATTATTCTCTATGTGGACTGCAGCTCTGCGGGTGGAGGTCGGTGCTGGAGGCTCCATTATTCTCTATGTGGAGTGCGGTTCTGCGGGTGGAGGTCGGTGCTGGAGGCTCCATTATTCTCTATGTGGAGTGCGGCTCTGCGGGTGGAGGTCGGTGCTGGAGGCTCCATTATTCTCTATGTGGAGAGCGGCTCTGCGGGTGGAGGTCGGTGCTGGAGGCTCCATTATTCTCTATGTGGAGTGCGGCTCTGCGGGTGGAGGTCGGGGCTGGAGGCTCCATTATTCTCTATGTGGAGTGCGGCTCTGCGGGTGGAGGTCGGTGCTGGAGACCCCATTATTCTCTATGTGGACTGCGGGTGGAGGTCGGTGCTGGAGGCTTCATTATTCTCTATGTGGAGTGCGGCTCTGTGGGTGGAGGTCGGTGCTGGAGGCTCCATTATTCTCTATGTGGAGTGTGGCTCTGCGGGTGGAGGTCGGTGCTGGAGGCCCCATTATTCTCTATGTGGAGTGTGGCTCTGCGGGTGGAGGTCGGTGCTGGAGGCTTCATTATTCTCTATGTGGAGTGCGGCTCTGTGGGTGGAGGTCGGTGCTGGAGTCCCCATTATTCTCTATGTGGAGTGCGGCTCTGCGGGTGGAGGTCGGTGCTGGAGGCTCCATTATTCTCTATGTGGAGTGTGGCTCTGCGGGTGGAGGTCGGTGCTGGAGGCTCCATTATTCTCTATGTGGAGTGTGGCTCTGCGGGTGGAGGTCGGTGCTGGAGGCTCCATTATTCTCTATGTGGAGTGCGGCTCTGCGGGTGGAGGTCGGTGCTGGAGGCTCCATTGTTCTCTATGTGGAGTGCGGCTCTGCGGGTGGAGGTCGGTGCTGGAGGCTCCATTATTCTCTATGTGGAGTGCGGCTCTGTGGGTGGAGGTAGGTGCTGGAGGCTCCATTATTCTCTATGTGGAGTGCGGCTCTGCGGGTGGAGGTCGGTGCTGGAGGCTCCATTATTCTCTATGTGGAGTGTGGCTCTGCGGGTGGAGGTCGGTGCTGGAGGCTCCATTATTCTCTATGTGGAGTGTGGCTCTGCAGGTGGAGGTCGGTGCTGGAGGCTCCATTATTCTCTATGTGGAGTGTGGCTCTGCAGGTGGAGGTCGGTGCTGGAGGCTCCATTATTCTCTATGTAGAGTGCGGCTCTGCGGGTGGAGGTAGGTGCTGGAGGCTCCATTATTCTCTATGTGGAGTGTGGCTCTGCAGGTGGAGGTCGGTGCTGGAGGCTCCATTATTCTCTATGTGGAGTGCGGCTCTGCGGGTGGAGGTCGGTGCTGGAGGCTCCATTATTCTCTATGTGGAGTGTGGCTCTGCGGGTGGAGGTCGGTGCTGGAGGCTCCATTATTCTCTATGTGGAGTGTGGCTCTGCGGGTGGAGGTCGGTGCTGGAGGCTCCATTATTCTCTATGTGGAGTGCGGCTCTGCGGGTGGAGGTCGGTGCTGGAGGCTCCATTGTTCTCTATGTGGAGTGCGGCTCTGCGGGTGGAGGTCGGTGCTGGAGGCTCCATTATTCTCTATGTGGAGTGCGGCTCTGTGGGTGGAGGTAGGTGCTGGAGGCTCCATTATTCTCTATGTGGAGTGCGGCTCTGCGGGTGGAGGTCGGTGCTGGAGGCTCCATTATTCTGTGGGTGGAGGTCGGTGCTGGAGGCTCCATTATTCTCTATGTGGAGAGCGGCTCTGCGGGTGGAGGTCGGTGCTGGAGGCTCCATTATTCTCTATGTGGAGTGCGGCTCTGCGGGTGGAGGTCGGGGCTGGAGGCTCCATTATTCTCTATGTGGAGTGCGGCTCTGCGGGTGGAGGTCGGTGCTGGAGACCCCATTATTCTCTATGTGGACTGCGGGTGGAGGTCGGTGCTGGAGGCTTCATTATTCTCTATGTGGAGTGCGGCTCTGCGGGTGGAGGTCGGTGCTGGAGGCTCCATTTTTCTCTATGTGGAGTGTGGCTCTGCGGGTGGAGGTCGGGGCTGGAGGCTCCATTATTCTCTATGTGGAGTGCGGCTCTGCGGGTGGAGGTCGGTGCTGGAGACCTCATTATTCTCTATGTGGACTGCGGGTGGAGGTCGGTGCTGGAGGCTCCATTATTCTCTATGTGGAGTGCGGCTCTGCGGGTGGAGGTCGGTGCTGGAGGCTCCATTATTCTCTATTAGGAGTGCGGCTCTGCGGGTGGAGGTCGGTGCTGGAGGCTCCATTATTCTCTATGTGGAGTGCGGCTCTGCGGGTGGAGGTCGGTGCTGGAGGCCCCATTATTCTCTATGTGGAGGTCGGTGCTAGAGGCTCTATTATTCTCTATGTGGAGTGGAGGTATGTGGTGCAGGTCATAGAATGTTAAGAGTTGGATGGGACTTCCGGGGGTCAGAGCACCCACAGTATAATGTTCCCACAGTACCGCCATCCCCCCTCAGACAGTATAATGTTCCCACAGTACCGCCATCCCCACACACACAGTATAATGTTCCCTCTGACCACTTATACATTCGTTAGGGTATGGTTGAGATGTTATTATATATGCTGAGCTGTGAGGTGATCTCTTGGTGATATTTTGGACTGCTGGTCTGTACCATTTGTGCCACCAATCAGTGGTTTATAGGGAATCTTACCCCTTTTATGTGTATCTCTTTGACATATATTTTTTGGGTCTATGGTGCATTGGAGGTTGTTTAATACATATGTATGTACTTGTATACTATTATGATTTTTGATACCATGTATTTACTTCCAGTAGCACTTTGTCCCTATTAGAGTGCATATGTTGGGGGTTTTGTGGAAGGGTTGTCTGTGTATTTTAATTATGTTTTATTCTTGTCTATGTACCAAATAAAGTTTTGTATTTTTTCTTACAATTGTGTGGTGTAGTGTGCAGGCGTTACGGTAGTGCTTTCTTCTTCTTTTTTTTTTTCTAGTATTGTTTACTACCGGCCTTTTTGCACCTCCCTGATTATCAGGTTCTCTATGGTTGTGCGCCTGATCCCTATGGTATAGTATAGGGGTACGACATTTCTTGAAATTGAGATCAATAGAGTGTAATGACTTTATGGCGCATCCTCTAAAATTCACTCTAACCCATAAATTCTTTCCTAGCAGGATGTACTTCCACCAGCTCAGAGGTACTGTGATGGGGTGCCCCTGTGCCCCCTCATATGTTAACCTATTCCTGGGCTGGTGAGAGGAAACCACAATATTCAGGAATGATCATAAGTGGTGGCGTCCATATATTGGGGTATGGTATAGATATATTGACAACATTTTTATCATCTAATCAGGGACAAGTGAACAATTTCTTGAATTTGTCAGGGAACTCAACATCAATACAGTGGGCCTTAGATTTATATTGGAGGTTAAAGGGAATCTGTCACCCCCAAAATTCGCCTATAAGCTAAGGCCACCGGCATCAGGGGCTTATCTACAGCATTCTGTAGATAAGACCCCGATGTAACCTGCAAGATAAGAAAAACAGGTTAGATTATACTCACCCAGGGGTGGTCCCGCTGCGGTCCGGTCCGATGGGCGTCATGGTCCGGATCCGGCACCTCCCATCATCATGCGATGACATCCTCTTCTTTGCTTCCTGCCGCGGCTCCTGCGCAGGCGTACTTTATCTGCCCTGTTGAGGGAAAGTACTGCAGTGCGCAGGAGCAGCGCCTCTCAGACCTTTCCGGGCACCTGCGCACTGCGGTACTTTATGCTGCCCTCAACAGGGCAGATAAAGTACCCCTGTGCAGGAGCCACGGCAGGAAGCAAAGAGGACATCATCGTATGAAGATGGGAGGTGCTGGACCGCCCCTGGGTGAGTATAATAAAACCTGTTTTTCTGATCTTGCAGGTTATATCGGGGGGCTTATCTACAGCATTCTGTAATGCTGTAAACCCCTGATGCCGGTGGCCTTAGCTTATAGGCGAATTTTGGGGGTGACAGATTCCCTTTAATTATAACCAGTTGTTTTTCCTTCATGTACTAATCAAGAAAGAATAGGATGGGACCATATACAAACACTAAAAGCCTATTAACCCCTTCATGACCCAGCCTATTTTGACCTTAATGACCTGGCCGTTTTTTGCAATTCTGACCAGTGTCCCTTTATGAGGTAATAACTCAGGAACGCTTCAACGGATCCTAGCGGTTCTGAGATTGTTTTTTCGTGACATATTGGGCTTCATGTTAGTGGTAAATTTAGGTCAATAAATTATGCGTTTATTTGTGATAAAAACGGAAATTTGGCGAAAATTTTGAAAATTTCGCAATTTTCACATTTTGAATTTTTATTCTGTTAAACCAGAGAGTTATGTGACACAAAATAGTTAATAAATAACATTTCCCACATGTCTACTTTACACCAGCACAATTTTGGAAACAAAATTTTTTTTTGCTAGGAAGTTATAAGAGTTAAAATTTGACCAGCGATTTCTCATTTTTACAACGAAATTTACAAAACCATTTTTTTTAGGGACCACCTCACATTTGAAGTCAGTTTGAGGGGTCTATATGGCTGAAAATACCCAAAAGTGACACCATTCTAAAAAATGCACCCCTCAAGGTGCTCAAAACCACATTCAAGAAGTTTTTTAACCCTTCAGGTGCTTCACAGCAGCAGAAGCAACATGGAAGGAAAAAATGAACATTTAACTTTTTAGTCACAAAAATTATCTTTTAGCAACATTTTTTTTATTTTCCCAATGGTACAAGGAGAAACTGAACCACGAAAGTTGTTGTCCAATTTGTCCTGAGTACGCTGATACCTCATATGTGGTGGTAAACCACTGTTTGGGCGCACGGCAGGGCTTGGAAGGGAAGGAGCGCCATTTGACTTTTTGAATGAAAAATTGGCTCCACTCTTTAGCGGACACCATGTCACGTTTGGAGAGCCCCCGTGTGCCTAAAAATTGGAGCTCCCCCACACGTGACCCCATTTTGGAAACTAGACGCCCCAAGGAACTTATCTAGATGCATAGTGAGAACTTTGAACCCCCGGGGGCTTCACAAATTGATCCGTAAAAATGAAAAAGTACTTTTTTTTCACAAAAAAATTCTTTTAGCCTCAATTTTTTTCATTTTCACATGGGTAACAGGATAAAATGGATCCTAAAATTTGTTGGGCAATTTCTCATGAGTACGCCGATACCTCACATGTGGGGGTAAACCACTGTTTGGGCACATGGTAAGGTTCGGAAGGGAAGGAGCGCCATTTGACTTTTTGAATGAAAAATTATCTCCATCGTTAGCGGACACCATGTCGTGTTTGGAGAGCCCCCGTGTGCCTAAACATTGGAGCTCCCCCACAAATGACCCCATTTTGGAAACTAGACCCCCCAAGGAACTTATCTAGATGCATATTGAGCACTTTAAACCCTCAGGTGCTTCACAAATTGATCTGTAAAAATGAAAAAGTACTTTTTTTTCACAAAAAAATTCTTTTCGCCTCAGTTTTTCATTTTCACATGGGCAATAGGATAAAATGAATCCTAAAATTTGTTGGGCAATTTCTCCCGAGTACGCCGATACCTCATATGTGGGGGTAAACCACTGTTTGGGCACACGGCAGGGCTCGGAAGGGAAGGCGCGCCATTTGACTTTTTGAATGGAAAATTAGCTCCAATTGTTAGCGGACACCATGTCGTGTTTAGAGAGCCCCTGTGTGCCTATGCATTGGAGCTCCCCCACAAGTGACCCCATTTTGGAAACTAGACCCCCCAAGGAACTTATCTAGATGCATATTGAGCACTTTAAACCCCCAGGTGCTTCACAGAAGTTTATAATGCAGAGCCATGAAAATAAAAAATAATTTTTCTTTCCTCAAAAATGATTTTTAGCCTGGAATTTCCTATTTTGCCAAGGGTAATAGGAGAAATTGGACCGCAAATGTTGTTGTCCAGTTTGTCCTGAGTACGCTGATACCCCATATGTGGGGGTAAACCACTGTTTGGGCGCACGGCAGGGCTCGGAAGGGAAGGCACGCCAATTGGCTTTTTAAATGGAAAATTAGCTCCAATCATTAGCGGACACCATGTCACGTTTGGAGAGCCCCTGTGTGCCTAAACATTGGAGATCCCCCACATATGACCCCATTTTGGAAACTAGACCCCTAAAGGAACTAATCTAGATGTGTGGTGAGGACTTTGAACTTCCAAGTGCTTCACAGAAGTTTATAACGCAGAGCCATGAAAATAAAATAAAAATTTTATTTTCTCTAAAATGATTTTTTAGCCTGCAATTTATTATTTTCCCAAGGGTAAAAGGAGAAATTTGACCCCAAAAGTTGTTGTACAGTTTCTCCTGAGTACGCTGATACCCCATATGTGGGGGTAAACCACAGTTTGGGCACATGTCGGGGCTCGGAAGTCAAGTAGTGACATTTTGAAATGCAGACTTTGATGGAATGCTCTGCGGGCGTTACGTTGCGTTTGCAGAGCCCCTGATGTGGCTAAACAGTAGAAACCCCCCACAAGTGACCCCATTTTAGAAACTAGACCCCGAAAGGAACTTATCTAGATGTGAGGTGAGCACTTTGAACCCCCAAGTGCTTCACAGAAGTTTATAACACAGAGCAGTGAAAATAATAAATACGTTTTCTTTCCTCAAAAATAATTTTTTAGCCCAGAATTTTTTATTTTCCCAAGGGTTACAGGAGAAATTGGACCCCAAAAGTTGTTGTCCAGTTTCTCCTGAGTACGCTGATACCCCATATGTGGGGGTAAACCACTGTTTGGGCACACGTCGGGGCTCAGAAGGGAAGTAGTGACTTTTGAAATGCAGACTTTGATGGAATGGTCTGCGGGCGTCACGTTGCGTTTGCAGAGCCCCTGGTGTGCCTAAACAGTAGAAACCCCCCACAAGTGACCCCATTTTGGAAACTAGACCCCCCCAAGGAACTTATCTAGATATGTGGTGAGCACTTTGAACCCCCAAGTGCTTCACAGACGTTTACAACGCAGAGCCGTGAAAATAAAAAATCATTTTTCTTTCCTCAAAAATGATGTTTTAGCAAGCAATTTTTTATTTTCTCAAGGGTAACAGGAGAAATTGGACCCCAGTAATTGTTGCCCAGTTTGTCCTGAGTACGCTGATACCCCATATGTGGGGGTAAACCACTGTTTGGGCACATGTCGGGGCTCGGAAGTCAAGTAGTGACGTTTTGAAATGCAGACTTTGATGGAATGGTCTGCGGGCGTCACGTTGCGTTTGCAGAGCCCCTGGTGTGCCTAAACAGTAGAAACCCCCCACAAGTGACCCCATTTTGGAAACTAGACCCCCCAAGGAACTTATCTAGATATGTGGTGAGCACTTTGAACCCCCAAGTGCTTCACAGACGTTTACAACGCAGAGCCGTGAAAATAAAAAATCATTTTTCTTTCCTCAAAAATGATGTTTTAGCAAGCAATTTTTTATTTTCTCAAGGGTAACAGGAGAAATTGGACCCCAGTAATTGTTGCCCAGTTTGTCCTGAGTACACTGATACCCCATATGTGGGGGTAAACCACTGTTTGGGCACACGTCGGGGCTCGGAAGGGAAGGAGCACCATTTGACTTTTTGAATAAAAGATTGGCTGGAATCAATGGTGGCGCCATGTTGCGTTTGGAGACCCCCTGATGTGCCTAAACAGTGGAAACCCCTCAATTCTAACGCCAACACACCCCTAACCCTTATCCCAACTGTAGCCGTAACCCTAACCACAACCCTAACCGCAACACACCCCTAACCACAACCCTAACCCCAACACACCCCTAACCCTAACCACAACCCTAATTCCAACCCAACCCTAACCCTAAGGCTATGTACCCACGTTGCGGATTCGTGTGAGATTTTTCCGCACCATTTTTGAAAAATCCGCGGGTAAAAGGCACTGCGTTTTACCTGCGGATTTACTGCGGATTTCACCTGCGGATTCCTATTGAGGAATAGGTGTAAAACGCTGCGGAATCCGCACAAAGAATTGACATGCTGCGGAAAATACAACGCAGCGTTTCCGTGCGGTATTTTCCGCACCATGGGCACAGCGGATTTGGTTTTCCATAGGTTTACATGGTACTGTAAACCTGATGGAACACTGCTGCGAATCCGCAGCCAAATCCGCACCGTGTGCACATAGCCTAATTCTAAAGGTATGTGCACACGCTTCGGAAAACGCTGCGGATCCGCAGCAGTTTCCCATGAGTTTACATTTCAATGTAAACCTATGGGAAACAAAAATCGCTGTACACATGCTGCGGAAAAACTGCACGGAAACGCAGCGGTTTACATTCCGCAGCATGTCACTTCTTTCTGCGGATTCCACAGCGGTTTTACAACTGCTCCAATAGAAAATCGCAGTTGTAAAACCGCAGTGAAATGCGCAGAAAAACCGCGGTAAATCTGCCATAAATCCGCAGCGGTTTAGCACTGCGGATTTATCAAATCCGCTGCGGAAAAATCCGCAGAGGACCAGAATACGTGTGCACATACCGAAACCCTAACCCTACCCCTAACCCTAACCCTACCCCTAACCCTACCCCTACCCCTAACCCTACCCCTAACCCTACCCCTAACCCTACCCCTAACCCTACCCCTACCCCTAACCCTAACCCTACCCCTAACCCTACCCCTACCCCTAACCCTACCCCTAACCCTAACCCTAACCCTAGTTCTAACTCCAACCTTAGTGAAAAAAAAAAAAAATTCTTTATTTTATTATTGTCCCTATCTATGGGGGACAAATGGGGGGGGTCATTTACTGTTTTTTTATTTTGACCACTGTGATAGATTATATCACAGTGATCAAAATTCACATTGGAACGAATCTGCCGGCCGGCAGATTCGGCGGGCGCACTGCGCATGCGCCCGCCATTTTGGAACATGGCGGCGCTCGGGGAAGAAGACGGACGGGACCCCGCCAGGATCGGTAAGTATAAGGGGGGGAGATCAGGGCACAGGGGGGGGAGATCAGGGCACGGGGGGGCGTCGGAGCACGGGGGGGGAGGGATCGGAGCATGGGGGAGAGTGATCGGTGTGCGGGCGGGTGGATCGGTGTGCAGGGGGGGTGGATCGGTGTGCAGGGGGGGTGGTTCGGAGCACGGGGGGGGATCGGAGTGCGGGGGGGTTTGATTGGAGCACGGGGGGGTGTGATTGGAGCACGGGGGGAGCGGGCAGGAGGACGGGGGAGCGGAGCACAGGACGGAGGGGAGCGGGCCACAGATCGGGGGGCTGGGGGGGCGATCGGTGGGGTGGGGTGGGGGCACATTAGTATTTCCAGCCATGGCCGATGATATTGCAGCATCGGCCATGGCTGGATTGTAATATTTCACCATTTTTTTAGGTGAAATATTACAAATCGCTCTGATTGGCAGTTTCACTTTCAACAGCCAATCAGAGCGATCGTAGCCACGAGGGGGTGAAGCCACCCCCCCTGGGCTAAACTACCACTCCCCCTGTCCCTGCAGATCGGGCGAAATGGGAGTTAACCCTTTCACCCGGCCTGCAGGGACGCGATCTTTCTGTGACACAGCATATGCGTCACAGGTCGGATTGGCACCGACTTTCATGACGCATACGCTGTGTCACAGGTCGGGAAGGGGTTAAAGTGGGATAGCCACCACTCCATTCTCCTACGAAAAAGGAATACCCAAAGGACGAGAGACAAAAACTACTCCATACTTAACCAAGAAAAACATTGTATAACACAAGAAATTGGAACTTGCGACAATTAGAGTGACCATGTCTTTAATATCCTCAGAAAACACTGGGATATGCTTGTGGCCAACCCAGACCTGAGGGGTGCAGTGGGATCTACTCCCACAATAACTTTCAGAAAGGGTCGGACAATTAGGGACCATTTAGTGCACAGTTTCTATATAAACCTGCACCCAGGGGAACTTGGCTAGATAGAAGAATCTGCAGTTTCTTTAGATGTGGAGAATTTTGTACATGTAATTGGATGAGACCATGTAAATCTTTCTCCAGTTCCTCCACTGGTAAAACCTTTTTCCAGAGAGAATTTTCCAACTGTAAAATCTCAGGACTTGTATATATGGCTACACGCTCCTGCCCCCTAGATTATGTAGGCAAGTCCAAGAGGGAGTTTAGGAGGAAGATGGGGGAGTATTTGTGTCATAGACCCCATGGTTGGGACACCACATTAGCAAGACACGTGAGCAGTGTACATCGAGTTGACACCGGAGACTTATCCTTTTGTATCATTGAGGTGAAATGAAGTGAGAAGAGGTAATCACGATAGATGTGTAATCAAAAAGGAAAGGGAGAGGATTTTTAGACCCTAAGGGACTCAATGAGTAAATTTCCTATGCCTGTTTTGTAAGAATACAGCCCCATCCTGGATTACATTTTTGGATTTTATCCTCTACCCATTGCTACTCAGCTCCATGTGAATGGGGTTCACATATTGTTGTACTTCATCCAGGTATCTGAGCTTCTATATTAGAATCATTTCTTATTAGTAACTAGATGGTGGCCCGAATAGAATATGCATGTCCACGTAGTATATTGCCCAGTCACGTAGTATAGGCCAGTCACGTAGTATATTGCCCAGCCACGTAGTATATTGCCCAGCTACATAGTATACTGCCCAGTGACGTAGTATACAGCACAGAGCCACGTAGTATATTGCACAGCGACGTAGTATACAGCACAGAGCCACGTAGCATATTGCTCAGCCACGTAGTATATTGGCCAGTCACGTAGTATATTGCCCAGCCACGTATGTCACAGGTTAAAAAATAAAAAATAAATATATACTCACCTTCCGAGGGAGCCCTTGTAGTCATGTCGCCTGTGTGCGGTGCACTCGGCAGCTTCCGGTCCCAGGGTTGGTAGCGCAGGACCCGTGGATGACGTCGCGGTCACATGACCGTGACATCATGGCAGGTCCTTCTCGCGCAGGCCCTGTGATGAGGTCGCGGTCACATGACCGTGACGTCATGGCAGGTCCTTGTCGCATACCATCCTTGCCACCGGAACCTGCCGCTTGCATGGAGTGGTTACCGGAGCGTCGTGAGGAGCGGGAAAGGTGGCGAAAGGTGAGTATATAATGATTTTTTTGTTTTTTTTTAATTATTTTTAACATTAGATCTTTTTACTATTGATGCCGCATAGGCAGCATCAATAGTAAAAAGTTGGGGACACACAAGGTTAATCGCAGCGGTAACGGAGTGCGTTACCCGCGGCATAACGCGGTCTGTTGCCGCCGGAATTAACCCTGTGTGAGCGGTGACTGGAGGGGAGTATGGAGCGAGCGCCGGGCAGTGACTGCAGGGAACAAGGAGCAGCCATTTTTCTGCCGGACTGTGCCCGTCGCTGACTGGTCGTGGCTGTTTTGCCGCGACCAATCAGCGACTTGGATTTCCATGACAGACAGAGGCCACGACCAATGAATATCTGTGACAGACAGACAGAAAGACAGACAGACAATTATATAGTAGATATCCTACATATACTATTTAGTAAGTAACAAGTCCGGTGATCCTTGTGTATCTCTAATTATGGAATAGGGGGTCACATTTGACCATTTAGGAATATACTGTGGGCCACCATCCCATATTTTATGTAGGGATAAAGTAGATCTACATGCCTATCTCATGATGGGAGGATGTGCAATAGTTGTTTTTCGTCTCTCAGAAATGGGACTCTTCTATATTGGTAGAATGCAACCCAAATTCATTATGTGCTCCGGCGTGGAACGCATGCGTCTGGATATGCGCAGTCGCAGATATGAGACAGGGATGCGCTCTGGCTTGAAATGCACATGTTCTGGAATGCACAATCGTGGATATTGACCCTAGTTGAGCACCAGCGTGGATCGCATAACTATGGGTATGTGCAGTCACGGGTACGAGAGGCGCAGTCACGGTTCTAATCAGTTTATCTGGCATGTCAGTATAAAGCACATCACTTCCGGACATGCACACGATGGGACGGACATAATAGGGCAGTAGCGCAGGTATTATTGTAGACAGACTCCATTCTATATATCCTATGACCATTCACCTCTAAAAATGGGAATGGGTCTCCTAGTCTAGGAGCGGTTTTTGAGAAGTGGGATCTTTAAACATGGACACCTGGCTATTAGGCACACTATGCTGAACATCCTGAATCATCATCCCTGTATCAAGCCCCCTCATGAAGCTGTTGGGGGAACGCTTCAAGGCAGATTATTGAAACATTCGGGGGTGAGTACCATACCCCTGAGGTGCCAGAACAGTAGAACACTCCTTAAGTCATCCCATTTTGCAAACTACACCTCTCAATGAATAAATCTAGGGTTGTAATAATCATATTGATACCGTGGGTGTGTCACAGAATTTTATACCATTGTGTAGTGAAGAAAAAATACCGTATATACTCGAGTATAAGCCGAGATTTTCAGCCCAAATTTTTGGGCTGAAAGTGCCCCCCTCGGCTTATACTCGAGTCACGGTAGCGGTGGGGTCGGCAGGTGAGGGGCTGAGGGCGCTGGGGCATACTTACCTAGTCCCAGCGATCCTCGCGCTGTCCCTGCCGTCCCACGGGCTTCTGTGCTGCAGCTTCTTCCCCTCTTCAGCAGTCACGTGGGACCGCTCATTACAGAAATGAATAAGCGGCTCCACCTCCCATAGGGGCGGAGCCGCCTATTCATTTCTCTAATCAGCGGTGCCGGTGACCGCTGATAGAGAAAGAAGCTGCGGCACCGAAGACAGGAGGGGACAGCGCGAGGATCGCCAGGACTAGGTGAGTATAGCATATTCACCTGTCCTCGTTCCAGCCGCCGGGCGCCGATCCATCTTCCCGGCCGGCGCCTCCATCTTCCCGGCGTCTGCGCTCTGACTGTTCAGGCAGAGGGCGCGATGACGCATATAGTGTGCGCGGCGCCCTCTGCCTGATCAGTCAGAGAGCAGAGACGCCGGGAAGATGGAGGCGCCGGAACGAGACGCCGGGAGCTGCAATCAAGGAAGGTGAGTATGTGTTTTTTTTTCTTTATTGCGGCAGCGGCGGCAGCACAGATTTATGTGGAACATCTATGGGGCACAGTGAACGGTGCAGAGCACCGTATATGGCACAGCACAGCTATGGGGCACAGTGAACGGTGCAGAGCACCGTATATGGCACAGCACAGCTATGTATGGGGCACAGTGAACGGTGCAGAGCACCGTATATGGCACAGCACAGCTATGGGGCACAGTGAACGGTGCAGAGCACCGTATATGGCACAGCACAGCTATGGGGCACAGTGAACGGTGCAGAGCACCGTATATGGCACAGCACAGCTATGGGGCACAGTGAACGGTGCAGAGCACCGTATATGGCACAGCACAGCTATGGGGCACAGTGAACGGTGCAGAGCACCGTATATGGCACAGCACAGCTATGGGGCACAGTGAACGGTGCAGAGCACCGTATATGGCACAGCACAGCTATGGGGCACAGTGAACGGTGCAGAGCACCGTATAAGGCACAGCACAGCTATGGGGCACAGTGAACGGTGCAGAGCACCGTATATGGCACAGCACAGCTATGGGGCACAGTGAATGGTGCAGAGCACCGTATATGGCACAGCACAGCTATGGGGCACAGTGAACGGTGCAGAGCACCGTATAAGGCACAGCTATGGGGCACAGTGAACGGTGCAGAGCACCGTATATGGCACAGCACAGCTATGTATGGGGCACAGTGAACGGTGCAGAGCACCGTATATGGCACAGCACAGCTATGGGGCACAGTGAACGGTGCAGAGCACCGTATATTGCACAGCACAGCTATGGGGCACAGTGAACGGTGCAGAGCACCGTATATGGCACAGCACAGCTATGGGGCACAGTGAACGGTGCAGAGCACCGTATATGGCACAGCACAGCTATGTATGGGGCACAGTGAACGGTGCAGAGCACCGTATATGGCACAGCACAGCTATGTATGGGGCACAGTGAACGGTGCAGAGCACCGTATATGGCACAGCTATGGGGCACAGTGAACGGTGCAGAGCACCGTATATTGCACAGCACAGCTATGGGGCACAGTGAACGGTGCAGAGCACCGTATATGGCACAGCACAGCTATGGGGCACAGTGAACGGTGCAGAGCACCGTATATGGCACAGCACAGCTATGGGGCACAGTGAACGGTGCAGAGCACCGTATATGGCACAGCACAGCTATGGGGCACAGTGAACGGTGCAGAGCACCGTATATGGCACAGCACAGCTATGGGGCACAGTGAACGGTGCAGAGCACCGTATAAGGCACAGCACAGCTATGGGGCACAGTGAACGGTGCAGAGCACCGTATATGGCACAGCACAGCTATGGGGCACAGTGAATGGTGCAGAGCACCGTATATGGCACAGCACAGCTATGGGGCACAGTGAACGGTGCAGAGCACCGTATAAGGCACAGCTATGGGGCACAGTGAACGGTGCAGAGCACCGTATATGGCACAGCACAGCTATGTATGGGGCACAGTGAACGGTGCAGAGCACCGTATATGGCACAGCTATGGGGCACAGTGAACGGTGCAGAGCACCGTATATTGCACAGCACAGCTATGGGGCACAGTGAACGGTGCAGAGCACCGTATATGGCACAGCACAGCTATGGGGCACAGTGAACGGTGCAGAGCACCGTATATGGCACAGCACAGCTATGTATGGGGCACAGTGAACGGTGCAGAGCACCGTATATGGCACAGCACAGCTATGTATGGGGCACAGTGAACGGTGCAGAGCACCGTATATGGCACAGCTATGGGGCACAGTGAACGGTGCAGAGCACCGTATATTGCACAGCACAGCTATGGGGCACAGTGAACGGTGCAGAGCACCGTATATGGCACAGCACAGCTATGGGGCACAGTGAACGGTGCAGAGCACCGTATATGGCACAGCACAGCTATGGGGCACAGTGAACGGTGCAGAGCACCGTATATGGCACAGCACAGCTATGTATGGGGCACAGTGAACGGTGCAGAGCACCGTATATGGCACAGCACAGCTATGTATGGGGCACAGTGAACGGTGCAGAGCACCGTATATGGCACAGCTATGGGGCACAGTGAACGGTGCAGAGCACCGTATATGGCACAGCACAGCTATGTATGGGGCACAGTGAACGGTGCAGAGCACCGTATATGGCACAGCACAGCTATGGGGCACAGTGAACGGTGCAGAGCACCGTATATGGCACAGCACAGCTATGTATGGGGCACAGTGAACGGTGCAGAGCACCGTATATGGCACAGCTATGGGGCACAGTGAACGGTGCAGAGCACCGTATATGGCACAGCTAGGGGGCACAATGAACGGTGCAGAGCACTATATGGTTCACACCTATGGGGAAATATGAACGGCGCAGAGCACTATATGGCACAGCTATGGGGAAATAATGATCTATTTTTATTTTTGAAATTCACCGGTAAATGCTGCATTTCCACCCTAGGCTTATACTCGAGTCAATAAGTTTTCCCAGTTTTTTGTGGCAAAATTAGGGGGGTCGGCTTATACTCGGGTCGGCTTATACTCGAGTATATACGGTAATTACATTTTTACCACAAAAATTTTGTTTTAGCCCCAGATTTAACATTTGCACACAAGAAGTGGGTAAAATTGGCACCAGAATTTGTCCCACAATTTTTGCTGAATATAGAAATGCACCATATGTGGTTGAACAGTACTGCTTAGCCATACGCTATTTGCCTCCTGGAGAGCAGATTTTCCTTGAACAGTTTGCGGACTCCAAATAAAGAGCCGCCTTAGTGCTAGAGTGCAGAATCCCACCCCCCCAAGTCTCCCCATTTTGGAAATCATACCCCTGTCAAATGTGAAAGCTAAAAGTAGTTTATGCACACTGGGGCTCAGAAGGGAGGGGGGCATTTGGATTTGGGAGCGCAAAATTAGCTGAATTTCTTGGGGGCAATGAACCATTTTGCTATTCCAAAGCCTTTGTGCTACCTGTAAGGTGGAAGCCCCCTATATTTCTGTTAACAGATGACAGACCTGAGTGGGGACTTGGATTTTTTATGGACAACCAGCAGAGGGAGCCTCTTATGAACTCGAGCCTGGGAGCTTTCTAGGAAAGTTCCCACGATCTAGGGACAACCAGCAGAGGGCGCCTCACCGCAAATGAAGGTAAATATAGGTCATTGACCTACTTTACCTTCTTTCTCCGGGGTTTTGCAGCAAGGAGCAGTGCTGCATTAGCAGAGCTCCTTGCTGCAAAATATTTTAACCCCTTCAGATGGATTTACGTCGTTGGACGTTACAGATCTGCGGAAGGTATGGATATTGTTGGTTTATTTTTTTTTGGTTACAGATCGAGGGTCTTCAGTGACTGGATTGAGCGTAGAATAAAATATTACAACAACCTTTGTTTTTATTTCATTAAAATAATTTTTAATAATGTGGTTGTGTATTTTTTAACCCTTTACTAGTATTGGATTAATAATGGATAGGTGTCATAATTGACTCCTCTCCATTATTAATTTGGCTTAATGTCACCTTACAATAGCAAGGTGGCATTAACCCTTCATTACCCCATATCCCACCGCTACACAGGAATGGGAAGAGAGTGGCCAAGTGCCAGAATAGGCGCATCTTCCAGATGTGCCTTTTCTGGGGTGGCTGGGGGCAGGTGTTTTTAGCCAGGGGGGGGCCAATAACCATGGACCCTCTCCAGGATATTAATATCTGCCCTCAGTCACTGGCTTTACTACTCTGGCGGAGAAAATTGCGCGGGAGCCCACGCCAATTTTTTCCGACATTTAACCCTTTAATAGCTAGAACGGCCAAATTTTGCACATACACACTACTAACATTAGTAGTGTGGAATATGCAAAAAAATGGTGATATGAGATGGTTTACTGTATGTAAACCAGGTCTCATATCATGTTGGGTTTAGGAAGGAGATAGCTTTAAAGCCGGTAATTCAATTACCGGCTTTTGCTATCTAGTGCTGTATGAAGTAATAATATATATACATATATGTGTCTACTGATTTTATATATATACCGTATATACTCGAGTATAAGCCGACCCCCCTAATTTTGCCACAAAAAACTGGGAAAACTTATTGACTCGAGTATAAGCCTAGGGTAGAAAATGCAGCAGCTACCGGTGAATTTCAAAAATAAAAATAGATGCTCCATACCGTTCATTATTGCCCCATAGATGCTCCATATACAACTGTGCTATATAGAATGCTCTGCACCGTTGATTATGGCCCCATAGATTCTCCTTATAATGCTGTGCCATATATGCTCTGCACCTTTATGGCCCCATAGGTGCTCCTTATAATGCTGTGCCCCATATATGCTCTGCACCTTTATGGCCCCATAGGTGCTCCTTATAATGCTGTGCCCCATATATGCTCTGCACCTTTATGGCCCCATAGGTGCTCCTTATAATGTTGTGCCCCATTTATGCTCTGCACCTTTATGGCCCCATAGGTGCTCCTTATAATGCTGTGCCCCTTATATGCTCTGCACCTTTATGGCCCCATAGGTGCTCCTTAGAATGCTGCTGGTGCTGCCATAAAAAAAAAAAAAAATCACATACTCACCTCTCTTCTCAGGACGCCGGCGCTTTCAATAATTACCTGCTCCTCTGCGGCTCCGTCTCCAGCACTGACGCTCAGCAGAGGGCGCGCACTGACTACGTCACCGCGCCCTCTAACCTGAGCGTCACTGCTAGAGGACGCTGCAGACGGAGCCGGAGCGAGGAGCAGGTAATTATAGCGCTGCGCTCCCCTTACCTGCTGCGGCGCGGTCCCTGCAGTCCCTGGCTTCTCCGGCGCTGCAGCTTCTTCCTGTAATTGAGCGGTCACATGGCACCGATCATTTACAGCAATGAATATGCGGCTCCTCCCCTATGGGGGTGGAGCTGCCTATTCATTTCTGTAATGAGCGGTGCCATGTGACCGCTCAGTGCAGGAAGAATCTGCAGCGCCGGAGAAGCCAGGGACTGCAGGGACCGCGCTGGGAGCAGGTAAGTATGACTACACAGCCCCCGCTCTCCCTCCCCTGCTGACACCCGGGTATATGACTCGAGTATAAGCCGAGAGGGGGACTTTCAGCCCAAAAAAATGGGCTGAAAATCTCGGCTTATACTCGAGTATATACGGTGTATATATATATATATATATATATATATATATATATATATATATATATATATGTGTAGACATTTATTCCACCTATTCTACTGTAAGCTGTCAGTGTGATTTTACTGTACACCGCACTGAATTACCGGCTTTTCTCTCTAACACCGCTGCGTATTTCTCGCAAGTCACACTGCTGGTCCGTGTGTAATCCGTATTTTTCTGGCTTCCATAGACTTTCATTGGCTTTTTTTGCGCAATACGGTGACAAACGCAGCATGCTGCAATTTTCTACGGCCGTAGAAAGCCGTATAATACTGATCAGTAAAATACGGCAGATAGGAGCAGGGGCATAGAGAATAATTGGGACGTTTGTTTGGCGAGTTTTACGGACGTATTTTCTGCGCTCATACGTCCGTAAAACTCGCTAGTGTGACTCCAGCCTTAGAAGTTTTCTGTAACTTAGTGGTCCGGGGGTCGTCATAACGACTCTGGGTCACCATTGCAAAGATCGGGCTCTGCGATGATGTCGCAGGGATGCCAATCTGAAGGCAGAGGGAGCTCCCTTCCCTCTGCCTTCCTCCTGAACACTGCAGTCGCGCTTGATTGCAGCATTTAGGGGGTTAACAGCCAGGGCAGCGCTGACATCGGTCCTGGCTGTTTGTGCAGAAGCTCAGCCACTGGCAGAGCTGAGCTGCTTCACTGATCGGACAGGAAGCGCTGATATTTCAGCATGTCCTGAGTGATCATGCTGTGATTGGTCAGTCAGCGATCTGGGTGCAGGGACCGACAGCACGGGTCACTGCACCTCTTCCCGTGCCTCTCATAGAGAGTTGTTGGCACTGAACTATCACTGCGTGTTTACACAGTCCGGCCTGGTGCAGGAACTGAAACCCTGCCCTGACGAAACTGGTCCGTGATTGGACATTAAGGGGTTAAATGAAGGGCTGTGGGGGGCCATCATACTGTGTGTAAACGTTCATTCTGAGTTACATGGGCACATATGAGAACAATTTGGTAATGAGACAGATGGGTATAAGTACAGGTGCTTTTCACAAAATTAGAATATTAAAAAGTTAATTTATTTCAGTTCCTCAATACAAAAAGTGAAACTCACATATAGAATCATTACAAACAGAGTTTCATGGTCTGCTGAGTTTCTGGGATTAGGTGGTTTTAGGCTGTGTGCAAACGTTGCGTTTTTTTCGCGTTTTTTGGCTATAAAAATGCATAAAAAACATACACATTATGCATCCCATCATTTAGAATGCATTCCGCAATTTTTTTGCACATGATGCGTTGTTTTTTTTCCACGAAAAAAACGCATCGCGGTAAAAAAAAGCATGTTCATTAATTTTGCGGATTTTTCGCGGTTTTCCCGCTATTTAGTGCATTGGGAAGCTCTGGGAAAAAAACGTGTCAAAAACGCGAAAAAAACGCATGCGGATTTCTTGCAGAAAATGTCCGGTTTTGCTCAGGAAATTTCTGCAAGAAATCCTGAACGTGTGCACCTAGCCTTAAGGTTAACCTGGGTGGAGTTTTCCTTCATCTCCTAGCTCTCTGGAGCTTAGGCCACGCCCCCAGCAGTCACGTGCTTCAGGTCCTGTTTGTCTGAAGCACACATCTTCACTGCTGCTCTGCTCCACAGATATCTTTGGGAACAGTTTGTTTTACTCAGGACACGCGCACTGGCTCAGTGAGCAAGTACAGTGTGGTGTTCCTGACACAGAGTGATCTATTTCAAGTGTTTATTTCTGTTTCTGTTGATTATGGCTTACAGCCAATGAAAACCCAAAAGTCATTATCTCAGTAAATTGGAATAATTAACAAAAAAACACCTGCAAAGGCTTCCTAAGGGTTTAAAGGGTCCTTTAGTCTATTTCAGTAGCTCCACAATTATGGGGAAGACTGCTGACTTGACAGATGTCCAGAAGGTCATTGACACACTCCACAAGGAGGATAAGCCACAAAAGGTCATTGCTAAAGAAGCTGGCTGTTCACAGAGTGCTCTATCCAAGCATATTTATGGAAAGTTGAGTGGAATGAAAAGTATGGTAGAAAGAGGTGCACAAGCAATCGGGAAAATCACAGCCTTGTAAGGATTGTTAAGAAAAGGCCATTCAAACATTTTGGGGAGATTCACAAGGAGTGGACTGCTGCTGGAGTCATTGCTTCAAGAGCCACCACACAGACGTATCCAGGACATGGGCTACAAGTGTCGCATTGCTTATGTGAAGCCACTCATGACCAATAGACAATGCCAAGTGTCTTACCTGGACCAAGGAGAAAAATAAATGGACTGTTGCTCAGTGGTCCAAGGTGTTGTTTTTTTGGGGCATGCGCAGTTGCGCTGCCCTTTGAACTTACAACGCAGGCGCCGGGGACACTAATGAAGGAAGAGGAGGCGACTCCCGGCGCGCAGAGGCCCTGATTGATGGCTGGGAGGTGTTTCTGTCCGGAGGAAAAGACATGCCCCAGGTCTATTTCAAGGTATGAGGGACAAATTATAAAAGCGATTATTGCAGCGTTTGCAGGGACCCAAACTAAAAGAGCCACCTTGTCAGAATGCAGCATTAGTGCTGCACACCGTGGCTCTTTCAGTTACAAACACCTGGGGGGGTGACAGGTGTTAGGTGTCGAGTTCCCGCCTCTGCACAAGGGGAATCTCAAACCAGCTCTGCTGCAGTCTCCCATTCTTCTCCAGCCGCAGTGGAGTCTGCTCAGTGGAGACATCGGTCCCAGCGTCTAGCTCAAGCTGATACTGGGCGACTGGTTACTGCTGCCCTTCCAGGCTTTGTCCTTCTATCCATCTATCATGTTCATCAGCGAGCAGGTCTTTCTGGGACTAAGTCCTGCTTTTTCCATACTGAGCATGCCCATGGGACGACCTCCAATTGGAGGTCGAGAGTCACATGCTCAGGTCTTGTTGCAGATCCTATTGGACCATCTGGAAGGTCTTGTAGCACTGCCGCTATAAAAGGTTTGCATGGCCGCTCGGCCTTGCACTAGTGTACATTTGAAAACGTGTGTGTATTGATGAGTACAAGTCGTTCTTTAATTATCCCCTCCCTTGTGTACGACTGCTCGTGTAAGGTGGATGTCTATCTATTGCCTGGCTGAGCTATCGGCACAAAGACACACGAAACAGCGTCTAATTGCTGTGACCGCCAATGCGGCGCCGTGCGCTAGTAGAGCGCTTTCCTTACCCAAGTCTGAGTGGTTAGTGGCGTCCGCCAGAGTGGCACAGCACGTACTCTTGTGCATATAAGTTCCTTTTTCAGTTACTCTGATACCCCAATTGTGGTGTCGAGCGCAAGAGGTCTACACAAACTCTAATCCTGTGTCCTGGGATAAAGTTCTGTGATTCCTTGCTTGCGCTCTTTGTGCAGTACCGCGGCCCTGTGAAGCAACAGGGTTCGCTTCCTTCATAAAGGGTGAAGTTAACCCATGTATGTATCCACATTGTACCGCTATATAGTCCGTCTTTACTCAGCAGCAGGTTCCATCTCTGCATGGTGGACCCCGAGCTGCGAACGCACCTCATACCTTCTCTCTAATTAGTTGGTGTGTCCACTAGCCCTAACAGGTTCCCTTTAATGTCCTTCTTTTTGAGCCACTTCTAAGTTGACTTGGCTGAATGTTTTGGGTCATTGTCTTGCTGGAAGACCCAGCCACGACCCTGGCATAATAGTTTACTGGACTATTCTAGCTTGTAACAAAAGATATATATCGCCACATGTAATTGGAAAGTACCTGACTCTGCATATGGCAGAACAAGCATTCATAAACTGTTTTGCCTGCTATCTGATTTATGTACTTATCATCAAGTTCTTGTTAAATAAAGAAAAGTTTTTATTTTCGGACTTTAGTTTCCCTGTCTCCTTCGTTCATATATATACCATCCGGTCTGTGCCTGCCAACTACAATGGCAGCATGTTGTCTGCAGAGACGGGAGATGGTATTTTCATGACTATGAAAATTGTACATTCACACTGAAGGCATCAAAACTATGAATTAACACATGTGGAGTTATATACTTAACAAAAAAGTGTGAAACAACTGAAAATATGTCTTATATTCTAGATTCTTCAAAGTAGCCACCTTTTGCTTTGATGACTGCTTTGCACACTCTTGGCATTCTCTTGATGAGCTTCAAGAGGTAGTCACCGGGAATGGTCTTCCAACAATCTTGAAGGAGTTCCCAGAGATGCTTAGCACTTGTTGGCCCTTTTGCCTTCACTCTGCGGTCCAGCTCACCCCAAACCATCTTGATTAGGTTCAGGTCTGGTGACTGTGGAGGTCAGGTCATCTGGCGTAGCACCCCTCTGGCATAGCACCCCATCACTCTCCTTCTTGGTCAAATAGCCCATACACAGCCTGGAGGTGTGTTTGCAGTCATTGTCCTGTTGAAAAATAAATGATGGTCCAACTAAACGCAAACCGTATGGAATAGCATGCTGCTGAAAGATGCTGTGGTAGCCATTCTGGTTCAGTGTGCCTTCACTTTTGAATAAATCCCCATCAGTGTCACCAGCAAAGCACCCCCACACCATCACACCTCCTCCTCCATGCTTCACGGTGGGAACCAGGCATGTAGAGTCCATCCATTCACCTTTTCTGCATCGCACAATGACACGGTGGTTGGAACCAAAGATCTCAAATTTGGAGAAAGCACAGATTTCTACTGGTCTAATGTCCATTTCTTGTGTTCTTTACAAGTCTCTTCTGCTTGTTGCCTGTCCTTAGCAGTGGTTTCCTAGCAGCTATTTTACCAAGAAGGCCTGCTGCACAAAGTCTCCTCTTAACAGTTGTTGTAGAGATGTGTCGGCTGCTAGAACTCTGTGTGGCATTGACCTGGTCTCTAATCTGAGCTGCTGTTAACCTGCGATTTCTGAGGCTGGTGACTCTGATAAACTTATCCTCAGAAGCAGAGGTGACTCTTGGTCTTCCTTTCCTAGGGCTGTCCTCAGGTGAGCCAGTTTCTTTGTAGCGCTTGATGGTTTTTGCCACTGCACTTGGGGTCACTTTCAAAGTTTTCCCAATTTTTCGGACTGACTAACCTTCATTTCTTAGAGTAATGATGGCCACTCGTTTTTCTTTACTTAGTTGCTTTTTTCTTGCCATAATACAAATTCTAACAGTATTCAGTAGGACTATCAGCTGTGTATCCACCAGACATCTGCTCAACACAACTGATGGTCCCAACCCCATTTATAAGGCAAGAAATCCCACTTAATAAACCTGACAGGGCACACCTGTGAAGTGAAAACCATTCCTGGTGACTGTCTTGAAGCTCATCAAGAGAATGCCAAGAGTGTGCAAAGCAGTCATCAAAGCAAAAGGTGGCTACTTTGAAGAACCTAGAATATAAGACATATTTTCAGTTGTTTCACACCTTTTTAAGTATATAATTCCACGTGTTAGTTAATAGTTTTGATGCCTTCAGTGTGAATTTGCAATTTTCATAGTCATGAAAATACAGAAAAATCTTTAAATGAGAAGGTGTGTCCAAACTTTTGCTCAGTACAATATATATATATATATATATATATATATATATATATATATATATATAATTAGTCCAAAAAAGGAAGCAGCTCACCACTGTCTGTGAATAAGGAGTTGTTTTAATTAGCCCATGAGAGTGACGTTTCGGTTCACTGTAGCAAACCTTTTTCAAGTACTGCTTATTACTCTATGGAGCATCTTATGGGGCCATCAACTTTTATGGAGCATTAAATGGGGCATATTAGTCTATGGAGCATCTTATGGGGCTCATCATGAACTTTATAGAGCATCTTATGGGGCTCCTGATTCAATATGGATATTCAAAAAGATTTAACCTACTGATGTCTCAATTAATTTTACTTTTATTGGTATCTATGTTTATTTTTGAAATTTACCAGTAGCTGCTGCATTTCCCAACTTAGGCTTATATTCGAGTCAATAAGTTTTCCCAGTTTTTGGGGGGCAAAATTAGGGGTCTCGACTTATACTCAGGTCGGCTTATACTCGAGTATATATGATTAATGCCTTAACATAATAAATCTTATGTTTCCCCTTGTTATCTCCAGTAATTGTATTACGGCACAGGATTTTTATAATGTTACATCCACTCATCTTCTTCACATTCAGGTCTCTACAATATCGGATCCTCTCAGAGAAGATCTTTAGCCATCAAAGATGGATATGGACAGAGACATGATGGCTGAGAGGATATTACACCTCACCCTAGAGATCCTCTTCCGGCTTACTGGAGAGGTGAGAGATTCTGATGACGTCACATTACATCATTCTTATCTATGGGAATAACAGATGGACAGAACTGGAGAGGTGAGGACTCTGGAAATGTCTGAATTGAGATTTATTCATGTGTCTTTTCATAACCAGGATTACACAGTAGTGAAGAAGACCTCTTCTGAGTGCGGGCAGAATCCTGTGTCTGAGACATGCGGAAGACCCCTAAGCACAATGATAGGGCCTTCACCTCACCCCCTGATACACGAGGACATCAATGACCAAAAGATCCTAGAACTCACCTACAAGATGATTGAGCTGCTGACTGGAGAGGTGACACTGCTGGGAATGCTGGGACATTATACAGTAATGCTATGAAGGGATTGGGGATGACGGTATCATTGTATGTGTCAGGTTCCTATAAGGTGTCAGGATGTCGCCGTCTATTTCTCCATGGAGGAGTGGGAGTATTTAGAAGGACACAAAGATCTGTACAATGACACCGTAATGGATGTTCACCATCCCGTCATATCACCAGGTAATAGATGGAACTAAACACACATGGCCTATATTTATCTGTATGTAAAGATTGAATTCAGTCCCTGTATGTGCTTATTCCAGATCTATCCAGTAAGAGGACAACACCAGAGAGATGTCCCCGTCCTCTTCTTCCACAGAACTATAAACAAGAAGATCCCAATGCTCCTCAGGATCATCAGGTAGATGGAGAGAAGGTGTCAGGAGATTTTCCCTCTATGATGTGTAGACGGCTGTGAAGGTCTTGTGCTCAGTCTTGTTTTATCCACCAGTATTATGTTTTATACTTGTATAATGAGAACGGTGGAGATGGCAGGATTAGAGCTGATCGTAGATGTGACCTCTCCATCTGTCTGTGACTTTTACAATATTTGTTTCAGGGTGAAGATCTGACCCATATTAATACTACAGAGACATATGTGAGGGGGTATGAGTGGTGTAAAGAGGAGATTCCTACACATGACTTCCCAGGTGAGTAGTGACCACTAAATACAGAGAAGTCACAGATTCTTCTCAGTCACCGGCTGTTGCTGCTTTATCGTGTAGTCCGGCCGTATCTCATTCGTGTCATCATCATTTTGCCTTCAGACCACAATATTTTTCTTCACCCAAAACTATCTAAATGACTTTTGGGTACTGAAAGCCCTTTTCTATAGAACTTACAACCTGGAAGATCCACCTACCCCCTGGGATCAGGAGACGCTGACCGTTACCTGCCCAGATCTGTAAACTACAAAGCCAAATTACAGCGTACGTAGAATGTGCTGACAAGTTAGAAAATCATTTGATGAAAAATATTATGGAGCCTGTAAGAGAAATCGGAGGGTAATGATGCTAATGGCTTCCTAGAACCCTGATATCTTACTGGATGAATCTCCCTTCTCTCCCTTCTGTGCTGCTGAATGTGCTCATATGGTCCCTACAAGACCAGATCCAGCCTTTCTGGCCAAACTTCACTTTTATGATTGAAAACATTAAATGTGCAGTGAGGCCACGTGTGAATCTCTGTACAATAACAATAGAGTTTCCCTTTATCCTGACTTTTAAATTTGATTTCCACTAACTGATGTTACATACATTGTTTTTGTGATAGACTACACATGTGCCATGATACTATTGAGAACTCTGCTATTAGAAGCGGATAAGAAGAACAAAGACAAAAAAATCTGAATAATAAAAATGTTGGAGGAAGAGAAATCAATCACAAACTAAAATGTTTCTATACAAATGCACAAAGCATGGGCAACAAACAAGGAGAAGAAATATGACGTCATTGGAATCACTGACACTTGGTGGGACAATACACATGATTGGAATACAAGACTAGAAGGATACAACTTATTTGCAAGAAGCAGACTTGATAAACGAGGATGAGATGTTGCATTGTATGTTAGAAAAGCGTATATCTGCACAGAGATTGAAGCTTCAGATACTGGGAGTTCTGTGGAAACTGTTTGGGTAAGAATACAAGGAGAGAACAACGGAAAGAATACCATTGTAGGCATTTACTACAGGCCGCCTGTGCAAGCTGAAGATATGGATGAACTCTTTATGCATAAAATGGCCAAGTTTTCCAAACAATATGACATAGTGGTCATGGGAGATTTCAACTTTCCAGACATTTGTTGGGAATCTCTCTCAGGTAAAACTAACAGGTCAAACAAATTCTTATCCTCTCTTGCTGACAACTTTATCTTCCAAAAGGTAGGGGACAAAACAAGGGTATCTGCTACCTTGGATCTAATCCTTAAAGGTACCTTCACACTCCGCGACGCTGCAGCGATACCGACAACGATGTCGATCGCTGCAGCGTCGCTGTTTGGTCGCTGGAGAGCTGTCACACAGACAGCTCTCCAGCGACCAACGATCCCGAGGTCCCCGGGTAACCAGGGTAAACATCGGGTTACTAAGCGCAGGGCCGCGCTTAGTAACCCGATGTTTACCCTGGTTACCAGCGTAAAAGTAAAAAATACAAACAGTACATACTTACCTACCGCTGTCTGTCCCCGGCGCTCTGCTTCTCTGCACTCCTCCTGCACTGGCTGTGAGCACAGCGGCCAGAAAGCAGAGCGGTGACGTCACCGCTCTGCTTTCCAGCTGACCGACGCTCACAGCCAGTGCAGGAGGAGTGCAGAGAAGCAGAGCGCCGGGGACAGACAGCGGTAGGTAAGTATGTACTGTTTGTTTTTTTTACTTTTACGCTGGTAACCAGGGTAAACATCGGGTTACTAAGCGCGGTCCTGCGCTTAGTAACCAGATGTTTACCCTGGTTACCAGTGAAGACATCGCTGGATCGGTGTCACACACGCCGATCCAGCGATGTCTGCAGGGAGTCCAGCGACGAAATAAAGTTCTGGACTTTCCTCAGCGACCAACGATCTCCCAGCAGGGGCCTGATCGTTGGTCGCTGTCACACAGAACGATTTCCTTAACGATATCGTTGCTACGTCACAAAAAGCAACGATATCGTTAACGATATCGTTATGTGTGAAGGTACCTTAAGGTACCGTCACATTTAGTGACGCTGCAGCGATCTAGACAACGATCCCGATCGCTGCAGCGTCGCTGTGTGGTCGCTGGAGAGCTGTCACACAGGCAGCTCTCCAGTGACCAACGATGCCGGTCCCCGGGTAACCAGGTTAAACATCGGGTTACTAAGCGCAGGGCCGCGCTTAGTAACCCGATGTTTACCCTGGTTACCAGCGTAAACGTAAAAAAAAAAAAAACACTACATACTTACCTTCCGGTGTCTGTCCCCCGGCGCTGTGCTTCTCTGCACTGACTGTGAGCGCCAGCCGGAAAGCACAGCGGTGATGTCACCGCTGTGCTCTGCTTTCCGGCTGGCCGGCGCTCACAGTGCAGAGAAGCACAGCGCTGGGGGACAGACACCGGAAGGTAAGTATGTAGTGTTTGTTTTTTTTACGTTTACGCTGGTAACCAGGGTAAACATCGGGTTACTAAGCGCGGCCCTGTGCTTAGTAACCCGATGTTTACCCTGGTTACCAGTGAAGACATCGCTGAATCGGCGTCACACATGCCGATTCAGCGATGTCTGCAGGAGTCCAGCGACGAAATAAAGTTCTGGACTTTCTGCGCCGACCAACGATGGCACAGCAGGATCCTGATCGCTGCTGCCTGTCAAACTGAACGATATCGCTAGCCAGGACGCTGCAACGTCACGGATCGCTAGCGATATCGTTCAGTGTGAAGGTACCTTTATAAATAGGGAGGAAATTGTTGAGGAGGTAATAGTGGCTGGGACCCTAGGAGATAGCAACCATTCTATTTTAGAATTTTGGATAACTAGAGGAGGAAGACCTGTGAAGACTCAGACTTCAAGGTTAGATTTCAGAAAGATATAAACATACTGACCATTTGTCATTAAACCAAATGAAATCAAGAAGTGCCTTGTTATTTTTAATTATTTTTTTTTTAAACTTTATTTACATTTATTAAAATTACACACAAACAATAAAATAGTGCCTCTAAACCAATGACCATTATATCTAAACAGGTCTGCTGAAGCATGTGCGCATAAATAACTACAAGAAAAAAGCAGTTAGAACTGACAAAAATACTTAACTACTCCTAGAGTGATTGCAGACTAGTTGCTAGCAATGTATTCATATGTCACCCAAGATATAAATATTATACACGGATATTCCCTTTGGGTTTAATAATCTGTATTCCTGAAAGCAACTACTCCACAATACACTATCTACCATTCACATTGTTCAAATATAATCAAAGGGAGCAAATACAGCATTGAATCTAGGGTGGTGATATGTATCACTTATAACTGAATCATACAATTAAGTGGCAACTCTACTATACAAGTGAATCCATTCATAGGTTCCAAAGTATACCGCAACACCACCAATCATGAACCATGCTGAACGACTGTTATAAAAATTCCAAACTGATCAATACATATTACCTTGATAAGTACACAGCTTCTCACATAAAGTGCCGAGTGACACGCTGCACCTTCAACTCCCCGACGCGCGTTTCACATCAGCTTCTTCCTGGGGGCGCCCCAGGATAAACAATGACTCCATCCCGGTGGGGGGAGGCTCGCAAATTTTATTCATTAAACACGGACCATCACCAGTTGTCAATAGGTCCTCAATGTCATTCAGCAGGGCCTCCTGATATGAATTCATATCTTCCCCCCCCCCACCCCCCCACCCCTTGGAGTCTGAAGATAACCTCCCCAACCTCACAGGGAGCGCATACATTGATGATGACAGGCATCCGAGATCTCTTAAAATCAAATGCAATCTCCCCAGTACCCCCCCCGAAGAATGGGGTTCGGGTCATTACTCTCGTCTCTTCCTGGTAAAAAAGCCATCGGGAAATGCTCGAGTTATAATAAATCTGAAAAACCTCAATTTTCATATTCCAATACCGAAAATTCTAAATGGAGTCAGTGAAATCTGCTATTCCCCTGATAGGTCCGCATTATTTTATGGCAACCATCGACCTAAAAGATGCGTATTTTCACGTGCCGATTCACCACCGGCACAGGAAGTATCTCAGATGTGCAATACAGTACAACCAGCAAGTGAGACACTTCCAATTCAATGTACTTCCTTTCGTGATTTCTTCAGCGCCGAGAGTATTCTCCAGGATAATGGCAGAGGCGGTATCATATATCCGGAGACAGGGAGTCTGTATCGTTCCTTACCTGGACAATCTGCTTATCATAGCTCCCTCGGCCCAGGCTCTCAGCGATCATGTTTCAAAGACTCTCGACATTCTCAGAACCCTTGGGTGGCTCCCAAATCTAAGGAAATCCCAGCTTCAACCTTCCAAATCAAGGAAGTTTATGGGAGTTCTGTTAGACTCTATAAAACAAAAATCCTTTCTCCCGGGGGATCATCGCCAAGTTGTAATCAGAAAAATTGCAAACTTCAGAGAAGAGAGATCCCTGACTCTTCGAAAGGGTCTTAGGCTCCATGACGGCCTGCATCCAGTCAGTGTCATGGGCTCAGGCACATTCCAGAATCCTTCAAGCCCACATCCTCACAAAGTGGGACAGGAATCCGGGCTCTTTGAACAAAAGAGTGCACACACTAGGGCGTGTGAAAGCATCCCTAGCGTGGTGGTTAAACCCCAAAAATATACGCAAGGGTGTGAGCTGGTCACAATCTCCCCTGGTGACGATTACTACTGATGCCAGCTAACGAAGCTGGGGAGCTGTAATATCCCATACTCCTTTCCAGGGACACTTGAATCAGGCAACAAGCGCCAGGTCATCCAACTTCATGGAGTTGAAGGGAGTGGAAGAAGCCCTCCTGGCCGCAAGCAGCCTAGTATCAGGAAGTGACGTCAAATTTTATTCGGACAACATGAATACGGTTGCTCACCTCAGACATCAGGGGAGCTCAAAATTCAACAGCCTAAGGAGCATCTCTAACCAAATTTTCTATTGGGCCGAAAAGCACCTTCTCTCTCCGACAGCCGTCCATTTAAAGGGGTCTTTCAACCTACAGGCGGATTTCCTGAGTCGCCAGGACATTCAACCAGGAGAGTGGAGCTTGAACAAAAGAGTCTTCAACATGCTGGTAGACAGATGGGGTCTGCCAGAGATCGATTTGTTTGCCTCAAACCAAAATGCGCAGGTCAAAACCTTTTTTCCCTGAACCCCAGGGACTATTGCAGAGGAGTGGATGCCCTGGCCCAGCCATGGAATTTCCAATTAGCCTATACCTTCCCGCCAATTCCAATACTGGCGAAAACCCTTCGGGAAATCCGGGAAGATCAGGTTCCGACCATACTAGTGGCTCCAGTATGGCCAAAAAGTAGCTGGTTCAATCTCATTATCGAGTTACAGACCAGTCCTCCTGCCGATAAACGCCGATCTTCTCCTTCAGGGGCCTCTTCAACATCAAAACCCCCCAAAATTGAACCTTGCAGCCTGGCTACTGCGGCCCAGGTCCTGAGTGCTAGAGGGCTATCAGATGCGGTAATCTCTGCCTTGTTAAAATCCAGGAAGCCTGTTACTAATGCAATTTATAGCAAGGTGTGGAAAAAAATTCATCTTTCTGTCTTCCTAATAGCCCAGATCCTTTTCATAGTTACATATAGTTACATAGTTTTCATCCAAATATCTAGCAAATATTAGATTTACTTCAGCGTGGGGCTGGAATTAGGCCTTAGACCCAGCACGCTGAAGGTTCAGGTCTCCGCCCTCAGTGCTGTTTTTGACCAAGATTTGGCGAACCACCATTGGATCAGAAGATTCATGGTATCAGCTCTCAGATCACAACCCATAAAGCAACCCGTTGTGCCTTCATGGGACTTAAATTTAGTTCTTAGAGGACTCACACAAGCACCGTTCGAGCCCCTGTCATCATGTACTCCTCAATTCCTGTCATACAAAGCTGTTTTTCTTGTAGCGATAACCACAGCAAGACGTGTGGGGGAGCTGCAAGCTTTATCAGTAAGAGAACCCTATTTATTGATTACAGACGACTCTATAATTCTCCATCTTGATCCATCGTTCCTCCCGAAGGTGGTGTCTGATTTTCTCCGATCTCAGAATATTGTTCTTCCTTCCTTCTGCCAAAATCCGGCAAACCCAAAAGAAGAGTTCCATACTCTTGATGTTAAACGAACTATTCTACATTACCTTGAACAGACTAGCTCCTTCAGAGTTGATAAAAATTTTCTAGGAACCTTCCACGACAGCACTAATTTCCCTCCCTTGCCTTGAATAATATCCTGGGTTCATTTAAGGTAGCTAGTGCTATGGTATCTGTTATGATCCGGTGACCTTGGAGCTGCATGAGAACTTTCACTGGAGAAAGTGGCCACTATACTGACCGCAAATCTGAACTTAACACCGCAACTAGAAGAAGCTGTGGAGTGTACCTAACACACCTAGACACCTCGTCACAGCCGGAGGACTAAATACCCCTAAAGATGGAAATCGGAATACTGTCTTGCCTCAGAGAAAATCCCCAAAGGATAGACAGTCCCCCACAAATATTGGCGGTGAGTCAGAGAGGAAAAAACATACACAGGCAGAAAAAACAGGAATTAGCACAGGAGGCCACTCTAGCTGGATAGGACAGGATAGGACAGAGTTCTGTGCGGTCAGTATAAAACCCTTCAAAAATCCACAGCAGAATATACAAAAACTTCCTACATCTAGCTAAAGATGTAGGAGCGTATATCTGCAACTCCAGTGAAACCAACCAGACTGAGAAAACAGACACAGTCTAATCTCGACAAAAGACAAACAAACGAACAGTACTGAAAATAAGCACACTGCATGTGTGCCACAGGAAAAGAAATAGACACTTATCTTTGCTGAACTGGCAGATAAGCAGGGAGAGGCCAGGCAGAGATCCAATACTTCCAAAGAAACATTGACAACTGGCCAGGGCTAAAGGATCCTGCACACCTAAATATCCCAGTCAGAATTGTAATTATCCGATACACCTGGCCAGGACTGCGAGTCAGAGACAACTGCATTGGAGGGAACCCAAGAGCAGAATTCACAACAGGTATCCGTTATAAGTCATTGGCGAATAGGAGATAGGAGGGGCCTTTTAACCTCTTGTGCTTCCTGTCCCCCATTAGGGAATGGAGACATCCTCCTATGCTGTCGTGGAAGGTTCCTAGAAACCGAATTAACAGTAAGTCTAATTCTATTTTTTTGAGTACCGTATATACTCGAGTATAAGCCGAGATTTTCAGCCCAAATTTTTGGGCTGAAAGTGCCCCTCTTGGCTTATACTCGAGTCACGGTCGGCGGTGGGGTCGGCGGGTGAGGGGGAGAGAGGGCTGAGGCATACTCACATAGTCCCGGCGATCCTGGCGGTGTCCCTGCAGTCCCACGGTCTTCGGGTGCTGCAGTTCTTCCCCTGTTCAGCGGTCACGTGGGACCGCTCATTAGAGAAATGAATATGGACTCCACTCCCATAGGGGTGGGACCGCATATTCATTTCTCTAATCAGCGGTAACGGTGACCGCTGATAAAGGAAGAGGCTGCGGCACCCGGAGACCAGCTGTCCGGGAGAAGGAGCGGGACGCCGGGAGCAGGTAAGTATCGCATATTCACCTATCCCCGTTCCACACGCTGGGCGCCGCTCCATCTTCCCGGCGTCTCTCCGCGCTGACTGTGCAGGTCAGAGGGCGCGATGACACATATAGTGTGCGCGCCGCCCTCTGCCTGAACAGTCAGAGCGGGGAGACGTCGGGACAAGACGCCGGGAGCTGCAAGCAAGAGAGGTGAGTATGGCATTTTTTTTTTTTTTTTATTTATTGCAGCAGCCGCAGGCAGCATTATATATACCAGTAGCACAGCTTTATAAGGAGCATCTATGGGGCACAAATGAATGGTGCAGAGCACTATATGGCAGAGCTTTATAAGGAGCATCTATGGGGCACAAATGAATGGTGCAGAGCACTATATGGCAGAGCTTTATAAGGAGCATCTATGGGGCAATAATGAACGGTGCAGAGCACTATATGGCAGAGCTTTATAAGGAGCATCTATGGGGCAATAATGAACGGTGCAGAGCACTATATGGCACAGCTTTATATGGCACATCTATGGGGCAATAATGAACGGTGCAGAGCATATATGTGGCACAGCTTTATATGGAGCTTCTATGGGGCAATAATGAACAATATGGAGCATTATATGTGGCACAGCTTTATACAGAGCATCTATGGGGCAATAATGAACGGTATGCAGCATTATATGTGGCACAGCTTTATACAGAGCATCTATGGGGCAATAATGAACAATATGGAGCATTATATGTGGCACAGCTTTATATGGAGCATCTTATGGGGCAATAATGAACGGTATGGAGCATCTATTTTTATTTTTGAAATTCACCGGTAGCTGCTGCATTTCCTACCCTAGGCTTATACTTGAGTCAATAAGTTTTCCCAGTTTTTTGTGGCAAAAGTAGGGGGTTCGGCTTATACTCGAGTATATATGGTAGTTTCTTTCAGGAATATAGATTATTAAACCCAAAAGGGAATATCAGTGTATAATATTTATATCTTGGGTGACATATGAATACATTGCTAGCAACTAGTCTGCAATCACTCTAGGAGTAGTTAAGTATTTTTGTCAGTTCCAACTGCTTTTTTCTTGAGCTATTTATGTGCACATGCTTCAGCTGACCTGTTTAGATATAATTGTCATTGGTTTAAAGGCACTATTTTATTGTTTGTGTGTAATTTTAATAAATGTAAATAAAGTTTAAAAAAAAATGTAATTAAAAAAAACAAGGCACTTCTTGACTTAATTTGGTTTAATGACCAAATGGTCAGTATGTTTATATATTTGACGGAGTGTTGCCCACCTTATATGTAGGAGAATGGGCTGGGGTTATATGTTTACCAATAGATTTCAGAAAGGCAGATTTAAGGGTATGTGTCCACGTTCAGGATTGCATCAGGATTTGGTCAGGATTTTATGTCAGTATTTGTAAGCCAAAACCAGGAGTGGAACAATTAGAGGAAAAGTATAATAGAAACATATGCACCACTTCTGTATTTATCAGCCACTCCTGGTTTTGGCTTACAAATACTGACATAAAATCCTGACCAAATCCTGATGCAATCCTGAACGTGGACACATACCCTTAAGGGACTCGGAAAGAGAATCAGAGGGATCCAATGGCTGGATATCCTTAAGGACAAAAATGTCCTGTAAGGATGGGAAATCTTGAAAAATGAGATTCTCAAAGCACAATCGTTAACAATTCCAAAATTAGGGAAGAATACAAAGCATTTAAGGAAACCAGGATGGATGAACACAGAACTTAAACACTTGCTAAAAAGGAGGAAATAAATGTTTATCAAATGGAAAGAGGGAGGCATATCTGTATAAGAATATAATGCTGTCTACGGAACCTGCAGGACACAAATAAGATTATCTAAAGCTGAAAATGAATTAAGGCTTGCAAAAGACGTCAAAAGCAATAAAAAAGGATTTTGGGGATATGTCAAAAGTAAAAGAAAAGTCAAAGATGCTATAAGATTTTTACAGGATGAAAATGATAAAATGGTAAGAAAGGAAATTGAGAAGGCCGAACTTTTAAATTCCTATTTTGCATCTGTTTTCTCTCAGAAAGGAATTGTAACATCAACTGATCTTCACTGTCCTATTAAAGGAATAGAGGAATCCAGGATATCTATAAACAGAAAGATAGTGAGGAAACACTTAGCTAACAATAATGAATTCAAGTCTCCAGGTCCAAATTAATTACACCCCAGAATACTGAAGGAGATAGCAGAAGAAATTTTTGAACCACTCTCCATAATCTTTGAAAATTTTTGGAGAACATGAGAAGTCCCAGAAGACTGAAGAAGAGCAAATGTTCCTATCTTCAAAAAGGGGAAGAAAGTGGACCCAGTGAACTATAGGCCGGTGAGTCTGACTTCTATACCAGGAAAGATCTTTGAACAAATTATAAAACAACCTGTATGTAAGTACTGTAGCATAGCGCCTACTACGTGTCTTGGAGGACACTCGCTTGGCACGGGATTAACGCACTCAGGCACGGTTTTCTTATAAAACACAGTCTCTAGGTTTATTTCACATCAGCATAAACCACATCCTCAGAACTTGGTAACAGCTTGAACACCGTCTGTACATATTCAACTTCACCACAGTTCGTCTCTGACTCCGGTCAGCATAAGACACGGACCTCGTCCGTTACCTGCTTGGCGACCTTCACAGGTTCCTGGACAGCTCTTGGCCTCAGATGTGCCCCATACACAATGTCTCTCTCTTCTAACCCCGGTTAGCATAACACGGATCCCTTTCCGTTACCTGTTGGTGCCGCACAGGTTTCTCAGATACCTCCACAGAGGTATCCTTCAGACGTTTCTCACTCTGACCCCGGTCAGAACAACACGGATCTCCATCCGTCCCACACCCTGGCATATGCTAGGTCCAGAGCCCTGCCATGTGCTCTTCAGGAATCCTATTCTCCAGGACTTCCAACACAGGCTTCCAGGACCTTCCAGCATAGACCATTCAGGTCCACACTCCAAGACCAAAACATGAACATGTGACCCACACCCTGGTCACATTATATACCCTTAACCACTCCCCTGGATGGGAGTGTCTGGATGTGTGGCTAGTTTGTCCCATCCATCTCACACAACTAGCCTAGTAAGTCTCCCTTACAACTACACCATACATAAACACACTCTTGAGGGACCACAGGTCCCAGAACAACAATATTGCATCAGACTTACCACACAGACTCCCTCTGCGAAACATATCGGCCATTCACAACACTGACGATCTTTGTCTCATCAGAATTATGCCTCCAAGTGCATCTTGCAGCGCGCACACAGCACCCCCTGGCTGTACCATTGGTCGCTACACCACAGTACCTGGATAAGAATGAAGTGATTAACCAGAGTCAGCATGGGTTTGTAACTAATAAGTCATGTCAGACTAACTTAATTTCTTTCTATGACAGAAGCACTGACTGGTTGGATCAGGGAAATGCTGTAGATATAGTACATCTTTACTTCAGCAAAGCATTTGACAAAGTATCTCACACCATCCTTATTGAAAAAATTACTAAGTAAGGAATGGACAAGGCAACTGTTAGGTGGATTCATAACTGGCTTAGTGATCGGACCCAAAGAGTTGTCGTAACTGGCTGCACATCCAGTTGGAGGAATGTCTCAAGTGGGGTACCACAGGGTTCTGTCCTGGGCCCTGTATTGTTCAACATCTTTATCAATGATTTAGATGAAGGAATTGAGGGTACATTGATTAAATTTGCTGATGACACAAAGCTAGGAGAGATAGCTAATACTAGAGAAGAGAGAGAAAGAATTCAAAAATATATAAATAAACGAGCAGTGGACAGCAACTAAGAGAATGGTTTTTAATAAGGAAAAATGCAATGTATTACATCTGGGCAATAAAATGAAAAAAACATACAGAATGGGAGGAATAGGGCTAAGCAACAGCACATGTGAAAAAGACTTGGGTATGCCAATGGATCACAAACTGATCATGAGTCAACAGTGTGATGCAGCAGCAAAAAAGGCAAATGCAATTCTGGGATGGATTAACGGAAGCATACAGTCTAGATCACGTGAAGTCATTATTGGCCTCTCTCTACTCCTCTTTGGTCAGACCTCACCTCGAATACTGTGTCCAGTTTTGAGCACCACATTTTAAAAAAGACATCAACAAACTGGAGCAAGTTTAGAGAAGAGCGACCAGAATGGTGACCGGTCTGCAAACCATGTCCTATGTGGAATGGTTACAGGATTTGGGAATGTTTAGCTTGCACAATGAAAACTGAGAGGAGACTTAGTAGCTGTCTACAAATATCTCAATGGTAGTCACATTGTAGAAGGATCATCTTTATTCTCATTTGTACAAGGAAAGACTAGAAGCAATGAGATGCAACTGAATGGGAGGATACACAGATTAGACATTAGAAAAAATATTTTGACAGGGTGATCAATGAGTCGAACAGGCTGCCACAAGAGGTGGTGAGTTCTCCTTCCATGGAAGTTTTCAAACAGAGGCTGGACAGACATCTGTCTGGGATGTTTTAGTGAATCCTGCTTTGAGAAAGGGGCTGTACCAGATGACTCAGGAGGTCCCTTCCCACTCTACCATTCTATGATGATTCTATCTCTAAAAGCTGTGCATGGCTGATGGCTGTAATATACATTTACTCACACCTGCAGATGTGCTGACATGGCTCGAGCCCTGGTTTCATGGATTCACTTCACATCATAAATTCCATAATGTTTTCAATCCTGCGGAATTCAGATTGCTGCACAATCTCTCCTGAAATGGAAGGCACTATTTCTTTCTCTACTCTTCTGCTAAGGACTCTTAGTAGCTCCAATGCTCCACCATAAATTAGTACAACTCCGGTACACCATTGGAGTTCTCCCCTCCATATATTGTTAGGGACGTAACATTTTTCTATTCTATGTCTTTTTTTGCAGGTTAATTCTGTATGATAGATGATTGTGGTGGGATTGACCTGCCTCACCTATGTGAGTGTGGATCTTACAAATTATTTCCCAGCTTCTCTTAAATCTTACAATACCCTATATATGGCTGTACACTACTGTCTGGGCAGTGGGCACATTGCAAGCTTTAGTAGGGAAGGAGCAACATTTAGATATTTTTGAATGCAGATTTTGCTGGAATATTTTGCAAACGTAATGTATTGGGAGCACTGTTCATGGTATCTTGGCAGGTCAAAAAATGGCCACCACGAACAGACTTGGTGCTGTCTACTCCAGATCGGAGGGGTTGCCTTGCTCATCACCCTTTAACTCTTCTACATGTATCTGGACTTACACAGACACCCTTACTCTTGGGCCATTGTGTTACCAGTTGTTCGGTGGTGTGAGATGGAAAGAAAAATAGGTAACCAGGTCAGAACCAGTAAGGCAGAGAAAGTACAAAATCAGTAGACACAACAGTAGCCAGCAAACGGGCTAGGTCAAAGCAGGAAACAAATATACAAATCAGGAGCTGAGCACAGAGGACTGAACCAGTGGAGCACAATGCTGTATCTTGCAGCTTCCAGCAATTTGCTTAGAGCTTTAGTAGGGTATGGTGCTTTCTAATTGGCTGAAGCAGGGAGCAGATTACTTTTAACTGGACAGCACGCTCACCCATACTGACAAACTGGACGGGACAGTACTACTGGTTCTAGACACCCTAATCTAAGTGACTGGACAGAGTCTGCGCCACCCAGAGCTTCTGTGTTATGATCTCCACTCTTTTCTTGTCTGATATGTTACTTTGTGTATTGGTTGTGCTGGGTCTGTGCTGCAATCATCTGTGTACACTTTCCTTTATTAGTCATCTACTTAAAGGGAAGGTACCACGTTTGTAGATCATTAATATATTAATGTAATGTAGCATAACATGCTGTTATAACCAGGTTTTAAATGCATTTGAAACATTTTGTGTGTTATAGGAGTTTAAAGAAGGCACTGGGGGCTAACATCTTGTTTTCACAGTAGCAGCATGACACTATCAGTGTCATAATAAGGCACCCCATGGTCATAGGAGATAACAGACCCCATCTATTGTAATAGAACTGTCTGTCACTGCTGTGAACTGGGCACACCTCTGTGGGCTGCACAATTCCCAGTAGTGGGAGTGCTCTGCTGCCATATTCATGGAGCCTTGACATCTGAGGGGAGTAAAATGCAGGAGAAAAGTATCGGCAGAATAGCAGAACCATCAAGGAGGAAAAGTGTACTATTAGCATTATAGGAACAGGAGCTGTCAGCTACTCAGCAGGAGCTGTGATTAATCCCATAGTAAGATACAGAGCTGCAGTTCTGCAGTGAACTTGTGGATGGTGGTGACAGACTCATGTAATCTGGATGAGAAAGACTGATGGGAGAGAGATAAAATCAGTAACTGCTGGTGATAGCAGATCACAGGGCAGTCACACACAAAATGGCACTGTCCTGTGATGCTACTCTTCATTCTGCCCCAGGGATACTAGACAACGCAAAAGGGGAGGGAAATGGTGATGTCAGCAGTTAGGTTACGTTCACATTAGCGTTGTGCGGTGCTGCGTCGGGCGCAGCCGCGGCAACGCATGTGTCATGCGCCCCTATATTTAACATGGGGGGCGCATGGACATGCGTTGTCTTGCATTTTGTGACGCATGCGTCATTTGGGCGCACGCGTCAGGGCGCAGAGGACGCTGCATGATGCAGTTTTTTCTGCGCCAAAAATCATGCAAAAATGAACGCATGTGTCACAAAAAGCTGCGTTTTGCATGCGTTGTGCGTTGCGTCGCCGACGCAGCACCACACAACGCAAATGTGAACGTGTAAGAAAATATATATTTTTCATATTAAATTATTTGCACAGTGCAAACATTGCATTAATACATTTTAATTACTATTTTAAGTTTAATTTCACAAAAAAACAAACTAGAAGAAAGCTGGTGGCACCTTCCCTTTAACCCCTTCATGACCCAGCCTATTTTGGCCTTAAAGGGAACCTGTCACCCCCAAAATCGCGGGTGAGGTAAGCCCACCGGCATCAGGGGCTTATCTACAGCATTCTGTAATGCTGTAGATAAGCCCCCGATGTATCTTAAAAGATGAAAAAAAGACGTTAGATTATACTCACCCAGGGGCGTTCCCGCTGTTGGTCTGGGTCCGGCGCCTCCCATCTTCATCAGATGACGTCCTCTTATGGTCTTCACGCTGTGGCTCCAACGCAGGCGTCATCTGATGAAGATGGGAGGTGCCGGACCCGGACCAACAGCGGGAACGCCCCTGGGTGTGTATAATCTAACGTCTTTTTGTCATCTTTTAGGAATACATCGGGGGCTTATCTACAGCATTCCAGAATGCTGTAGATAAGCCCCTGATGCCTGTGGGATTACCTCACCTGCGATTTTGGGGGTGACAGGTTCCCTTTAGTGACCTGGCCATTGTTTGCAATTCTGACCAGTGTCCCTTTTATGAGGTTATAACTCTGGAACGCTTCAACGGATCCTAGCGATTCTGAGATTGTTTTTTTTTTTCGTGACATATTGAACTTCATGTTAGTGCAAAAACAAAGAGAACACTGACTGTGAGACCCAAATGTAATTAAAATATAATTTTATTATTAAATCAATTTAAAATTTGGAGCAGGTGGAGATAAAACCACATGACAGAGGGACGCATACTACTTGGGGACAAGCAAAAATATAATTAGAAAATATATAAATACGTGTATATGCATTAATTAGCTTAATAATAATGGAACATTGGTATGTTATAGTTGTAATTATACTACGCATGCATACAATATATTATATATAGTATAACCCCCACATACACAGGAGAAAATGTATATTAAAAGATGAAAAATTTAGAAAATTGGAAAATATATTATGCAAAAATAGATGTGTACTAATGCCAGAAGACAACACAGAAATTAATAATAATTAAGTATATACAGGTAAAGTGACAGAGCATATAGCAGTGTATATAAATAGTATCCACATAGATGTTCACATGGTGTGTATAAATGATTACATAATACAAGTGATTAAATCACACTGAATGGTGTGAATTTTAATGTGAGGTAATCGATAAGAATATTTGGAGACAATTAAGCACGGATTCTGGATGTACCCAAATAAAGTGACCGTGTATATGGCAGTGCAGATAAGATGGCATCTACATACGTGTTTACTTACTATATAGATGGATACTCTGATCACAAAATAATGGACATTTCTCAAAGTGTTGTCAAAAACTGAAAATAATAACTACCTGTGGGATGGGTGACAAGATGACAGGCTGTCCCTGGATGCGTCCACCCCGACGTGCGTTTCGGCGATTGCCTTCGTCAGGGGGTGGCGCCATCCAGAGGAAGTGAGTCATTTATGTGGATAATGGCCAATGGGAGCGGAGGGGCTTGTGGTGACGCACGCGAACAAAGGAGGTAACCGGGCGCATCCACACCGCCACCCCACGTGACCCAGGACACCGCAATCAGCTGATGCGATGCCATGGGACCGCGAGGGCGGAAGCATCCAGGAAGCATTGCCAGCGCGCGTGCCGCCCGACTCGTTGCCATGGGACCGATCATGTGATCAGTGATGTAAGTGAAGGCCCTGCAGAGTGACCGAAATACATAAATAAAGGGGCACAAAGACATGAAGGTACCCATGAATATAACAATAAATAAGAGACATGAACTGATGAAGTGCTAAACAAAGAGAGATAATAAGTGTCATGAACAAAGACAGAACAAGAAATAAATAAATAAAAATAAAAGAGGATTGTACTATATATAACTGGGATGATCATATGTATAGGTTATACAATGAAATGATTGGAAAAAGCGGACAATACAGATGAACAAAAAACATATATACACATATATATACACATGTATATATCGTAGCCATAAAACGCAGACTCATGAAGGTAGAAATAATATAATAATAATAATACAATAAATCGTTAATAAATAAAGAATTGATCCAAACATACACATCTAATATATAAAGCTGAATGTGTGTGTGTGTACGTGTGTGTGTGTGTATGTATGTCCGGGATTGGCATCTGCACCGTCGCAGCTACAGCCACAAAATTTTGCACAGTCACACGTCTGGACCCCGAGAGCGTCATAGGCTATGTTGTGAGGCGAAATTTTAACCCCGCGCTTTCCAATTCACCAAACAATTTTGCCCCTATCTACATAATGGGGAAAAAAGTGAAAGGAAAAGTGTTGGAGGCAAATTGACAGCTGCCAGATGTGAACAAGGGGGACTTAAAGAATGAGAGCGATGGCACCAAAGAGTATATACTGTACAGTTGCTAAGGTGGGGCCCCGACATGGGATACTCACCACACACGGGGATATGAACACACACACAAAATGTGCTTGAACAAATATCACCCTCAGCACACATTTCACTACACATACACCAACCTCGCCACATAAAAGTCAAAACACAAAAGTCGCCGCTCAAAACTCGCACAAGTGCAAAACTCACCTCATGGAAAACTCGCCACACGCAAAACTTGCACACGCGGAAAAATTGCCACATGCACAAAAGTTGCAACACATGCAAAAGTTGCCTCACACAAAACTTGCACATACTCAAAAGGTACTACACATAAAACTCACCACGCGCAAAACTCACCATGCGCAAAACTTGCTGCACACAACTTGCTACACTAACCTGTCACATGCAACTCGACACACAAAAAGTTGCTACACGCATGTTGCCGCACAAAACTCATCTCACCAAAGTCGCTACATATATGTCGCCACACGCAACTCAACACACACAACTTGACAAACGAAACTCGCCCTAAAACACACACAAGTCTGGTATTATCCTTCAAAAATAAAAATCTGATTAATAAGCAGACAAACTACAAGAGCAACAAATGTACCATATAGGAAATACGGCAGCTGTCAGTCACGTGACCTGTCTATTATGTGTATGTGTGAGCTAATATATACTGCCAGGGGGAGGGCTTCCTGTTGGCTGGGGATTTATCAGGCTGCCAATTTAACTTACAAATACTGAGGTAAAAATACTGACCAAATAACGTGTGAATGCGGTCTAATACAGGAGGAGATGACACACAGGTATATACTATATACAGGAGAGATGGCACACAGGTATATACTATATACAGGAGGAGATGACACACAGATATATACTATATACAGGAGGAGAATGCACACAGATATATACTATATACAGGAGGAGATGACATACAGGTATATACTATATACAGGGGAGATGACATACAGGTATATACTATATACAGGAGCAGATGACCTACAGGTATATACTATATACAGGAGGAGATGACACACAGGTACATGCTATATACAGGAGCAGATGACCTACAGGTATATACTATATACAGGAGGAGATGACACACAGGTATATACTATAAACAGGAGCAGATGACACACAGGTATATACTATATACAGGAGCAGATGACCTACAGGTATATACTATATACAGGAGGAGATGACATACAGGTATATGCTATATAGAAGATGACATACAGGTATATACTATATACAGGAGGAGATGACACAGATATATACTATATACAGGAGGAGATGACATACAGGTATATACTATATATAGAAGACATACAGGTATATACTATATATAGGAGGAGATGACATACAGGTATATACTATATACAGGGGAGATGACACATAGCAGGTATATACTATATACAGGGGAGATGACAAACAGGTATATACTATATACAGGAGATGACATACAGGTGTATACTATTTATAAGGGAGATGACAAACGTATATACTGAGGTGAAAATGAGAGGTGTGAGGTGAAAATGAAAAGGTGTGATTGCAAAATGAGAGGAGTGAGGGAAAATAGTGGAGTGATCGGAAAATGACAGATGTGAGGTCGAAATGACAAGTGTTAGGGGGGAATGAGAGGAGTGAGGGAGAAAATGAGAGGTGTGAGGGATTAAATGAGAGTTGTGAGGGGGAAAATGAAAGATGTGATTGGGAAAATGAGAGGCATGATGGGAAAATAAGAGAAGTGAGGTGCTATAACTAACCACAGATATTTACTATGCCCAGGCAACGCCGGGCTCTTCAGCTAGTAATAAATAATAATGATCTATGCAAAAGTAATAATGATAATATGAATACATAGAAAAGAAAAATAAAGATAAACAAAAAAATAATAAAATAAAAAATCATAATAATAGTAATACTAATATTGTTATAATGTCCAATCAAATGTAGTATCGAATTTCATTCTGTCATGTCCATTATGATGTCCATAGTGAAGTATAGAGATTGGTCACGAAGTATATCAAGATTAATCATTGACTCTCAATTAGTCAAACTGAAATAAATAAAGAAATAAAATAAGAAAATGATAATATAAATCAAAAGAAAAAAGAGAAAGGGGAGGAAAAAGGGAAGTGGGGGGGGGTTGGGAAAGAAGAGGAGGGGAGGAAAGAAAGGGAGGAAGGAAAAAATGGAAGGGAAGCACCCGCTATATGTAACAATATATAACACTAAAAAAACAGGATCGGCACATTACATTTATTTAGGCCAAATACTGCTGATAATAAAAGGATAAAATATATGTGAAGAGATAAAAAATTAATTAAAAGAACCATCTGGATGGTATCTGTGGTCAGAGAAAAGGAGCAAAGCTCATGTTCTCATTAAGGCCGTGGGGATGTAAGGTATTCAAGACCCAAATCCATTTAGCTTCTTTTTGGGAAAGTTTTTTGCTGATATTTCCGCCTCGGATGGATGGAGGAATGATGTCTATTCCTCTTACTTTGAAGCCAGATGAATCACAGTTATGATAAAGTTTAATATGTTTAGGTATGGTCTTTAAGATAGAGATATCATCTTCATTCTGAGCAGCAGTAATGCCATTGACATGCTCTCGTATCCTCACTTTCAACTGGCGTGTGGTTAGTCCTATATACATTTTTGGGCAGGGACATACAGCGTAATAGACTACTGCTTTAGATTCGCAGTTAATAAAATGATTGATAGAATATTCTTTACAATTCGTGGCATTGCTGAATGTGTTGGCTCTTTCCATATTGGGACAGGCCACACAATGACCACAAGGAAAACTGTCTTTCCGTGGTGTTATCCTGTCCATAAAAGTCTGTGGGCGATTCTGATAATGGCTATGTACCAACATATCTCGCATGTTTCTTGAACGACGATAAGTAATACTTGGCTGGTTTGGGAGATACTGGGCCAACGTATAATCAGACAAAAGAATTGGCCAATATTTTTTCAATATCTCATGCATTAAGTTGGACTGTGCATGATAGTTTGTAATAAATCGAACAGTAGTTGATGTTGTTTCTTTTTTAGTAGCATATAATAGGTAATTTCTCATTCCATGTTTGGCTCTATTGCATTCCCGTTTTATGCATCTATGGCTGTAACCACGATTAAGGAATCTCAATTTGAGATCCCTTGCTTGGATTTCAAAGTCAGACTCAGTTGAGCATAAGCGTTTCAAGCGCAAGAACTGACCCACTGGTATCGAACGCTTTAAGGGGGCGGATGAGATGATGACGCATGTAATAATGCGTTAGTTGATGTTGGTTTCCTGTATAGATTGGTTTGTAATGCATTTGAACTGTTGCGTTTAACCATCACATCTAGGAACTCTAACAGTATAGGTGTCATATTTGTAGGTGAGATGAATGTTGAGGTCGTTGTTGTTAAGAAACGTCACAAATTCGTTCAAAGTCTCAGGGGTGCCTTGCCAGATGAAAAAAATATTGTCTATGTACCCATTGCGGTGCCCTGGAGCTGTAGATAGAGGGACCTACCACTCTGTTAGTGGTAAAGTTAGGTCGCTAATTTTTGCGTTTATTTGTGAAAAAATTGGAAATTTTTCCAACTTTTTGCAAATTTCGCAATTTTCAAATTTTGAATTTTTATTCTGTTTAAACCAGAGAGTTATGTGACACAAAATAGTTAATTAATAACATTTCCCACATCTTTACTTTACAGCAGCACAATTTTGGAAAGAACATTTTGTTTTTGCTATGAAGCTATAAGGGTTAAAAGTTGACCAGCGATTTCTCATTTTTACAAAAAATTTACAAAACCTTTTTTTAGGCACCATCTCACATTTGAAGTCAGTTTGAGGGGTCTATATGGCTGAAAATACCCCAAAGTGACACCATTCTAAAAACTGCACCCCTCAAGGTGCTCAAAACCACATTCAAGAAGTTCATTAACCTTTCACAGCAGCAGAAGCAACATGGAAGGAAAAAATGAACATTTAACTTTTTAGTCACAAAAATGATCTTTTAGCAACAATTTGTTACTTTTCTTAAGAGTAAAAGGAGAAAGTGGATGCCAAAAGTTGTCCAATTTGTCCTGAGCACTCTGAAACCCCATATGTGGGGGGAACCACTGTTAGGGCGCCCAACGGGGCTCGGAAGGGAAGGAGCGCCATTTGACCTTTGGAATGGAAAATTAGCTCCAATTGTTAGCAGACACCATGTCGCGTTTGGAGAGGCCTGTGTGCCTAAACATTGCAAACCCCCCACAAGTGACCCCATTTTGGAAACTAGACCTCCCAAGGAACTTATCTAGATGTGTGGTTAGCACTTTGAACCCCCAAGTGCTTCACAGAAGTTTATAATGCAGAGCCGTGAAAATAAAATATATTTTATTTTCCTCAAAAATTATTTTTTGGCCCGCAATTTTTTATTTTCACAAAGTTAACAGGAGAAATTAGACTCCCAACGTTGTTGTCCAGTTTGTCCTGAGTACGCCGGTATCCCATATGTGGGGGTAAACCACTGTTTGTGCACACGTCGGGGCTCGGAAGGGAAGTAGTGACATTTTGAACTGCAGACTTTGATGGAATGGTCTGCGGGCATCACGTTGCATTTGCAGAGCCCCTGATGTGCCTAAACAGTAGAAACCCCCCACAAGAGACCCCATTTTAGAAACTAGACCCCACAAGGATCTTATTTAGATGTGTGGTGACCACTTCTTACCCCCAAGTGCTTCACAGAAGTTTATAACGCAGAGCCGTGAAAATAAAAAATCTTTTTTTTTTTTCAAAAATGATTTTTTTTAGCCTGCAATTTTTTATTTTCACAAAAGTAACAGGAGAAATTGGACCCCAAAAGTTGTTATCCAGTTTGTCTTAAGTATGCTGATACCCCATTTGTGTGGGTAAACCACTGTTTGGGTACACGTCAGGGCTCGGAAGGGAAGTAGTGACGTTTTGGAATGCAGACTTTGATGGAATGGTCTGCGGGCATCATGTTACATTTGGAGAGCCCCTGATGTGCCTAAACAGTGGAAACCCCCCAATTCTAACTCCAACCCTAACCCCAACACAGCCCTAACCCTACCCCTAATCCCAACCCTACCCCTAATCCCAACCCTTATCCTAACCCTAATCCCAACCTTACCCCTAATCCCAACCCTACCCCTAACCCTAATTCCAACCCTACCCCTAATCCTAATCCCAACCCTAATCCTAACCCTAATACAAACCCTAACTATACCCCTAATACCAACCCTAACCCTTATGGGAAAACTGGCGCAGGGGGGTGATCAGCAGGGCAGGGGGGTGATCAGGGTCCCAGGAGGAATATCTGGGTCCCAGGGGGGAGATCAGCGTCGCAGGGGGGAAACAGCGGGGCAGGGGGAGATCAGCGGGGTAGGGGGGAGATCAGCGGGGTAGGGGGGAGATCACCGTTGCAGGGGAGATCACCGTTGCAGGGGGATCAGCGTCACAGGGGGACATCAGCGTCAGGAGGAGATCAGCTTCGCGGGGGGAGATCGGCTCGCGGGGGGAGATCGGCGTCACAGGGGGATCAGCGTTGCATGGGGCGATCAGCGGGGTAGGGGGGAGATCAGCTTCGCAGGGGGGAGATCAGCATCACTGGGGATCAGTGTCGCGGGGAATCAGCGGGGCAGGGGGAGATCAGTGTCGCAGGGGGATCAGCGATGCAGGGGGCGATCAGCGTCACAGGGGGATCAGTGTTGCGGGGAGATCAGCGTCGCAGGGGGGAAATCAGTGTCGCAGGTGGATCAGCGGGGCAGGGGGAGATCAGCATCGCAGGGGGAGATCATCACAGGGGGATCAGCGTTGCATGGGGCGATCAGCGTTGCAGGGGGGTAAGCATCACAGGGGAGATCAGCGTCGCACGGGGGAGATCAGCGTCACAGGGGGGCGATCAGGGGGCAGATCAGCGTCGTGGGGGGTGATTACCGGGGGCAGGAGTGGGCTGTCAGGTGCGGGGGTGGCTGAGGATATGCAGGAGGAGAGGGAGCCAGCAGCAGCAGTGATCAGTCAGGGGTTGATCATCGGCGGTGGGGGGTGAGGAAGCGGAGGTCAGGGGGGAGCAGAGGTGGGGGAGGAAGGAGCAGAGGTCGGGGGAGGGAGCAGAGGTAGGGGGCGTGGAATTTTACGGCAGGGGGAGCAGAGGGGAGTACCTGGGTGTGATGACGGCGATCAAGGTGAATATGTGGCAGGGAGACCAGCAGGCACCTTGCTGTTCAGCTTCCACGGACACCATGAAGCTGGACAGCGAGGCAACCATCCCTTACTCCTCCCCCCCACATCTGAATGGAGAGCTAGTGTCACATGGACGCTAGCTCCAATCAGATCTGGGGGTGGTGACAAAATGGGTCACCAGAGTGATCATTGCGAAGGGGGGGCAAAGCCACCCCCCTGGGCTAAAGTACAAGTCCCCCTGTCCCGGCAGGTTGGGTGAAATTTGAGTTAACCCTTCACCCGATCTGCAGGAACGTGATCATTCTATGACACAGCATATGCGTCATAGGTCAGATTGGCACAGACTTTCATGACGCATACGCTGTGTCACAGGTCGGGAAGGGGTTAAGCAGGCTAGCTCTTCCACCCAGTGTCAGTCGTACACTTGCTGTTGCCTGTGTAAGACTGATCCCTCTGTGCCTGACCCAGCTTGACTTGATTCTCTTCCCGGACTCAGACCCTTTGCTTGTGACCAGACTTCTCTTGTGTCTGCTCCCTGTAAACTGTCTTGTCTTTCTCATTTTCCTGACCTCGGCTCGTGAATTGGATTTCGTCTCTGATGTCCCCTTGTTGTACTGCGCCATTTCTTGGCCCTGACCTCGAATTGTTTCACTTCCCATTACTTAGTCTGTAAGTAGTATATATTTTTACTATCTGTTATTGTGGTCTTTCTCTCCACTTCTGGGACTAATATGACCTATTGTGACTCACGTCACATTCTGGTTCTGACATCTCCATTACCAGCGCAGAATGAATAAGGCGGTATATGGTGACAAAGGCAGACGTCGCAGGAACAGATCCCAAAGCAGATGGGACACACCATTTGCAGAAGCCCTAATATAACAAAATGCCAGAAAATCAGAGCAGTATAAATAAATCCCCATAAAGTGACTCCATTTTGGAAATTATAATCCTCAATTAATTAATCTATATATGAGTAGTGACTATTTTCACTCCACAGGCACTTTAATAAAATTGGCACGCAGTGGATGTTAGAGAGTGAAAATTGCACATTTGACATGTTATCACCCAACACATAGTGCCCAGGAAACCCAGGCACATCGTAAATTAAATGGGTTATTCTCACTATATTAAAGCAAAATTCATGGATACTAAATGTGATTTGGACACACTGCAAGCTCATAAGTGAGAAGGAGATTTGACTCTGGGAGAGCAGATATTGCTGGATTGTTTTATGGAAGCCATGTTCTTCTTCAAGAGCCTTTGAGCCATGAATGATGTGGAAACCTATGTTTTCTATTGACAGGTGATGGACCTGAGTGGGCACTTGTTTTGTGTGAGATGAGTAGAACTTTTTGTTAGTATTTTTATCGCCTACATACATTGTTTGGTTGCTTTTTGTTCCATATTTAGGAGGCAAAATGAACAAACAGTTGAACACCGCACTCTACTGGTTCATACTATGAGGTTTTCTATTCTACTGTGAATTATAATGGTGAATAATCAATGTTTTTACATAACTTGCCATTTTTGCAGACAGTTTAAGTAGAAATGTTGAAAAATATAAAATTCAAGGATATTTTATTAAAAAACAATTATTGGTTTTCTTTGCAGATGACTGTACCAGGAGATCAGATTATATTGAGATCACACAGGATACAATTAAAGTGAATGCCATTACTCCAGATATAACATCATCCATTCACAGCAAAGATCTATCATGTGATCCTTTGAAACATGTCCTGTCTTCTAAATCATTACCGATGACTAAGGAAAATCAAAGTCACAAAATAAGCATTAAAAAGCAAACTGCTCCTGAAGCAAAGAAGCCATTTTCACGTTCAGAATATGGAAATAGTTTTCCCCTCAAAAATTCATTTTTTAAACATCAAAAAATTCACACAGCAGAAAATAGATATTCTTGTTCCGAGTGTGGGAAATGTTTTTACCAGAAATCAGATCTTGTTAGGCATGAGAGAATTCACACAGGGGAGAAGCCATTTTCATGTTCAGAATGTGGGAAATGTTTTCGAGATAAATCAACTCTTTTTACACATCAAATAACTCACACAAGGGAGAAGCCTTTTGTATGTTCAGAATGTGGGAAATGTTTTAACCGTAAAGTAGCTCTTTTTAAGCACCAGAGAGTTCACACAGCGGAGAAGCCTTTTTCATGTTCAGAATGTGGGAAAGGTTTTAACAGGAAAGCACATCTTGATAGCCATCAAAGAACTCACACAGGGGAGAAGCCTTTTTCATGTTCAGAATGTGGAAAATGTTTTTACTGGAAATCGCGTCTTGATATCCACCAGAAAACCCACACAGGGGAGAAGCCTTTTTTCTGTTCACAATGTGGAAAATGTTTTACAGAAAAATCAAAGTTTATCAGACATCAGATAACTCACACAGGGGAGAAGCCTTTTTCATGTTCAGAATGCGGGAAATGTTTTCGAGATAAATCAACTCTTTTTATACATCAAAGAACTCACACAGGGGAAAAGCCTTTTTTATGTTCAGAATGTGGGAAATGTTTTAACCATAAATCAGCTCTTTTTAAGCACCAGAGAGTTCACACAGGGGAGAAGCCTTTTTCATGTTCAGAATGTGGGAAATGTTTTAACAGGAAAGCGCATCTTGATAGCCACCGGAGAATTCACACAGGGGAGAAGCCTTTTTCATGTTCAGAATGTGGAAAATGTTTTGTTGATAAATCAAGTCTTAAAAAACATCAGAGAAGTCACACAGGGGAGAAACCTTTTTCATGTTCAGAATGTGGGAAATGTTTTAACCATAAATCTGCTCTTGATAATCACCAGAGGATTCACACAGGGAGGAAGCCTTTTTCATGTTCAGAATGTGGGAAATGTTTTAACCGGAAAGCGGACCTTGATAGGCACAAGAGAACCCACACAGGGGAGAAACCTTTTTACTGTTCAGAATGTGAGAAATGTTTTGTTAAGAAATCATCTCTTCTTAGTCACCAAAACATTCACACAGAGGAGAAGGCTTTTTCATATTCTTAATGTGGGAGATATTTTACGCGGAAATCAACTCTTAATAAACTTCCAAAAGGTCACACAGGTGAGAAACCTTTTTTATGTTCAAAATGTTAAAAATGTTTTTACTGTAAATTGTATTTTCTTAAAGGGATTATCCACTATTAAGACAATCCTTTGTCATTTCTCATGTTTGGCCTCGTTAAAATAAAAGCACTCATACTCGCCTTCCATGACGGCACTGATACAGCGGTATCTGGACTCACATTCCTTGTCATATACTACTGACCAGGTACAGAGTTTAGAGGATGATGTCATACAAGGTGTCGGCCATCATAATTCTCATAAACAAACAGTGGATCTTCACAGCCAGCAAATAAACAGTCTGTTTAAAATGGTTGATGACCAAGAAAATCACAATAATATCCAGATGAGGGGTATACCTGAAAGCATCAATGCACAAGTGATTATGCCAACACAGCTGACATTATTCAATAATATCCTTGGTGATCCTATTGATAATGAGATCGACAGGGCACACTGTATACTAGGCAATCATGGCCTATGTTGATTTCAATGGAAAACGGATGCAATTGCTCACAGATCTATCCTGAATGACACTTGCTAAAGGAAGGGTGCTGAAACCAGTACTTGAGGCCCACTAGGAAAATGGCCTGATATACTCCTGGAGGTGCCTCTTCCAGCTGCAGGTCCAGAAAAATAGAACATGGTTTACTTTGAAAGATCTAAGCGACATGAGACCATTCTGTGATGCCCTGGATATTCCCAGAATCCATATATCTGATTGGCCACCTGCTCTACCATTGCCACAGAGAGTTCCAACACATTGCAGAAATGTTCAATGAATCAAGAACTTGATGACTGTGCACCTAGACTGGAAAGGAACATGTCAATCATATAAGATCCTGAAATGCATCTAAGCTTCCCTGATGAGAGAGACAGTTTTCAGATGATTACTTATTTATTTAAGCTTAATATTAGTTATAGCTAAAAAGAGTTTTATGTTCCTCTCTCCCACTATAAAGAATGTCTCAGTTCATATCTTAGAGCGACATATAAATTGAGTTCACATTATATTACTGTAATAATTTGCTGTTTTACTTTACTTGCTATATTTTCCATGGTTTACCTTAATAGGATCCCTAGGAATGAAAGTTAGACTTACTCCTGTAAAGACATCCCTCAGTTATGGACTTACATTGGGGTCTGCTTGTTTCCCAGTTTCCTTGTGTTCGATATATCCATAATCTATACCTCTTAGATGCTGAGTGGTAGAAGTTACTATCTAAGATCTGTACTTCCTACTTGCTCATAATCTTTCTATCCTTTTTTCCATATAATATGGCACAACTCAAAACTTTCTCATTGAATGTCAGAGGAATTAATGTTCCAGAGAAAAGAGTTCAAGTGTTTTATCATATGCATAAACAACACGTACATTTTATCTCTCTTCAAGAGACCCACTTTAGAGGTGATCAAACACCTCAGTTAATAACAGATATTATTCATCTTGGAGCCACAGCACAAATGCGGTTACGAAGTCTTAAGGTGCTCAGTATAGACCGACACAAATCACTGCCACATACTATTTTAGAAACGCTGTCTGACATGGAGGGGAGGTATGTGTTCAATACCAAAATTTTGTCTTTGGAAAACTTCTATCTATCAAATTAAGACATGCTCTAAATACTTAAGCTAGTTTAAAATATTTTGCAGAGGGCCTTATGTTTGGAGATGACATTAATTTTGTCTTGGATCCTTCTTTAGATGCGTCCCTGGGACAGAATCACCAATCTAAATCACAATCAAAAGCTTTGCTACACGTGCTCCTGTCTCTCCAACTGGTCGATATATGGAGGATACTACATCCAGACATAAAGGATTCTATGTATTATTCTCCTATACACAATACACAAAGCCATATAGCCCTTTTCTTAATTAGCCATCACTTTCTTACATGGCTCCCTACATCTCAGATAGGACCTGCTATATGTTCAGATCATGCTCCTGTATACTGTAGTCTGACTGTACCGGACTCCAAGGCTTCAGATGTTGGAGCTTAATTGATGATCTGCTGAAAAACTCACTCTGTGTCTCAGACCCTCATGAGACTATAGACTCCTTCAGATATATGAGCATGATGACACTGCCTTACCACTTCATAGGGAAGCACTCAAATGCCTCCTCAGAGGGATACTAATAAAACATGGATTCAGACTAAAAGAGAGAGAACAGCTAAAGTCTCCCATTTGCTTGAGTGGATTGATCTTGACAAGCAACATAAACAATTTGCTTCCCTCTAGGTATATGCAGACCTGCTTAATGCTAGAAAGGAGCTAAGGTAGTTTCATGCATGGGGTACAGGCAAATAGTGTGGAATTTCAGGACACCAACTTATGGAAAGTTTTTCCCCTTCAATCCCAACGTCCCCTGCCCCCACCCAACAAGACAGCTCACCTTGCTTAACAACTCCATCATTAAAACTATAGAGTAACTAATCCCTCAGCCAAGACTGTAAGCCACATGTCACATTGCCATCAATTTGGGACCTTAATTCACTCAATTTCTATAATACCCCTATCCCACGGCAATCCACAGAGACCATAATTTATTGAACATTTCAATTTTCTCTCTTTTCTTATAAAACCCCTTTTCCAGTGCCAGGCCTTGCTTCACATACTGAAGGAATTCTCTTCTTGAAGGCGGTTCTTCCCTGATCCAATTTCGCGCTATTACCTTCCTAGCCATGTACAGCAACCTAGCAATAGCTATCTTCAGGTTGTTATCCACTCCAATCTCATCCACGCACCCCAACAGGCACACCACTTGGCACCGTGCATCTATACGCAACTTCCACACGACTCAAAATTACCAACCAAAAGGCAGCCAGTCTCGGACACGTCCACATCATATGAAATATATCAGCATCTGTAGATTTACACCTCGGGCACTCAGAATCATCACGCAAACCTGCCTTGTATAACACTTTCGGAGACCTATAAACCCTGTGTATTATGTAAAGCTGTGACAGCCTATTCGGTTCGCTTAGTGACAGTCGTGGGACCCATTCTAGCACCGACTCCCAAGTCTCATTCTCCATTGGACCCAGATCCCTCTCCCACTTAGCTCTTGCCATTATTGGAAACCCCAATAGGAAAGTATATAACAAGTCTTTATACAGAGTAGAAATAACCCCCCCAGTAGTCCCTTCATTACACACATACTCTAGCACTATATCTCTTTGAATTCTAATACCTCCGTCCCTATTCTGAGCCCCAAAAGCATGTCTCATCTGCAAATGCTGGTATTCCCCCGCAGGCCCGAGTCCAAATTCCGCCTGCAATTGGGAAAAGGATTTCAACTCATCTCGCTCAATTATCTGATACACGTACTGAATCCCTTTCACCTGCCATTCTGTTAATACCCCCAATGCCTCAAACTCCTGTAAATTATTGTTATGCCATAGCTGTGAGAATCTAGACAAGTCCGTAATCCCACGTATATATCTCAGCCTACCCCACAGCTTACATATCAACAACGCAGTCGGGTATAATTTCCCCAGAGCCCCCAGGGATCCATCCTCCAGGCATTGTACTACTGGCCTTCTTTTTGTCACCGCTTCCATCAATGCCGTACCGCTCCAGGTGACCCTTCATGCGCCCAGCCCTATAGATGCTGACTTTGGGCTGCAAGAAAATATATTTCAGGGTTAGGCAGTGCCAGGCCCCCATCTTCCTTGGGTCGCTGAATTGTCTCCAGTTTGATACGCGGATGTTGTCTCCCCCATATCAAATTCCTAAACAGAGAGTTAATCTGCCTAAATTTCCCGCGCGGTATCCAAACTGGCGCATTATGAAGAATATATAGTATTTTCGGCATCAGAATCATTTTGATAAGATTCACCCTACCTACCACCGATAAATGCAGCTTAAGCCAAGCATCCACTTTTGCCTTAAGAACGTCTAAGATCGGAGTCAGATTCCTATGTATGTAATCGGTGACAGGCATAGATACCCATATCCCAAGATACTTAAATTGGCTCACCACCTTCAGTCGCCCATCCTCCAGTAGCTCCCCCCAGCGTCATCTACCTTAAACAAGATAGACTTACTCCAATTTATCTTTAGTCCCGACACCGAGCCGAATCGTTCAATAATCCCAATGACTCCCTCCAAGGAAGTAACCGGGTCAGCCAGAAATAGCAGAATGTCATCTGCATACAACGCCACCCTTTCTTCAGTCATCCCATACTTGAACCCAGACACCTCATCAGACAGTCGAAGCTTAGCAGCCAGTGGTTCCACAGCCAGAGCAAATAAAAGAGGAGAGAGTGGACATCCCTGCCTCGTCCCTCTAGCTAATTGTATGGTCTGTGATAATTCCCCGTTCACCCTGGCCATCGGCATCGAGTACATCAGCCAAATCCAAGATACGAACTGCGGGCCAAACCCCATACTCCGCAACACCTGCCAGAGATACCCCCACTCCACACTATCGAACACCTGTGGGCGTCTAAAGATGCAATAACTCTGGCCACAGTTATCAGATCTGAGTTGCAGATTCATAAATAGCCTCTGTAAGTTGATCACAGTGGACATATCAGGCATAAAGCCAGTCTGGTCTGAGTGCACCAGGCCGGAAATGACACTCGTCAACTTCATCGCCAACACCTTAGCCAGGAGTTTGATATCTATAGTGAGCAAGGAGATTGGCCGGTATGAATCTGGCTATTTCAAGTCCTTCCTCTCCTTAGGAATCACCACTATTATGGCCTCTCGCATGGATGCCGGCAGATTTCCTCTACTCCTAGCCTCCTCCAGGACCGCCTTTAATCTAGGGATCAGTGTTCCCCCCATATTTTTATAAATTTCGGCAGGAAATCCATCCACACCAGGCGCCTTTCCATTAGCCATAGATTGCAATGCCCGACCCAGCTCCTCCTCCGTGATGGGAGCCTCCAAGTCTTCTCTATCTGTGTCACTCAATCTTGGGAGCTCCAATCCCTCAAGAAACGCCACCGTGTTTCCCACCGATCCATCCACCCGAGAGGAATATAGGTCTGCGTAAAAATCCGCAAACACCTCTAAAATCTCTGGAGTCTCAGAGACAGTCACACCACTCCCCGACACCAGAGAATGGACAAAATAAGTATTTCTCTGGGCAGAAGCCACCAGCGACAGCATATGACCCACAGATTCACCCTCCTGATAATAAGCCAGGTTCATGAATTCCCTCTTCCTTTCAGCCTCACCCAACAAAACTTCTTCCAACTGACTTTGAGCTGCTTTTAACTTCCTCCCGGCCTCCGGAGTACCCAGTATTACCATCTCATCCTCAGCTATCCTCAACCCATCAATCGCTAACCTCTCTGCCTCTCTCGATTTCCGCTTACACCTGCTAATATCCCTAAACAGCAACACTCTTAAGTACGCCTTCATGGCTTCCCACACAGTAAAAGCATCTACACTTCCCTCATTTATCTAAAAAAATTCCGCCAACTCCTGTTTTATCTTTTCCAAATCTATACTGTGCAGCCAATTAGGGTGAATTTTCCACTCTCTCCTGCTCCCGGTCGTGTCCCCACCGGTCGAAACTCCACTCCAACTGGACTATGGTCTGAGAGAGCCCTAGGCAAATATCTCACATCCCATACCATCGTATCCAGCAAACAGTTACCCAGGGCCAAATCGATCCTGGACAAAGTACCATGAGCTGGTGAATAACATGAATACCCCCTTTCCCAAATATGTCTAACTCTCCATAGATCAATCATACCTACTTCTTGAACATAGGTCCCAAACGTAGTAACGTGTCCCACTGTCCTATTCTGAGAGTTTTTATTTTTATCCCAAAAGTCATCACATATATTATTAAGATCACCAATTAGAAGCGGTAACGGACCCCAACGCTCCACCCTCTCCAGCACCTCTCTTATTTTCTTGCTTGAGTATGGGGGCGGAATATACATTGCCGCTATACACATCAACACTCCATTAATTTTACATTTCACCTCCACATACTGACCATCCACATCCTCCTGTACCATTACCTCTTCATACTGCACTACCACAGGTATTAACACAGACACACCCCTAGAGTACGTAGAGAAAGTAGAATGATACGCCCTCAGTATCCAGCACCTATTCAATACATTCACCCTCTCCTGCACTAAATGTGTCTCCAGCAGGCATATCATTGAGACCCTCTGTTCTCGAACATACTGCAGACTTGCCGCCCGCCGGGTTTTATCCACCAGACCTCTCACATTCCAACTCAATATTTTAATGTGATCCCCCATCATGTGGCTCATCATCCCTCATAGTATCCAGTTTCCCAAGTATGAGCTGTCCAATCCCTCCCACCCCCAACTTACCCCCTAACCCCCCCAATATAACGCATTCTTCCTCTCATCAAGAGTGGGGCTCCACTGCCCACTGCGAACACTCTCCCTTACTTAGCCCTCTCCGTTCACGTCCCGCTGCCATAACAATCAGAATTTCCCCCAACTTTTCATTTTATTTTATCCTAACATTCCAACTTATATGAACATGTAAAAAAACGTACCAAACCAATTTACAGTACCCGGCATAGCCCTCCTCCCCCATACTTAGTAGACGGTACTGTCCCCTCCGGCCAGTCCCTCAATATGGCCCAGCAAAACCCCGAGCAGCTGCTCAACTCTTTAACCAATGCTAACAAGCACAAATCCCTCTGCCAGCGACAGAGAAAACGATTCCCAACCGGATCTCGCCGAAATGTCAGTCTCCCATTCCCTTAAGCTCTTTCTCATTAGTATCAATCCACTGGGTAGCGTCCTCTGGTGTCAGAAAAAAGTGGGTCTTATTAAAAACCACCAGTCTCAACTTTGCGGGAAACATCACTGAATACTGCACTCCCAGCTCCCTCAGTCGTCGCTTGACCCCAGTAAACTTCATCCGCTGCTTCTGAACCGCAGCGGAGTAATCCGGGTAAATGGCGATTTTTTTTACCTCCAGCTGTCAGATCCTCCATCTCTCTAGCCTTTCTGAGGATAATGTCTCTGTCCCTGTAGTTCAGTATTTTGGCAAGCATGGTACGGGGATTCGCTCCTGGGGCAGGGGGCTGCGGCGGGATCCTATGAGCCCTTTCAACAGCAAAAACTTTAGTCAACACTGCTCCCAATTTTCTCCAGCAGCCAGTTTTCAACAAACTCTGCGGGGTTTCTCTTTTCAGGCAGCCCCACTATACATATATTATTCCTTCTGGATCTATTTTCCCGATCCTCATTTTTGGCAGCGAGCTCGGCTATTGCTTGGGCGAACTTCTCAGCTTTTTGTAATTTAACTATGTGATCTTCAGCTGTGCTCACCCTCTCCTCCACCGCTCCCATACGTTTGTCCATCTTTTGCAGGGCTGCATTAAACTGTGCCGTGTCCCCTTTAACATCCTGCATCTGTTGGGCTAGGGAATTCAGGGATTGCTGGCACGAAGAGATCAGTGTAATAACATCTCTGAGGGTCGGCTCCTCTTCCTGGGATATGCCTTCAGATCCCCCACTAGCCCCCGCCATGCTGCCTCTCTCCTTCCTCCTCTGTACCTCATGCTTTTCAGCCATGCCTGCATCCTCCTCCTTGTCAGCTCCAGATCCTTGTTCTGCCTCGTCCGCAGCCTCCACCCTGGCATACTGCTGCAGCTTTGCCGCTACCTCCATGCGCCGCTGACATGCAGCATTCTCCCTGTCAGCGTCTTCTCTAACCTCGGCGCCATCTTGGCCGGCTCCTGCATCGCCGGCTCTCGCATCTTTCTGCCGCCTCTTGGTCATTATCGCCGATGCCGGTACCGCCGCTCAGCACCGTTGTGCCCTCCGGACCTTCAGCCAGCCGGTATACGGTAAATACTGCTGAAAATCGGGGTTAAAGCAGGATATTTATCCTTCTGGCAGCGGGAGCGCTCTTCCCTGCATCCGCTCACATGGCCAGCTAAGACACGCCCCCCCCGGAACAACTATAACTTACCAGAGCTACATAACTAAAAAAATATTAGTGAGTGGGAGGATAGGGGTATATGTTTGGTATCACAACTCTTGAAAGCTGGATAATTCAAGAGCTTGTGATAGAAATATTTATATCATGTAGATCTCACTTGCATGTATACTCTAATCATATATACTCATATAAATGCAAATATATCTATATACACTATAATCAATTGCTTAAAATGGCTGACATAAACTGATATAAGCCAGACAGACTGTTCGGTGATTTCCACCCAAAAAAGCGGAAGAACTCCAGATGTCTTAAGTGCTGATCAGATGTCTCAACTTTGTCCTAATTGCCGAGAGCTACATTTTAGTTGCTTAATAAGCAATCATATGTGCATTAATCACAATATTCCATATATATTCAGATAACCAATAACAGAGGAGCTAGACAATATGGTAATTAAAGTGAGCAGGTATAAGAAAGAAATGCGGCACTCACCATCTGTCTTCAGCTAAAAATGTCCTTTATGTACTTATATATTCACAAACATGCTGCGGCGAGGGAGCGGGGGAGTGACAAGAGAGGACGACGGCCATTTCGTGCACAGGCGCTTCGACGGGTCCCGCCGATGCCGCAGCATGTTTGTGAAGATATAAGTGCTAAATAAAGGACATTTTTAGCTGAAGACAGATGGTGAGTGCCGCATTTCTTTCTTATACCTGCTCACTTTGATTCCTGGATTCTGTATGCAGAGCACCATCTGGTTCTCATCAGAGGCCAATAGCGTCCACTCCATGCAAGATCACACGTAAAATTGCTTTGATACACAGCTTTTCAGTGCCGGTTACATTCTCTCTATCGATTGTGGAATATGGTAATTAACTAACCACCCCTAACCACTCCTTTCTATATGCAATTATAAAACTATGTATGTACAATAAAGAGTCAGTGTTGATGCAATGCTTTTCTGTCACAATGGTGTACAGTCCATTCTTGATGAGCGCTCAAAATACTCAGTCTTATTGGGAACGGCCGCAGCACACACAGGGTACCAATTTATCCAAACCAAATTTCCATATCAAATGGCGCCCAACGTGGGGCGTGGATGAAACACACGGCGACCCCGCTGACTGGAGAGACGGAGGTGTTGGCCACGGCCTTGGTTCACGGGACGGAGACTGCGCAGCTCCATAGGTAAGGTAAGAAAATTTTATCATCTTACCTGAAAGTCCCCTGTGCCCAGTCTGGGTCTATACCTCTTGCCGGTCAGGTGTGGTCACCACTGCATTCCCAGGTAGTGTAAAAAGTCCAAAGCCAGTATCCAAAACCCTGGGATCAAGGTGTCTACTGTGTATCGTGTATGTGTTACATGTTTGTGTAAGATCCGGGAGACAGTTGGATGGAACGGTGACTGTTTTGCTTGTGGTTGCTGGGTAACAGACCGCAGGAGGTCAAATCGCTCGATAAGTTATTGCAGGATTCCCGTGCATAGGAGGAACAGGTAGTTCCGTGGGCAGGTGGCTCCAGGCACGGGTACTGATAACTTAGAGGGCTACTGCAGATTCCCATAGTGCCGGCAAGCCAGTCAGGATGACCGGACCGGGGTGGTAGATTTCCCGCTTGTTGTGTTTCTCACTCAGGTGTGCCCAGTGTGATTGGCAGTAGTCTGTTCCCAGCGCAACCTGCACGTGTCACAGAATAATTAAAAGGGCATATCGAGTCTCCTGGATGTCTGTATCTGTTTTTTGTCCTTGTCGTGTATTGCTGCTTTAAATGATAACAGTGCATACAATTGAAAAGGAAAGGTTTTTTTTCTTTTCTCTTCCTCGAACTTCCTCTTTTCTGCTGCTAAAAGATCTATCTTTTTTAATGTGACATACTTGTTTTTTCAGATATGTGATTTTAGTAACATTGGATACAGCAGCATATGAAAAGGGGAAGTGCGTCTCTGACTGCATTTGAGCGCAGACAGTTTAGGAAAAAAAAGAGAGAGAAGCTGTTTTAACTCTTTATTCTTTTGAATGTTTTTTTTCCTCTTTCCTTCTCTTTTTTTACATTTTAAAGTTTTTTAAGTTTTGTTTAAAAAAGTTTGTTTTTCATGTTTATTTTTGCAATGGGGAATAAGGTGGCCAAGCAACAGAAGGGTCTTTTACTTCCTGATCAGAAAACAGCCCCCCAGAGAGTGTCAGAACACGCAGGTGTTAAGTATGTGAATAATTTTAGAAGGTATAGAGTATGTGAAATCCATAAGAATGGCAGACTTTAAGCTGCGGAATGGCATGACATAGAAAGGAAAATAAGGGAAGTTAGCTGATGTTACATTGCTGAATGCTGATACATGGTATACAGTAGCAGCAGAGCTTACATCGTTTAGGTGGTACAGATATGTGAGCAAACCAGGAAGTGATTTTTGTATGTATAAGACGGGAGATATTGGATCTGCGCAGTCTGCTTTCAGCAGAATCCATGGTATAGGTAGTTTTTGCACAGTATGTGGCCTGCCCCGTCCCTCCCTACAGGGAGAAGGCATCATTGCTCCTCTCTATTGTTCTTGTTGTTTTTCTCTATTCTCCTTTTTCTCTGTCACTCTTTCCTCCTTCTCTCTCACTCTCCTTTCCTCTCCTCTTTCTCCACACTTTTCTCTTTCTCTCCCCCTCTCTCTATCTCCCCTCCTTCACCACTCCCCCACCACACCTATCTCCTCCTGCTCCTCCTTCTCCACACCCATCTCCACTCCTCTCTTCTCCTCATCTCCTCCACACCTCCCATCTTCTCCCTCTGTTCCTCACTCCTCACCTCCTCCTCCTATACTCTTTCATCAACCCCTCCTCCTTCTTCCTCTTCTGTGTTGCGAGCTGGGCCAACACCCAATCCAAACAATGTGGTGCTTACAGCACAAGGCATCCCTTCTATGTTCCCAATACAGCCCAGTCTCTGACAGTCAGGGTATCGGGGGGAGGGGGGAAGGTGGAGATCCCCCAGTAGAAGGCACCCCCCAAGCTGCAGTAGGCAGCAGACAGCTCAGCCCTGGGTGCAGAGGGGGGAGGACTGACATCATCTGCTGATAATGTACAACTTCAGCACCGGTCAGAGCTGCTTATGCTTCAGCAAGGGGGGAGACATCCTCACATAAAAAGGCAACTTCTAAGTCCAAAATCAGCCAGTGTATGACCCCAGCACACGCTATCACAACTATTCCTCTGATGAAGATGAGGAGGGAACATCATACATGCTGTCCAGTACTAGGAAAAGAAACCCACAGGCACCAAGAATGCAGGGGCAGATAGAGGCACCACCATTACACTATGTGCACTTCAAGTCAGGTGACAATCTTCCAGACCCAGGGATGCATCCCATGCCATTTTACTAAAGAATGTAGCAGAACCAGCGAACATATATAGCCACCTGGAATGATCTCTGGGCCATAAATGGAACTGAAAAACAGGTGATGCACTCTGGCCAATCATGAAGGAACAATTCAAACTTCCAGCAGAATTAGATGTACTCGCTTGGGAGTCAGGGCCACAGCTAATTGAACAGCTCAGAGCGTGACAGGCCATCAGCTTACATGACCTGAACCAGGACAAGACAGAGTCTGTAAAGAAGTTTCATGGCAGAGTAATGCAAGTATTCCAAGACTTGGGCTTCACCATTCATGACCAGATATACAGGCAAATGTTGGCACAGGCCTTTGTGCATGGACTGAGAGCCAATCAGGAAACCACTGATAGTGGCTAGGCCCGAGAACAGGTCAATAGCAGTGAACTGACCCAGCAAAACGGGTTATGTGCGCCTGGGAGACTGTTTATTGCCAATTGTCACCAAAACTGCCGCCATCATAGCGTCACAAAGAGCGCAAAAAGGGAAACGGGTGCCGTGCTGCTGAGAACGCCGGAAGGGGAGCCAAAGGTGAAGACGCTGCAAAGTGTCGAGCGACACGCCGGGAGAACCGCTGCAGACTCCGGAGAGGAGACACCGACCTCAATAAGGTTAGCAAAGTGGAGAAGCTATGTTAAAGGGGGAAGAAGTGATGGCAGCCGCAGCCCCTATAATGCCTCAAGACCTCGGGTTGGATGCAGCCACCTGTCTCATGGCACCCCCGGGCCTCGCCATGGACATACCTGCAGGCCCCATCTTACCACCGCAGCTTCAATCAGCAGGCCGGACCCCGCTGCCGCTACGGTGTCCATCATGCCGTTGTCCACAGTAGCCAAAGGGATTGAGTCCCAACCAGGAGTGCAGAAGACAGCCCCTCTCATGGTGACCACTGACCTGGAAGCGCAACCACCCTACAAAAACAGAAGAAGTGTCAAGTGTTACATCTATGGCAAGTTTGGCCATTTCTGGAACCAGTGCAGAGCACCCATGCAACCCAAGAGTTGGTCCAGAGAAACAGGTCAAGGAAGAAGTACAGAAGGCAGGGAAGTACCCCGTCCATGGGACAGGGGTAAGCAAGCCAGGTCTGCAAGACACTACGCTCCTGACAAAACCCCATCTACAGGACCAATACCTCAAATTACTCTGAAAGTGGATGGCGTTGTCAGATCTTTTCTTCTGCACACCGGTGCAGCCAGAAGTGTGATGAGACCTGTGGAACTCGCTGATCCCACCTGCCTATCAGAATCCTCTGTGTCTCGCATTGGCATTGATGTTCAAGTCAGACATTCTCAGCTTACAAAGCCTCTGAGCGTGTGCATTCAGCCAGGACACTATCCTGTCCCAGTTTGTGGTGTCAAGAACCTGCCACTCAACCTGCTGGGAGCGGACCTACTGCAGAAGCTGAAGGCAACCACAGTGTTCCAGGAAGATGGGACCGTGACACTTTCTTCATCCCTGACCCAAGAAGAATCATGCTGGCGGCCCTACAAGAACCTCAAACAACCGATGAGGCCTACCCTAGGAGGTACTGGACGTAGTACCAGAGAGTCTATGGTCTAAGGGACCCCAGGACGTGGGAAAACCTCAAGTTGCCCCAGTACAGGTGTCACTCAAGCCAGGTACCCCGTACCCTCGTAAGGCCCAGGCCAGGCCTAGATTCAAGCTGCCTCTGACCAACTGAAGGTCTACCTGGAAATAGGAATCATTGTTCCTTGCACATCGCCTTGCAATACCCCGCTTTTCCCGGTCAAGAAAAAGACTGTAAAATGAGAGCCAGCCAAGTTCAAAATGGATATGACCTGAGAGATGTGAATAATGCCACGGTGGTTGAAACTCCAATTGTTTCCCGAATCCACACACTTTGCTCTCAAATGTGCCTTCCACAGCAAAAGTGTTCACAGTGACCGACCTGGCTAATGCTTTCTGCAGTGTTCACTTCATCCAGAAGACCAGTACCTGTTTGCCTTAACGCACCAGGGGGGACAGCACACATAGAAAAGTGATGCCACAGCGGTCCCAGAACAGCCCTTCACAGCTCAGCAAAGCAATGTCCACAGTTGTCACCAACTGGGTCACAGAACATGCAGAAGTAACCCTGCTACAATACATGGACGATCTGCTCCTTTGTGCAGTTGACATTAACGTGTAAAGCCCGTTCCTTGTCTCTCCTACTCTACCTAGCGGAGCAGCACTGCAAGGTCTCAAAGAACAGAGTCCAGTGGTGTCTGAAACGAGTTACGTTCCAGAGACACTGTATTGCTCACCAGACAAAACATCTGACGGATGACCGGAAGACCACAGTGGAGAAGACGGTTCCTCTAACAACTCCAAGGGCGCTACATGCCTTCCTTGGTCTAGTTTTGTATTGCAGAGCCTGGATCCCTGATGCCTCGGTCCTAATGCAGCCTCTGTGTAATTACGTCAGTGTAACCCCATTCCTCCTGACAGATGCAGCCTTCAGCTCGTTCAAGAAGTTAAAAGGCTCTGTAGTCTCAGGTCTCAGCGCCAGCACTAGGCCTACCTGACTACAAGAAGCCATTCCATCTCTGCCTGATGGAAAAAGAAGGCCTTGCTACTGGAGTCCTGACGCAGCTTCAGGGGGGAAAGCAGAGACCTTTAGGCCACTTTTCAGCTCGCCTGGATCCAGTTGCAAGGGACGCCCCCTCCTGCATGAGAGCAGCATTTGCAGCACCGGCTCTCCTGGACAAGACTGCTGTCATCATTCTTGGGTATCCATTGGAAATCCTGGCTCCGCATGAAATCTCAGCAATCCTCAACCGAACCCAGCCAAAACATCTCTCCACCGCCAGGCATCTTCGCCTCCAGTGTTCTCTACTCCTGCCCGACAATGTCACCATCTCCAGATGCACAGTCCTTAACCCGTCGACTCTACTCCCACTCCCAAGGGGGGATACAGATATGGACCCTCAGTTCAAAAGTCTGATCAAAATCTGCATGGTACCTTCCGCAGGGATCTGGATTTGCTCCGGACGCATGACCATGATTGCTTCAGCATCATGCAACAGGAAACAGCAGGACTACCTAAGGTGGCAGAAGAGCCACTGACCAAACCAGAGTTGATCCTCTACATGGATGGCTCCAGATTTGCAGATGATGAAGGAAGATTCCACACGGGATGTGCAGTGACCAGCAATCAAGAGATCCTGTGGTCCAGAAGTCTGCTGCCTAGTCTGTCAGCTCAGGAAGCAGAACTGATAGCGCTGACGAAGGCCTGCCAGATTGCAGAAGGCAAAACTACGAACATATACACCGATTCAAGGTACTCACATGGCATAGCACACGACTCTGAACCCATCTGGACTGCAAGAGACTTCATCACAGCAAGCGGAACAACCGTGAAGCATCATGGAGCCATCAAGGACCTGCTGAATGCACTCCAACTTCCAAAAAATGGTGGCAGTACTAAAAGTCAAAGCATATGGAAAATTGAACACAGTAGAGGCATGGGGCAACAACATGGCGGATATAGCGGCCAAAGAAGCAGCCAAAGGAAGGTAATATGGAGAAGTGGGAGAGGTCATAGTAACATAGTTAGTAAGGCCAAAAAAAGACATTTGTCCATCCAGTTCAGCCTATATTCCATCATAATAAATCCCCAGATCTACGTCCTTCTACAGAACCTAATAATTGTATGATACAATATTGTTCTGCTCCAGGAAGACATCCAGGCCTCTCTTGAACCCCTTGACTGAGTTCGCCATCACCACCTCCTCAGGCAAGCAATTCCAGATTCTCACTGCCCTAACAGTAAAGAATCCTCTTCTATGTTGGTGGAAAAACATTCTCTCCTCCAGACGCAAAGAATGCCCCCTTGTGCCCGTCACCTTCCTTGGTATAAACAGATCCTCAGCGAGATATTTGTATTGTCCCCTTTTATACTTATACATGGTTATTAGATCCCCCCTCAGTCGTCTTTTTTCTAGACTAAATAATCCTAATTTCGCTAATCTATCTGGGTATTATAGTTCTCTCATCCCCTTTATTAATTTTGTTGCTCTCCTTTGTACTCTCTCTAGTTCCATTATATCCTTCCTGAGCACCGGTGCCCAAAACTGGACACAGTACTCCATATGCGGTCTAACTAGGGATTCGTACAGAGGCAGTATAATGCTCTCATCATGTGTATCCAGACCTCTTTTAATGCACCCCATGATCCTGTTTGCCTTGGCAGCTGCTGCCTGGCACTGGCTGCTCCAAGTAAGTTTATCATTAACTAGGATCCCCAAGTCCTTCTCCCTGTCAGATTTACCCAGTGGTTTCCCGTTCAGTGTGTAATGGTGATATTGATTCCTTCTTCCCATGTGTATAACCTTACATTTATCATTGTTAAACCTCATCTTCCACCTTTCAGCCCACGTTTCCAACTTATCCAGATCCATCTGTAGCCGAATACTATCTTCTCTTGTATTAACTGCTTTACATAGTTTTGTATCATCTGCAAATATCGATATTTTACTGTGTAAACCTTCTACCAGATCATTAATGAATATGTTGAAGAGAACAGGTCCCAATACCGACCCCTGCGGTACCCCACTGGCCACAGCGACCCAGTTAGAGACTATACCATTTATAACCACCCTCTGCTTTCTATCACTAAGCCAGTTACTAACCCATTTACACACATTTTCCCCCAGACCAAGCATTCTCATTTTGTGTACCAACCTCTTGTGTGGCACGGTATGAAACGCTTTGGAAAAATCGAGATATACCACGTCCAATGACTCACCGTGGTCCAGCCTATAGCTTACCTCTTCATAAAAACTGATTAGATTGGTTTGACAGGAGCGATTTCTCATAAACCCATGCTGATATGGAGTTAAACAGTTATTCTCATTGAGATAATCCAGAATAACATCCCTCAGAAACCCTTCAAATATTTTACCAACAATAGAGGTTAGACTTACTGGCCAATAATTTCCAGGTTCCCTTTTAGAGCCCTTTTTGAATATTGGCACCACATTTGCTATGCGCCAGTCCTGCGGAACAGACCCTGTCGCTATAGAGTCCCTAAAAATAAGAAATAATGGTTTATTATTATTATTATACATTTTTATAGCGCCATTTATTCCATGGTGCTTTACATGTGAATACGAGGCAAATATAGACAAATACATTAAACATGAGCAGATAACAGGCACACGGGCACATAAGGAGGGAGGACCCTGCCCGCGAGGGCTCACAGTCTGCAGGGGATGGGTGATGAAACACTAGGAGAGGGTAGGGCAGGTTGCGCGGCGGTTCAGTAACTTCAGGATCACTGCAGGCTGTAGGCTTGTCGGAAGAGGTGGGTCTTCAGGTTCTTTTTGAAGGTTTCTATGGTAGGCGAGAGTCTGATGTGTTGGGGTAGAGAGTTCCAGAGTATGGGGCAAGCACGGGAGAAGTCTTGGATGCGGTTGTGGGAAGAAGAGATGAGAGGGGAGTAGAGAAGGAGGTCTTGAGAGGATCGGAGGTTGCGTGTAGGTAGGTACCGGGAGACCATGTCACAGATGTATGGAGGAGAAAGGTTGTGGATGGCTTTGTATGTCATTGTGAGGGTTTTGAACTGGAGTCTCTGGGCGATAGGAAGCCAGTGAAGGGCTTGACATAGGGGAGAGGCTGGGGAATAGCGGGGAGACAGGTAGATTAGTCGGGCAGCAGAGTGTAGGATGGATTGGAGCGGTGCCAGAGTGCTAGAGGGGACTCCAGAGAGTAGGAGGTTGCAGTAGTCGAGGCGGGAGATGATAAGAGCATGCACTAGCGTTTTTGCAGTGTCGCGGTCAAGGAAAGCACGGATCCGGGAAATATTTTTGAGTTTGAGATGGCAGAAGGAGGCAAGGACTTGGATATGTGGCTTGAAAGAGAGGGCAGAGTCGAGGATCACCCCGAGGCACCGGGCGTGTGGGACTGGGGAAAGTGAGCAGCCATTGACATTGATGGATAGGTCTGGTGGAAGGGTAGAGTGAGATGGGGGAAAGATGATGAATTCTGTTTTGTCCATGTTCAGTTGTAGAAAGCGAGCAGAAAAGAAGGCTGAAATAGCAGACAGACAGTGCGGGATTTTGGTAAGTAAGGAGGTGAGGTCAGGTCCGGATAGGTAGATCTGCGTGTCATCAGCGTAGAGATGGTACTGCATACCGTGGGATTCTATGAGCTGTCCCAAGCCGAAAGTGTAGATGGAGAAGAGTAGGGGTCCTAGAACAGAGCCTTGAGGAACACCGACTGACAAGGGGCGAAGTGAGGAGGTGGTGTGGGGGAGGGAGACACTGAATGTTCGGTCTGTCAGATATGACGAGATCCAGAAAAGGGCCAAGTCTGTGATGCCAAGAGATGAGAGAATTTGTAGCAAAAGGGAGTGGTCCACAGTGTCAAAGGCGGAAGACAGGTCCAGGAGAAGGAGGACAGAGTAGTGTCGCTTGCTCCTGGCAGTTAGTAGGTCATTGGTGACTTTAGTTAGGGCAGTTTCAGTTGAGTGATGGGGACGGAAGCCTGATTGTAACCGATCAAAGAGGGAGCAGGAGGAGAGGTGGGAGGACAGTTCAAGATGGACGTGTTGCTCCAGCAATTTGGAGGCATAAGGGAGAAGAGATATCGGGCGATAGCTAAACACAGAGGATGGGTCGAGGGAGGGCTTTTTGAGGATGGGTGTGATCTTGGCATGCTTGAAGGATGAGGGGAAGACACCTGTTGTGAGTGAGAGGTTGAAGAGGTGCGTTAGGGTTGGGATGAAGACCATGGAAAGGTTAGGGATGAGGTGGGATGGGAGCGGGTCAAGCGTGCAGGTGGTGAGGTGTGATCTTGACAAGAGGGTGGAGAGCTGATCTTCTGTCATGGTGGAGAAGCTGGTTTTGGAGGAGCAGGGTTGAGCAGCTAAGAGGGGCAGTGGGCGCTGTGAGCCAAAGCTTTCTCTGATCATATCGATCTTCTGTTTAAAGAAAGAGGCGAAGTCTTCAGCAGAAATGAGGGGGGAGGGAGGAGGTGCTGGGGGACGGAGTAGAGAATTGAAAGTGTTGAAAAGCTGATTAGGGTTGTGAGACAGGGAGGATATGAGAGATGAGAAGTAAGTTTGTTTTGCGGCAGTGAGTGCAGACTTGAAGCTGGCGAGGGACTGCTTGTATGTAGTGAAGTGGTCGGCAGAGCGGGATTGCTTCCATCTCCGCTCAGCAATCCTGGAAGCCCGTCTTAATTCTTTGGTCAGGCTGGTCAGCCAGGGCTGCCTGTTAATTGTACGAGTTTTACTATGCATGAGCGGGGCGGCCGAATCGAGTGTTGCTGTTATTGTGGTGTTATAAAAAGTGGCAGCAGCATCTGTGTCATGAAGGGAGGCTATGTCTGTGAGAGGGAGAAGGGACCCCGAGAGTGATTGTAAGTTGAGATGTTTGAGATTTCTGCGAGGGAGTTTGTGGAGTGGGGGTTGCACATTAGGAGAGGAGAGGGAAGAGAATGTCAGTAGGTTGTGGTCAGACAGGGGGAGGGGTGTGTTAATGAGATTAGTAAGGGAGCAGAGGCGGGTGAAAATGAAGTCCAGCGTGTGGCCATCTTTGTGAGTGGCCTCAGAGGACCATTGAGTGAGGCCAAAGGAGGCAGTCAGTGATAGAAGTTTAGAGGCAGCTGAGGTGGAAGTGTCAATGGGGATATTGAAATCACCCATGATGATAGTGGGGATGTCGACAGAGCGGAAATGAAGTAGCCAGGTGGTGAAGTGGTCGAGAAAGGTGGAGATGGCTAGTTCTGGGGGGCGGTAGATGACAGCCAGCTGGAGGTTGGAGGGGGAGTAGATGCGGACAGAGTGCACCTCAAACGAGGGAAGATTAGCGGAGGGTGGTAGCGGGATTGGAGTAAAGGAGCAGGTGTCGGACAGGAGCAATCCAACTCCTCCACCACGTTTGTTGCTGGGGCGAGGGGTGTGAGAGAGGTGGAATCCGCCATAGGAGAGCGCAGCTGGAGAGGCAGAGTCAGAAGGGGTGAGCCAGGTTTCAGTGAGGCCGAGGAAGGAGAGTTTGTTGGTGATGAAGAGGTCGTGGATAAATGTCAGTTTGTTGCAGATGGAGCGTGCATTCCATAGTGCTCCAAGTAGAGGGAGCGGGGGAGTGGGGGCTGGATGAATGGGTATGAGGTTGTCGTGGTTGGGAAAATGTGGGGAGGATCGTGGCAGGGGGCTAGAAATGAGTGTGGGGATGAGTTGGGGAGGGCCGGGATTTGGGGATATGTCGCCAGCGATGAGGAGTAGCAGACAGAATATTAGAAGGTGGGAGCAGGATAGGACATGATGTGGCCGTGTGTGTCTGGAGAAAAAGGATTGTATGTGGAGGAACAGTTCTGAGGAGAAGGTGAGATGGCTGGCGAGGATGGAGGGAGAAATGACTAGTTCCTTACTAGGTGGAGGGATTGCAGGAGATTGTAAGAAGGAAAGTAGTATGGGGGTGAAAGAGAAAAGAAACCGAAACATTGTAGTGGTTGGTATTCTGTTACCTTCCAGTCAATTCCAGTCCAATTCAAAATCATAATTAAAAAGATGTAATTTAAAAGTTAAAAGATGAAATGCAGCAGACTGAGTCTATAGCAGACGCATGTGAATATATCCCCAGTTAAGGGCAATCAGGTGTGAATGAGGAGGTGGCTGGGTATGGGAGACCAGATGTAGAGAGTTAAGCAAAGCTCATAAAGTGAGGGAGGGGTAAGACTGACCACTCAAAGAGATGCCAGGATCACACAATGAGATACATGAAAACAGGTCATGGAAAACAAGCTGATAGGTAAGAAAGCATACTAAAAGGATTATATGTGCTGCACCAAGACACTCAGATCCAGGGGAAGCATAGAAAAGCCAGTGCAATATACAGAGACATTCAGAAGCCAGGGAGAGCTGGGGAAAAGTTACTGCATACCATGGAAAATCAATGCAATATATAGAGACATTCAGAAGCCAGGGAGAGCTGGGGAAAAGTTACTGCATACCATGGAAAATCAATGCAATATATAGAGACATTCAGAAGCCAGGGAGAGCTGGGGAAAAGTTACTGCATACCATGGAAAATCAATGCAATATATAGAGACATTCAGAAGCCAGGGAGAGCTGGGGAAAAGTTACTGCATACCATGGAAAATCAATGCAATATATAGAGACATTCAGAAGCCAGGGAGAGCTGGGGAAAAGTTACTGCATACCATGGAAAATCAATGCAATATATAGAGACATTCAGAAGCCAGGGAGAGCTGGGGAAAAGTTACTGCATACCATGGAAAATCAATGCAATATATAGAGACATTCAGAAGCCAGGGAGAGCTGGGGAAAAGTTACTGCATACCATGGAAAATCAATGCAATATATAGAGACATTCAGAAGCCAGGGAGAGCTGGGGAAAAGTTACTGCATACCATGGAAAATCAATGCAATATATAGAGACATTCAGAAGCCAGGGAGAGCTGGGGAAAAGTTACTGCATACCATGGAAAATCAATGCAATATATAGAGACATTCAGAAGCCAGGGAGAGCTGGGGAAAAGTTACTGCATACCTGTGGGAAGAGGAGAACAACTCGATTAGATGGTGCAGATGATGATAATATTGTAGTAGTGATAAGTAGCCAAATGCATTCTAGAATTCAGTCTAATTCAAAATCATAATTAAAAAGATGTAATTTAAAAGATGGAAGTTAAAAGATGAAATGCAGCAGACTGAGTCTATAGCAGACTCCTGCATGTGAATATATCCCCAGTTAAGGGCAATCAGGTTACATTACTTAGTTCTCTTAATACTCGTGGGTGTATGCCATCCGGACCCGGAGATTTATCTATTTTAAATTCTTATTTAGCCGGTTTCGCACCTCTTCTTGGGTTAGATTGGTGACCCTTAATATAGGGTTTTCATTGTTTCTTGGGATTTCACCTAGCATTTCATTTTCCACCGTGAATACCGTGGAGAAGAAGGTGTTTAATATGTTAGCTTTTTCCTCGTCATCTACAACCATTCTTTCCTCACTATTTTTTAAGGGGCCTACATTTTCAGTTTTTATTCTTTTACTATTGATATAGTTGAAGAACAGTTTGGGATTAGTTTTACTCTCCTTAGCAATGTGCTTCTATGTTTCCTTTTTGGCAGCTTTAATTAGTTTTTTAGATAAAGTATTTTTCTCCCTATAGTTTTTTAGAGCTTCAATGGTGCCATCCTGCTTTAGTAGTGCAAATGCTTTCTTTTTACTGTTAATTGCCTGTCTTACTTCTTTGTTTAGCCACATTGAGTTTTTTCTATTTCTAGTCCTTTTATTCCCACAAGGTATAAACCGCTTACAGTGCCTATTTAGGATGTTCTTAAACATTTTCCATTTATTATCTGTATTCTTATTTCTGAGGATCGCAGAGCCGGACGGCTACTACATGACGACTGAAGACAAGAAACCTGACCAGATGACGTCCTGGGATCTGCTCAAAAAGCTGCAAGAGCATGCCCCTAAAAAGGACAAGAAGGAATGCTGGATGTGGAAGGGAGCAACACATGAAGAAGGAAGGGTATACTCAATGGACTACAAACCCTGTTTACCCCGAAGCATGTACCCTATGGTGGTCCGGTGGGCACATGGGCCCACACACAGATCAAAGACACAGATGAATGACCTGATTGGTGCTTACTGGTTCGCTCCAGGGATCTCCACCCCAACAGCCAAGTTCACTAGCAGCTGTCTGACCTGCGGCAAATGCAACCCTGGAAGAATGGAGAAAGTTCCCACCCATCATCTTGCCAGCCCGCTGTACCCCTTCCAGAGGATCCAGATAGACCACATCCAGATGCCGCCAAGTGGAGGTTTTGAATATGCCCGTGTTGTCGTGGACGTGTTCTCAGGATGGCCAGAAGTTTTTCCAGTGAGGAACCAGTCAGCAAAGACTACTGCAAAGAGACTACCCTCAGAGATGAGATATGCAGATATGGGGTCCCAGAAGTGATAGGCAGTGACCAGGGACCTGCATTCACAGTAAATCTCACATGGGAGATCTGGTTAGCAGTAGGGTCAGAATTTAGGTCTAGGCACTCCCTACAATCCCCAGAGTAGCGAGAACGTGGATAGACTGAATGGAACACTTAAGAACAGGATGTTGAAAGTTGCCCAAGAGACACGCAAACCATGGCAGGACACACTCCCAATCACACTACTTAGTGTTAGGCACACTCCCAGAGGCCCAGAAAAGCTGTCACCATATGAAATTTTGTTTGGATCTAGTCCCAGGTTAGGCCGGTTTCACACGTCAGTGGCTCTGGTATGTGAGGTGACAGTTTCCTCACGTACCGGAGACACTGACTCACATAGACACATTGAAATCAATGTGTCTCTGCACATGTCAGCGTGTTTTCACGGACCGTGTGTCCGTGTGCAAAACACGGAGACATATCAGTGTTCGTGGCAGCGCACGGATTACACGGACCCATTAAAGTCAATGGGTCCGTGAAAAAAACACGTACCGCACACGGACGCTGTCCGTGTGCCGTGCAGGAGACAGCGCTACAGTAAAGCCCGCTGTTAATAAAATACCTGGCTCTCTCGCAGCGTCCTGTCCTCGCCGCACCTTCTGTATGAGCGGTCACGTGGGGCCGCCGATTACAGTCATGAATATGCGGCTCCACCTCCCATAGGGGTGGAGCCGCATATTCATCACTGTAATGGGCGACACCACATGACCGCTCACACAGGAGAAGGTGCGGCGAGGAAAGGATGCTGCGAGGGAGCCAGGTGAGTATTTTATTAACAGCGGGCGGGTGCACAGGGGGTGGGGACAGAGATCTTTATTTTAACCCCTTTCTGACATCGGACGTACTATCCCGTCGAGGTGGGGTGGGCCCCTATGACCACGGACGGGATAGTACGTCCAGCGCGATCGGCGGCGCTCACGGGGGGAGCGCGGCCGATCGCGGCTGGGTGTCAGATGCCTATCGCAGCTGACATCCGGCACTATGTGCCAGGAGCGGTCACGGACCGCCCCCGGCACATTAACCCCTGGCACACCGCGATCAAAGATGATCGCGATGTGCCGGCGGTGCAGGGAAGCATCGCGCAGGGAGGGGGCTCCCTGCGGGCTTCCCTGATGTGATCATGTGATCGCGTTGCTGCGAGGGTCTTACCTCCCTCCATGCCTGCTCCAGACCCGGATCCAAGATGGCCGTGGATCCGGGTCCTGCAGGGAGGGAGGTGGCTTCACAGAGCCTGCTCAGAGCAGGCACTGTGAAGCAGCCTGCACTGCTATCAGATCGGTGATCTGACAGAGTGCTGTGCAAACTGTCAGATCATCGATCTGTGATGTCCCCCCCTGGGACAAAGTAAAAAAGTTTAAAAAAAAATTTCCAAATGTGTAAAAAAAAATAAAAAAAAAATATTCCTAAATAATGAAAAAAATATATATATATTATTCCCATAAATACATTTCTTTATCTAAATAAATAAAAAAAACAATAAAAGTACATATATTTAGTATCGCCGCGTCCGTAATGGCCCGACCTATAAAACTGGCCCACTAGTTAACCCCTTCAGTAAACACCGTAAGAAAAAAAAAAAAAACGAGGCAAAAAACAACGCTTTATTATCATACCGCCGAACAAAAAGTGGAATAACACGCGATCAAAAGGACAGATATAAATAACCATGGTACCGCTGAAAGCGTCATCGTGTCCCGCAAAAAAATGAGCCACCATACAGCATCATCAGCAAAAAAATAAAAAAGTTATAGTCCTGAGAATAAAGCGATGCCAAAATAATTATTTTTTCTATAAAATAGTTTTTATCGTATAAAAGCGCCAAAACATAAAAAAATGATATAAATGAGGTGTCGCTGTAATCGTACTGACCCGAAGAATAAAATTGCTTTATCAATTTTACCAAACGCAGAACGGTATAAACGCCTTCCCCAAAAGAAATTCATGAATAGCTGGTTTTTGGTCATTCTGCCTCACAAAAATCGGAATAAAAAGCGATCAAAAAATGTCACGTGCCCGAAAATGTTACCAATAAAAACGTCAACTCGTCCCGCAAAAAACAAGACCTCACATGACTCTGTGGACCAAAATATGGAAAAATTATAGCTCTCAAAATGTGGTAAAGCAAAAAATATTTTTTGCAATAAAAAGCGTCTTTCAGTGTGTGACGGCTGCCAATCATAAAAATCCGCTAAAAACACTATAAAAGTAAATCAAACCCCCCTTCATCACCCCCTTAGTTAGGGAAAAATGTAAAAAAATTTATTTATTTCCATTTTCCCATTAGGGCTAGGGTTAGGGCTAGGGTTAGGGTTAGGGCTAGGGTTAGGGATAGGGCTAGGGTTAGGGCTAGGGTTAGGGCTAGGGCTACAGTTTGGTTTGGGGCTAAAGTTATAGTTAGGGTTTAGATTACATTTACAGTTGGGAATAGGGTTGGGATTAGGGTTAGGGGTGTGTCAGGGTTAGAGGTGTGGTTAGGGTTACCGTTGGAATTAGGGTTAGGGGAGTGTTTGGATTAGGGTTTCAGTTATAATTAGGGGGTTTCCACTGTTTAGGCACATCAGGGGCTCTCCAAAAGCGACATGGCGTCCGATCTCAATTCCAGCCAATTCTGCGTTGAAAAAGCAAAATAGTGCTTCTTCCCTTCCGAGCTCTCCCATGTGCCCAAAAAGGGGTTTACCCCAACATATGGGGTATCAGCGTACTCAGGACAAATAGGACAACAACTGTTGAGGTCCAATTTCTCCTGTTACCCTTGGGAAAATACAAAACTGGGGGCTAAAAAATAGTTTTTGGGGGAAAGATTTTTTTTAAATTTTCACGGCTCTGCGTTACAAACTGTAGTGAAACACTTGGGGGTTCAAAGCCCTCACAACACATCTAGATGAGTTCCTTAGGGGGTCTAGTTTCCAAAATGGTGTCACTTGTGGGGGGTTTCTACTGTTTAGGTACATTAGGGGCTCTGCAAATGCAATGTGACACCTGCAGACCATTCCATCTAAGTCTGCATTCCAAATGGAGCTCCTTCCCTTCCGAGCCCTCCCATGCGCCCAAACAGTGGTTCCCCCCCACATATGGGGTATCAGCGCACTCAGGACAAATTGGACAAAAAATTTTGGGGTCCAATTTCTCCTGTTACCCTCAGGAAAATACAAAACTGGGGGCTAAAAAATAATTTTTGTGGGAAAAAATGTTTGTTTTATTTTTACGGCTCTCTTTTATAAACTTCTGTGAAGCCCTTGGTGGGTCAAAGCGCTCACCACACATCTAGATAAGTTCCTTAGGGGGTCTACTTTCCAAAATGTTGTCACTTGTGGGGGGTTTCTACTGTTTAGGTACATTAGGGGCTCTGCAAACGCAATGTGACACCTGCAGACCATTCCATCTAAGTCTGCATTCAAATGGCACTCCTTCCCTTCCGAGCTCTGCCATGTGCCAAAACAGTGGTTTCCCTCCACATGTGGGGTATCTGCGCACTCAGGACAAATTGGACAACAAATTTTGGGGTCCAATTTCTCCTGTTACCCTCGGGAAAATACAAAACTGGGGGCTAAAAAATAATTTTTGTGGGAAAAAATTTTTGTTTTATTTTTACGGCTCTCCATTATAAACTTCTGTGAAGCCCTTGGTGGGTCAAAGTGCTCACCACACATCTAGATAAGTTCCTTAGGGGGTCTACTTTCCACAATGGTGTCACTTGTGAGGGGTTTCTACTATGTAGGTACATTAGGGGCTCTGCAAACGCAACATGGCGTCTCATCTCAATTCCTGTCAATTTTGCATTGAAAAGTCAAACGGCGCTCCTTCCTTTCCGAGCTCTCCCATCCGCCCAAACAGTGGTTTACCCCCACATGTGGGGTATCAGCGTACTCAGGACAAATTGTACAACAACTTTTGGGGTCCAATTTCTTCTCTTACCCTTGGAAAAAAATGAAAAATTGGGAGCGAAAAGATAATTTTTGTGAAAAAATATGATTTTTTATTTTTACAGTTCTACATTATAAACTTCTGTGAAGCACTTGGTGGGTCAAAGTGCTCACCACACCTCTAGATAAGTTCCTTAGGGGGTTTACTTTCCAAAATGGTGTCACTTGTGGGGGGTTTCAATGTTTAGGCACATCAGGGGCTCTCCAAACGAAACATGGCGTCCCATCTCAATTCCAGTCAATTTTGCATTGAAAAGTCAAATGGCGCTCCTTCGCTTCCGAGCTGTGCCATGCGCCCAAACAGTGGTTTACCCCCACATGTGGGGTATTGGCGTACTCGGGACAAATTGTACAACAATGTTTGGGGTCCATTTTCTCCTGTTACCCTTGGTAAAATAAACCAAATTGGAGCTGAATTAAATTTTTTGTGAAAAAAAGTTAAATGTTCATTTTTATTTAAACATTCAAAAAACAAAAAAATCCTGTGAAGCACCAGAAGGGTTAATAAACTTCTTGAATGTGGTTTTGAGCACCTTGAGGGGTGTAGCTTTTAGAATGGTGTCACATTTGGGTATTTTCTATCATATAGACCCCTCAAAATGACTTCAAATGAGAAGTGGTCCCTAAAAAAAAATGGTGTTGTAGAAATGAGAAATTGCTGGTCAACTTTTCACCCTTATAACTCCCTAACAAAAAAAAAATTTGGTTCCAAAACTGTGCTGATGTAAAGTAGACATGTGGAAAATGTTACTTATTAAGTATTTTGTGTGACATATCTCTGTGATTTAATTGCATAAAAATTCAAAGTTGAAAAATTGTGAAATTTTCATAATTTTCGCCAAATTTCCGTTTTTTTCACAAATAAACGCAGGTACTATCAAAGAATTTTTACCATTGTCATGAAGTACAATATGTCACAAGAAAACAATGTCAGATTCACTGGGATCCGTTGAAGCGTTCCAGAGTTATAACCTCATAAAGGGACAGTGGTCAGAATTGTAAAAATTGGCCCGGTCATTAACGTGTAAACCACCCTTGGGGGTAAAGGGGTTAAACACGAAAAAACAAAAAAAAAAGGATTTTTCATATCTTCTCTCCAGCAAACGCTGCTGGACAGAAGATATGAATGGCGGCTTCAGCACCAGATGCAGGGGACAGCGCTTATCTCTAGCGCTGTCTCCTGCACGCTCCGTGTGGTACCCAGTCGGCACACGTGTGCCGCACATGTGCCACACGGATGGCCTACGTGAGCTCATGGACACGGATAATTTCGGTACCAATTTTTTCCGGTACCAGAATTATCTGGACGTGTGGGACAGGCCTTAGGGGTATTCTTTCCCTCAGCAGCTGACTATGTAATATGATACTTTGTCTGCTTATGTAACTGACCTCACAAAGAAACTTGCTAATATCCATTCTCGAGTTTTTTTCTTCATTGCCAGATCCAGATTCAGTGTCCGGTATGCACTCCTTGAAGCCAGGAGACTGGGTGTTGGTGAAAAAAGTTTGTAAGGAGAACACCACTCGATCCCAGATCTGATGGTCCTGTCCAAAGTGCCGCTGATGACACCAACCTCTGTGAAGCTGGAGGGAAGACCCACTTGGATCCACGCATCGCATTGCAAGAACGCTCCTCTACCAGAAGATGACACCCAAGCCAGAATGATGTTGTGGATGCCCTGCCTGACCGAATAGATGACCTACCTGATAAAGAATACACTACCCATGCTGTTGAATAAGAGACTGATTGCAACGAACCCCCGTTAGGGACAGATCTCCTGACCGCCCATTTGCAAAAAGTCTGTACGGAGTGGGACGTAGGCACTAGGCTTGCGTCAGTTCACCCACAGCACAAAAGAGTTGCAGCGCTTTGGGACAGGAGGCTAGGTTTAGGGCAAGTGATATCTAAGGGGGGCTTGTGATAGAAATATTTAGATCAGTGTAATAACATCTCTGAGGGTCGGCTCCTCTTCCTGCGATATGCCTTCAGGTCCCCCACTCGCCCCTGCCATGCTGCCTCTCTCCTTCCCCCTCTGTACCTCATGCTTCTCAGCCATGCCTGCATCCTCCTCCTCCTTGTCAGCTCCAGATCCTTGTTCTGCCTCGTCCGCAGCCTCCACCCTGGCATACTGCTGCAGCTTTGCCGCTACCTCCATGCGCCGCTGACATGCAGCATTCTCCCTGTCAGCGTATTCTCTGACCTCGGCGCCATCTTGGCCGGCTCCTGCATCGCCGGCTCCTGCATCTTTCTGCCGCCTCCTGGTCATTATCGCCGATGCCGGTACTGCTGCTCAGCACCGTTGTGCCCTCCGGACCTTCAGCCAGCCGGTATACGGTAAATACTCCTGAAAATCGGGGTTAAAGCTGGATTTTTATCCTTCTGGCAGCGGGAGCGCCCTTCCCTGCGTCCGCTCACATGGCCAGCTAAGACACGCCCCCCCCGGCACAACTATAACTTACCAGAGCTACATAACTAAAAAAATATTAGTGAGTGGGAGGATAGGTGTATTTGTTTGGTATCACAACTCTTGAAAGATGGATAATTCAAGAACTTGTGATAGAAATATTTATATCATGTAGATCTCGCATGTATACTCCTCTATAATCATATATACTCCTATAAACGCAAATATATCTATATACACTATAATCAATTGCTTAAAATGGCTGACATAAACTGATATAAGCCAGACAAACTGTTCTTTGATTTCCATCCAAAAAAGCGGAAGAACTCCAGATGTCTTAAGTGCTGATCAGATGTCTCAACTTTGTCCTAAATGCCGAGAGGTACATTTTAGTTGCTTAATCAGCAATCATATTTGCATTAATCACAATATTCCATATATATTCAGATAACCAATAACAGAGGAGCTAGACAATATGGTAATTTACTAACCCCTAACCCCTAACCCCTTTCTATATGCAATTATAAAACTATGTATGTACAATAAAGAGTCAGTATTGATGGAATGCATTTCTGTCACAATGGTGTACAGTCCATTCTTGATGAGCGCTCAAAATACTCAGTCTTATTGGTAACGGCCGCAGCACACACAGGGATACATTTATCCAAACCAAATTTCCATATCAAGCTCTGAACAAATAAATGCAGATTTTAACCTTCCGCATTGGCTGTTTTATCAGTATCTGCAAATACGTCATGTGTATAGTGCACAACTTACAATAGGTGCCATACTGATTGATAGACATAGATATCACTGAGCACAGCGGTGGATACAAAAGGTCTAATATCTTTTATAGGCAGTTACTGGCCCTATGTTTTGATAGTTAAGACAAAATGGGAGGAGGATGTGGGTCCCTTATCTGAGGGGCAATGGGGGAAACACTGGATTTGACACTGAAACTTTCCTTGTCAGAGTCACAAAGATTGTCCCAAATTCTGCTCATCGATAGGGGATATAGATCCCCAAGTATTTTATTTAAAATACGAATGGATGACGCATGCCCTAAAAGTGGTCACAATGACGCCCCCCTGATGCATATGACGTGGGAATGTGTGAATATTGGCGACTACTGGAAGGGGGGATCGCTCTTGTACTATGTGTATTTGGGATACAACTTCAGTTGGAACCTAAAATCTGTATTCTAGGACTCCTGGGAGAGGATGTAGACCCAGACTCACATATGGCAATAGCTCAAGAATATTATTCTAGCCAGAAAGCTGTTGGCTCTACATTGGATAGACAATTCTCCCCCAACAATAACAGAACTTAAATCCAGGATAAATATCACTCTGTGCTTGGAAAGGGAAGCTTATATTAAAGGAACGCGCTCATATGGAACAATGGTTAATTACCCCAGGTTTTGTTTAAGAAAACCTCAGAAATACTATACTAGACCACTTCTACATTTCCTTACAGTAAACAGGGAATTTATATCCTTTTACCCTAGGTGTCTGCAGATAATAATTGTCTCAGACCACACTATTGCCCCTTCTTAGATATTTTCTTTTGATGTCCCAATAGTTGAAAAAAATAATCAGTGAGGAAGTATTCAGATATTTATGTCTGTACAAATGTAAAACTACTATTCCGAAGCCTTGTACTGTAGAGTGAAATTGGGATTTATATCATTGTAACCGGTTGTTGTATTGTTTACTGGTTTTTCTTTCTTTTTATTGTTTTTCTTACAATTTGTGTAAGAAAAACAAACTGTTAGTAATTCTTTGTTTTGATTAATAAAAACAATTTTATATTACAGGAGGATTTATGTAAACTAGAAGCTTGGGCTGATAAATGGCAAATGAGCTTTATTGGGGATAAATGTAAGGTCATGCACTTGGGTAGAAGTAATAAGATATGTAACTATGTGCTTAATTGTAAAACACTGGGCAAAACTGTCACTGAAAAAGTCATGAGGTATGGGTTGATGACAAACTCACATTTAGTGGCCAGTGTCAGGCAGCTGCTGCAAAGGCAAATAAAATAATGGGATGCATTAAAAGAGGCATAGATGCACATGAGGAGAACATAATTTTACCTCTATACAAGTCACTAGTGCGACCACACTTAGAATACTGTGCACAGTTCTGGTCTCCGGTGTATAAGAAAGACATAGCTGAACTAGAGCGGGTGCAGAGAAGAGCGACCAAGGTTATTAGAGGACTGGGGGGTCTGCAATACCAAGATAGATTATTACACTTGGGGCTATTTAGGTTGGAAAAACGAAGGCTAGGGGGTGATCTTATGTTAATGTATAAATATATGAGGGGACAGTACAAAGACCTTTCTAATAATCTTTTTACTCATAGACCTGAGATGGGGACAAGGGGGCATCCTCTACATCTGGAGGAAAGAAGGTTTAAGCATAATAACAAACGCGGATTCTTTACTGTAAGAGCAGTGAGACTATAGAACTCTCTGCTGTATGATGTGGTAATGAGTGATTCATTACTTAACCCCTTCATGACCCAGCCTATTTTGACCTTAAAGACCTTGCCGTTTTTTGCAATTCTGACCAGTGTCCCTTTATGAGGTAATAACTCAGGAACGCTTCAACGGATCCTAGCGGTTCTGAGATTGTTTTTTCATGACATATTGGGCTTCATGTTAGTGGTAAATTTAGGTCAATAAATTCTGCGTTTATTTGTGATAAAAAACGGAAATTTGGCGAAAATTTTTAAAATTTCGCAATTTTCACATTTTGAATTTTTATTCTGTTAAACCAGAGAGTTATGTGACACAAAATAGTTAATAAATAACATTTCCCACATGTATACTTTACATCAGCATAATTTTGGAAACAAAATTTTTTTTTGCTAGGAAGTTATAAGGGTTAAAATTTGACCAGCGATTTCTCATTTTTACAACGAAATTTACAAAACCATTTATTTAGGGACCACCTCACATTTGAAGTCAGTTTGAGGGGTCTATATGGCTGAAAATACCCAAAAGTGACACCATTCTAAAAAATGCACCCCTCAAGGTACTCAAAACCACATTCAAGAAGTTTAATAAACCTTCAGGTACTTCACGCAGCAGAAGCAACATGGAAGGAAAAAATGAACATTTAACTTTTTAGTCACAAAAATTATCTTTTAGCAACAATTTTTTTATTTTTCCAATGGTAAAAGGAGAAAATGAACCACGAAAGTTGTTGTCCAATTTGTCCTGAGTACGCTGATACCTCATATGTGGGGGTAAACCACAGTTTGGGCGCACGGCAGGGCTTGGAAGGGAAGGAGCGCCATTTGACTTTTTGAATGAAAAATTGGCTCCACTCTTTAGCGGACACCATGTCACGTTTGGAGAGCCCCCGTGTGCCTACAAATTGGAGCTCTCCCACAAGTGATCCCATTTTGGAAACTAGACGCCCCAAGGAACTTATCTAGATGCATAGTGAGCACTTTGAACCCCCAGGTGCTTCACAAATTGATCCGTAAAAATGAAAAAGTACTTTTTTTCACAAAAAAATTCTTTTAGCCTCAATTTTTTCATTTTCACATGGGCAACAGGATAAAATGGATCCTAAAATTTGTTGGGCAATTTCTCCTGAGTACACCAATACCTCACATGTGGGGGTAAATCACTGTTTGGGCAAATGGTAAGGCTCGGAAGGGAAGGAGCGCCATTTGACTTTTTGAATGAAAAATTGGCTCCATCGTTAGCGGACACCATGTCGCGTTTGGAGAGCCCCTGTGTGCCTAAACATTGGAGCTCCCCCACAAGTGACCCCATTTTGGAAACTAGACCCCCCAAGGAACTTATCTAGATGCCTAGTGAGCACTTTAAACCCTCAGGTGCTTCACAAATTGATCCGTAAAAATGAAAAAGTACTTTTTTTTCACACAAAAATTATTTTCGCCTCAATTTTTTCATTTTCACATGGGCAATAGGATAAAATGGATCCTAAAATTTGTTGGGCAATTTCTCCCGAGTACGCCGATACCTCATATGTGGGGGTAAACCACTGTTTGGGCACACGGCAGGGCTTGGAAGGGAAGGCGCGCCATTTGACTTTTTGAATGGAAAATTAGCTCCAATTGTTAGCGGACACCATGTCGCGTTTGGAGAGCCCCTGTGTGCCTAAACATTGGAGCTCCCACACAAGTGACCCCATTTGGGAAACTAGACCCCCCAAGGAACTTATCTAGATGTGTATTGAGCACTTTAAACCCCCAGGTGCTTCACAGAAGTTTATAACGCAGAGCCATGAAAATAAAAAATAATTTTTTTCCTCAAAAATGAATTTTTAGCCTGGAATTTCCTATTTTGCCAAGGGTAATAGGAGAAATTGGACCCCAAATGTTGTTGTCCAGTTTGTCCTGAGTACACTGATACCCCATATGTGGGGGTAAACCACTGTTTGGGTGCACGGCAGGGCTCGGAAGGGAAGGCACGCCATTTGGCTTTTTAAATGGAAAATTAGCTCCAATCATTAGCGGACACCATGTCACGTTTGGAGAGCCCCTGTGTGCCTAAACATTGGAGATCCCCCACAAATGACCCCATTTTGGAAACTAGACCCCCAAAGGAACTAATCTAGATGTGTGGTGAGGACTTTGAACTGCCAAGTGCTTCACAGAAGTTTATAACGCAGAGCTATGAAAAAAAAAAAATTATTTTCTCAAAAATGATCTTTTAGCCTGCATTTTTTTATTTTCCCAAGGGTAACAGGAGAAATTTGACCCCAAAAGTTGTTGTCCAGTTTCTCCTGAGTACGCTGATACCCCATATGTGGGGGTAAACCACTGTTTGGGCACATGTCGGGGCTCGAAAGTGAAGTAGTGACGTTTTGAAATGCAGACTTTGATGGAATGCTCTGCGGGCGTCACGTTGCGTTTGCAGAGCCCCTGATGTGGCTAAACATTAGAAACCCCCCACAAGTGACCCCATTTTGGAAACTAGACCTCGAAAGGAACTTATCTAGATGTGTGGTGAGCACTTTGAATCCCCAAGTTCTTCACAGAAGTTTATAATGCAGAGCCGTGAAAATAATAAATACGTTTTCTGTCCTCAAAAATAATTATTTAGCCCAGAATTTTTTAATTTTCCCAAGGGAAACAGGAGAAATTTGAACCCAATATTTGTTGTCCAGTTTCTCCTGAGTACGGTGATACCCCATATGTGGGGGTAAACTACTGTTTGGGCACATGCCGGGGCTCGGAATTGAAGTAGTGACGTTTTGAAATGCAGACTTTGATGGAATGCTCTGCGGACGTCACGTTGCGTTTGCAGAGCCCCTGATGTGGCTAAACAGTAGAAACCCCCCACAAGTGACCCCATTTTGGAAACTAGACCCCGAAAGGAACTTATCTAGATGTGTGGTGAGCACTTTGAACCCCCAAGTGCTTCACAGAAGTTTATAATGAGGAGCCGTGAAAATAATAAATACGTTTTCTTTCCTCAAAAATAATTATTTAGCCCAGAATTTTTTATTTTCCCAAGGGTTACAGGAGAAATTGGACCCAAAAAGTTGTTGTCCAGTTTCTCCTGAGTACGCTGATACCCCATGTGTGGGGGTAAACCACTGTTTGGGCACACGTCGGGGATCAGAAGGGAAGTAGTGACTTTTGAAATGCAGACTTTGATGGAATGGTCTGGGGGCGTCACGTTGCGTTTGCAGAGCCCCTGGTGTGCCTAAACAGTAGAAACCCCCCACAAGTGACCCCATTTTAGAAACTAGACCCCCAAGGAACTTATCTAGATATGTGGTGAGCACTTTGAACCCCCAAGTGCTTCACAGACGTTTACAACGCAGAGCCGTGAAAATAAAAAATAATTTTTCTTTCCTCAAAAATGATGTTTTAGCAAGCATTTTTTTATTTTCACAAGGGTAACAGGAGAAATTGGACCCCAATAATTGTTGCGCAGTTTGTCCTGAGTACACTGATACCCCATATGTGGGGGTAAACCACTGTTTGGGCGCACGCCGGGGCTCGGAAGTGAGGGAGCACCATTGGACTTTTTGAATACAAGATTGGCTGGAATCAATGGTGGCGCCATGTTGCGTTTGGAGACCCCTGATGTGCCTAAACAGTGGAAACCCCTCAATTCTACCTCCAACACTAACCCCCCCACACCCCTAACCCTAATCCCAATTGTAGCCATAACCCTAATCACAACCCTAACCACAACCCTAATTCCAACCCTAACCCTAAGACTATGTGCCCACGTTGCGGATTCGGTGAGATTTTTCAGCATCATTTTTGAAAAATCCGCGGGTAAAAGGCACTGCGTTTTACCTGCGGATTTACCCCGCGGATTTCCAGTGTTTTTTGTGCGGATTTCACCTGGGGATTCCTATTGAGGAACAGGTGTAAAATGCTGCGGAATCCGCACAAAGAATTGACATGCTGCGGAAAATACAACGCAGCGTTTCCGCGCTGTATTTTCCACACCATGGGCACAGCGGATTTGGTTTTCCATAGGTTTACATGGTACTGTAAAGCTGATGGAAAACTGCTACGAATCCGCAGCGGCCAATCCGCTGCAGATCCGCAACCAAATCCGCACCGTGTGCACATAGCCTAATTCTAAAGGTATGTGCACACGCTGCGGAAAACGCTGCAGATCCGCAGCAGTTTCCCATGAGTTTACAGTTTAATGTAAACCTATGGGAAACAAAAATCGCTGTACACATGCTGCAGAAAAACTTCACGGAAACGCAGCGGTTTACATTCTGCAGCATGTCACTTCTTTCTGCGGATTCCGCAGCGGTTTTACAACTGCTCCAATAGAAAATCGCAGTTGTAAAACCGCAGTGAAATGTGCAGAAAAACCGCAGTAAATCCGCCATAAATCCGCAGCGGTTTAGCACTGCGGATTTATCAAATCCGCAGCGGAAAAATCCGCAGAGGAACAGAATACGTGTGCACATACCGAAACCCTAACCCTAACCCTAACCCTATTCTAACCTTAGTGGAAAAAAAAAAATTTCTTTATTTTTTTTATTGTCCCTACCTATGGGGGTTACAAAGGGGGGGGGTCATTTATTATTTTTTTATTTTGATCACTGTGATAGATTATATCTCAGTGATCAAAATGCACTTTGGAACAAATCTGCCGGCCGGCAGATTCGGTGGGCGCACTGCGCATGCGCCCGCCATTTTGGAAGATGGCGGCGCCCAGGGAGAAGACGGATGGACCTCGGCAGGATCGGTAAGTATGATGGGGTGGGGGGGAGCATCGGGGGGTCGGAGCATGGGGGGGTGGATCGGAGCGCGGGTGGGGTGGATCGGAGCACTGGGGTGGAACGGAGCATGGGGGGTGGATCGGAGCACGGGGGGTTGGATCGGAGCACGGGGGTGGATAGGAGTGCAGGGCTGTTGGATCGGAGCACGGGGGGGTGATTGGAGCACGGGGGGAGCGGACAACAGCACGGGGGAAGCGGAGCACAGGACGGAGCGGTGCATAGCACTGATCTGAGGACTGGGGGGGCGATCGATGGGGTGGGGTGGGGGCACATTAGTGTTTCCAGCCATGGCAGATGATATTGCAGCATCGGCCATGGCTGGATTGTAATATTTCACCAGTTTTAATAGGTGAAATATTACAAATCGCTCTGATTGGCAGTTTCACTTTCAACAGCCAATCAGAGCGATCGTATCCACGGGGGGGGGGGAAGCCACCCCACCTGGGCTGAAGTACCACTACCCCTGTCCCTGCAGATTGGGTGAAATGGGAGTTAACCCTTTCACCCAATCTGCAGGGACGCGACCTTTCCATGACGCCACATAGGCGTCATGGGTCGGATTGGCACCGACTTTCATGACGCCTACGTGGCGTCAAAGGTCGGGAAGGGGTTAAATTTAAGAGGGGACTGGATACATTTCTGGAAAAGTAAAATGTTACAGGGTATATACACTAGATTCCTTGATAGGGCGTTGATCCAGGGAACTAGTCTGATTTTGCCATATATGGAGTCGTGAAGGAATTTTTTCCCCATGTGGAGCTTACTGTTTACCACATGGGTTTTTTTGGCCTTCCTCTGGATCAACATGTTAGGGCATGTTAGGTTAGGCTATCGGTTGAACTAGATGGACTTAAAGTCTTCCTTCAACCTTAAAAACTATGTTACTATGTTACTATGATCTGATTGAAAAAAGAAAGAAGCTAAAGTCGTTCACCCAGGGACATTTTCCATTTTTTGCTCCCTTTCATCCCAGAGCCATAACTTTTTATTTTTCTGTCAATATGGCCGTTTGAGGCTTGTTTTTTGCAGGATGAGTTGTACTTTTAAACAACACCATTGGTTTTACCATATAATATACTGGAAAACAGAAAAAAATCCTAAAAAGTGCTGTTTCACAATTATTTTTTTTTTTTTTACCATGTTCACTAAATGCTACAACTGACCTGCGATTATGATTCTCTAGATACCAAACTTTATATAGCTTTTTTTTATATTTAACTGGTGAAAAAATGGCGCTATTTTCTGAGACCCGTAGCGTCTCCAGTTTTCAGGATCTAGGGCTGGGCGAGGGCTTACTTTCTGTGTGCCAAGCTGACGTTTTTATCAATATTATTTCTGGGTAGACACAATGTTTTGATCACCCCTTATTGCATTTTAAACAATTCTGGTGTTTTGAATTTTTTTCTCATTACCGATTGGATTAATTTTTTTATATTTTGATAGATCGGCGTTTCTGGACTCTGTGTATTTTATTTTTTTTTTTTACAGTTTTATTTTGAATAGGGCGAAAGGGGTTGATTTGAGGTTATGTAGTTGTAAAACTTTAAAAACATTTTTAAAAACCTTTTTTTTTTTCTACTTCTTACTTGCTTCAGCAGTCTCCTTAGGAGACTAGAAGCTGCAATCATTCGATCACGTGTGCTGCACATAGCAAGGCTTCAGCCCTGCTATGTATGGTAAACATGCTCATCTGCTATGAGTGCTGGCCACAAGGTGGTGCTCATAGAAGATCTGCTATGATAACCACAGGGGTCTTCTGCAGACCCCGGGTTGCCATGCCAACCAATTGGCACCCCGCGATCATGTCACAGGAGCGCCGATAAGGGGATCTAGTGATGCATTTCCGACGTGGCCATGTTAAATTCCGCTGTCAGAGTTTGACAGTGACATTTAATATCTTAACAACCACGGGTGCATTGCGATGCCATCAGCGGCTGGTAGGGGCACATGACAGCTGATTAGATCAGCTGTCATGTGCTTGAAAACATGCGAACTCAGTGCTGGAGCCAGCATGGAGTATTCAGACCCCTTTAAATTTTTCACTCTTGTTTCATTGCAGCTATTTAACAAATTCAAAAAAAGTTCATTTTTTTCTCATTAATGTACACTCTGCACCCCATCTTGACTGAAAAAAAACAGAAATGTAGAAATGTTTGCAAATTTATTAAGGATGAGGCACTACCAGCAAGCAAAGAAAAAAAGGCCAGACAGCAACACCCAGAAGTGACAATAAAAAGTACAGCCAAGAAGCGAAGAAGAGTGGTTCTGGTGGGAGACTCACTACTGAGAGGCACAGAAGCAGCCATCTGCAGACTGGACAAAACCACAAGAGAGGTATGCTGCCTCCTAGGTGCGAAGATCAAGGATGTGACCGATAGGATACAAAAGCTCATCAGTTTCAAGGACGTCCACCTATTCTGATACATGTTGGCTCCAATGACATGGCAAGGAAGGACCTACGTACAATCAGCAAGGACTTTGAAGAGTTGGGGAAGAAAGTAAAGGACCTGGATGCACAGGTAATTTTTTCTTCTATCCTTCTAGTAGATGGGCATGGCACCAGGAGATGGAACAGGATCCTTGATGTGAACAACTGGCAAAGACGAAGGTGCAGACAACAATGATTCGGATTCCTAGACCACGGAGTAAATTACCTGTACGACAGAGATGGACTACACCTTAACAAACCTGGGAAACACTCATTTGCCAGAAGACTCGCTACACTCATCAGGAAGGCATTAAACTAGAAGAAGAGGGGATGGGAAGAAAAACGTTAAACACGAACATGAAGCCAGAAAATATACTGATGAAGGATAAGAGGAGCGGCAAAGAAGACCCAAAACAACATATTCAGAAGGGAGGTAAGAACAATTCTAAAACAATCCTCAAGGATCAGTTTGGAACAAAACAAAATCCTCTAAACTGCATGCTCACAAACACCAGAAGCCTGAGAAACAAGATGGAAGAACTAGAAGCAGAAAGATCTACAGGTAACTATGACATAGTGGGAATAACTGAGACATGGTTAGATGAAAGCTATGACTGGGCAGTTAGCTTACAGGGTTACAGTCTGTTAAGAAAGGATCGAAAAAATTGGAGAGGAGAAGGGGTTTGTCTTTATGTAAAGTCTTGTCTAAAGTCCACTTTTAGGGAGGATATTAGCGAAAGGAATGAGGATGTCGCGTCCATATGGGTCGAAATACATAGAGGGAAAAATAGTAACAAAATTCTCATTATGGTCTGTTACAATCCCCCAAATATAACAGAAATCATGAAAAGTCTACTACTCATGCAGATAGATGAAGCTGCAACCCATAATAAGGTCCTTGTTATGGGGGACTTTAACTACCCGGATATTAACTGAGAAACAGAGACCTGCAAACCCCATAAAGGCAACAGGTTTCTGCTAATAACCAAGAAAAATTATCTTTCACAATTAGTGAAGAATCCAACCAGAGGAGCAGCACTTTTAGACCTAATACTATCTAATAGACATGACAGAATAACAAATCTGCAGGTGGTCGGGCATCTAGGAAATAGCGACCACAATATTGTACAGTTTCACCTGTCTTTCACTAGGGGGACTTGTCAGGGAGTCACAAAAACACTGAACTTTAGGAAGGCAAAGTTTGACCAGCTTAGAGATGCCCTTAATCTGGTAGACTGGGACAATATCCTCAGAAATAAGAATACAGATAATAAATGGGAAATGTTTAAGAACATCCTAAATAGGCAGTGTAAGCGGTTTATACCTTGTGGGAATAAAAGGACTAGAAATAGGAAAAACCCAATGTGGCTAAACAAAGAAGTAAGACAGGCAATTAACAGTAAAAAGAAAGCATTTGCACTACTAAAGCAGGATGGCACCATTGAAGCTCTAAAAAACTATAGGGAGAAAAATACTTTATCTAAAAAACTAATTAAAGCTGCCAAAAAGGAAACAGAGAAGCACATTGCTAAGGAGAGTAAAACTAATCCCAAACTGTTCTTCAACTATATCAATAGTAAAAGAATAAAAACTGAAAATGTAGGCCCCTTAAAAAATAGTGAGGAAAGAATGGTTGTAGATGACGAGGAAAAAGCTAACATTAAACACCTTCTTATCCACGGTATTCACGGTGGAAAATGAAATGCTAGGTGAAATCCCAAGAAACAATGAAAACCCTACATTAAGGGTCACCAATCTAACCCAAGAAGAGGTGCGAAACCGGCTAAATAAGATTAAAATAGATAAATCTCCGGGTCCGGATGGCATACACCCACGAGTACTAAGAGAACTAAGTAATGTAATAGATAAACCATTATTTCTTATTTTTAGGGACTCTATAGCGACAGGGTCTGTTCCGCAGGACTGGCGCATAGCAAATGTGGTGCCAATATTCAAAAAGGGCTCTAAAAGTGAACCTGGAAATTATAGGCCAGTAAGTCTAACCTCTATTGTTGGTAAAATATTTGAAGGGTTTCTGAGGGATGTTATTCTGGATTATCTCAATGAGAATAACTGTTTAACTCCATATCAGCATGGGTTTATGAGAAATCGCTCCTGTCAAACCAATCTAATCAGTTTTTATGAAGAGGTAAGCTATAGGCTGGACCACGGTGAGTCATTGGACGTGGTCTATCTCGATTTTTCCAAAGCGTTTGATACCGTGCCGCACAAGAGGTTGGTACACAAAATGAGAATGCTTGGTCTGGGGGAAAATGTGTGTAAATGGGTTAGTAACTGGCTTAGTGATAGAAAGCCGAGGGTGGTTATAAATGGTATAGTCTCTAACTGGGTCGCTGTGACCAGTGGGGTACCGCAGGGGTCGGTATTGGGACCTGTTCTCTTCAACATATTCATTAATGATCTGGTAGAAGGTTTACACAGTAAAATATCGATATTTGCAGATGATACAAAACTATGTAAATCAGTTAACACAAGAGAAGATAGTATTCTGCTACAGATGGATCTGGATAAGTTGGAAACTTGGGCTGAAAGGTAGCAGATGAGGTTTAACAATGATAAATGTAAGGTTATACACATGGGAAGAAGGAATCAATATCACCATTACACACTGAATGGGAAACCACTGGGTAAATCTGACAGGGAGAAGGACTTGGGGATCCTAGTTAATGATAAACTTACCTGGAGCAGCCAGTGCCAGGCAGCAGCTGCCAAGGCAAACAGGATCATGGGGTGCATTAAAAGAGGTCTGGATACACATGATGAGAGCATTATACTGCCTCTGTACAAATCCCTAGTTAGACCGCACATGGAGTACTGTGTCCAGTTTTGGGCACCGGTGCTCAGGAAGGATATAATGGAACTAGAGAGAGTACAAAGGAGGGCAACAAAATTAATAAAGGGGATGGGAGAACTACAATACCCAGATAGATTAGCGAAATTAGGATTATTTAGTCTAGAAAAAAGACGACTGAGGGGCGATCTAATAACCATGTATAAGTATATAAGGGGACAATACAAATATCTCGCTGAGGATCTGTTTATACCAAGGAAGGTGACGGGCACAAGAGGGCATTCTTTGCGTCTGGAGGAGAGAAGGTTTTTACACCAACATAGAAGAGGATTCTTTACTGTTAGGGCAGTGAGAATCTGGAATTGCTTACCTGAGGAGTTGGTGATGGCGAACTCAGTCGAGGGGTTCAAGAGAGGCCTGGATGTCTTCCTGGAGCAGAACAATATTGTATCATACAATTATTAGGTTCTGTAGAAGGACGTAGATCTGGGGATTTATTATGATGGAATATAGGCTGAACTGGATGGACAAATGTCTTTTTTCGGCCTTACTAACTATGTTACTATGTTACTATGTTACTACAATCAGCCAGTTAGTCTGCCTATCTTTTTCCTGTCTAGTGTAAGTGCTGGTCTGTATGTGACACCTATATTAGGATCCATACTAGGAGACATAGGGACAGCCGACGGTGAGTGGGGGCGCCAATCTCGTATCTGTGCTTAGGGTGCCAACCTCCACTGATAGGTAGGCAGTACTAAGAGGTATTGTTTGACAGGGTTATCCCAGAGTGCACGGTTGTGTGTTTTATGTGTTTATCTGGTTGTATTTGTGGCATGGTTTTAATTGGTATATTAATTAAAAGCTATATTTTATCTGTGCTATCTTTAGTACATAAAGGGTTCCTATTGGTATAATATAGATTGTCGTTGACCTTTAAGTAGCTGCTAAGACAGCTCCAAGTGGTGTTGGAAAAAATACTTTATCTAAAAAACTAAAGTTTCCAAAAAGGAAACAGAGAAGCACATGGCTAAGGAAATTAAAACTAATCCCAAACTGTTCTTCAACTATATCAATATTAAAAGAATCAAAAGTGAAAGTGTAGGTCCCTAAAAAAAATTGTGAGGAAAGAATGGTTGTAAATGACGAGGAAAAAGCTAATATATTAAACATCTTTTTCTCAACAGTATTCACAATGAAAAATAAAATGCTAGGTGAAATGCCGAGAGACAAAGAGAACCCTATATTAAGGGTCACCAATCTAACCCAAGAAGAGGTGCGAAAATAGATAAATCTCCGGGTCCGAATGGCACACACCCATGAGTACTAAGAGAACTAAGTAATGTAATAGACAAACCTTTAATTCTGATATTTAGGGACTCTATAGCAATAGGATCTGTTCCACAGGACTGGGCGCATAGCAAATGTGGTACCAATATTCTAAAAAGGCTCTAAAAGTGAACCTAGAGATTATAGACCAGTAAGTCTAACCTCTATTGTTGGTAAAATATTTGAAGGGTTTCTGAAGGATGTTATTCTGGATTATCTCAATGAGAATAACTGTTTAGCTCCAGATCAGCATGGGTTTATGAGGAATCACTCCTGTCAAACCAATCTAACCAGTTTTTATGAAGAGGTAAGCTATAGACTGGACCAAGGTTTGTCATTGGACGTGGTATATCTTGATTTTTCCAAGGCGTTTGATACTGTGCCATCCAAGAGGTTGGTACACAAAATGAGAATTCTGGGTCTGGGGGAAAATGTGTGTAAGTAGCTAAGTAACTGGCTTAGTTATAGATAGCAGAGGGTGGTTTTAAATGGTATATTCTCTAACTGGGTCACTGAGACCTGTGGGGTACCGCAGGGGTTGGTGTTGGGACCTATTCTCTTCAACATATTTATTACCAATCTGGTACAAGGTTTACACAGTAAAATATTGATATTTGCAGATGATATAAAACTATGTAAAGCAGTCAATACAAGAGAAGATAGTATTCTGCTACATATGGATCTGGATAAGTTGGAAACTTGGGCCAAGAGGTGGCAGATGCGGTTTAACAATGATAAATGTAAGGTTATACACACAGGAAGAATAAATTATTATCACCATTACACCTTGAATGGGAAACCACTGGGTAAATCTGACATGGAGAAGGACTTGGGGATCTTAGTTAATGATAAACTTAGCTGGAGCAGCCAGTGCCAGGCAACAGCTGCCAAAGCAAACAGGATCATGGGGTGCATTAAAAGAGGTCTGGCTACACATGATGAGAGCATTATACTGCCTCTGTACAAATCCCTGGTTAGAACGCACATGGAGTACTGTTTACAGTTTTGGGCACTGGTGCTCAGGAAGAATATAATGGAACTAGAGCGAGTACAAAGGAGAGCAACAAAATTAATAAAGGGGATAAGGGAACTACAATACCCAGAGAGATTAGCAAAATTAGGATTATTTAGTCTAGAAAAAAGACGACTGAGGGGAGATCTAATAACCATGTCTAAGTATATAATGGGACAATACAAATATCTCTCAAAACTTCTGGAAGAAGGTAATTTGGAGTGATGAGACCAAAATTGATCTTTTTGGCCACAACCATAAATTTTACATTTCGAGGAAGGTCAACAAGGTCTATGATGAAATGAACACCATTACTACTGTAAAGCAAGGAGGTGGATCACTGATGTTTTGGGGATGTGTGAGATGCAAAGGCACAGGAAACTTGGTCAAAGTTGAAGAAAATATGAATGCAGCACGTATCAGCAAATACTGGAGGCAAATTTACAATGATCAGCCCGGAAGCTGCACATGGGACATACTTGGATGTTCCAACATGGCAACAATCCAAAACACAAGGCCAAGCCAACCTGTCATTGGCTACAGCAGTACAAAGTGAAGGTTCTGGAGTGGCTATCTCAGTCTCCTGATATCATTGAGCCACTCTGGGGAGATCTCAAGCACACAGTTCATGCTATACAGCCCAGGAATTTACAGGAACTGGAGGCTCTTTGCCAAGAAGAGTGAGCAGCTTTACCATCTGAGAAAATAAAGAACCTCATCCACAACTACCACAATAGACTTCAAGCTTTCATTGATGTTAGAGGGGGCAATACACGGTATTTAGAAATGGGGTATGTGAACTTTTAGATCAGGGGATTTGGATGTTTTGGGTTGTCATTATGATTTAAAAAGAAAAAACAGTAGTTTGACAATAACTGGCTTCACCCAACCACCAGCCATGAGTGTAGAAAAAATTTTTGGTGTTATCATTCATATTCTCTGAAAAAATGCCAAGAAAGCAAAAATTCTGCAGGGGTATGTAAACTTTTGAGCACAGCTGTATATCTGTATATGGAAATATATGTTACAGAGGTGCATAAATCCTCTTTTATAGTTAACAACTGTCAATCAAGCCAGCATCCAGAGGTAAAGGGGAAGAATGGTAATGAGATCAACTTTCATTATTTAATTGTGTCATCCATTTGCATAGTTTTTCCTCCTCTGTTTGCAAGCCAACAAGAAAGCTGGCCTGGAAAATATGTATCCAACATATCAGCAAAGATCATTATTCAATTATCCTGGGCCTCTAGTCATCCAGGATAACAGCACAATATGTAACATCAAATGTCAATTTACAAGTCAATATTATAGGTTTATAAGAACAAAACACCAAGGTTACTTACCGGTAGCTGGTTTTTCCAGAACCTATGACAACAAACCTGAGAGATGGATTAGCACCTGGGTTAGAGCATGAGAGGTCCTCCGGTTAGTTTACATGGAAAACCAACACCACATTATATCAACAAAACACACCCAAACTATAGTGCACACCCAAGAGATGAGAAGGGGGGAATATACGGGTGTTGTCATGGATTCTGGAAAAAACAGCTACTGGCAAGTAACCTTGGTGTTTTCCCTTCACCCATGACAGCACACCTGAGAGATTTTTGGAGAAATAAAAACAGCTTAGGGAGGGACCACCGCTTGCAGCACCCTTACACCAAAGTTTAGGTCAGCCGAGGAGGACAGATTCAGTCTGTAGTGCTTAAGAAAGTAGATGGTGAGGACCCGGTAGCAGCCTTAAGGTACCTTCACACATAACGATATTGTTAACGATATCGTTGCTTTTTGTGATGTAGCAATGATATCGTTAAGGACATCGTTATGTGTGACAGCGACCAATGATCAGGCCCCTGCTGGGAGATCGTTGGTCGCTGAACAAAGTCCAGAACTTTATTTCGTCGCTGGATCTCCCGTGGACATCGCTGGATCGGCGTGTGTGACACCGATCCAGCGATGTCTTCACTGGTAACCAGGGTAAACATCGGGTAACTAAGCGCAGGGCCGCGCTTAGTAACCCGATGTTTACCCTGGTTACCAGCGTAAAAGTAAAAAAACAAACACTACATACTTACCTACCGCTGTCTGTCCCCGGCGCTGTGCTCTGCACTCCTCCTGTACTGGCTGTGAGCGTCGGTCAGCCGGAAAGCAGAGCGGTGACGTCACCGCTCTGCTTTCCGGCTGCCCGGCGCTCACAGCCAGTACAGGAGGAGTGCAGAGAAGCTGAGCGCTGGGGACAGACAGCGGAAGGTAAGTATGTAGTGTTTGTTTTTTTTACTTTAACGATGGTAACCAGGGTAAACATCGGGTTACTAAGCGCGGCCCTGCGCTTAGTAACCCGATGTTTACCCTGGTTACCGGCATCGTTGGTCGCTGGAGAGCTGTCTGTGTGACAGCTCTCCAGCGACCAAACAGCGACGCTGCAGCGATCCGGATCGTTGTCGGTATCGCTGCAGCGTCGCTTAATGTGAAGGGGCCTTTACAGATCTGATCAATCGATACCTCTGCCTTTTGTGCCCAGGAACTAGCCACGGCTCTGGTGGAGTGAGCCCTGATGCCTTCAGGAACCAGAGCAACACTCGCAGAGTAAGATAAGCTAATGGCCTCTCTGATCCATCTGGCAATGGTACCTTAAGATACCCCATAACCCTTTCTGCGACTCTGAAAGGCTACGAATAGGGACTGATCTTTCCTCCATTGACTAGTCATGGACATGTACTCCAACATGGAACTCCTCATGTCTAAAGTATGGAATTTTTCCTCTCCTGGATTTTTATGGCTATCACAGAAGGAGGGTAAGGTGATCTCCTGGCTCCTTTGGAATTGGAATTTAAGAACTACTTTGGGGTGATAAGGTGGATCTGGTCTTGAAACCACCCTGTCCTTAAACACTTGCGTGTATGGGGGGCATATAGACAGGGCTTGTATGTCACTTTCATTACAGGCTGATGTTAAGGCCACGTGTTTTAAGCATGAGGAATTTCACAGGTAACTCCTGTAAGGACTCAAATGGTTCCCTAGTTAGTGCCTCTAAAACTAGGTTCAGGTCTCATGGAGGAATTTTAGAAATTATAACCGGTCTAGATCTGTTACAGGATTTATAGAACCAAAAACACATGGGCTACTTGCACAGTGAACAAGTCTGTAGAAACCTGTTCACACCACCAAAGAACTTGAAGACACAAAAGCGCACAGAGAGGTAAAAAAATACTCTGTTGTAAAAAAAGTCACAGTAACTAAGTAAATGCTAGTCAAAAAATGAAAAAATACAGAAATACAGGGTATTTAGTTAATACGTTTTTTTGCAAAAAAAGTATGTTAAGCTGCTCCACCAATCGCCAAGGTATACCCATAATAAAGCAGTCCTATCTAATGTATCTAATCCCTATCTGATGTATTTAAAAACCTGATCATCTGTATAGTACCTGTATGAGCAGGATTCAGAGAGAAAATATCCATGTGGAACTTGCAGGATGGAACAGCTACAATGCAAATGACCCACAGAGGAGTGGTGGACTCACCAGTCTTGTAGAAACAAGAGAACAATTATAGAACCAAAAACACATGGGCTACTTGCACAGTGAACAAGTCTGTAGAAACCTGTTCACACCACCAAAGAACTTGAAGACACAAAAGCGCACAGAGGGGTCAAAAAATACTTTGTTACAGGATTTAATAAATTGGGATACCGTATATACTCAAGTGTAAGCCGAGAATTTCAGTCCATTTTTTTAGGCTGAAATTGCCCCTCTCAGCTTATACTTGAGTCATACCCGGCAGGGGAGGGGGAGCGGCAGCTGTGTAATGTCATACTCACCTGCTCCTGGCGCTGTCCCTTCACGTCTTTTCCCGGCACCGGCAGTTTCTTCCTGTAGTGAGAGGTCACGTGGTACCGCTCATTGCAGTAATGAATATGCGACTCCACCCCTGTGGGAGTGGAGTTGGATCCATATTCATTGCTGTAATGAGCAATACCATGTGACCGCTCACTACGGAAAGAAGCTGCCGGCGTGGGAGAACCAGGGACGTGCATGGACTGCGCCAGGAGCAGGTGAATATGACGGGCAGTGCGCGATATTCACCTGCTCCTGTTCCGTCGGTGCCGCTGCGTCTTCCCCATCCTCTGCAGTGACGCTCAGGTCAGAGGACGCGGTGATGCGATTAGTGTGCGCCGCCCTCTGCCTAAACAGTCAGTGCAGAGGACGGGGAAGACACAGCGGCGGTCGGCGCTGGAACGGGGAGCAGGTGAATATAGCAAGTTCCGGGGGCCTGAGAGATGAGTGATTTTTTATTTTTTTAATCTCAGCAACAGCATATGGGGCAAATAGCTGTATGGATCATCTTATGGGGCCATGTGCAGCATTATATGGGGCAAATATCTGTATGGGGCCATGTGCAGCATTATATGAGGCAAATATCTCTATGGAGCATCTTATGGAACCATAATCCGCATTTGTAGAGCATAAAAACAGGGCAAATGTGTCTATGGAGCATCTTATGGGGCCATAATCCGCATTTGTGGAGCATTATACGGGGCAAATGCAGTGGCGTAGGAAGGGGGGTGCGGGGGGGGCGGTCCGCCCCGGGCGGCACAATGCGGGGGGCGGCCGGCGCTGCAGGAGGAGAAAGAAACAAACAAAAAAAAAGGACGCCCCTTTAAATCTTCGGGCGGCGCCGTCCGCCGCCACGACCAGGCTCCACCCGCCGCTCTCCGCTCTAATACTCACCTCTCCTGGTTCCTGCGGCTTCAGCGTCCTCTGACTCTGCGATGTCTCAGGGCAGAGGGCGCGATGACGTCACTACTGTGCGCGCCGCTCAGCCTCTCTGTCCTGAGCGTCGCAGAGCCGGAGAGACGCTGACTGCACCGGACCTGCGCTAGGAACGGGAGAGGTGAGGATTTTACTTTTTTTTTTTTTTTTCTTTATGTCTTTATGTCTGACTCTGGGGGCAATGCTGGACACACTGGGGCAATACTGGAGACCATGGGGCAGATTGCTGGACACACCGGGGCAATACTGGAGACAATGGGGCAGATTGCTGGACACACCGGGGCAATACTGGAGACCATGGGGCAGATTTCTGGACACATTGAGGCAATGCTGGAGACCATGGGGCAGATTGCTGGACACACCGGGGCAATACTGGAGACCATGGGGCAGATTGCTGGACACACTGGGGCAATACTGGAGACCATGGGGCAGATTGCTGGACACACTGGGGCAATACTGGAGACCATGGGGCAGATTGCTGGACACACCGGGGAAATACTGGAGACCCTGGGGCAGATTTCTGGACACATTGAGGCAATGCTGGAGACCATGGGGCAGAATGCTGGACACACTGGGGCAATACTGGAGACCATGGGGCAGAATGCTGGACACACCGGGGCAATACTGGAGACCATGGGGCAGATTGCTGGACACACCGGGGCAATACTGGAGACCATGGGGCAGATTGCTGGACACACTGGGGCAATACTGGAGACCATGGGGCAGATTGCTGGACACACTGGGGCAATACTGGAGACCATGGGGCAGATTGCTGGACACACCGGGGCAATACTGGAGACCATGGGGCAGATTGCTGGACACACTGGGGCAATACTGGAGACCCTGGGGCAGATTTCTGGACACATTGAGGCAATGCTGGAGACCATGGGGCAGAATGCTGGACACACTGGGGCAATACTGGAGACCATGGGGCAGAATACTGGACACACCGGGGCAATACTGGAGACCATGGGGCAGATTGCTGGACACACTGGGGCAATACTGAAGACGATGGGGCAGAATGCTGGACACACTGAGGCAATACTGGAGACCATGGGGCAGAATGCTGGACACACTGGGGCAATACTGGAGACCATGGGGCAGAATGCTGGACACACTGGGGCAATACAGGAGACCATGGGGCAACATGCTGGACACACTGGGGCAATACTGGAGACCATGGGGCAGAATGCTGGACACACTGGGGCAATACAGGAGACCATGGGGCAGATTGCTGGACACACTGGGGCAATACTGGAGACCCTGGGGCAGATTTCTGGACACATTGAGGCAATGCTGGAGACCCTGGGGCAGACTTCTGGACACACTGGGGCAGATTTCTGGACATACTGGGGCAATGCTGGAAACACTGGGGCAGATTTCTGGACACACTGGGGCAATGCTGGACACTGGGGGCAATATGCTGGACACACTGGGGCAGACTGCTGGACACACTGGGGCAATGCTGGACACTGGGGCAGGTTGCTGGACACATTGGGGGCAGTGCTGGACATACTGGGGCAGATTTCTGGACACACTGGGGGTAATATGCTGGACACACTGGGGCAGATTGCTGGACACACTGGGGGCAGGACTTGAGGCATGGGCAGAATGTAGATACGGGGCATGATTGGAGACACGGGGCAGGATTGGATCATGGGGCAGGATGGATACGATGGAGGCTGGTGGGGCAGGATGGGGAGATCATATGGGGTAGAATGGATACTCATGAGGGCAGGATGTGAGAACATATGGCTGGAGCCAGGAATGAGATAAACGGGGCCAGGGTGGGGAATAGTATTACCATAGGGGCTAATTAAGGGATATTATTACTGCAGTGATGTATTTATTTTATTTTTTGAGTATACTGTTTTAAATGGGGAGGCGGTCCTGTTACTGTGCAGAGTGACACTATATCACCTTTTTTTCTTCATGTGATGTAATGTAGAAGTTGTGAAAAATTAAGTAATGTGTTCTGCAAGCGGAGCTCGAGATAACTGTGTTATTTCCTGCAGAAACGAGTCCTGGCTGGAAGGAATGATGGCGGTCTGTGCTGGATGAAAGATGAAGGACTTCACCTAGAGACGTCACTGGTGAGTCAGTGTTACCTATACACTGACACTATACACTGTATACTATATACAGCGGTTCTGTGTACAATGTCACCAGTGATCTCTGTATTATCTATACATTATATACAGAGTTCCTGTGTATAATACCACCAGTGATCTCTGTATTACCTCTACACAGACACTGCATACTAAGTACAGATCTCCTGTGAATACTGGCACTTATGGTGATAGTATTGTGTTTTTGTTTTTTTTATTACTGATCAGTATTGTAGTATTCAGTCACTATGTGGTGGTAATATGTGGTCTGGAAATGCTGTTGTGGTATTTGTCCCTTGTATGTAGTATTATTCAGTCACTATGTGGTCTGGTCATGGTGTGGTGGTATTGAGTCACAGGTTTGGCATGTGGGGGTGACACCATTAGGCCCAGTTTAAGTTCTACAAAACAGGAAAACCATTTTTGGTAACCTTTGTGTGTATTGAGCCGGGGGAGGGGGGGGGCGCCAAACTCGGGAACAGCCCCGGGCGGCAAAAGCTCTAGCTACGCCTCTGGGCAAATGTGTCTATGGAGTATCTTATGGGGCCATAATCAGTATTTGTGCAGCATTGTATAGGGCAAATGTCTGTATGGAGCATCTTATGGGGTCATAATCAACATTTGTGCAGCATTATATGGGGCATATTTTAATATGGAGTATCTTATGGAGCCCATCATAAACTGTTTGGAGCAATATATGGGCGTATTATGTATGGAGCATCTTATGGGGCCATCACGAACTGTATGGAGCATTATATGGGGCTCCTGATTCAATATGGATATTCAAAAACACTTAAACTACTGATGTCTCAATTAATTTTACTTTTATTGGTATCTATTTTTATTTTTGAAATTTACCAGTAGTTGCTGCATATTCCACCCTAGGCTTATACTCGAGTCATTAAGTTTTCCCAGTTTTTTGTGGCAAAATTAGGGGGGTCGGCTTATACTAGGGTCGGCTTATACTTAAGTATATACGGTACCTGTTGTGAATTCAGCTTTTGTGCTCCCTCCGGTGGTTGTAGAGGGTAATGCAGTTGTGCCTGGACTGCAGGATTGGACAGGTGTATCTACTAATTGCAAAACTGACTGGGGTATATAGCTTTGCAGGACTCTTTAGTCCCTGCCAGTTGTCCATTGTTTTTGGAGGATTCACTTCCCTGCTGGTCTCTCCAGTTTGCTGTGCTTTTCTACAAAGATAAGTCCTGGTTTTGTTTTTGCTGTCCACCTGCTATGGACCTTATAGTTCTGTGCATATTCATGTTTTTGTCTTGTCCAGCTTTGTCTGTGAAGGATTTTTTGCAGCCAAGCTGTGTCTCTGGAGATGCAGATATACCTTCCATGTCTTTAGTCAGATGTGGCGATTTGTATTTTCTGTGGTGGATATTTTCTAGTGTTTTAATACTGACCGCATAGTACTCTGTTCTATTCTTTCTTTTTAGCTAGTATGGCCTCCTATGCTAAAATCTGATTTCATATCTGCGTATGTTATTTCCCTCTCCTCTCACCGTCAATATTTGTGGGGGGCTATCTATCCTTTGGGGATTTTCTCTGAGGCAAGATAGGTTTCCTGTTTGTGTCTTTAGGGGAAGTTAGTTCTGAGGCTGTGCTGAGGGGTCTAGGGAGTGTTAGGTACCCCCCACGGCTATTTCTAGTTGCGCTGCTAGGTTCAGGGTTTGCGGTCAGTACAGGGACCACCTTCTCCAGAGTCCGTCTCATGCTGCTCCTAGGCCACCAGATCATAACAGTACAACTGGCCAATAATGAGTTAAATGCATCTCAGAAGAAGGGAAGGAAGCTCTTGAGCCATTTTTTTTCTCTCCAGTCTATTCTGTGTTCTCTTCCCTCTTAATCTCTGGGTGGCTACGGAATCTAATAATAACATGAATGTTCAGGAGTTAGTTTCTCGGGTGGATCAGCTTGCTGCTAGGGTACAGGGTATTTCAGATTATATTGTTCAGACTCCTGCCTTAGAACCTAAGATTCCCACTCCTGATTTATTCTTTGGTGACAGATCCACATTTTTGAGTTTCAAAAATAACTGTAAACTGTTTTTTTGCATTAAGACCCCGGTCTTCTGGTGATCCTATTCAGCAGGTTAAAATCATCATATCTCTGCTGCGTGGCGACCCACAGGATTGGGCATTTTCCCTGGAAACTAGGAATCCTGCTTTGCTTGATGTTGATTCTTTCTTTCAGGCATTGGGGTTGTTGTATGATGAGCCTAATTCTGTGGATCAGGCTGAGAAAATCTTGTTGGCCCTGTGTCAGGGTCAAGAAGCGGCAGAATCGTATTGCCAGAAATTTAGAAAATGGTCTGTACTGACTAAATGGAATGAGGATGCCTTGGCGGCAATTTTCAGAAAGGGTCTTTCTGAATCCGTTAAAGATGTTATGGTGGGGTTCCCCACGCCTGCTGGTCTGAGTGATTCTATGTCTCTGGCCATTCAGATTGATCGGCGCTTGCGCGAGCGCAGAGTTGTGCACCCTGTGGCGTTGTCCTCTGAGCGGAGCCCTGAGCCTATGCAGTGTGATAGGATTTTGTCTAGAGCTGAACGTCAAAGATTCAGGCGTCAGAATAGGTTGTGTTTTTACTGCGGCGATTCTGCTCATGTTATTTCTGATTGCCCTAAGCGTACAAAGAGAATCGCTACTTCTGTTACCATTAGTACTATACAACCTAAATTTCTGTTATCTGTGACCTTGATCTGTTCATTATCATCATTTTCTGTCATGGCATTTGTGGATTCAGGCGCCGCTCTGAACTTAATGGACTTAGAATTTGCCAGACGTTGTGGTTTTCCCTTGCAGCCTTTGCAGAACCCTATTCCTTTGAGGGGCATTGATTCTACACCGTTGGCTAAAAATAAGCCCCAGTTTTGGACACAGCTGACCATGCGCATGGCGCCAGCCCATCAGGAAGATTGTCGTTTTCTGGTGTTGCATAATTTGCATGATGATATTGTGCTGGGTTTTCCATGGTTGCAGCTACATAATCCGGTGTTAGATTGGAAATCCATGTCTGTGACTAGTTGGGTTTGTCAGGGGGTTCATGATCATGTTCCTTTGATGTCAATTTCCTCTTCCCCCTCTTCTGAAATTCCTGAGTTTTTGTCAGACTTCCAGGATGTATTCGATGAGCCCAAATCCAGTTCCCTTCCACCGCATAGGGACTGTGATTGTGCTATTGACTTGATTCCAGGTTGTAAGTTCCCTAAGGGCCGACTTTTCAACCTGTCTGTGCCAGAACATGCCGCCATGCGGAGCTATATTAAGGAGTCTTTGGAGAAGGGGTATATTCGGCCATCTTCTTCACCGTTGGGAGCTGGGTTCTTTTTTGTTGCCAAGAAGGATGGCTCCTTGAGACCCTGTATTGATTATCGCCTCTTGAATAAGATCACGGTCAAATTTCAATACCCTTTGCCCTTGCTTACTGATTTGTTTGCTAGGATTAAGGGGGCTAGCTGGTTTACTAAGATTGACCTTCAAGGGGCATATAATCTTATTCGTATTAAGCAGGGTGACGAATGGAAAACTGCATTTAATACGCCCGAAGGCCATTTTGAATACCTTGTGATGCCATTCGGACTCTCTAATGCCCCATCTGGGTTCCAATCCTTCATGCATGATATCTTTCGGAGTTATCTTGATAAATTCATGGTTGTATATTTGGATGATATTTTGATTTTTTCCAATGATTGGGAGTCTCATGTGAAACAGGTCATGATGGTATTTCAGATCCTCCGTAATAATGCTTTATTTGTGAAGGGGTCAAAGTGCCTCTTTGGAGTGCAGAAGGTTTCTTTTTTGGGTTTCATTTTTTCTCCCTCATCTATAGAAATGGATCCGGTTAAGGTTCAGGCCATTCATGATTGGATTCAGCCCACATCTGTGAAGAGCCTTCAGAAATTCTTGGGCTTTGCTAATTTTTATCGTCGTTTCATTGCCAACTTCTCCAGTGTGGTTAAACCTCTGACCGATTTGACAAAGAAAGGCGCTGATGTGACGAATTGGTCCTCCGCGGCTGTTTCTGCCTTTCAGGAGCTTAAACGCTGATTTACTTCTGCCCCTGTGTTGTGTCAGCCAGATGTTTCTCTTCCATTTCAGGTTGAGGTTGACGCATCTGAGATTGGGGCAGGGGCCGTTTTGTCTCAGAGGAATTCTGATGGTTCCTTGATGAAACCGTGTGCCTTCTTTTCTCGGAAGTTTTCGCCTGCGGAACGCAATTATGATGTCGGCAATCGGGAGTTGTTGGCTATGAAGTGGGCATTTGAGGAGTGGCGACATTGGCTTGAGGGGGCCAAGCACCGTATTGTGGTCCTGACCGATCATAAGAATCTGATTTACCTCGAGTCTGCCAAACGGCTGAATCCGAGACAGGCTCGATGGTCCCTGTTTTTCTCCCGTTTTGATTTTGTGGTCTCGTACATTCCTGGTACTAAGAATGTTAAGGCGGATGCCCTTTCTAGGAGTTTTTTTCCTGATTCCCCTGGGGTTCTTGAGCCGGTCGGCATTCTGAAGGAAGGGGTGATTCTTTCTGCCATCTCCCCTGATTTACGACGGGTTCTTCAGGAATTTCAGGCTAATAAACCTGACCACTGTCCAGTAGGGAAGCTGTTTGTTCCTGATAGATGAACTAGTAAAGTGATTTCTGAGGTTCATTGTTCTGTGTTGGCTGGCCATCCTGGGATTTTTGGTACCAGAGATTTGGTTGGTAGGTCCTTTTGGTGGCCTTCTTTGTCACGGGATGTGCGTTCTTTTGTGCAGTCCTGTGGGATTTGTGCGCGGGCTAAGCCTTGCTGTTCCTGCGCTAGTGGGTTACTTTTGCCATTTCCGGTCCCCGAGAGGCCCTGGACACATATTTCTATGGATTTTATTTCCGATCTTCCTGTTTCCCAAAGAATGTGGGTTATCTGGGTTGTCTGTGACCGATTTTCTAAGATGGTTCATTTGGTGCCTTTGCCTAAATTGCCTTCTTCTTCGGATTTGGTTCCGTTGTTTTTTCAGCATGTGGTACGTTTGCATGGTATGCCGGAGAATATTGTGTCCAACAGAGGTTCCCAGTTTGTTTCTAGGTTTTGGCGGGCCTTTTGTGCCAAGCTGGGCATTGATTTGTCTTTTTCATCTGCATTTCATCCTCAGACAAATGGCCAGACTGAGCGAACTAATCAGACTTTGGAGACCTATTTGAGATGCTTTGTGTCTGCTGATCAGGATGATTGGGTGGCTTTTTTGCCATTGGCCGAGTTTGCCCTTAATAATTGGGCTAGTTCGGCTACTTTGGTTTCGCCTTTTTTTTGTAATTTTGGTTTTCATCTTCGTTTTTCTTCTGGTCATGTTGAGCCTTCTGACCTTCCTGGTGTGGATTCTGTGGTCGACAGGTTGCAGCAGATTTGGGCTCATGTGGTGGACAATTTGGTGCTGTCTCAGGAGGAGGCTCAATGTTTTGCTAACCGTCGTCGGTGTGTTGGTTCCCGGCTTCGGGTTGGGGATCTGGTTTGGTTATCTTCACGTCATGTTCCTATGAAGGTTTCTTCCCCTAAGTTTAAGCCTCGATTTATTGGTCCTTATAGGATTTCTGAGATTATTAATCCGGTGTCCTTTCGCCTGGCGCTTCCGGCCTCTTTTGCTATTCATAATGTCTTCCATAGATCTTTGTTGCGGAAATATGTGGAGCCCGTTGTTCCCTCTGTTGATCCTCCGGCCCCTGTGTTGGTCGATGGGGAGTTGGAATATGTTGTTAAGATTTTGGATTCTCGTTTTTCGAGGCGGAAGCTTCAGTACCTTGTCAAATGGAAAGGTTATGGCCAGGAGGATAATTCTTGGGTTTCTGCCTCTGATGTCCATGCCACTGATTTGGTTCGTACCTTTCATCGGGCTCATCCTGATCGGCCTGGGGGCTCTGGTGAGGGTTCGGTGACCCCTCCTCAAGGGGGGGTACTGTTGTGAATTCAGCTTTTGGGCTCCCTCCGGTGGTTGTAGAGGGTAATGCAGTTGTGCCTGGACTGCAGGATTGGACAGGTGTATCTACTAATTGCAAAACTGACTGGGGTATATAGCTTTGCAGGACTCTTTAGTCCCTGCCAGTTGTCCATTGTTTTTGGAGGATTCACTTCCCTGCTGGTCTCTCCAGTTTGCTGTGCTTTTCTACAAAGATAAGTCTTGGCTTTGTTTTTGCTGTCCACCTGCTGTGGACCTTATAGTTCTGTGCATATTCATGTTTTTGTCTTGTCCAGCTTTGTCTGTGAAGGATTTTTTGCAGCCAAGCTGTGTCTCTGGAGATGCAGATATACCTTCCATGTCTTTAGTCAGATGTGGCGATTTGTATTTTCTGTGGTGGATATTTTCTAGTGTTTTAATACTGACCGCATAGTACTCTGTTCTATTCTTTCTTTTTAGCTAGTATGGCCTCCTATGCTAAAATCTGATTTCATATCTGCGTATGTTATTTCCCTCTCCTCTCACCGTCAATATTTGTGGGGGGCTATCTATCCTTTGGCGATTTTCTCTGAGGCAAGATAGGTTTCCTGTTTCTGTCTTTAGGGGAAGTTAGTTCTGAGGCTGTGCCGAGGGGTCTAGGGAGTGTTAGGTACCCCCCACGGCTACTTCTAGTTGCGCTGCTAGGTTCAGGGTTTGCAGTCAGTACAGGGACCACCTCCTCCAGAGTCCGTCTCATGCTGCTCCTAGGCCACCAGATCATAACAGGTACCCATCTATTGGATGCCAGGTTGCAATTATTCAAGGCACACACCTGTATCTTGAGAGAATTAGTTGCTAACCCTAGTTGCAATACCAACCATAGAAATTCTAGAATAGTCCCTACCGGAGCTTCATCCCCCAAAGGCTGCCCTAAAAACTCCAGGAATTTCTTCCATGTTCTACTATAGATCTTTGAAGTAATTGGCTTCCTACTTTTCAACAGGGTGGAGACTAGCCCTGGTGAGAATCCTTGCCGACTCAAAATGCCCTCTCAAATTCCATGATGTCAGATGGAAGCCCTTCACTTGAGTGGCACATTGATCCCAGTAAGTAGGTCCGGGATCTCTGGTAGAATCCATGGATCAGTAACAGATATCCATCTTAGAAGAGAGAACCACAGTCTCCTCGGCCAAAATGGAGTAGTGAGAATTACTTTCACCTGATCCTCTCTGATGTTTCTCACAACCACTAGAATCATTGCTATCAGGAGAAACACGTAGGCCATACTGAACTTCCAAGGTATCTGAAGGGCATCTACCGCAAATGGATTTTCCCTTAGGTCTTACGAGCAGAAGTTCCTAATTTTCCTGTTGTGTAAACTGGCAAACAGATCTATCTCCGGCCTGCCCCATGCCTGCACTATTTGCTAGAACACTCAAGGATTTAAAAACCATTCTCCCTGCCTCAGTTTCTTGCGACTTAGGAAGTCTGCTTTCTATACCCCTTATGTGAAGTGCCGTAAGAGATAGCAGGTGTTGTTCTAGCTGGAGCAGGATGTCTGCTGCCCCCACAAGGGTATGGGACCTCGTTCCCCCCTGGTGGTTGATATGAGCTACCACCGCACCACCACAGTCGCGAGACTGTCCGACATGACCCGGGCATGGCGACCCCGAGGAAGGGAAGAAAGTGTCTTAAGGCTCTTTCCACAGCTCCTTTAAGTTTGAATCCTGATCTCTTTCTAGAGAACAGGTTCCCAGCACTGAGTAGTACCTCAGATGTGCACCACCAGGCAAGGGAGTCTCTACAGCTAAGAAAAGATGTACTTTTCCCTCTAAACGCCCTTTTAACGACCTCTGTGCCAACAGGACCTCCCACTGTAGCTGCCTTAGGTGAAACTGTGCCCATCTTACTTCCGGTATGCAAGAGGTTATGGATCCTAGCGAGGACATTACCTTCCTTAATGTCATTATAGGTTCCTGCATTGTTGATAGCCAAAATAATGAGCTTGGCACGATCTTGTCCTCAGGTAGGAAACAGACCTGGCGCTTGGACTCCAGAACCAACCCCAGGAAGGATTGTATTTTTTCCGGTCTTAACTTTGACTTGAGGGTATTTATCACCCAGCCTAGATCCTTTAGAGCCACAGCCACTTTGCTCACTTGCTCTGTACAGTGATCTTCTGACCTCCTGACAATAAGGAAGTTGTCCGGGTACGGGATGATAACAACATCCTGAGAACGAAGGCAGGCCAATACCTCCGAAATTACCTTGGTAAAATATCCTTGGAGCCACTGACAGACCAAATGGGAGGGTTGCATACTGATAGTGCCTGACCTGTCCCTGGACAGACAGAGCCACCTTTAGGACCTTCTGATGGTCACGTTGGATTGGGATGTGATAATAGGCATATTTTAAGTCTATGACTGCCATGAAGCAATCCTAGAATAACAGTTTTATAGCCATCTTTTCTGACTCCATTTTGAAAGAGTAATTCACAACCCATTGGTTGAGCTTCCTCAGGTTGACGATGGTCCTTAGAGAACCGTCCTGCTTCTGCATCAAAAAAGAGGGGGATGAAACACCCTTCCTAAAACTTCCACCTGGACTTCGCGCAGAACCTGCTTCTGCATCAGTCTCAAAATCTCCGCCTCCAGAGCTAGCTCCTGGAGATTTCCTGCGGGGTGTTAATATGTCTACGGGGTGGATGGACTATGTCTATCATCAGACCGTTCTTGATGACACTTAGGATCCAGCAACTGGGAGAGATTTTTACCAAGGCAGGAAGAGAGAGAGATCCTCCCCCCTACCTCTGACCTGATGTCATTGGGGGAGAATTCTTTGACGATGAAGAGGGTCCCCTGAACAAATATCCAGACCCTTTCCTGTCTTTGAAGTTTCAGCTTCTAAGATGTCCTCTAGTTTCTGACTGAAGAGAAACTGACCGTCACATGGAATGGAGCAGAGTCTATTTTTAGAAGGCAGGTCTCCCGGACACCCTTTTAGCCACAAGGCCCATCTAGCCGCATTGGATAGGTTTGCCGTCCTAGCTGCCAACCTCACCGAGTCGGCTGAGGAGTCTGCTAGGAAATCTGCTGCTCCTGGCCACAAAGTCATATTGGCCAAGATTTCATCTCTTGGAACCTTACTCCTCAGCTGTTCCTCCATCTGTTTTAGCCAGACCATAAGGGAATGGGCAGTACACATCCTGGCTATTGCCGGCTTTAGACCCCCTGCGGCTGCCTCCCAGGTGTGCCTAAGGCTAGTTTCACATTTGCATTCGAATCCGCAGCGTTTAATCCGCATCCGCAAGTGCTGGAAAAAACACATAGAAACATATACAAACGCAGCGTTTTTTAGACACTTTCGGGAACACATGCGGTTAAAGGGAACCTGTCATCTGAATTTGGCGGGACTGGTTTTGGGTCATATGGGCGGAGTTTTCGGGTGTTTGATTCACCCTTTCCTTACCTGCTGGCTGCATGCTGGCTGCAATATTGGATTGAAGGTCATTCTCTGTCCTCCATAGTACACACCTGCACAAGGCAAGATTGCTTTGCGCAGGCGTGTACTATGGAGGACAGAGAATGAACTTCAATCCAATATTGCAGCCAGCATGCAGTCAGCGGGTAAGGAAAGGGTGAATCAAACACCCAAAACCTCCGCCCATATGACCCAAAACCAGTCCCGCCAAATTCAGGTGACAGAGTCCCTTTAATAAAATACTGCGTTTTCACGCTTTTCCATGCGTTTTGTCATGCGTTTGCGTTTTTTGTGTGCATGGTGGAAAATTTTACAGGAGAAAAATCTAGATAACCAGACACCGCCAATGGGACTACAGAGGGCGTGTATTATGGGATATCTGTATATAGACCCTAGGACTGCTGAAATCTTAAGTGTGCTACTGTATCCTGTGTCATGATGAATCTTCGCATGGATAGCTTTTATTTCAACCTGGATTTAAGCATCAAGCTGTTTCTTGCCTGTGCGTTTGCTTGGGAGCAACACAGAAATCGCAAAAGATCGAGAAGGACACGGCATAGGCGTTTTTGGAGACACCCCATTATCGAACTACGTGAGAGCCGTGGAGCCTATCACACGCTGTATGGCGAGCTTAATGCCAACCCGGACAAATTCCCAGAATATACAAGGATATTGCAAGTCTCTTTCCAGGATTTGCTTGCTCATGTCCAAGGAGCCATCCAGAGACAGGACACCCAGCTCCGTAGAGCGATTCCACCAGAGGAACATCTGCTGGTTACATTAAGGTACGTAACAAATCTAAACAAATGCCAGTGCTAATTTTGGGTGTTCTGACATTTTTTTTTATTTTCCTTTATGTCTTTAGCATAACAACACCATAAATAGAATTGATGGTATTTTTTTTTTTCTTCCAGATTTCTGGCAAATGGAGAGAGTTTATCATCCCTCCACTTCCATTACCGGCTTGGAATTTCCATCCTGTCTGGAATAGTTGCGGACACCTGCCGGGCTTTGTGGAATGTTCTCCGGGATGAGTTTATACCCTTACCCACCGCGGACATGTGGATTGAAATTGCTGAAAAATTCTGGAGTGTATGTGATTTCCCCAACTGTTTGGGAGCGGTGGATCGGAGTACTTCAATTATAAAAAATATTTTTCTGTTGTGCTCATGGCAATAGCCGATGCGGACTGTCGCTTCATCGCCGTGGACATTGGAGCTTTTGGCCGTGGCAACGATTCACAGACTTTCAAGAACTCGGATATGGGGCACTGTGTGTATGGCAAAAAATTTTATTTTCCACGGCCACAACCACTCCCCAACACTCAAGGTCCACTGATGCCATTTGTTATGGTTGGGGATGAGGCCTTTCAGATGTGTGAAAACCTACTGAAGCCATATTCCAGTTGGGACTTGAACCACACTAAAAGGATCTTTATCTACAGACTCACCAGGGCCCGAAGAACAGTAGAGTGTACCTTTGGGATAGTCGATGAGGTGGTCAAAGCCTGTATGGTTCTCCACAATTACATAATGGCTAAGGAGCGACCCAACATTGAACTGGATGAACCAGTTGGAAACCCATTGTCAGATTACTAGCATCACCTGCTGTGGTCAACTGCTGAAGTTGGCCACATGCGGGACCAATTTGATGCCTTTTTTGATTCAGATATTGGACGTGTGTCATGGCAGGACAATGTTGTGTAAATGTCCTGTTGGGATTTGGTCTGTAACAGTTATTTTTTAAAATGTTAATAATATTTGATGTTAATAAACTTTATTTTTTGGTATCTTGACCGTGTCTCCTATGTATTTCCTCTACAAACCAAGGCTGCCCTCACACTAGCAGTATTTGGTCAGTATTTTATATCAGTATTTGTAAGCCAAAACCAGGAGTGGGTAATAAATGCAGAAGTGCTAAATATGGTAATATTATACTTTTCCTCTAATTGTTCCACTCCTGGTTTTGGCTTACAAATACTGATGTAAAATACTGACCACATACTGCTAGTGTGACGGCAGCCAGGTTGTTAGTGGTAAGGTTGTTGACGTCATTGCGTCCTGATTTTGTTCTGCAGTTTCCATTAGACACAGACTGAAGAGACACTGGCTGTTATACAAAACAGATCGATATGCATCAAGTCAGGTGTCAGAAATAATGAATTCATGATGCACATATAACAGCCTCATGAATTCACTATTTCTGACATGTCCAGGTGAGCATAGATATGCCTTGTATGACCGCCATCGTCCCTTCACTTTGTGTGAAATAGATTACGTACACAGAAGAGAAAATGGAGGTTATACAAGGCAGTTCTCTACTCACCAGGTCAGGTGTCCTAACTAATAAGTTTTTGGAAACCTGACCTGTTGAGTATAGTTCTGTATTGTATTGCCGCCATTTTCTCTTCAGTCTGCAACACTAGTCACAGACTAAGCTGAAGAAAGAGATTATGGAGTATAAAGTATTTATACAAGTATAAATTTTTTGGCCCACCTCATATCTCTATACTAAAGACACACAAAACTGCAGTGTTGGACTTGCTAACTACTGGAGGTATGATGTGGGCAAAAAATAAAGTGTACGACGCAGTTTTTTATTTGGCGCATGGTGTGTGTTGCCGGCGGCGAAATACACAATTAACCAAACCTTTTTGGGGGCAAAAAACATTATTATTTATTTTGTTAATAAAAAAAAAATTAACCGCCTGCCAGGGGTAGAGTGCTGTAAATGGGGGAAGGAGGGGATTGTAGCTGTGAAGCTAGCTTGACTCACTGTGGACGACAGAGGGATGGCAGGAGAAGGGGCAAGTAAATTCCAGGTGTCTGGCAGATCGGGGATGGGGCTCAATGCATGAGAGGGCTGAGACACACTGGAAGGGTGAGACAAACCTGACATAACAGACACATTGGGAGGTGAGAGGGGAGGAATAAAAATAGTCCGCTGTTTTTTTCTCCCTTTTTGGGATCGGCGCAGCGGTCTGGGGAGCCTCGGCGGGCTCATTTCTTGCCGCCTGGTCATAGTGGCCAAACTGTCACTGTCTTTATCATGCTGCTGCATGGTTGCGGTAGAAGTTTGTAAGGCTATGCCAGGGTCCTTCTGCATCGTGGTGGCGGAGAGGAAGGACATGCCAGGGTCCTGCTGCATCTTGGTGGTGGAGCGGAAGGCCATGCCAGGGTCCTGCTGCATCATGGTTGCGGAGCGGAAGGCCATGCCAGGGTCCTGCTGCTGCATGGTGGTGTCAGTGGAGGAGGTCCAAGCAGGAGCAGCAGTTGTCATGGTGGTGGCGGTGGGCTGTCCTACAGCACTCGGCATGGTGGTGGTGCTGTAGTGGTGTCCGGCAGTGTTGGAATGGAGGTGGTCATGCATTGGTATGCAGCAGAGGTCGGCATTGAGGTCAATCGTGACAGTGTAGGCACAGGCGGATATGCCGCCACTGTCTGATGAAAATACCGACTCTGCTGCATAGCCTGCACGTAAGCAGCATTGCAGGCCTGCATGACACTAAGCTGGAGATCAGGAGTAAGGTGTTCCAACATGCCCTGTTCAATTTGGTTAAAAAAATGATGTGCTGGCCTCTGGAGGTCGGTTTTTACTTGGTCAAGGCTTTTGGTGACCTCCTGGATATGTGTATTCATATGGCTAATGGCAGTATCCAGTTGGTCAACCAAAGCCTTGAGTCCATCGTGAAAAACCGAGCTCAAGTGCAAAAACTCGGGCATGAGTGACCTGTCCGATGCCCTCTGCCGCTGCCGGGAGGAGCCCCCAAAAAAAGGGGCAGAGGCAGAGGACAGGGAAAGGGGAACACCTGATGGACCAGCTTCCTGGCCTCCATTTAGTGTGGCAGGCCCACTTGCTGCAGCGCTGGGATGGGTCCGTGGCTGTCTGATGAAGGACCGCTTCAGAACCTGGGTCAACAGTGCTGCTCCATGTGCTGTAAAAAAAAGTAAAAAAAATAACACCAAAAACTAAAAAAAGCCAACTCCTGTTGAATAGAAACGTACAGATTATGGCAATACAACACAACCTAATACACCGGAAAAATACTTACGTTCTCTGGGCAAGGACCAGTCTTAAAAATGCCAGAATGCGGTGGTATTTATACTTTCGGATAATTGCGGAAGAAAAACGCTGCGGACACAACTGCAACGTCAGCCCCGTACATCACTGTCCGAGGAGGAATAGGAGGATGGTGAGGAGGAAGAGGAAGGGGACAGGGATTCCACATGATATTCCCCACCAGATTGCGAGGCCTCTGAAATCGTGATGAGCCCACAGAGCTCTCTTGCTTCTCTTTTTCAAAGCTGACTTTAGGGAACCTTTCACCTCCGCCCTGATTATTGCCCTAAGGCTCGTGGCAAAGTCGGGGGTCTCTTCCGGTAGGGTTTACTGAATGCAGTCAGGGCAGAGATCCTTCTGCCACTGAAGTGACAGTGGGGTTTGGCAAAGGGCACACTCTTTATTCTTTGTCTTGGCACTATCCTTCCTAGGCCCCCAGTGATTAAGCAGAAAATGGTCCCTATTAACAACAAAGGTGACATTCTCATAGATCACTCACCACCCGCTGTCAAACCAAAAGTACCATATATGGAGGCTGATCAGGGGTACAAACTATGTCCCTCCTAAATACTGAGGAGTCCCGCGAACTCTGGCAGGGAGGGTTGCCACCACTTAAGCGGCTGCTCCTCTTAGTGCGCCCAAGCTGGTGACCAGGCAAAGAATGGAATGCTCCTGCTGCTGTAAGGGCTACTGTCCACTGTGATCCTCCATAATGGAGAGCTTTGAACACGAGCACCTCTTCTGTGGTCATCTCTCCTTATAAGAGGGATCCACTGCGCTTCCTGCCTCCTCCGGTACCGATCCATGCACTTCCCTCCTCCAGCCACCCTGCTGGATTTTTAGCCATGGGGGCCACCATAGTGGCCCCAGTGCACACCCCCCGACGTCATGCGGGCACGCCCATTCCCAGTGTGCCTTGTGCACAATGTCAGAGGCGTGCACCCGGTAGCCCAACTCACTATGGAGTGGTGGTTAGCAGGCAGAGGGAGAGCGGCACAGCAGCTGCAGAAGAGTCACTGGGCCCATGACTACACCACTCTGCGCCTGCACATATGTCGAGGCCCAACAGGACTTGTGGACAGCGCTTCCACCACCTGAAGGCCAGCATACAGGTGCTATTCCTGTTCTTCTAGTGCCGGTACAGGCATGGGTGAGTGGATAAGAAAGTCTTCAAACAAGAATCCCTGTCAGGACAGGAAACCCAACTGAAGTGAGGGAGAGGTACCGCCCTTTTATTTCAGTAGGTTTCCTGTCTTGGCCAGGTGGATCCCTCTCTCAGGTGTGCTGTCAAGGGTGAAGGGAAAAGTCTGTTTTCTTGAACAACCAGGAAAACACATTCACAAGTGATTATATATGTATATATATATATATATATATATATATATATATATATATATATATATATATATATATATATAACAGTCAATGCCTCCTGGCTTACTGAAAATAGACCTCAGATTGATTAAGATAAAATTCTGTGTCATCACAAAACCCTTAAAGGCACAAGGTGGAGTGCCTCATAAAAAACACTCCTAAAGGCTTTGCACAAATGATAAGGAGGATCAATCATACACCCTTGAAGGCAACAACTGGAGGGCCTCTTTCGAATATTGAACATTAAAAACACTTTTTGTGCAGCTGTCATCTGGTAGTGTGAAAAAGTATGGGCTAATCCAGGCTTTATTCATTTTTGAGGATGAGCCTGTCAGCATTCTCTGTTGACAAGCAAAAGCTCCATTCTGCTATGACCCTTCCTGGTGGCATTAAAAACCCTCTCAGACAAGACGCAAGCGGCAGGGCTGCACAACATGTCCGGTGTCCAGCTTTGAGACCCAATAGTTGAAGGTCGCAGAGGAATTAGGGAGCGTGCTGGTTTTGTCAGCCAGGTATTGCTTGACCATTTTTAACCCCTTAATGACAGCCAATACGTCTTTTAACTGACCTGAGATATAAGAGAATAGCCTCCCCATACAGGTGACAATCCAGCAGCCATCAGCTGTACACTATAGCTGACAACTTGCTGTATCAGCCATGATCAGTGTTTGCACCCTCCAACTCTGTTTAACCCCTTAGATGCTGCTGTCAATAGTGACTACATCATTATAAATGGTTAACAGAGTGTGGGGGCTTCCTATTTAACCAAATTGGTGCCCTCAGATCTTGATTTTGTGGTCCATATTTTTGCCATGGCAGTTCATGACCAAATTGCGGCCTTAGAGTCTGATTGCTGTAGTAATCTGTTCAGAAGTTAGAGGCATTTAGGTGGTAAAAATGCACATTTTCATTCCTATCATGCCTCTTTGCATTAATTCCTGTAAAGCACCGGAAGAGTTAATAAACTACCTGACTGCAGTTTTCAATATGTCAGGGGGTGCTGTTTTTAAAATAGTATCATGTTTGGGGGTTTCCCAATATATGAGACCCCTAAAGTCACTTCAAACATGGATAAGTCAATAAAAAAATAAATTTAGTAAATTTTCTGGAAAAAATGAAAAATTGCTGCTACATTTTTAATCCTCCTAAAATGCTAACAAAATAAAATAACATTTTTCAAATGGTGCTGATGTAAAGCCGACATGTGGGAAAAGTTATTTATTAATGGTTTGCTGTGGCATGACTATCTGGAGTAAAGGGATAATCATTCAAAGTTTGAAAATTGCTAATTTTTTTAACATTTTTCTCAAATTGTTGATGTTTTTTTTTATAAATAAACTCAATACATATTGACCTAAATTTACCATTATCATAAAGTATAATGTGTCACGAAAAAAGTCTCAAAATCACTGGGATTTGTTGAAGCGTTCCAGAGTTATTACCACATAAAGTGACACTGGTCAGATTTAAAAAATGTGGCTCCGTCACTAAGGGGTTAAAAATGTTTCCCTCCTTGTGAAAAATACCCGGTCATCAGGCCCTGGATGCTAGGTTGGTGTAATGAAATTGGACCAGTGTACCCCTGCTTCTGCTGTGTGTCTCCTTCATCTCTCTTCCTGGGTTGGGCAAGGAAGCTTCCCCCCTGCAGCTAGTATTGTCTAATGGGAATTTTTTCAATTTATTTTCCATAATGGCTTTCTGGTATAGCAGCATTTTAGAAGACCTCTGCGCCTCAGGAAGGAGAGATGCAAAGTTCTCCTTGTAGCATGGGTCTAGCAGGGAGTACGTGTTGAAGCTGGTATTGCACAACTGGTCTCTGCTGCTCACAAAGCCTTACCAGTATGTGCAGCGTGAAGTTCCAATGCGTGGTCACATCGCATAGCAGTCGCTGAGCTGGCACTTGCATGCGCTACTGCAGCACTGCCAGAGTGTCAGCTGTAGCAGGCTTGTGAAAATGGGCAGTGATGCAGCGTACCTTGATCAGAGGATCTGGCAAATCTGGCTCAATGCTGTGCTCGGAGAACAATTTGGAATTGCCTAATGATGGTGCATTATAATGTGCAAAGACAGGTGAAGAGTGGAAGGCATCTGCACCAGTGTCAAGAACCAGAGATTGGGAAGCACCTAGCAGAGAACAAGCAGTGGTGTCACTCGCTGGCACCAATCATGGAACCAGGCATTGGGTGCTTAGATGACATGTGCTTAATCATGCTAATGGTAGTTAAGCTCTTAGCAGTCAGGTCTCAGAACTCTCTTTAAAAAAGTCCCATACTGAGGAACTCCTAACTTTTTCACGTAGAAATTCACGAATGTTGGTACTCTATGCAACACTTGCTTACCTTCTCCCTCTGGTCACCCCACTGCCTCTTTGTCTGTTTTGGTACTGCCAATTCATCCTCCTCAGCGCTTCTGGCCTCTCTGCATGCCACCTTGGGTCAGTGACTTTGTGATCCACCACCTCATCTTCAACCACTGCATCCTGGTCCTCATGACTTAGTAACTTGTCAATAACTGTGCCTCATAATCATCTTCCTCCTTAGACAAAATGTAGGTACTCTAAGTTCTGGGCATAATTAAACAGAATGTCCTCTTGTCCCTCTTAGAATATGCAGGTTGAGAGACCACAATCAATAAATTAAGTTGTAAAGAGCTTCTCGGAGTGTCTTAGTGTGGGATCACTAATCTCCTGAGAATGAAAGGAGGATCAGGGTGAGGATTAAGTGATCCAGACTGTTGACACTGGACAGCATGGAAGACTGTGATGCTGCCAAGCATGCTGGAAGCATTGTCTGCTATTCAACGGACCACCTGATCGCACTGTTCTGGCTTCAGAAGTGGTGTACCTTACTGTGATGGTGGGATATGGTATGTGAGGATCATTTTGTTTGTATTAATATTTTACTAATTGTCATGGTGTTCTCTTGTAGGATGAGTTGTTATTTGCTGATTGATGAATAGCTGTTGTTGCCATCTGATATCAGCCCCCCATAGTACTGTATTGTTATCTTTCCACGGGGTCAGTGAATAATGCTCTGTTGTGCTAATATGCTAATGACTTATTGAACTAGCTTGTTGACACAATAAGCCCCTGCGACCCTTCCCCATGACCTGTGAATAAGGAGCGGGACTTTTAGGGTATGTGCACACGTTGCGGATTTTGCTGCGGATTGACCGATGTGGATTTGCAGCAGTTTTCCATGCATTTACAGTACCATGTAAACCTATATTCCATAATAGGAATCCGCAGGTGTAAAATCGCAGGTGGAATCCGCACAAAATCTGGAAAAAAGTTGCGGGAAATCTGCGGTAATTCCTCAGGAAATCCGCAGTGTGGTTTACCTGTGCATTTACCAAAATCTGTGGAACTATGATGCGATCACAGCACCTCAGAGAGAAAGAAGAGTATATGGACTGTGTTATCCTCTGCTGGATTGTTGGAATCTCATTTCCCAGGACTTTTATCCTGTTACTGAACTGCATTCGGGTTCTGGACTATCTTATCCTTTGTGTGGTGGATTATATATGGGCCCATCGTATTTCTGCCTAAAAAAATGTCTTGGGATTGTTCACTCTTCTCTTGCTCTGTTGATTGTGTGATACCGAAGCAAAATCCGTGGCACTTACCTTCCTGCAAAGTGGGACAGAAACCTAGGTGAAGTGGATGGGCGCGGTTCTTGTGCTTCAGCAACAGGCGTAGTCGTATCTGCCCCACATCCTCGTTGTCTACGTGCACCATCATTAGCACCTCCACTTCCCTGTCCCTTCCTGCATGCATTACAAATTTTCTAATTGCTATGTCTCTGGAAGCCAAGTTTATTTTTTATAAAAAAAAATTGATCACCTGCACCAGTCAAAGCGTTGTTTTTTTTTTAGTTTAATATCACCATAATGTAATACAAAGCACATAAAAGTGTATGGATGACAAATAAAATCCAGAAAAATTTCTCAACACTTATTTGGATTGTTGTATTCCACAGAAATGCACCACAAAGCACGTAATACTCTATGGATAACACTATAGTCTATTTTCACCCACGAAAAAATGAATGTGGTCAACTGCTGCTATATATTTAGCAACAAACTGCAAAGCACTAAGCCCTGTCTAGAGACTGTATTCAGCCACTCCCCTGCTCATGCAACTGTCCCTCACTTCACTAGGCTAAATGCAGAATGTATCTCATACAAAAAACAAAGCACAAGATTAGCCCTTACAAGGGTTGTTAATATGTTGCTTCAGCACCAGTATCATCACTACAGGACTCTGATCCGTTATACTGTGCACACACAGGCCTGTACAACCACTCTCTTCTTCCAATAAGAACTGTCTCTGAGCTGTGCAATGGTGTCATTATGCCGAGCGTGGCGGCACCTGTTCTTTTATAAACCCGGATTATATAATACGGCCAGCCAATCACAGTAATGCCACTACTGAGATGGCTATGGCATCACAGTGACTGGCAGGGAATCCCCTGCATTTTTCTTGGCTGTGTAACATACAGTGAATTGCGAAAGTATTCGGCCCCCTTGAACTTTTCAATTTTTCCCACATATCATGCTTCAAACATAAATATACCAAATGTAAATTTTTGGTGAAGAATCAACAAGTGGAACACAATTGTGAAGTTGAATGACATTTATTGGTTATTTTAAATTATTGAGGAAATTCAAAAACTGAAAAGTGGGGGATGCAATATTATTCTTTTAACTTAATACTTTTTTGCGCCACCTTTTGCTGCGATTACAGCTGCAAGTCGCTTGGGGTATGTCTATCAGTTTTGTACATTGAGAGACTGAAATTCTTGCCCATTCTTCCTTGGCAAACAGCTCGAGCTCAGTGAGGTTTGATGGAGATAGTTTGTGAACAGCAGTTTTTAGCTCTTTCCACAGATTCTAGATTGGATTGAGGTCTGGACTTTGAGTTGGCCATTCTAACACCTGGATACGTTTATTTGTGAACCATTCCATTGTAGATTTTGCTTTATGTTTGGGATCATTGTCATGTTGGAAGACAAATCTTCGTCCCAGTCTCAGGTCTTTTGCAGACTCCAACAGGTTTTCTTCAAGAATGGTCCTGTATTCGGCTCTATCCATCTTCCCATCAATTTTAACCATCTTCCCTGTCCCTGTTGAAGAAAAGCAGGCCCAAACGATGATGCTGCACCAGCATGCTTGACAGTGGGGATGGTGTGTTCAGAGTGATGAGCTGTGTTGCCTTTACGCCAAACATATCGTTTGGCATTGTTGCCAAAAAGTTAGATTTTGGTTTCATCTGACCATAGCACCTTCTTCCACATGTTTGGTGTGTCTCCCAGGTGATTTGTTGCAAACTTTAAACAACAGTTTTTATAGATATCTTTGAGAAATGGCTTTCTTCTTGCCACTCTTCCATAAAGGCCAGATTTGTGCAGTGCACGACTGATTGTTGTCCTATGAACAGACTGTCCCACCTCAGCTGTAAATCTCTGCAGTTCATCCAGAGTGATCATGGGCCTCTTGGCTGCATCTCTGATCAGTCTTCTCCTTATTTGAGATGAAAGTTTAGTGGGACGGCCGGGTCTTGGTAGATTTGCAGTGGTATGATACTCCTTCCATTTCAATATGATCGCTTGCACAATACTCCTTGGGATGTTTAAAGTTTTGGAAATCATTTTGTATCCAAATCCGGCTTTAAACTTCTCCACAACAGTATCACGGACCTGCCGGTTGTGTTCCTTGGTATTCATGATGAGACTATCACAGAGCAGGTGCATTTATACGGAGACTTGATTACACACAGGTGGATTATATTTATCATTATTAGGCATTTAGGACAACATTGGATCATTCAGAGATCCACAAGAACTTCTGGAGTGAGTTTGCTGCACTGAAAGTAAAGGGGCCGAATAATATTGCACACCCCACTTTTCAGTTTTTGAATTTCCACAAAAATTTAAAATAACCAATAAATTTCGTTCAACTTTACAATTGTATTCAACTTGTTGTTGATTCTTCACCAAAAATTTACATTTGGTATCTTTATGTTTGAAGCATGATATGTGGGAAAAATTGAAAAGTTCAAGGGGGCCGAATACTTTCGCAAGGCACTGTACACCAAACATGTGGAGTGGGGATGCGAACTTCAAATCCGAACAACAGCTAATGCTCACCGAGTATTTCCAAGCACCCAGATACTCAAGTGATATCAGAGCTTCACTGAGCACGTTTGCTCGTTCCTAGTAATTACCCTTCTCATTTAATTATATGACTTATGTTTTTGTACAATTTGTCAATAACATATATAGTTTCTCCCCTTCCGAGTTATTTTTGATGGTCAACAAAATACGATTTTCAAGCTCATACTATATGATCACAGTAGGCAATGAACTGAGTTAAGTTGATAAACTCCAATGTTCGTGCCTAGTAAATAAAGTGGATATGTCCTGCAGGTGGTGCGTGCAAATGATCTATTTTGATAAATATACTGTTAATGTATAGCCAAGGTTCTCTTACCGTTTAGGAAGGTACACAGTCCTGTCAGTGGAATATCCAGTGTGTCCTTTAAGGATGGCAAGGTGAAGTAGGCAAAACATTCTGTGGAGCGATATCGGAGAGCTGCCCCGGCCAGTGGCAGCTACTCCGTGAAGTGTCTCCAGTAAACAGTGGGATTCCAGGTCCTGGTATCCAGACGCCATGTGGTAGGAGAACGGTATGTGCGGCTGCTCTGAAGGACCTGCGTGACGCGGAGTCTATCAACTTAACTCAGTTCATTACCTAATGTGGTCATATTGTATGAGCTTGAGCATTTATTTCAGCTTCCCTTTCTATTTGTCTTCTTCCAGCGTCAATATACTTTTTTCTTTTTTACTAGTCCCCTGTGACAATCTCTGTGGTGGTTATTTTATTCGCTGCAGGAAAGAGGTTTGACACCTTGCGCCACTTTTTTCAGACTTAAATACGATTTTCCATTAATTTATTTTTCACACTCTAGGTATGATAATGGTTTCTCTCTGTGTGGCATTTTTTTATGTATAAAGGTGATGTCCACTTCTTGGACAACCCCATCTCACTAGAAAGGAGATTTATCCAGCTTCTACTCCACAATTCCAAGGCATGTTTAAAATTATGAATTCTTTATTTTTTTAAAGTTAAAATATAGCCATATCAAAATGTCTTTTTTCTTTCGTGGTTGAAACATGTAGAAAAAAATTTATTTAATCCCTTTCCGACATCGTGCGTACATTAACACTGATTTCGGACACCATCCCTTTGATGTGGTCTCCAGCGGTGATCCCACATCTTTCCCGAAACATGTCAGCTGTTTTAAACAGCTGAGAAGTACCCGGAATAGCTGAGGGTGGAATCGCGATCCACCTGCGGCTATTAACCCGTTAAGAGTTTGACATCGGTATTTCACTATTTCACAGCAGCATTTAAATCGCGCTTCCGGCAATCACGCCGGAAATCTGCCCACCTTTGACCTCCGTCATGTGATAGCAGGTCACCAGTGGTTTGGCATGGAGACTATTGAAGCATACAAAAAGTAAAAAAAAAAGTTTAAATCGCCCTCCTTTCGCCCCATTTAAAATAAAACAATAAAAAAAATCAAACATATACATATTTGGTATTGCCGTGTTCAGAATTGCCCGATCAATAAAAAAAAAGGATTAACCTGATTACTAAACGGCGTAACGAGAAAAAAGTCAAAACGCCAGAATTACGATTTTTTTGTCGATGCAACATTGCATTAAAATGCAGTAATGTGCGATCAAAAGCTCGGCCTGCAAAAAATAAGCCCTCACCCAACCCGAGATCATGAGTCAAAGTAGAGATGCTACAGGTATCGGAAAATGGAGCAATTTTTTTTTTCAAAGTTTTGATTTTTTTTTTCACCTAGACATGTTTGGTTTAGTCAACCTAGTAAAAAAGCTAAACAAAAAAACAAGTGTGGGATTGCACTTTTTTTGCAATTTCAAAGCACTTGAATTTTTTTCCTGTTTTCTGGTACATGACATGATAAAACCAATGGTGTCATTCAAAAGTACAACTCGTCCTACAAAAAACAAGCCCTCACATGGGCATATTGATGGAAAAACCAAAAAGTTATGGCCCTGGGAAGAAGGGGAGCGAAAAACTAAAATACCTCCGGGGATTAAGGATCATAGGGAACATAGTAAAAAGACTAAGAATACCAAAGGCGTTTCAAAAGCAAGTGGGTTCTTAAACTTTTTTCACTGTCTCCACTTTTGGACATATCAAACAATAAGAGTAAGGTCGGTGTCACACTAACGTATGGCATCCGATGCGATATGCTAATGACCCTCGGCTCCTGTTCTGCTGCAGGAGTAGAGTGTCATGCGTCTGTGCTCCGAGCCTCCCGCACAAAGAGGATCGGAGCACAACTGAGGAGGAGGCGGAGAAATGAATTTCTCCATCTCCTCAATTGCCGGGTTCAGCGTATATCGCACATCACTAGGATGATATCTGAGTGATGTGCGTTGTCTCACTAGGCTTATATGGGTGTGAGTGAGCAGAGACTCAGCTGAGTGTTGGTGACAATCGCAGCCTGCTGTGATTTCACTCGCACGTACAATACGGCCGAGGAAAAAAGCGGTGAAGTGAGCTGCCCCATAGATGAATACTGGTCCGAGTGCTATGCGATGTTTTATCGCATAGCACTCATCCGTATTCCTCTCTAGTGTGACTCCGGGCTAAGTCAGAGCGAAGCCCCAGCAATAGCTTCCTGTTGATGTTCAATACATCCAAAGGCAGGAAGAGTGAAGCCAGTGCTGATTGGGAGCAGGGCTCGTGTCAAGACCATTGGAACGGCTTTGGCACGGAAAGTGAGTATGAGTGTTTTTATTTGAAATAGGCCAGACATGAGGAATGACAACCCTAGTAATGGACAACCCCTTTAAGAAATACAATGTTTGGTTAAAACATTTCCAACATTATGAACACGAAAAAGGCTTCTTCACTGTGTGGGTTCTCTGGTGCCTAACCAAAATTGATTTCTGATTAAAACATTTCCAACATTCTGAACAGGAAAAAGGCTTTTCCCCTGAGTGGATTTTCTGGTGCCTAACCATATCTGGTTTCTGTTTAAAACATTTCCCACATTCTGGACAGGAAAAAGGCTTCTCCCCTGTGTGAATTCTCTGGTGGATATCAAGAACCGATTTCTGTTTAAAACATTTCCCACATTCTGGACAGGAAAAAGGCTTCTCCCCTGTGTGAATTCTCTGGTGTATAACAAGATGTGATTTGTGGTTAAAACATTTCCCACAGACTGAACAGGAAAAAGGCTTCTCCCCTGTGTGGGTTCTCTGGTGGCTATTAAGATACGCTTTTCGGTTAAAACATTTCCCACATTCTGAACATGAAAAAGGCTTCTCCCCTGTGTGTGTTCTATGGTGCTGAACCAAAGCTGTTTTATGGCTAAAACATTTCCCACATTCTGAACATGAAAAAGGCTTCTCCCCTGTGTGACTTCTTTGGTGTCTAACAAGATTTGATTTGAGATTAAAACATTTCCCACACATGGCACAGGAAAATCTTTTTTCCACTGTGTGAATTTTTGGATGTTTAAGTAAAGACTTTTCAATGTTTTCAATGGGAAACCAATTTGTAAATTCTGAACATGAAAATGGCTTCTTTGATTTAGGACTATTTCTGTTTTTAATGTTTATTTTGTGACTTTGATTTTCCTTAGCAGTCGGCGATAAATCAGAAGACAGGACCTGTTTCAAAGGATCAGATGAAAGATCTTTGCTGTGAAGGGATGATGGTATATCTGGAGTAATGGCATTCAATTCAATTATATCCCGTGGGGTCCCACGATCATCGGATTTAAAAAGTGACAATGTTAGCTGTCCCTCTGATCTCCTGGTACAGTCATCTGCTAAGAATAAAACAAATTATTTTTGAATAAAATATCTTTGAATGTCATTTAACATTTCTACTTAAACTGTCTGTAAAAATGGCAAGTTATGTAAAAATATTGAATTATCCACCAAGACAATGACAGTTCACAGTCTAAGGCCGGGGTCACACTAGCATTAAATACAGACGAGTGCTATGCGAGAAAACCTCGCATTGCACTCGGACCACTGTTAATCTATGGGGCAGCTCACATCACCGTTTTTTTTCTCGGCGTATTCGGCATGCATGTAAAATCACCGCATGCTGTGATTGTACGTGTATGTCGCCCGAGTCTCGCAAATGCAAGCCTATGGGTGGGAGAAGAAAAAAATTGGACACCACACGGACCATCAGCATGACTTGTGAGAAATACACACACATTTTCCTCATTTCAGCCCATTGAGCCATTAAATTCAATGGGGAAAAGCAGTGAGAAATGTAAAGCCACATGCATGTCATACGGATGCCATATGGATACATGGGTGCAAGAAAATCACATCATCGCATTGCAAACGCATTACACACAGATGACAATACGGAGAACTTTTGTGTATGTTAAGTGTGATCCCGGTCTAATAGAAAACCTCATAAGATAAATACAGACCATAAAAGGAACCATTAGTGCAAATCTGTCGTGCACGTTCCACCACATGTGGGGAAACAGTGCAACAAGCATTAACAAAAGGACACTCCAAATCTAGATATGTTGAAAACAAGAGGAAAAAATATGGAGCTGAAGTCCAAATACTAAAAGGTATCAGCATTGCCCCTGATGAAGCCAACACGAAACGCGCGTTGGGGCTGCATGGCGTGGGTCTCGATATACCACATGATGGGTAAGGAACCATAGGATAGGAGATGGTCTGATATATATTGGGCACTTTGGCGCTAGGCACTGATTATTATGGTTGCTACTTACCATCTTACCACCTTGGGTTTTTTCCCTGATATGATGGAACGGCACTAAGCACTTTATTATACTAATGATGAGGTACTATTTGGTCTACACGCTGATATCTACCTGATCTCTCTGCTGAACATGTCTCTTGTATTAAAGTTACATGTATTTAAATGAATGTTACTAATTGAATCTATCAAATACATTTATACTTTTTTAGTATTTTGGACTTCAGCTCCATATATGTTCCTCTTGTTTTAATCTAATAGAAAACCTCATAGGATGATCCAGTGGAGCATTGTGTTCAACTGTTTGTTCATTCTACCTCCCAAATATGGAATAAAAGCCACAAAGTAGCATTATGTTGATGAACATAATACCAATAAAAACTTCTACTCATCTCATGAAAAAGAAGTTCCCACTCAGGTCCATCATCTGTCAGCGAAAAAGCAGAAGTTTCCACATTATTAGTGGCTCAAAGGCTCTTCAAAAGCAACATGGCTTCCATAAACCTATCCGGCAATATCCGTTCTCCCAAAGTCAAATCTCCCCCTTGCTTCTGAGCCTTGCAGTGTGCACAAACCACATTTAGCAAAAGAAAAAAACCCTTCCGCAGGCAGCTGCCAGTGGCAGCACCTGCACAGCACCATAATCACATATGTAATTAATTATATATACATTTCTTTGCTGTTTTCCTGAAATTCCTAATAAAAAAAACTGTTTGGAAATCAAGTCGGGAGCGCTTGCACAGTAGCAGCTATCAATGATCTGATAGATGCTATTGCGCATGTGCGCCATTTTGCTAGACAAAAAAAAAATCCTGCAAGATAACGCTGCCAGAGCCTCGCAATAGCAGCTATTGGCGATTGCTGATAACTGCTACTATGCAGGCAGCGCCATCTTGGAGGATTTTTTTTTTTTTTTGCTACCAAGATGGTGCCGCCGGTGCCTGCACAATAGCAGCTATCAGATCAACGATAGCTGCTATTGTGCAGGCACGACCGGCGCCATTTTCAAATGGATTTTTTTCAAGGATATATATAATTTTGATTATGTGAACTAGGGGGGAGCTCAATGAGTGATCAGTGACCTGTCAGAAGCCATACAGATGAATACCTAATCAGAGCACCACATGAAGACCCCCCCCACAGGCCGCCCCAGAGCATGGGAATATCATTAACCGAAAACTCAAAATAAGGATTAAACAACCACAAGTCGGATTTCATTATCCAAGGTGTCATTGTAATTAGTATAACGGCGCCGACCTGACAGTGTCTGTAGGTTACTGTGCACAATCCTACTTACAGGTTCCCTTCTAAAGGCTGGGATCAGGAAAACGGAGTAGATAGCATCAAGCCTTGGTGGCCATCTATTGAGCTGCCAGGTGACCCTGAACAGTGACTCCATTACGTTGTGTCTGCAAACTATTCCAGTAAGATCTTGATTCAAATTGTTAAATGGAGCTCCTTCCCTTCTTATCCCTGCCATGTGCTCAGACAGTAATGTACCACCTTATATAGGAAATTATAAGATTCAAGAGACGTTAGAAAATAATTTGTGAGGTCCATGTGTTTGTTATTCCCATTTGTGAAAGTGAAAAAATGGGGTTTATATTTTGTAAAGAATTCTAAAATGATCACCACATAAAGTGACACAAATCAGATTTGAAAAATGGGCCCTGATTATGAACACAAAACTGGTGGCAGGAACTGGTTATCAGAGTATTTTGGTAACTAACTACTGTAGTCAAAAACTGACTATAGACAATAACACATCTACTGAATCAAATTCAACAGTCTTCATCAGAAATAAATGAGTAACTAGTGGTGAAACCTCTCTGGGGTAATTACTGTATGTTGCTCGATGGCTCTTGGCAATCTAAACTAACGTAAGGGCCAATATTTTCTGTCAGATGAGTTTCAAGAACAAATATTATAGTCAAATATAAGAGTAGAGAAAGTATTAGTGCCCCCATTTCAGGAGAGATTGTGCAGTAATCTGAGTTCCTTAGGATTGAAAACATAATGGAATTTATGATGTGGAGTAAACCCATGAAACCAGAGCTCGAGCCAACACATCTCCTGCAGGCGTGAATAAATGTATATTACAGCCATCAGCCACACACAGCTTAGAGATATATCATGGCACAGGGGTAATGTTTTATAAGTAGTTTATCACAATCCATCTTAAAGTTAGTTGGTTTTAAAAAAAAGTGAGAAGCCAGGATAAAGGGAAACTGTGTTGTTATTGTACAGAAATTCACACTTGGCCCTCACTGCACATTTAATGTTGTCGATCATAACAGTGAAGGTTGGCCAGAAACACTGGACCTGGTCTTGTAGGCACCATATGAGCACATTCAGCAGCACAGAAGGAAGAGAAGGTAGATTCACCTAATAAGATATCAGGGTTCTAGGAAGCCATTAGCATCATTACCCTCCGCTTTCTCTTACAGGACCATCATAATATTTTTCTTCAAGTCATTTTCTAACTTGTCAGCACATTCTACGTATGCTGTCATTTGGCTTTGTGGTTTACAGATCTGGGCAGGTAATGGTCAGTGTCTTCTAATCCCAGGAAGTAGGTGGACCCAGGTTGTAAGTTCTATTGAAAAGGATTTCACAATTGCACAAAGTAATTTCAACATTTCCAAATGGAGCAGAATGTTGTGGTTTAGAGGCAAAATGGTGATCACACGATTGTAATATGGTCGGACAACACCATTGATAAAGCAGCCACAGCCGGTGACTGAGAAGAATCTGTGACTTCTCTGCATTTAATGGTTACTACTCACCTGGGTAGTCATATGTAGGAATCTCCTCTTTACACCACTCATCACCCCTCACATATGTCCCTGTAGTATTAATATACATCAGATCTTCACCCTGAAACAAATATTGTAAAAGTCACAGACAGATGGAGAAGTCACATCTATGATCAGCTGTAATCCAGCCATCTCCACCATTCTCATTACACAAGTATAAAACATATAATACAAGATTTATCTTGCGCATCACCCCTACTCTGAAACTCTCTACCACAAAATATCAGACTCTCGCCTACCATTGAAACCTACAAAAAGAACCTGAAGACCCACCTCTTCCGACAAGCCTACAACCTGCAGTAACCATCGATCCACAAAACCACTTGCACGACCAGCTCTACCCTCGCCTACAGTATCCTCACCCATCCCTTGTGGCTTGTGAGCCCTTGTGAGCAGGGTCCTCTCTCCTCCTGCACCAGTTGTGACCTGTATTGTTTAAGATTATTGTACTAGGTTTTATTATGTATACCCCTTCTAACATGGAATAAATGGCGCTATAAAAATAAATAATAATAATAATACTGGTGAATAAAACAAGACAGAGCACAAGACCGTCACAGCCGCCTACACATCATGGGGGAGATCTCATGACACATTCTCTCCATCTACCTGATGATCCTGAGGAACATTTGGGTCTTCTTGTTTACAGTCCTGTGGAAGAAGAGGACGGGGACATCTCTCTGGTGTTGTCCTCTTACTGGATAGATCTGGAGGAAACATACAAGGACTGAATTCATTCTTTACATACAGATAATTAGAGGCCGTGTGTATTTAGTCCTATTACCTGGTGATGTGAGGGGCTGGGGAACCTCCATCATAACGTCCTTGTACAGATCTTTGTGTTCTTCTAAATACTCCCACTCCTCCATGGAGAAATAGACGGCAACATCCTGGCCCCTTATAGGAACCTGACACATACAATGATACCGTCATCCCCCCGATCCCTTCATATTGTTACTGTATAATGTCCCAGCATTCCCAGCAGTGTCACCTCTCCAGTCAGCAGCTCAATCATCTTGTAGGTGAGTTCTAGGATCTTCTGGTCATTGATGTCCTCATGTATCAGGGGGTGAGGTGGAGACCACATGATTGGGCTCAGGGGTCTTCCCCATCCCTCAGACACAGGGTCCTGACAGCACTCACTAGAGATCTTCTTCACTACCGTGTAATCCTGGTTATGGAGAGACACAATAATAAATCCCACTACAGACATTTCCAGAGTCCTCACCTTTCCAGTTCTGTCCATCTATTATTCCCATAGATAAGAATGATGTAATGTGACATCATCAGAATCTCTCACCTCTCCAGTAAGCTGGAAGAGGATCTCTAGGGTGAGGTGTAATATCCTCTCCGCCATCTTGTCTCTGTCCATATCCTTACTTGATGGGTAAATCAGGAAAATTCTCTTCTACAGAAGATCTTCACAGAGGATCTGATATTGTAGATACCTGAATGAGAAGATGAGCCGATGTAACATCATAAAAATCCTGTGTAATAATACAGTTACTGGAGATAATAAGGGAAACATATGATATTTATTATTTTACAGTATTTAGTTTTCTTCTTTACATCTACTAATAAAACCTATATATTTAGGCCACAGACAACAAGCAGTTTCTTCCTCGGAGTCGGCAGCTGAATACGTTCCTCATAGACTCATCTTCCATAACGCTAATTCTCGTCTCATTTACAGAAACTGGAATCGGCATTAGTAATACTGCAGGAGATATTCATTACACGTGACAGGAGAAATAACTACTTCATGATGAGGACGACATCTTCATCTTCTACTACGGCTCTAGAAACAGATTTGTCCAGAGTCCGTCACTGACTCCATCACCACCGGCAGTCTATATGAGGGTTTCCCGTCTTCCCCGCACTGTAATCTTCTATCACATTCGATCTCAGGTCTGATTCACACACAGAAGTTTGAAGCTTTTATAATAGAATTTTTGTAATAAGACAGGAGATATTTGATAGCAATGTTTCCATGTACAGTGTTTTATTTTCTCTTTATATTATGTTGTGTTTTTTTAGCATCTTCTTGTAGGCTTCCATATATTACACGAAAAACAGAAAGTGGCTATATGGTATCAAGAATGGGGATAAGTGAGTTATTATCTAGTGGTTTGGGTGGTAGAATATTGTGTGGGGCATCTCATATTATCATAATGTGTTTGAAGGTTGGCGGTACTGTAAGAACATTATACTGTGTTGGGCCATGAGACCATGAGAGGGTCATGTGACACATCAAACTTAATGAGAATTTCACAAGAAAAACAATGGTGTGAATGGTGTAAATACCGTATTTTTCGCTTTGTAAGACGCTCCGGATTATAAGACGCACCCCAAATTTTGAGGAGAAAAATAGGAAAAAACTATTTTTTAATAAATTGGTGGGGCGTCTTATAATCCATGCGTCTTATTACTTACCAGGGGTTGTGGTGGATCAGGGTCCCAGGGTCGTTGCCGGAGGCAGGAGTGGAGCATTGCTGCAGGCTGGGATGAGGGGGTCTGCAGGGGGCTCCTGTGCTGCAGGGGGGCTCCTGTGCTGCAGCCTGGGATGAGGGGTCTGCAGGGGGGCTCCTTTGCTGCAGCCTGGGATGAGGGGTCTGCAGGGGGCTCCTGTGCTGCAGGGCTGTCTCCGGTGCTGCGGGGGGCTCTGGCGACATTTTGTGAAAGGCCAGAGCCCCCGGCAGTTCATCCATGCGTTCCTGTATTACTGACTCCGGGAAAATGGCCGCCGGAATCTCGAGAGATGAGATCTCAGCGCTGAAATCTCATCTCCCGAGATTCCGGCGGCCATTTTCCCGGAATTAGTCATACTGGAACGCATGGAAGAACTGCCGGGGGGCTCTGGTCTTTCACAAAATGTCGCCAGAGCCCCCCGCAGCACCGGAGCCTTCAGCATCACCCGGGGCAGCAGCGGACAACCCCGGCAGTGGTGGCGGACGACAGCGGCGGCAGCGGCGGCGGACACCCCCTCCTCCCAGCCTGTAATGGTAAGCGGTATATCCGCTTTGTTAGACGCACCCACATTTCCCCCCCAAATTTGGGGGAAATAAAGTGCGTCTTACAAAGCGGAAAATACGGTAACTCATGAAAGAATAAAGTTATGTTAAAAGAATGCACACCATTGTGTTTCTTGTGAAATTCTCAATAAGTTTGATGTGTCACATGACCCTTTTACCATTGGAAAAAATAAAGTTGGATCTAAGATAGCCGACTTCAAAATGGCCACCATGGTTACCACCCATCGTGAAATGTTTTCCCCCTCCCATATACTAATGTGCCACAAACAGGAAGTTGATATCACCAACCATTCCCATTTTATTTAGGTGTATCCATATAAGTGGCCCACCCTGTAGATCTATCTATCTATAGGTCTATCTATTATCTATCTATCCATCTGTGTGTAAACATCATTTTTCAATGGAGTATGTAAATAAAGAGGTTGGACAAAAAATTACATCACAATTCTTTTTTTTTTTTGCTAAATAATAGATCTTTATTTAGCTTACAAAAACGCATGAAAATCCGCATGAAAAACACATCAAATTTTCACCTGCGTTTTCTGCCAAGAGAGGAAGAATCTGAGCTGAAAATTCCATAGGCAAATCCACAACATGTGCCATATCCTTAGATGGATCCCCATCTTATAAAATTTGCTTTTTCTGTCATTTTCCACCCCAAAATTTGGGGTGCGTCTTATAGTCCGAAAAATACAGTAGTTTTAGAGAAAAAAAATTGCACAGAATAGTTTCATACGTAGCGAGGTAGCGTTTTAGTGTATCGGACGTCATAGTAAATTTTTAGGTAGTGCATTAGGGGAGCATACGTTGCATTGTTGATGACGTCCGGTTTTCTTTTGCAGAAAAAAAAGAATAGTCAGTGCCAGGTAAATTTATAGGGAGGACATTAGTGTAGTGGACGTCTCAATTTTTTTTTAGACAAACTATTTTTTTTCATCTATTTTTTCTTTTCAATTTTTTCGTCTAAGTGCTTCTTCTAAATTTTTTCCTCTCTACTTTTTATAATAGATAGTATCCTATACACAAGCTCCACACATTACATGTATAAAGCACCACTTACACACACATTCCCAGGGTTTTGAAAGATAAAATAAAAATTGCCCATTCATCAAGATGGTATTCACCAGAGGAGGCATACGCTTTCCTTGCCTCCAACACGGATTCAACCAGTGAGGAAGATCCCACATTCCTTTAGTCCTCCTCCTCATTTAGTTAGGAAAGACCTCTAGTAAGGTGCTCTAGGATACAGGCAACCCCTTCAACAATTGATCCCACATAGATTGCACTCCCTGAAAATTATCAGCCCGTCATTCCGGATTTCATCAGCAGCTCAGGAATCCAGTTTGACACCTCTGGCCTCACTGAAATTGACTTCTTCAAATTCTTTTTCAGTGAGGAAATAATAAATCTTATGGTGGCCCAGAAAAACTTGTATGCCCATCTATTTTTCACCCAAAATATAACGTCATCATACACCAGCTGGACCCCTGTAGATGCAGCAGAGATGATGACATTTTGAGGAATTGTGCTGCATATGGGCAAAACCAGGATTACTGGAGTACTGATATTCTCTACAGTACCGATATTCTGTATGGCCATGACAAGTACACGATTTGAAGAGATCCAAAAATGATTTCATTATAGTGATATACTCTATAGTACAGGTATTCTGTATGGCCATGACAAGGACACGATTTGAAATTATTGCATTATAATGATAATGAGCAGTGTTCTCCATGAGACGATACGAACTTTGATCGTCTATATAAAATTACGCCGGTAGTTGAACACTTCCTCAGGAAATTTGCTAAAGCATGCAACCTCCAAAGGGACATCGCTATAAATGAATCTCTGGTTCATTTCAAAGGGAGGCTAATATTTCACCAATACCTGCCCAGTAAGAGGGCCAGGTATGGAATTAAACTGTACAAACTGTGTGAGAGTACTCTAGGGCAGAGGTCCCCAACTCCAGTCCTCAAGGCCCACCAACATGTCATGTTTTCAGGATTTCCTTAGTCTTGCCCAGGTAATAATTGCATCACCTGTGCAATGCAAAGGAAATCCTGAAAACATGACCTGTTGGTGGGCCTTGAGGACTGGAGTTGGGGACCTCTGCCCTAGGGTACACCCACAGATTTAGGGTCTACAAGGGAAAGGACACTCCTGAATGCCATCCTGTCCTGGGAAAGAGTATGAAAATTGTGTGGGAATTGCTGTACCTACTGCTGGATAAGGGTTATCACCTCTACATTGATAACTTTCCCACCAGCATCCCACTCTACAAGGCCCTCTCTGTCAGAAGTACAGTTGCACGCGGCACCATGTGAAAAAAATCAGAGAGGCCTGCCTAAGCCGCTAACTGGGCAAATGCAGAGAAAAGGCAAAAGCCGAGCCCAATGCAGCAACAACTTGCTGGTGGTCAAGTTTAAGGACAAAAGGGATGTACTTATCTTCACCACCATACACCGTGACAACAGCTCCCTTGTCACTGTTCGTGGTACCACAACACAAGTCCCAAAGCCAGATTGTAACTTGGATTACAATCTGTACATGGGGGGTGTAGATCTCTCAGATCAGCTCCTCCAACCATACAGTGCCATGCGAGAAGCTAAAGTATGGTACAAAAAATTGGCTGTGTACATTGCATGGATGGCATCATACAATGTTTTTGTGCTGTTGTGATCTGCAGGCAATACGGGGACCTTCCTTCTGTTTCAGGAGGTAGTAATCAAGGCCGTAATGTTTGGCACTCAGGAAGGTGAGGGTTCCGGTACTTCTGAAACCGATAGTGCCCTTATTGTCCCAGGTCAACATTTTCCAGGACCAGTTCCCCAAACTGAAGAAAGGAAGATCACAAAAACAGTGCAGAGTGTGCTCCAAGTGAGGAATCTGAAAGGACACAATTTACCATTGTGAAACCTGCCTAAGAAACCTGGTCTTTGAATTGCTTCAAAGCATACCACATGTTCACAAATTAAAAAAAATAGTTTTTACCCTGTTGACACAACACACTTTTACAATTAAATGTTCATTTCCACATTGCTTCAGTTCCTGTGAAGCACCTGAAGGGTTAATAAACTTCTTGAATGTGGTTTTGAGCATCTTGAGGGGTGCAGTTTTTACAATGGTGTCACTTTTGGGTATTTTCTGTCTGATAGGCCCCTCAAAATCACTTAAAATGTGATGTGGTCCTTAAAAAAAATTGTTTTGTAAATTTGTTGTAAAAATAAGAAATCACTGGTCAACTTTTAACCCTTATAACGTCCTAAGAAAAAAAATTATGTTTCCAACATTGGGCTGATGTAAAGTAGACATGTGAGAGATGTTAGTTATTAACTATTTTGTGTGACATAGCTATGATTTTAGGGCACAATAATTCAAAGTTCGAAAATTGCAAAGTATTCAAACTTTGACACATTTCCAATTTTTTCACAAATAAACATCATATTGAAGAAATTTTAGGACTATCGTGAAGTACAGTTAAGTAAATAAGGCAGCACACTGCAGCGCCAAAACATGCAAACTTGAAAACACGAAATTTGAACTGCATTACTGCACTAGAAATATGAAAAATGAGAGCTTTTAGCGCATAAAAATGGCCAATTTTATGTGTACCTGGTAGCCTCTTTACGGCATCTCTCTTATACCAGGTCCTATGCTTGCCTTACCTCGCTGAGAATAAACGTCTCCATCTGAATGGGTACATGTGAAACCTCTTCTTAGACTAAAATTCTCTCTCTCTATGGAGGGGTATTGGACCTGCTGTAATTAAAACACCTGAAGCTAGGAGAGAGAGAGAGAATTTTAGTCTAGTAAGAGGTTTTCACATGTACCCATTCAGATGGAGACATTTATTCTCAGCGAGGTAAGGCAAGCGTAGGACCTGGTATAAGAGAGATGCCGTAAAGAGGCTACCAGGTACACATAAAATTGGCCATTTTTATGCGCTAAAAGCTCTCATTTTTCATATTTCTAGTGCAGTAATGCAGTTCAAATTTCGTGTTTTCAAGTTTGCATGTTTTAGCGCTGCAGTGTGCTGCCTTATTTACTTAACTATATACGAGTTGGCGACTCTAGGTTCAGCACCTGTTCACACTGAGTGTATGTTTGGATGTGCAGGTCAGGTTTTTGAAATATATCATGAAGTACAAACATGTCATGAAGAAAACAATCTCAGAATCACTAGGATCTATTGTAACGTCCATAGTTATTACCTCATAAAGTGACAGTGGTCAGAAATGAAAAAATTGGACTGGTCAGGAAGGTGAAAACAGGCTTCAGGGTGAAGGGGTTAAATACACGCTATAGCGCCACATGAAGGACACTAAAGAATACAACTTTATAATACTTAGGGGGCTGACAATAATCTAAGCGCTCCCTCCTATAACAACTCTCCCTGAGCTGCTTCCTGAGGACGGTGTGCCGAGCGTCGTGTCACTGGGTCTTCTATAAACCCGATGTGATGAGGCCGGACAGTCACAGTAATACCAGCAGCCAACATGGCTACAGCATCACCATGTATGGCGGGCAATCCCTGCATGTTTATTGGCTGGGAACTCGAGCACGGCGCTCCATCACCTGCGATACTCCAGTAACAAGCTTGTCCGAGCTCCCGATGCCGGATCGAGTAGTGGAGAGCGGCTCACTCATCACTAGTATCTACATTATTGTGCTGGAGCCAGGAGAGGAGTCATCGCATTGTGGGAGAACTTCTCTGGGCTTCTGTACTCTCATCCTGCAGTTGCCTGAATGGATCTAATGTGGGCTTGGGAACCAGCTAAGCCGCATTCTGTCCACAGCTGTTATGCAGTGGTGTAGCTACTGGGGTTGGGGGCAGAGGGGGAGGTCGCCGAGGGTCGCACGCTCTGAGGGGTCCACCTGGAGCTACCCTACTGTAATTGTATCGGCGTGCACAGCGCGCCCGTACAGTTACATTCTGCTTCAGTGCAGGGAGAATCGATCTCTCAGCTCTGCCACCCGGCCGCTATGAGGCCCTTGAGCAGGCGGGGGGCCCGATGTCAGCAGTGGCCCTCCTCCCATCATCGCAAGTTCAGCTGTATCGCCTAGATGCCGATACAGCTGGCCGCATTGATGAGAGAAGGAGTGTTACGCTCCTCCTCCCATCATGCCCCTCTCAGTGTCTGACATCACCGACACTGACAGGGGGTCGCGATTACGTCATTACTTGGCACCCGCTGTCTGGAGATGTGAGGGCACTCAGAACAGTGGAGGAACCAGGAAGAAAGGTGAGTATTGGATTTATTTTTTATGGGGCATTCTATAATGCTGTATATCTGCCCCCAACCCGACCTGTAAGAGAAGAAAAATAACTTTTATTTTACACACCTGCGGGGTGGCGTGGTCAGAGGGGTGTCGCTCTTCTTGATCCAGCGCCTCCCATCTTCTTATGATCGTAGTCCTCCTGCTTGCTTCGTGTGGAGGAAACATCACTGCGTTGTCCACACAGTCTCCTCGGCATTACGCTCCTGCGCAGGCGTACTTCTCTGCCCTGTTGAGGGCAAAGCAAAGTACAGCAGTGCACAGGTGCCAGGGCTCTTTGACCTTTCTCGACACTTGTTTGCAGTGCCAAAGAGTCTGTGTGGATGACGCAGAGACGCGTCAGACACATGAAGCAAGCGGGAGGGCGGGATCGCAAGAAGATTGGAGGTGCCGGACCAAAGCCTACAACACTCCTTGGAGAGGGGGCATTAGACTGAGTATAAGAGAGCATCATACTGTGTATAGGGGAGCTGTACAGGGGGAGACTCGGGACATTATAAAATGTAAAGTGGGCACTTATTGCTATAGGGGAACTCAGTCCTCCATATAGTATAATACACTCCTCAGTCCTCCATATAGTATAATGTACTGCCACAGTCCTCCAAATAGTATAATACACTCCTCATAGTGCTCCATATAGTATAATGCCTCGCCATTGTCATCCATGTAGTACAATTCACTTCCCATAGTATAATACACCCCACAGCTCTTCATATAGTATAACGTATTCCCCATAGTCCTCGATACAGTATAATGCAGCCCATAATGATGCCACTCCAGAGTATAATGCAGCCACCCCACAGAATATATTGTAGCCCCCTCAGTATAATGTAACCCCCCAGAGAATATAATGCAGCCCCCATATATAGTATAATGCAGCCCCTGCATATATATGGTAGCCCCATCATATATTATAATGCAGCTCCCCATAGAATATAATGTAGCCCCATCATAGAGTATGATGCAATCACCCCCCATAGAATGTAATACAGCCCCCCATAAAATATAATACAGCACCCCATAGAATGTAATACAGCTCACCTCCCAACAGAATATAATACAGTCCCCCATGGAACATAATGTAGCCCCCATAGAATGTAATACAGCCCAGCCCCCATAGAATTTAATACAGCACAACCCCCATAGAATGTAATACAGCCCCCCAATATAATGTAATACAGCAATGTAAGGTTGCCAGCCTCCATAGAATGTAATGCAGCCAGCCCCATAGAATGTAATGCAGCCAGCCCCCATAGAATGTAATACAGCACAGCCCCCATAGAATGTAATGCAGCACAGCCCCCATAGAATGTAATGCAGCACAGCCCCCATAGAATGTAATGCAGCCAGCCCCCATAGAATGTAATAAAGCCCCCCATAGAATGTAATACAGCACAGCCCCCATAGAATGTAATACAGCACAGCCCCCATAGAATGTAATACAGCCCCCCTAATTGCCCTACAATCCAGTTATCACTCATTGATATATTTTAAAAAAACACAAAAAAACACTCTCCTCACCTCTCCTCGTGTCCAGCGCTGCTCCCAGCTGCACGATGATATGACGTCATCACGCACCCGCAGTGTCAGCACGAGTCAGAGCGGGGAATGATGGGAGAGGGAGCCGACAGCGGACGTTCTCTCCTCCATCATTGCATTCAACTGTACCGGCGTCATAGACACCGATATAGTTGAATGCGGGGCGGGGTGAGGCGGGCAATCGGGGGGGGGGGGGGGGGTGAGTCAGCGCTGGCGGGAGGAGTCGGCCCTGGCACCGCTGATAGCAGCAGTGGCCCACTCCTGGCACCGGCCCTTCTGGCATTTGCTAGAAGTGCCCAATGGCCAGTCCGGCCCTGCTTATATGTTCTGTAGGGCTGCTATCTACCACTGACCATATGGCGGTAATATCACGGTCTTTATGTTCAGTAACAGGGCGGTCATCTGCTGAGGTTCTCCTCCACTATTAGGGTGCATCACCCAGCTGTAACAAGGTTACCTGGTTAGGGGCCCACTCAGAAGCGTCGTCCCCCTGAACCAAAACCCCAGCTATGCCTCTGTGTTAACATCATTGTTCACACCACACAGAGACCCCAAAAGTGCCCCAGTGCTGAAGGGGTTAATGTCCCCCGCACCCAGTAATGGGGAATCTCCAGCACCTACCTCCACCCGCAGAGCCGCACTCCACATACATGGCCTTTCTGTGCGCACAGGACCTGTGATGAGGTCACAGGAGGGGAGGAGTCAGGGGTCACATGATCAGGGGCCTCAGTGTATGCAGGACTCTGCTGTGCTGACAAGTATTCAGCTCGTCTGCTGGTGCTGCTCCTTTAAGAACAGGTAACGTTGCTAAAAGTAGAACAATTCCCCCCATTAAGTGATTGGATCCCCCCAGATCTTTCATAGACCTTAGTGATATTACAGACGGGAGATTCCAAGAGCGCTAGATTCAGGGGTAATCCTAGTGCTGACTGAGCTGTGCGCCTCCATCTAAGAGAGCGGCCACAACCCCAGACGATGCAGCGGCCGGAGCAATGTTATTGATGGAGGGAATTTCTGAGAGCAGCAAATTAATGAGAATGTTTTACCGGAACCTCCTGGGGCATCAAGGAAAACCGTCTCCTATTCCCACCTGGAATCTGAGCCATAATTGCCAAATCCCCCGATCTGTGGTCATCAACCAAAAGTGGCTTATTTACTGGGACAAATCCTCTCATCTTCCCAAATCCTGGCTTTCCTCTCCCAGAATATCTCTGCCCATAACACAGAGGCTGGTGGAGCTGGTGCCGGTAACCTGATGCTATTAGAGGGTCACTACTGATACATCGGCTCCGTTCTTCTAGAGTCAGGAAGACTGTGGTGAATCTGTCGGCAGTGACATTGATGTCTAAGTCCGGATTACCTCTCCTGCGCTCTCTATGAAGATCTTCTCTAGGATATTCTGTGTATTTGTCCCACAGAGCCCGGGGATTGGAAGGTGCACAGGTTGTAGTCATTATAGGGAGCAGGTTAGAAAGCGAGTGAGGGACGCCTCCTGCAATGTCAGGTCCCAGTGTGGACCATCTTCCATCAGACCACGCTTTTGGCATGGCCTCCCTGTAAGTGTTTGTTGGTTCAGTTGTATGTACAGAAGACGCTCGCCTTCCACCTTGGCATACAGATCTACTATACATTGAAGAGAAAGTTGCCTCCATTGTCTGATCATTATTTGGTAGGTGTAGACGTCCATAGCTGATATTTTATTGGTTGGTTTATTGGTCGGCCTCGCAGTGTTGGGATCAGTCTGCGTTAGATTATAGTGATCGCCATCTTGGCCATTCCACAATATTATCGGATATTGCAGAGCATCATATGATCTATGTGTTTCTGTAATACGTTGAACATGTTCTCTCCGTCGCTGAATAATTATATCTCGGCTTAGAAAGTCCCGTCCAACCATTACAATAGTTACTTCATTAACATTAGGGGAATTAAATCTCCTTTTGTGCCACCAGCCGGTGTCTTGTCTGCTCTTATTACACCCTGATATTCCGCACTTGACATTCTTTCTAAGGCTGTTTTATAAAGATTTATTAACTACCGCATATACTCGAGTATAAGCCAACCCCCCTAATTTTGCAACAAAAAACTGGGAAAACTTATTGACTCGGGTGGAAAATGCAGCAGCTACCAGTAAGGCTGTGTGCACACGATGCAGATTTGGTGCAGAATTTTCTGCATAAAATCTGCACTAAATCTGCATCTCCTGGCAGAATCCGCAGGTGCGTTTTTTTGTGCGCTTTTTATGCGTTTTTGTGCAGATTTTACCAATGGATTTCTATTATGGAGGGGTGCAGAAACGCTGCAGAACTGCACAAAAGAAGTGACATGCACTTCTTTGAAATCTGCAGCGTTTCTGCGCAGATTTTTCTGCACCATGTGCACAGCTTTTTTTTTTTTCACATTGATTTACGTTGTACTGTAAATCACAGTGCAGTTCTGCAGCGTTTCTGCTGCAGAAAAATCTGCTGCAGTTCTGCACTAAATCTGCATCGTGTGCACATACCCTAAATGTCAAAAATAAAAATAGACACCAATAAAAGTAAAATTAATTGAGACATCAGTAGGTTAAGTGTTTTTGAATATCCATATTGAATCAGTAGCCCCATATAATGCTCCATACAGTTCATGATGGGGCCCCATAAGATGCTCCATGCAAAATACGCTCCATATAATGCTCCATAAAATTTATGATGGGCCCCATAAGATGCTCCATATTAAAATATGCCCCATATAATGCTGCACAAAGGTTAATAATGGCCCCATAAGATGCTCCATACGGATATTTGGCCCATATAATGCTGCACAAATGCTGATTAAAGCCCCATAAGATGCTCCTTATAACAATGTGCCACATATAATGCTCCATACAGTTCTTTATGGCTCCATAAGATGCTCCATATAACAATGTGCCACGTGTAATGCTCCATACAGTTCATTTTGGCCCCATAAGATGCTCCATATAACAATGTGCCACATGTAATGCTCCATACAGTTCATTATGGCCCCATAAGATGTGCCATATAACAATGTGCCACATATAATGCTCCATACAGTTCATTATGGCCCCATAGATGCTCCATACAACAATGTGCCACATATAATGCTCCATACAGTTCATTATGGCCCCATAAGATGCTCCATATAACAATGTGCCACATATAATGCACCATACAGTTCATTATGGCCCCATAAGATGCACCATATAAAACTGCCACATATAATGCTCCATACAGTTCATTATGGCCCCATAAGATGCTCCATATAACAGTGTGCCACATGTAATGCTCCATACAGTTCATTATGGCCCCATAAGATGCTCCATATAAAAATGTGCCACATATAATGCTCCATACAGTTCATTATGGCCCCATAGATGCTCCATATAACAATGTGCCACATATAATGCTCCATACAGTTCATTATGGTCCCATAAGATGCTCCATATAACAATGTGCCACATATAATGCACCATACAGTTCATTATGGCCCCATAAGATGCGCCATATAAAACTGCCACATATAATGTTCCATACAGTTTATTATGGCCCCATAAGAAGCTCCATATAACAATGTGCCCCATGTAATGCTCCATACAGTTTATTATGGCCCCATAAGATGCTCCATATAAAAATGTGCCACATATAATGCTCCATACAGTTCATTATGGCCCCATAAGATGCTCCATATAACAATGTGCCACATATAATGCTCCATACAGTTCATTATGGCCCCATAAGGTGCTCCATATAACAATGTGCCACATATAATGTTCCATACAGTTCATTATGGCCCCATAAGATGCTCCATATAACAATGTGCCACATATAATGCTCCATACAAATCATTATGGCCCCATAAGATGCTCCATACAACAATGTGCCACATGTAATGCTCCATACAGTTCTTTATGGCCCCATAAGATGCTCCATATAACAATGTGCCCCATATAATGTTCCATACAGTTCATTATGGCCCCATAAGATGCCACATATAATGCTCCATACAAATCATTATGGCCCCATAAGATGCTCCATACAACAATGTGCCACATGTAATGCTCCATACAGTTCTTTATGGCCCCATAAGATGCTCCATACAACAATTTGCCCCATATAATGCTCCATATAACAATGTGCCCCATATTATGCTCCATACAGTTCATTATGGCCCCATAGATGCTCCATATAGCAATGTGCCACATATAATGCTGCTGCTGCAATTAAAAAAAAAAAAAAATTACATACCTCTCGTCACCGCCCGCTGCTCCTCAGCGTCCCGCCTCTCTGCATTGACTGTTGAGGCAGAGGGTAGCGCGCACACTAATACGTCATCGCGCCCTCTGACCTGAACAGTCACTGCAGAGGACGTGGAAGATGGAGCGGCGGTGGAACGGGGAAAGGTGAATATGAAATACTCACCTGCTCCCAGCGCGGTCCCTGGCAGCTTCTCACGGACAGGTGGTCTCCGGAGCCGGCAGCTTCTTCCTCTGTTCAGCGGTCACTGGTACCGCTCATTACAGTTATGAATATGCGGCTCCACCCCTATGGGAGTGGAGTCCATATTCATTACTTTAATAAGCGGTACCACGTGACCGCTGAACAGGGGAAGAAGCTGCTGGAGACTGTGGGACGTGCAGGGACAGCGCCAAGAGCAGGTGAATATGTGACCGTCGTTGCTCCCCCTCACCCGCCGACCCTGACTCGAGTATAAGCCGAGAGGGGCACTTTCAGACCATTTTTTTTGGGCTGAAAATCTCGGCTTATACTCGAGTATATATGGTAATTGTGTTGATGGAAAAATATGTGCAAATTCAAAACAATGTCGGCGTTGTGAAGTTATTCCTGAGACAAAAAGTCTCAGGAATAACTTCACAACGCCGATCAGCTTTTATCTGTTCATCTCCCAAACAGTAAATTTGTAAAAATGTTGGGTCTTGATTTGCTACAGGAAGCATCAGACCTATTTTGTGATTTATTTGTCCCTTGACTTTAAAAGTCGGCATAAATCCTGCTTCAAGTCCAGCTGTCGTACCTAAGGATGTCATCTGGAAAGATGAATTGAGTTTCCTAATAATATGCAGTAAATGCTAAGACTCAGGACTTGTTCCCGGCGACATGTATGAAAAAGTGGTTTAGGAGGCAGAGTTAAAGGTGACAAATTGACATTACCAGTTGACCACCACATACCGGGCGATTTTAAAGTTTTTTACTTGACAATCTTCTCATATTAAGTCGATTTTACCTATTATGACTTTCAGATGTGTTCTGAATTGGGTCGTAGTGAAATGCTTCCAAACTTAGGTCAGCCTGCCTCCATCATTTTGCCGACATTCATCCTTTTGTCGGATGTTTCAGCATCCCTTGCTTCAGCCTGTCTCATCCGTTTCCATTCCAGCTGATATTCGCGTTGTTCACTTGTCTCAGCTGTTTGACAGTTTTGCTTTCTTAGCTTTTGGATTAATTTGCCCAATAGATGGTTGTTTTTTAGGCAGCATTTTAAAACAGTTCTTATGACCCTTAGTTATCATCTCATACTGATAGAGATCTAATAGGTGATATATATATATAAAGCAGAAAATGTGTGACTGCGTCACAGTCAGACTGTTCTAGCTGTCCATAGCAACCAATCAGAGCTCAGCTTTCACTTTACCTCAGTAGCTTGAATGCTGAAAGCTGCACTCTGGTTGCTATAGGTAACCAGAACGATCTTACTATGAGGCAATTTTCATAAATGAGGTCACAGTTACTTCTGCAACAGCCATTACTATAATTACAGGCTTTAGAGTGACTTATCAAGTTGCCCAACCTTAGCAAGTATATGGTTGCTGCCCCTTTAAGAGCGACTCTTTGGGCGCTGTCTCTCTAAATCTTTAGGACTTTTTGGGAAACAACTGTCATTTTGCATTCATTACACAGACACCTATTTTCGCCTTTATTTCTATAGGGTCTTAATTCTGAGAGCCAAATCTCATGAAGGGGGGATATTTTGAGTTTTAATGTTCGCAGTATTTTTAGTCTGGTGTTAAAGGCGGGCCGTGCAAAATTTCCCTAAAACTTGGTGAAAAATGTGGCTAAGAAATTCCACGGGCTACCATACGCAGATTTTCTGCTTTATATAATTTAAAGAAGAAAACTAAATACTGTAAAATAATAAATCTCCAGGATTTTTATGATATTACATCAGCTCATCTTCTTCTCATTCAGGTCTCTAAAATATCGGATCCTCTCAGTGAACATCTTCTATAGAAAATAATTTTCTTGATTTACCCATCAAAGATGGATATGGACAGAGACAAGATGGTGGAGAGGATATTACACCTCACCCTAGAGATCCTCTTCCGGCTTACTGGAGAGGTGAGAGATTCTGATGACGTCACATTACATCATTCTTATCTATGGGAATAACAGATGGACAGAACTGGAGAGGTGAGGACTCTGGAAATGTCTGTAGTGAGATTTATTAATGTGTCTCTCCATAACCAGGATTACACAGTGGTGAAGAAAACCTCTAGTGAGCGCTGTCAGGACCCTGTGTCTGAGGGATGGGGAAGACCCCTGAGCCCAATCACGGGGCCTCCACCTCACCCCCTGATACATGAGGACATCAATGACCAGAAGGTCCTAGAACTCACCTACAAGATGATTGAGCTGCTGACTGGAGAGGTGACACTGCTGGGAATGCTGGGACATTATGTAGTAACGCTATGAAGAGATCGGGGGGATGACGGTATCATTGTATGTGTCAGGTTCCTATAAGGTGTCAGGATGTCGCCGTCTATTTCTCCATGGAGGAGTGGGAGTATTTAGAAGGACACAAAGATCTGTACAAGGACATCATGATGGAGATTCCCCAGCCGCTCACATCACCAGGTAATAGACAGGACTAAATACACACGGCCTATAATTATCTGTATGTAAAGAATGAATTTAGTCCCTGTATGTGTTTCCTCCAGATCTATCCAGTAAGAGGAAAACACCAGAGAGATGTCCCCATCCTCTTCTTCCACAGGACTGTAAACAAGAAGATCCCAATGTTCCTCAGGATCATCAGGTAGATGGAGAGAAGGTGTCATGAGATCTCCCCTATGATGTGTAGACGGCTGTGAAGGTCTTGTGCTCAGTTTTTTTTTATCCTCCAGTATTATATGTTTTATACTTGTGTAATGAGAACGGTGGAGATGGCAGGATTAGAGCTGATCATAGATGTGACTTCTCCATCTGTCTGTGACTTTTACAATATTTGTTTCAGGATGAAGATCTGACCCATATTAATACTACAGAGACATATGTGAGGGGTGATGAGTATAAAGAGGAGATTCCTACACATGACTACCCAGGTGAGTAGTGACCACTAAATGCAGAGAAGTCACAGATTCTTCTCAGTCACCGGCTGTGGCTGCTTTATCGGTGGTGTAGTCCAGCTGTATCACAATCGTGTGTTCTCCATTTTGCCGCTAGACCACAATATTCTCCTCCACCCAATATGTTCACATGGCTTTGGGCATTGAAAGCCCTTTCCTATAGAAATTACAATCCTCAAGGTTAAAATTACAAGACATTGACCGTTACCTGCCCAGATCTGTAAACTACAAAGCCAAATGACAGCGTACGTAGAATGTGCTGACAAGTTAGAAAATCACTTGAAGAAAAATATTATGATGGGCCTTTAAGAGAAAGCGGAGGGTAATGATGCTGTTGGCTTCCTAGATCCCATATATCTTATTGGATAAATCTACATTCTCCCCAGGGGTGTAATAACTGCGGTTGCAGCAGTAGCAGCTGCAACAAGGCCCGACAGATGCCAGCCTCTAACGCACAGACACATCAGGTCCGTGCGCCACAATACATGCTGCAGGCCAATCAAAGGCCAACAGCTGACATCGGTGTGCACGTGACCGGAGGCGCACATAAGTGACGTTATGCACTCCCATCACTTGTGTAATAGAGTGCAGGGTTGCGTATGTCACCACGGAACAGACAGGCCAACTGTTGGGGGGAATTTATTAACAGGGACAATATTCTCCTCACAGGGAGAAAACAGTAGAAAATTAACTGAAAAGATAACGGTGCAAAATATGGGAGTCAAACAGTGTAACCCCCAAGGGTGGTTTGCACATTATGGACCGGGCCAATTTTTACAATTCTGACCACTGTCCCTTTATGAGGTTATAACTCTGGAACGCTTCAACGGATCCCGGTGATTCTGACATTGTTTTCTCGTGACATATTGTACTTCATGATAGTGGTTACATTTCTTTGATATTACCTGCGTTTATTTGTGAAAAAAACAGAAATTTGGTGAAAATTTTGAAAATTTCGCAATTTTCCAACTCTGAATTTTTATGCAATTAAATCACAGAGATATGTCACACAAAATACTTAATAAGTAACATTTCCCACATGCCTACTTTACATCAGCACAATTTTGGAACCAAACTTTTTTTTTGTTAGGGAGTTATAAGGGTTAAAAGTTGACCAGCAATTTCTCATTTTTACAACACCATTTTATTTTAAGGACCACATCTCATTTGAAGTCATTTTGAGGGGTCTACATGATAGAAAATACCCAAGTGTGACACCATTCTAAAAACTGCACCCCTCAAGGTGCTCAAAACCACATTCAAGAAGTTTATTAACCCTTCAGGTGTTTCACAGGAATTTTTGGAACGTTTAAATAAAAATGAACATTTAACTTTTTTCACAAAAAATTTACTTCAGCTACAATTTGTTTTATTTTACCAAGGGTAACAGGAGAAAGTGGACCCCAAACGTTGTTATACAATTTGTCCTGAGTGCGCTGATACCCCATATGTGGAAGTAAACCACTGTTTGGGCGCATGGGAGAGCTCGGAAGGCAAGGAGCACCGTTTCACTTTTCAATGCAAAATTGACTGGAATTGAGATGGGACGCCATGTTGCGTTTGGAGAGCCACTGATGTGCCTAAACATTGAAACCCCCCACAAGTGACACCATTTTGGAAAGTAGACCACCTAAGGAACTTATCTAGATGTGTGGTGAGCACTTTGACCCACCAAGGGCTTCACAGAAGTTTATAATGCAGAGCCGTAAAAATTAAACAAAAATTTTTTCCCACAAAAATTAATTTTATCCCCAAGTTTTGTATTTTTCCGAGGGTAACAGGAGAAATTGGACCCCAAAAGTTGTTGTCCAATTTGTCCTGAGTGCGCTGATACCCCATATGTGGGGGGAACCACCGTTTGGGCGCATGGGAGGGCTCGGAAGGGAAGGAGCGCCATTTGGAATGCAGACTTAGATGGAATGGTCTGCAGGCGTCACATTGCGTTTGCAGAGCCCCTAATGAACCTAAACAGTAGAAACCCCTCACAAGTGACCCCATATTGGAAACTAGACCCCACCAAGGAACTTATCTAGATGTGCTGTGAGAACTTTGAGCCCCCAAGTGTTTCACTACAGTTTATAATGCAGAGCCGTGAAAATAAAAAATCTTTTTTTTTCCCCAAAAATTATTTTTTAGCCCCCAGTTTTGTATTTTCTCGAGGGTAACAGGAGAAAGTGGACCCCAAAAGTTGTTGTCCAATTTGTCCTGAGTGCGCTGATACCCCATATGTGGGGGGGAACCACCGTTTGGGCGCATGGGAGGGCTCGGAAGGGAAGGAGCGCCATTTGGAATGCTGACTTAGATGGAATGGTCTGCAGGCGTCACATTGCGTTTGCAGAGCCCCTAATGTGCCTAAACAGTAGAAACCCCCCACAAGTGACCCCATATTGGAAAATAGACCCCCCAAGGAACTTATCTAGATGTGTTGTGAGAACTTTGAGCCCCCAAGTGTTTCATTACAGTTTATAACGCAGAGCCGTGAAAAAAAAAATTTCCCCCCAAAATTATTTTTTAGCCCCCAGTTTTGTATTTTCCCGAGGGTAACAGGAGAAATTAGACACCAAAAGTTGTTGTCCAATTTGTCCTGAGTACGCTGATTACCCCATATGTTGGGGTAAACTCCTGTTTGGGCACACGGGAGAGCTCGGAAGGGAAGGAGCACTGTTTTACTTTTTCAACGCAGAATTGGCTGGAATTGAGATCGGACATCATGTCGCGTTTGGAGAGCACCTGATGTGCCTAAACAGTGGAAAGCCCCCAATTATAGCTGAAACCCTAATCCAAACACACCCCTAACCCTAATCCCAACGGTAACCCTAACCACACCTCTAACCCAGACACACCCCTAACCCTAATCCCAACCCTATTCCCAACCGTAAATGTAATCCAAACACTAAGCCTAACTTTAGCCCCCAACCCTAACTGTAGCCTTAACCCTAGCCCCAACCCTAACACTAACCTTAGACCTAACCCTAGCCCTAACCATAGCCCTAACCCTAATGGGAAAATGGAAATAAATTTTTTAATTTTTCCCTAACTAAAGGGGTGATGAAGGGGGGGTTTGATTTACTTTTATAGCGGGTTTTTATCAGATTTTTATGATTGGCAGCCGTCACACACTGAAAGACGCTTTTTATTGCAAAAAATATTTTTTGCGTTACCACATTATGAGAGCTATAATTTTTCCATATTTGAGTCCACAGAGTCATGTGAGGTCTTGTTTTTTGCGGGACGAGTTGACGTTTTTATTGGTAACATATTCGGGCACCTGACATTTTTTGATCGCTTTTTATTTTTGTGAGGCAGAATGACCAAAAACCAGCTATTCATGAATTTCTTTTGGGGGAGGCGTTTATACCGTTCCGCGTTTGTTAAAATTGATAAAGCAGTTTTATTCTTCGGGTCAGTACAATTACAGCGATACCTCATTTATATCATTTTTTTATGCTTTGGCGCTTTTATACGATAAAAACTATTTTATAGAAAAAATAATTATTTTTGCATCGCTTTATTCTGAGGACTATAACTTTTTTATTTTTTTGCTGATGATGCTGTATGGCGGCTCGTTTTTTGCGGGACAAGATGACGCTTTCAGTGGTACCATGGTTATTTATATCTGTCTTTTTGATTGCGTGTTATTCCACTTTTTGATCGGCGGTATGATAATAAAGCGTTGTTTTTTGCCTCGTTTTTTTTTTCTTACGGTGTTTACTGAAGGGGTTAACTAGTGGGACAGTTTTATAGGTTGGGTCGTTACGAACGTGGCGATACTAAATATGTGTACTTTTATTGTTTTTTTTTTTTTATTTAGATAAAGAAATGTATTTATGGGAATAATATATATATATTTTTTTTACTTAGGAATTTTTTTTTTTTTTTACACGTGTAAATTTTTTTTTTTACTTTGTACCAGGGGGGGACATCACAAATCGTTGAGTTTGCACAGCACTCTGTCAGATCACCGATCTATCTGAGAGCAGTGCAGGCTTACCAAGCGCCTGCTCTGAGCAAACAGTTGGTAAGCCACCTCCCTCCCTGCAGGACCCAGATGCCGCGGCCATCTTGGATCCGGGCCTGCTACAGGGAGGGAGGTAAGGAGACCCTCGCAGCAACGCGATCACATCGCGTTGCTGCGGGGGGGCTCAGGGAAGCACGCAGGGAGCCCCCTCCCTGCGCGATGCTTCCCTATACCGCCGGCACACCGCGATCATGTTTGATCGTGGTGTTCCGGGGGTTAATGTGCCGGGGGCGGTCCGTGACAATGAACTGGAAAGATAACGGTGCAAAATATGGGAGTCAAACAGTGTAACAGAAATAAGCGGGATTTCTTGAGGAAAAGAACACTTATCAGTCTGATGAGGACTTGCTTGAAGGGTCGTCTTCTCCAACATAGGCGCCGAGAAACAGCGGCACTTGTCGTCCCTCTGTTGTCCGTGGGCTGAGTAGTCTCTAGGAGCCCGCTGGCTGGGGTTTCTGGAGTTAATGTGATATGCACAGGCTCTGAGTCTTTAGCTTTTTGCAGCACAGCCTATCCTGGGAAAACAATGCTCAGTCTATTATTAAGTCTCTTAACAGGAATAAGGGGCTCTACACTGATACTGTGGGTTCCAGGGGTCATAGTCTCTGCATGGCCCCTGTCTCTCCACGGGTGTCAAAGCGCCCCTCTCCAGTCACAGCAGAGTCTGCTTTCATGTACTCACAAGATGCAGTCTTTCTGGGCAAACTCCCTGCATTTGTCCTCTGACCGGAAGGCTCTCTCTCCTCCCGGAGCACAGCTGCGTCCTGCCCTGACCGCTGCACACGCTGCTCTCCCACTTGCGCACGCGCCTCTCCCGCTCTCTGCCTGGCTTCTTTCCTGTCCCAGTCTCCAAGTCTGCCCCCCCGGGGAACCTATAGCACAGCTCAATGGTTCCAGGCACGGAGCAGAGAAGGTAACCGCCCCTGGACTCTTCTTGTGTTCCACCTCCTTACATTCCCTGTTATGACCTGGTGGTAAGGACAATAATGGACCTGGTGGTTAAGAGCACACGGAATGACCTGATAGTTACAAATAATATAGGACGAGCTCTGAGACGTGGGAACTCTGCTGACCGCAATCCCTAATCCTATCACACACACTAGAAATAGCCGTGGATTGCTCCTAACGCTCCCTATGCAACTCGACACAGCCTAAGGAACTAGCTAGCCCTGAAGATAGAAAAATAAGCCTACCTTGCCTCAGAGAAATTCCCCAAAGGAAAAGGCAGCCCTCCACACACAATGACTGTGAGTAAAGATGAAAATACAAACACAGAGATGAAATAGATTTAGCAAAGTGAGGCCCGACTTACTGAACAGACTGAGGATAGAAAAGGTAACTTTGCGGTCAGCACAAAAAACTACAAAAAGACCACGCAGAGGGCGCAAAAGACCCTCCGCACCGACTCACGGTGCGGAGGCGCTCCCTCTGCGTCCCAGAGCTTCCAGCAAGCAAGACAAAAATCAAAATAGCAAGCTGGACAGAAAAATAGCAAACTAAAGAAAAACAAACAGGAACTTAGCTTCTGCTGGGAAGACAGGTCACAAGAACGATCCAGGAGTGAACTAGACCAATACTGGAACATTGACAGGTGGCATGGAGCAATGATCTAAGTGGAGTTAAATAGAGCAGCCAGCTAACGAATTAACCTCGTCACCTGTGGAAGGAAACTCAGAAGCCACAGCCCCACTCACACCCAACAGAGGAAGCCCATGGACAGAACCAGCCGAAGTACCATTCATGACCACAGGAGGGAGCTTGACAACAGAATTCACAACAGTACCCCCCCCCCTTGAGGAGGGGTCACCGAAGCCTCACCAGAGCCCCCAGGCCGACCAGGACGAGCCAAATAAAAGGCACGAACCAGATCGGCAGCATGAACATCGGAGGCAAAGGCCCAGGAATTATCTTCCTGACCATAACCCTTCCACTTGACCAGGTACTGGAGTTTCCGTCTCGAAATACGAGAATCCAAAATCTTCTCCACCACATACTCCAACTCCCCCTCAACCAACACCGGGGCAGGAGGATCAACGGATGGAACCACAGGCGCCACTTATCTCCGCAACAACGACCTATGGAATACATTATGGATGGCAAAAGAAGCTGGAAGGGTCAAACGAAACGACACAGGATTGAGAACCTCAGAAATCTTATACGGACCAATGAAACGAGGCTTAAACTTAGGAGAGGAAACCTTCATAGGAACATAACGAGACGACAACCAAACCAAATCCCCAACACGAAGTCGGGGACCCACACAGCGCCGGCGGTTAGCGAAACGTTGAGCCTTCTCCTGGGACAATGTCAAATTGTCCACCACATGAGTCCAAATCTGCTGCAACCTATCCACCACAGTATCTACACAAGGACAGTCCGAAGACTCAACCTGCCCTGAAGAGAAACGAGGATGGAAACCCGAATTGCAGAAAAACGGCGAAACCAAAGTAGCCGAGCTGGCCCGATTATTAAGGGCGAACTCAGCCAAAGGCACAAAGGACACCCAATCATCCTGATCAGCAGAAACAAAGCATCTCAGATATGTTTCCAAAGTCTGATAAGTTCGTTCGGTTTGGCCATTTGTCTGAGGATGGAAATCCGAGGAAAAAGACAAATCAATGCCCATCCTAGCACAAAAGGCTCGCCAAAACCTCGAAACAAACTGGGAACCTCTGTCTGAAACGATGTTCTCCGGAATGCCATGTAAACGAACCACATGCTGGAAAAACAATGGCACCAAATCAGAGGAGGAAGGCAATTTAGACAAGGGTACCAAATGGACCATCTTAGAAAAGCGATCACAAACCACCCAAATGACCGACATCTTTTGAGAGACAGGGAGATCCAAAATAAAATCCATAGAGATATGCGTCCAGGGCCTCTTCAGGACCGGCAAGGGCAAAAGCAACCCACTGGCACGAGAACAGCAGGGCTTAGCCCGAGCACAAGTCCCACAGGACTGCACAAAAGAACGCACATCCCGCGACAAAGACGGCCACCAAAAGGATCTAGCCACCAAATCTCTGGTACCAAAGATTCCAGGATGACCAGCCAACACCGAACAATGAACCTCAGAGATAACTCTACTAGTCCATTTATCAGGGACAAACAGTTTCTCCGCTGGGCAACGGTCAGGTCTATCAGCCTGAAATTTTTGCAGCACCCGCCGCAAATCAGGGGAGATGGCAGACAAAATTACCCCCTCTTTGAGAATACCCGCCGGCTCAGGAACACCCGGAGAGTCGGGCACAAAACTCCTTGACAGGGCATCAGCCTTTACATTCTTAGAGCCTGGAAGGTACGAAACCACAAAATCAAAGCGGGAGAAAAATAGCGACCAACGAGCCTGTCTAGGATTCAACCGTTTGGCAGACTCGAGATAAGTCAAATTCTTGTGATCCGTCAAGACCACCACGCGATGCTTGGCTCCTTCAAGCCAATGACGCCACTCCTCGAATGCCCACTCCATGGCCAACAACTCTCGATTGCCAACATCATAATTGCGCTCAGCAGGCAAAAACTTTCTAGAAAAGAAGGCACATGGTTTCATCACCGAGCCATCAGAACTTCTTTGCGACAAAACAGCCCCTGCTCCAATCTCAGAAGCATCAACCTCGACCTGAAACGGGAGCGAAACATCTGGCTGGCACAACACAGGGGCAGAAGAAAAACGACGCTTTAACTCCTGAAAAGCTTCCACAGCCGCAGAAGACCAATTGACCACATCAGCACCCTTCTTGGTCAAATCAGTCAACGGTTTAGCAACACTAGAAAAATTACTAATGAAGCGACGATAAAAATTAGCAAAGCCCAGGAACTTTTGCAGACTCTTCACAGATGTCGGCTGAGTCCAATCATAAATGGCCTGGACTTTAACAGGGTCCATCTCGATAGTAGAAGGTGAAAAAATGAAACCCAAAAATGAAACCTTCTGAACTCCAAAGAGACACTTTGACCCCTTCACAAACAAAGAATTCGCACAAAGGACCTGGAACACCATTCTGACCTGCTTCACGTGAGACTCCCAATCATCCGAAAAGACCAAAATATCATCCAAATATACAATCAGGAATTTATCCAGGTACTCTCGGAAGATGTCATGCATAAAGGACTGAAATACTGATGGAGCATTGGAAAGCCCGAATGGCATAACCAGGTACTCAAAATGGCCCTCGGGAGTATTAAATGCTGTTTTCCATTCATCGCCCTGTTTAATACGCACAAGATTATACGCACCACGAAGATCTATCTTGGTGAACCAACAAGCCCCCTTAATCCGAGCAAACAAATCAGACAGCAGCGGCAAAGGATACTGAAATTTGACTGTGATCTTATTAAGAAGGCGGTAATCAATACAAGGTCTCAAAGAACCATCCTTCTTGGCCACAAAAAAGAACCCTGCTCCCAATGGTGACGACGACGGGCGAATATGACCCTTCTCCAAGGATTCCTTTACATAACTCCGCATAGCGGCGTGCTCTGGCACAGATAAATTGAACAGTCGGCCCTTAGGAAACTTACTACCAGGAATCAAATTGATAGCACAATCGCAATCCCTATGAGGAGGTAGGGCACTGGATTTGGGCTCATCAAATACATCCCGGTAATCCGACAAAAACTCCGGGACTTCAGAAGGGGTGGATGACGAAATAGACAAAAATGGAACATCACCATGTACCCCCTGACAACCCCAGCTGGACACAGACATAGATTTCCAATCCAATACTGGATTATGGACCTGTAGCCATGGCAACCCCAAAACGACCACATCATGCAGATTATGCAACACCAAAAAGCGAATATCCTCCTGATGTGCAGGAGCCATGCACATGGTCAATTGGGTCCAGTACTGAGGCTTATTCTTGGCCAAAGGCGTAGCATCAATTCCTCTCAATGGAATAGGATACTGCAAGGGCTCCAAGAAAAAACCACAGCGCCTAGCAAACTCCAAGTCCATCAAATTCAGGGCAGCGCCTGAATCCACAAATGCCATAACAGAATAGGATGACAAAGAGCAAATCAGAGTAACAGACAAAAGAAATTTCGACTGTACCGTACCAATGGTGGCAGACCTAGCGAAACGCTTAGTGCGCTTAGGACAATCGGAGATAGCATGAGTGGAATCACCACAGTAAAAACACAGCCCATTCCGACGTCTGTGTTCTTGCCGTTCAGCTCTGGTCAAAGTCCTATCACATTGCATAGGCTCAGGTCTGTGCTCAGATAATACCGCTGTCGGGGTCGTCACGACAATACCCTTCATCCACCAGTCATTCCAAATCAGATTAAGAGCATGTTGGTACCGGATAAGAATGATAAACCAATGTCAAAATGAACATAAGGCAATAATCACAATAAAGTATAAAAGTATAATTTTTATTACAAAAATGAATAACAAACAAAAACAAAATACAAAAAAAGAAAGAAAACAACCAGTAATACTACATATAAAGGATATACCGAATGAGGAGACCAGATCCATATAATAAAATATACTAAAAAAATAATATATAACTCTCCAAGGTGCAAAAGATGGATGAAAAAAGAAATGGACAATCCATCTCAATAAAGTGCATATGCTTTCATAGTAAATAGTCTAATAAAGACAAAAAGTGCAAAAAACCTCTGGAGCAATACTAGTACCAGTGTGAAGATGATCTGTGACCCTCAAGGACTCCGACTCCAACGTACGTTTCGCCTAAGTGGCTTTTTCAAGGAGTGAAGAGGAAGTGGAAAAGGAGTGTGTTTTATACATAGCCCCCACCAATCAAATGGAGTAAAGGGGAACATGTGAGCAATATAGATTGAAAAAATAAAAAATCTTTACTAAAACCATATGGAATATAATGTTTCACTCATTCGTGTGTATCCCAGAACAATATACACCTAATACATTATAAAATAAGATAAAAACAAGGCACAATATACGGCGAAACCGGAAGTGACATATCTTGATGGAGATTAACATAAATAAACATCTGACCACATACTTTACATATGAAAACAAATATATAATCCAAAACCGTTCACAAAAACAATACAGTGCTGTAAATAAGATAACAAAACACTCAAGCGCATCATATAACAAAAACCGGAAGTGACATGTCAAATTACCATATATAAACAGTGCTAGGCATATGTAAACAATGCTAGGCAAAATAGATCATAGAACAAAATGCTGTCCATCCAATAAAGGGGCGCAGCGCCAGTCCAATACAACCGATCCAATAGAGGGGCGCAGCGCCTCAAATCCGCAAGTAAGATAAAGTCCCCGAGTAGCCTCCGCCAGACCGGAAATGACGTTCCGCTATGCACATAGACACAGCGGGGTTGGCGCGATCACATGAGGCATCATATGGTAACCTAGCGACCAGGACCGGAAGTGACGTTCCGCTGTGCAGAAAAGAACAACGCAGCGAGGCTGGCGTAATCACATGAGGCATAATACGGTAACCTAGCAACCCAAAGGGGAGCGCATACCAAAAGTACGACCCGCCCCCCAAAGATGACAGAAACACAATGAAGCTGGCACACAATCACATCAGAAATAATGCAGTGACTTAATAACCTAAAAAGGAGGAGCGCACACATAAATATGTGGCGCGGTAATACAAGGCACAATATAGTAACCCGGCAACCTAAGGAGGAGCGTGCACCGTAATTAAGACATGCCCCCCAAGCTAACAGAGCGCTATAGACCCTCCCACAATAATGTGCACTAATAAAAATACTGATATAAAATAAGTGAAAGGGGCAATAACCCCTAATTGAAAAAATATTAATATAAATAAATAAAAGGGGCAAAGAACCAATTGGTCCAGCAAAACACAACCAATATAAATCCTACATTCAAGTTTGATCAGGCATACCAGCGGAACGATCAGACCGCTAGTGAACCGTCAAACAAAGTAGTATAAAACATAATATAATAAAATAATTACCCCCCTACAAAAATAAAAAATATAAAATATATATAAATAATAGTGCAGTGCAACACACGTGCGGACGAGTGAATAAAGAATAAGAAAAAAGGTCATGTTTATTAGATGTAAAACAAGAACAGCAGAATAATTTCATCCAATGTCACAGCCCGATATAGATACCGAAAAAAAGACCTAAGGATAAAAAACAAAAGAGAGAAAACAATTAAAAACTACCAATAAGCACTAAAAGACATTTGTTCGTTGAGGCCATGAGGTGCCAGGGTATTCAACCTGTAAATCCACTTGGCTTCAATTTGAGCCAACCTTTTCTTAATGTCACCCCCTCTCGTATTCAAGACAATATGGTCAATACCTCTCACCTTCAATAAAGAAGCATCACACTGATGATGCAGCCTAAAGTGCTTAGGCAAAGTTTTAAGAGATTCAACATCAATAGCCGTTTGAGCTGCTTTGATGTCTAAAACATGCTCCCTGACTCTTCTTCTAAATTCCCTGGAAGTTAAACCGATGTACTTAAGTTCACAGGGACAGCTCGCGCAGTAAATAACCGCAGTGGTAGTACACGTGATGGGGTAAAGGATGTTGTATCTCTTATTCCCATCAGCACTGGAGAATACCGTACATCTTTCCACATTAGGGCATGCTACACAAGAGCCACAAGGGCGACAGCCCCATTTGGGGCCTCGTGAACCAAAAGGATTATCATTCCTAATGTTCCTAATCATGCCCTAATGTGGAAAGATGTACGGTATTCTCCAGTGCTGATGGGAATAAGAGATACAACATCCTTCACCCCATCACGTGTACTACCACTGCGGTTATTTACTGCGCGAGCTGTCCCTGTGAACTTAAGTACATCGGTTTAACTTCCAGGGAATTTAGAAGAAGAGTCAGGGAGCATGTTTTAGACATCAAAGCAGCTCAAACGGCTATTGATGTTGAATCTCTTAAAACTTTGCCTAAGCACTTTAGGCTGCATCATCAGTGTGATGCTTCTTTATTGAAGGTGAGAGGTATTGACCATATTGTCTTGAATACGAGAGGGGGTGACATTAAGAAAAGGTTGGCTCAAATTGAAGCCAAGTGGATTTACAGGTTGAATACCCTGGCACCTCATGGCCTCAACGAACAAATGTCTTTTAGTGCTTATTGGTAGTTTTTAATTGTTTTCTCTCTTTTGTTTTTTATCCTTAGGTCTTTTTTTCGGTATCTATATCGGGCTGTGACATTGGATGAAATTATTCTGCTGTTCTTGTTTTACATCTAATAAACATGACCTTTTTTCTTATTCTTTATTCACTCGTCCGCACGTGTGTTGCACTGCACTATTATTTATATATATTTTATATTTTTTATTTTTGTAGGGGGGTAATTATTTTATTATATTATGTTTTATACTACTTTGTTTGACGGTTCACTAGCGGTCTGATCGTTCCGCTGGTATGCCTGATCAAACTTGAATGTAGGATTTATATTGGTTGTGTTTTGCTGGACCAATTGGTTCTTTGCCCCTTTTATTTATTTATATTAATATTTTTTCAATTAGGGGTTATTGCCCCTTTCACTTATTTTATATCAGTATTTTTATTAGTGCACATTATTGTGGGAGGGTCTATAGCGCTCTGTTAGCTTGGGGGGCGTGTCTTAATTACGGTGCACGCTCCTCCTTAGGTTGCCGGGTTACTATATTGTGCCTTGTATTACCGCGCCACATATTTATGTGTGCGCTCCTCCTTTTTAGGTTATTAAGTCACTGCATTATTTCTGATGTGATTGTGTGCCAGCTTCATTGTGTTTCTGTCATCTTTGGGGGGCGGGTCGTACTTTTGGTATGCGCTCCCCTTTGGGTTGCTAGGTTACCGTATTATGCCTCATGTGATTACGCCAGCCTCGCTGCGTTCTTTTCTGCACAGCGGAACGTCACTTCCGGTCCTGGTCGCTAGGTTACCATATGATGCCTCATGTGATCGCGCCAACCCCGCTGTGTCTATGTGCATAGCGGAACGTCATTTCCGGTCTGGCGGAGGCTACTCGCGGACTTTATCTTACTTGCGGATTTGAGGCGCTGCGCCCCTCTATTGGATCGGTTGTATTGGACTGGCGCTGCGCCCCTTTATTGGATGGACAGCATTTTGTTCTATGATCTATTTTGCCTAGCATTGTTTACATATGCCTAGCACTGTTTATATATGGTAATTTGACATGTCACTTCCGGTTTTTGTTATATGATGCGCTTGAGTGTTTTGTTATCTTATTTACAGCACTGTATTGTTTTTGTGAACGGTTTTGGATTATATATTTGTTTTCATATGTAAAGTATGTGGTCAGATGTTTATTTATGTTAATCTCCATCAAGATATGTCACTTCCGGTTTCGCCGTGTATTGTGCCTTGTTTTTATCTTATTTTATAATGTATTAGGTGTATATTGTTCTGGGATACACACGAATGAGTGAAACATTATATTCCATATGGTTTTAGTAAAGATTTTTTATTTTTTCAATCTATATTGCTCACATGTTCCCCTTTACTCCATTTGATTGGTGGGGGCTATGTATAAAACACACTCCTTTTCCACTTCCTCTTCACTCCTTGAAAAAGCCACTTAGGCGAAACGTACGTTGGAGTCGGAGTCCTTGAGGGTCACAGATCATCTTCACACTGGTACTAGTATTGCTCCAGAGGTTTTTTGCACTTTTTGTCTTTATTAGACTATTTACTATGAAAGCATATGCACTTTATTGAGATGGATTGTCCATTTCTTTTTTCATCCATCTTTTGCACCTTGGAGAGTTATATATTATTTTTTTAGTATATTTTATTATATGGATCTGGTCTCCTCATTCGGTATATCCTTTATATGTAGTATTACTGGTTGTTTTCTTTCTTTTTTTGTATTTTGTTTTTGTTTGTTATTCATTTTTGTAATAAAAATTATACTTTTATACTTTATTGTGATTATTGCCTTATGTTCATTTTGACATTGGTTTATATTTGATGGTGGACATTAATTCACTTCTGTGAATTTTGTTGTTTACCGGATAAGAATGAGTCAGACACAATGCTGGTTCAAACTCATTGCATGCTCGTGTGTAACGTCACAGCAACAACAACTTTATTTTCTAATACACAACATTATATGATATATTGGGGGAAGGTGTGCAGAGGGCGGGGTTAGGGGGGATTTAAGCAATGTATCTAGTATTTAGTCCTTCTGGTTGGCTCTGACATCATCTGATGAATCTTCCTTTGTCCACATCTTGTCCACATCGCTTTAAGTATCATTTCCAGAGAAATGATACTTGTCCTTCTGGAATGTGTAACTTGCTTCTTCAGCAGGGTGAATCTGGGGCAAAGGTGAATACTGGCAGCCATCTTAAATACAGTTAAATTTCCATTAGCAAGCAAAGGGGAAAAACTTATTGTTTCACAGCATAAGAATATATAAAAGTACAAAGAGTATAAAGATAATATATTTTTACCTTGACAATCCCCCCTAAACACTAAGTTTTTCCCTAAAAAGAAAGTTCCTTCGAGACTGTCCATGTGATGGGGAAAGGGGAGGTGGATTTCTTCATCCAGACCCCTCAGAAGCTCTCCCCTTGCGAGAGGCCTCCAGGCAGCTGAACCCTTCACTAGCTTCACATGGAGTTCTCCTACTGTCCCTAAACTAAATCTCTTAGCATCATCTGAGAGTAAAGGGTTTTGTCTATCTTCTTGAGGGGGACGTACATGGGGATCTCCCCTGGATCAGTGCCATCGCACTCTGGTGGGTCTACTTCTTGGTTGAGGAAGGTGCCAGTCGGAGTTGCTTCAGCAATAACCTTTTTATACAGGGGAATAACACAACAGAGAATTATTGATCCAACTACAAGGAGAGCAATCAGTACTAGACAAGCTTGTTGAAGGAATCCTTTGAGCCCATCCAACCAACCGGAAAAGAAAGATGTGTCTACTCCAACATTAGATTTTAATTCTGCTGCTAGCCCATTTATCTTTTTAAGGGCTATCATGGTCTTACCATTTACCCCAGAGTTCTGAGGGATATAGGTACAACATTCCTCTCCCACCATCCCACAAACTCCTCCTTTCTCAGCTAAGATCATATCAAGGGCTAGTCGGTTTTGGAGGGTCATTCTAGTGTTAGGGCCCAATTCCTCAACTATACCCTGGAAAGCATCACATGTAAAATTGACAAACCTTTGTTCACTGTAATATATAATTGATCCAATCAACATTTTTATTAATCTGCACCTGTGGGATTATAGAAGCAAAGCCAGCATAGATCTGGTTCTGGGCTTTAAATTGGTCAGGCACCCCCCTTGGCACTCCAATGCCATCGACATATACCAATGGATTTTCTTCATAACTCATGTGGAGCTGATCGAGACTTCTCCTCTTTCTGGTATATTCATCAGGTGTCTCTGGATCCCAAGGTAAAATCTTGAACTGCACAGCTAGTTTAACAAGGGTACATTGACCTGTCCAGGCATTAGGCAACCTAGGACGGAGCTTACCATCTCCACATAATCAATAAATAACATACATATACTGTGTATGATTAGCTAGCAAGTCAGTATCTAGGGAACTGTTCCCTTTGCAGAAACCTGTCTCGAAGACCCCTACTGGTGTACCTGTAGTGTCGTGGGAATTATAGCAGATATAATTATCAGCTAATACGGTTATCCCTCCTGGGACCTTTAATTTAGGTGCTTCATGAATTGGTGGGACATAATCTGAGCAATCAGTGGACTTTAGACCCTTCAACAGATTCATAACACAGGCAGTGGTATTGTCATCAGGAAAAAACAATGCATGTGTGTATAGATGTGTATTCGCTGCAGCACAAGCAACACATCCTACAGAGATATTCTGGACTCTTACATTGTATCTTACCCATTCTAACCATAAATTTGTCCTTGGGGCTGTTTGTGTTTCTATGGAGAAGACTTCTTGCCAACTAAAACCTGGAATGAGGATTACTTCGTTAACTATATTTTGCAAACACTCACCTAGGCCTGTTTTAGGTGTACTGGTAACGGGGGCCTTGGTTGGTCTGAGGCTAATATCATGGAGCTGTATATAGCCTAAATTCCCATAGTATCCACTATTAAACACATTATGAAAATATCTTCCCAGCACAATTGTTATCTCTGGTAACACATATATAATACTGGATAATTCCCTCTACCACCCGTGAGTCTCGGGGCACTTGACTACATCGCAGAAATCAAATCACCAGATATTTACCGGGGCCGTTAGGTTTACCCAGAGAATAGTGGCACCGGAATTCTTATTTACAATAGGGGCCGAAGGGGTAGGGGTGAGGATGACCCCTGGCCCTAGGACCAAAAACAACAACAACATTTTTCTTTAATCACTGCTGCGACTAGGCGCTGGTCCGGTCTCTTTTGCAGTGTGAAGCGTGGATCCAGGTGCTCTTTCCTTCAAGTTTTACTGACATAGCTTTTCACGACCATAAGACCACCAGACTTCAAGTTGTGACAAATATCGGTTTCTGCTGAATCTGGAAGGGAAGAAGAAACTAAAACATGGGTGTTAGCAACATTTTTTACTAAACTGAATAACATATTGAACAGCACGGTCAGTTTCCTCTATAACTACTGAGACTGGAAATTTGCAACTGAGAACCTAGCACCAAACAATATCTTATATGGGGACAGGCCATGTTTTGCAATAGGGGTAGTACGAACATGTAAGAGCCCTGGCCATGGAGCCATAGTCTCCTGCATCAATTTGGTCAATTGTCCCTTCAGTGTGTCGTTCAGCCTCTTCATTTTCCTACTAGATTGTGGATGGTATGAAGTATGGAGGGCTACAGTGGATCCAAGCATTGTCAGAACCTCCTGATACACATGAGAAGAAAAGTCCGGGGCTTGGTCACTTTCGACAACTTCTGGAACACCATATCTGCATATAACTTCCATCACCAGTTTCTTTGCTGTGGTTTTTGTAGTCACGTTGGTAACGGGGAATGCTTCTGGCCAACTGGAGAACATATCGACAACCACCAGACAATATTCATACCTTCCAGACTTAGGCAACGTGATGTGGTCCTGTCATCCACCTGGAGCTTTTGGAAAGGATAATCGGGCTTAGCAAGATGCTTTGGGGGTACACGTTGAAGTTGACCGGGTTTGCAGGTCTGACAGATACCTCGATGTGTGGGCCCATGCGCCCACATGACAATAGCAGGGTACATCCGCTTAGGGAGACACACAAGTTGGTCCTTTTTCCAGCGACCATGTCCATACGTGCTCCATCAGCTTTCCACTGCTTCACTTCTTCCTTTGGAGACATTCTCTGCATCGTCATTAAGCGGTCTCGCGGGGTCCGACAGAAAACCTCAGTCTGGCATAGATCATCAGGTTCCTGTAGAGTCAGTGTTTCTTGTAACTGTTTACGCTGAGAGCGTGTGGTCACCATAGATGGTATGGTCAGTTCAACGGGTAGGAGAGCAGCGGCTTTTGCTTGCATATCCGCAAAGGTGTTACCAACAGTCTGTGGCCTGTTCCAAAGTACCGTGCTCCTTAACTTTGATAATGGCCACCTGAGTAGGTAATTTGATTGAGTCCATGAGGGCTTTAACAGCTTCAACATTCTTCACTGAGTCCCGGCGGTAGTAACAAATCCTCGATTGGCTCATAGGGCTCCGAAATCATGAGCAATACCAAATGCATACTGTGAGTCCGTATATATTAGCCCGCCTGTCTTTGGCCAGAACACATGCAGTAGACAGAGCCTGAAATTCTGCTTCTTGTCCTGACAGGGAGGGAGGGAGTGCAGCTGCGTGCACTACAGTATCTTCCGTAGTAACAGCTTATCCGGTGTGGAATCTGCCAAAATCATCACCATATCTTGAACAGTCTTTCAGGGCATTGTAGAGAAATTGCATTATGCGGGATGCGTCCGGTATTCACTGACAACAATAAGTACATAGTCCAAGGAAACGCTGGAGCTCAGTCACATCTTTTGTAGCTGACGGCTATTTTTCTTTCTTCTGTGAGGTGTCTGGCACCCTGAAGGAGACAGTGACCCAAAAATATCACTTGACCAAGGCAGAACCGAAGTTTCGAGGCCGAAACCCGACAGTTCAGATCTGCCAGATACTTGTGAAAACTAACAGTGGCAACAATGGCTTCCTGCTCTGTCTGTGCACACAACAAAACAAAAAAATTACCCACATACTGAAGCAACGTGACATAGGGATATTCTAACTGCCAGGGTTAACAACACTATCCCCCCCTTTTTTTTTTTTTTTTTACAACTGATTGGGAAAGGGCGTGTAAGATACACATCTCATTATACTCATCTGCATAGGGGTTATATAACGTAAATACCATCTGACCATCATCTTGGAATTATATTCTGGAGCGGAACTTGTGATAATAAATCTGTCCCCAGTAAATTTACTGGACATAAGGGAGAGATTACGAACTGAGCAGTAACTTCAGGGAAAGGTCCCACAGGGATGGGTTTTGTGAGAGTCTATCAATTGGGTCTGCCATCCACTCTAATTAAAACAAGCTCTTGGTCTGAGAATTAACATGGCGAGGGAGATTTCCAGACACAGGGTTAAAATAGATATTGGAGTATGAGACTGGATTTGTGTAGGGGAGGGGGGCTGGAGCTGAAGTCTTCTGCTTGGGCCGCTGATAAGGAACAAAGCTGGAAGCTGTGTCCTTGCAGCTGGGGGGGGGGGGGGGGCTGAGAGTGGTGGGGGCTACAGAGCGTAGCTGCTGATACAGAATGGGTTAAGTTCTTCTGGAAACTTTGTACTACTTTTTCACTTTCAAATTCCAACTTGAACTTACGATATTTCTTTCTACTTCAATACATACAGTACTATTGCTTTAAACACAAATCTCTCAGCGCGTACTGAACCAAGGACAGAATATACACAGCTCCACCATATTCTTCAGTGCAGCTGCATAGCCCCCCTTTCTCTGGCCCGCAGCACAAAGAGGAGAAATCAGAAACAATTCGCGCAGGGGTTCACCCCTCCCATCAGCTATAAACACAGAGATAAGAATTTACAGCATTCCTCAACACAAAAGAAGAAAAACAACAACGCAGCTATTTGACTCCCCCCTCCCATCGGGTGTTTTCACAGATCTACACAGAGTAACGGATTACAGCAGTTCTCAGACTCAATTAATTTCTACAAAACCTTCACACAATTCATATACCAAAACACCTTAGAAAAACCAATGATTGAGGTATTTTATAGCCAAACACGGGCTCTGCATCCTCTCATCCTCCCTCTCCATCAACCTCTTTCCATCCCTCATTCTTTAAACCTCGCACAACTCGCAGATGAGCTTGCGCTTGTTCTAACAGTCCTTTATCTTTCAATATGCCCTTTTGGTTCTCTATGAGATTGTGCCATATAGACGGCTGCAATCTCCCTTTCGAGGGCAATCCTACATGCTTGTACAATCTCTCAACATTCTTGACTGCCTTCTTCCCCTCCCGTGACTCTACTATTGTCTTGACTTCCACAGCATCCTCACTTAACTCATGTGGCACGGACTTCTTCTGCTTCAAGAGACGCAACATGACTCACAGAATACTACGCCCTTCTGCAGCAGGTCGCTGACAGCGACAACACACTTGTGTCCTAAACACGGAGCTTCTCGTTCAACGTGCTATGAATAAAGAGCCTCGCACTCGATATCCTGTCCCTAACCTGAACACCAGTGATTACAGTCTGTCCTGTCACGATATTCTAAACGTTGGGAGGCTGTCTCCTAGTGAGACCCCTCCACTGAGATTCTGGTGGTCCCCCCACTTGGGACTTCTTAATTACCAATGTGATTCTGGTGGTCCCCCCACTTGGGACGTCTTAATTACCAATGTGATTCTGGTGGTCCCCCCACTTGGGACGTCTTGATTACCAATGTGTGCAAGTAAGTGATTCTGGTGGTCCCCCCACTTGGGACGTCTTAATTACCAATGTGATTCTGGTGGTCCCCCCACTTGGGACTTCTTAATTACCAATGTGATTCTGGTGGTCCCCCCACTTGGGACGTCTTAATTACCAATGTGTGCAAGTAAGTGATTCTGGTGGTCCCCCCACTTGGGACGTCTTAATTACCAATGTGTGCAAGTAAGTGATTCTGGTGGTCCCCCCACTTGGGACGTCTTAATTACCAATGTGATTCTGGTGGTCCCCCCACTTGGGACGTCTTAATTACCAATGTGTGCAAGTAAGTGATTCTGGTGGTCCCCCCACTTGGGACGTCTTAATTACCAATGTGATTCTGGTGGTCCCCCCACTTGGGACGTCTTAATTACCAACGTGTACAATATCACAGAGGCTGCGTCTCCTATCCCTTCCTCTAAGCCTCCCCCAATCCACAAACTTCTCAATCTTTCACTCTATCACTACTAGGCAACAGTCACGGGTAGGGTGGTTGAATGGAGTACAATGACCGGTGGAGGAGGTGTGGTGTACACGAGGACGCGCAGAGTGCGACGTCTCTCAGTTGCTGGTTCGAAGCGTGGCACGGGATCGCGCTCGGTCTCACCACTTGACCGGTCACTCCCCAGACCCAAGGAGACCACAGACTAACCAATAACGGCTGAAACACTAGCAAGTGTGACACATACATAGTATGTGATCTCCACTTACCGTATTTGGAGGGTGATCAGTCCTTGAGGTCAGCCACTACGGGTGTCATCCACGGACGTCCAGGCATGGGTCCAGGGGGTCTCGGATCGCCGGCCACGCCCCACGTTGGGCGCCAAATTGTCGGGGTCGTCACGACAATACCCTTCATCCACCAGTCATTCCAAATCAGATTAAGAGCATGTTGGTACCAGTATACTGCCTGATGATCCAAATTAGTATTTAACAAAGAAAACAAAAAAACTAATATATCCAAATAACTTTATTATAACACTTTTAGGATTAAAAACTCACACAACACCCAAACCCAATGTAGCGGGAGTGGGTAATAAAAGCCTGGCCCGAATGTATCAAGGGCAAAGGGTGGGAGTAAGTGGACTAAAGTACAATACTATGTGTCCCTATACTGCTCCCTGCCTGTCTGCGGAGGTTGGCACCCTCTTGGACGCAATATGGCGCCCCCGCTCTCGTCGGCTGTCCCTTAAAACCCTAAGGGTCCCTATACCTAGGTGGGGATGCTATACCTCTACCGATATTATCAAATAGCCCCACAACCTAGGGCCCAAATAATGATACTAATCTATACCAAACCGACGCCAGGTGGTAATTCACCAAAAACAACACACAACACCCGGTCTGACCGTACAAAAGCCCTATACACTTATACACCGCCTACTATTAAAGGCTAGGACACCCTATAGAGTCCCTAACCAGACAACCCTGCCTACCAGCGGAGGTTGGCACCCTCTTGAACGCAAATGGCGCCCCCGCTCCTCGGCGGCTGCCCCTAGCTTACCCTCACACAATCCCTCAAAAACTAGGGATACCGTCCCTGGGTGGTGCCTTAGGGGCTGCACTAGTGACTCATAGTGACGGTACCCTGTAGCTCGGTCAGACCACAGAAAACTATATAAATGACTAATATAGATAACTTGAAAGTACCTAGACCAGCAAAGAGCAAAATATACCTAGATACTAGGACATACAAGTTAGAATTATACCACAAGTAATCAGGTATTAATATATATTAGAGGATACAAGTTGAAATTATATCACAGATAATAAAGCACTCATATAAACCTCTGAGCTGGTCAACGATACCCAAATGGTGAAAAACCAAAAACAATTAAAAAACCTGATACACTTATCTGTGTTCAGGTCTTGCCTCTACGCATTTCCCCCCCATGATGTGGTTCCTCAGGAGGCATATGGGAAAATGGAGTTCCGTGTGCTTGAATCACATCGGAGATGTATGCTGTGCCTGGTTGCAAGAGCCTATGCCAAGTGTGGTATAGGCCAACGAAACCCCCGCACCCACAACCATCTTATCTTAAATCCATTATATATTGATAATATAGAGTATGCACACGACGTATCAAACTGGTGTACCCTTATCTTTTTGCTGCAAACCATCTATTAAGTCTGCAACGCTGTCTCATTCATATCAGGGGAGAAGGGGAGCAAAGACAGAACCGACGAAAACAATTCACACAAAGCAACTATAAGTTAACCACTCATTAAGTCCTCTTGGGACCACTGACTCCATCCTAAATATCCACTGGGTCTCTTTTTGTAGAATAACCCTATCCCAATCACCTCTCCTGCCATTTTGTTTTATCACCTCCAGAACACAGAAAGAGAGAGCCCTATTGTTACCTTGGTGTACCTCCCAAATGTGACGTGCTACGGGAGTATCTCTACCATTCTTAGTATCTCCCAGGTGCTCTCCGATCCTCCTTCTCAGTTATTATTATTATTATTATTTATTATTATAGCGCCATTTATTCCATGGCGCTTTACATGTGAGGAGGGGTATACATAATAAAACAAGTACAATAATCTTGAAAAATACAAGTCACAACTGGTACAGGAGGAGAGAGGACCCTGCCCGCGAGGGCTCACAATCTACAATCTACAGTTCTCTCTTGGTCTTCCCTATATAATTTTTTGGACATGTACACGTAGCCATATAGACCACACCAGTGGATTTACAGTTGGCAAAGTCCCTGCAAAAGAAGTGTTTTCCATTATGTGCACTGGTAAAGCTCTTACATGTTGTTACATAGTCACAAAATGAACAGTTTCCGCACCTAAATGTGCCATTTATACGTCTGTCAAGCCAGGTTCCTTCCTGTTTCGGTCTTTTATAATGGCTGTGTACAAGTCGATCTTTCAAAGACCGTCCTCTACGGAAGGTGATCTGGGGTCTATTTGGGATGATGTCCACCAGAGTCTCATCTGACTGTAGAATACCCCAATGTTTTTTGAGGATACTGAAAACCCGATTAGTTTGATTATCATAGGTTCCAATAATCCTCGGGATATTCTCAGCCTCTGGTTTACTGTTGGTCTGTAGGAGAGTGCGTCTCTCTCTGCCCACAGCATTTCTAAATGCCGGATCCAAGACATCATCCGGGTATCCCCGATCTCGGAATCTCTCTCTCAAATCATATGCTTGTGCCCTAAAGGTGGCAGGACTGGAGCAATTCCTCCTTGCCCTCAGGTATTGGCCCCGAGGAATACCCTTCTTCAAGGGAGCCGGATGGTGACTCTCCCACCGAAGAAGGGCATTGGTGGCTGTCGGTTTACGAAATAATCTTGTATCCAGCATGCCCTTCGCATTGATGGTAATTTTTACATCTAAAAACGCTAGTTCACGTCTATCACTCTCTGACATGAATCGTAAACCAAATGTATTGTCATTCAGCCCTTGTGCAAAGCTTTTAAACTCCGTTTCTGTACCACTCCATATGACCAGGACATCATCTATAAATCGGTACCAAGCCGATATTTTGTTGGTCCACCATTCCTCTACTCCAGAGAACACTACGGTTTCCTCCCACCAGCCCAGGAGGAGATTTGCATACGAGGGTGCACAAGAACAACCCATCGCGGTCCCCCTGAGATGGTGGAAGTACTTACCGTCAAAAAGAAAATAGTTGTGGGTTAACACAAACTCCATCAACTCTACAACAAATTTGTTGTGGTTCTCAAAGAAAACGGCTCTCATCTCAAAAATCAAAATAGCAAGCTGGACAGAAAAACAGCAAACTAAAGAAAAACAAACAGGAACTTAGCTTCTGCTGGGAAGACCGGTCACATGAACGATCCAGGAGTGAACTAGACCAATACTGGAACATTGACAGGTGGCATGGAGCAATGATCTAAGTGGAGTTAAATAGAGCAGCCAGCTAACGAATTAACCTCGTCACCTGTGGAAGGAAACTCAGAAGCCGCAGCCCCACTCACACCCAACAGAGGAAGCCCATGGACAGAACCAGCCGAAGTACCATTCATGACCACAGGAGGGAGCTTGACAACAGAATTCACAACAATTCCCCCTCTCTTAAAGCTCACCATTCCTTGGGCGAGGACTCTTCGTGCTTCTCTTTGCTCTTTTGAGGGGAGACAGATTCCTTCAATTCTTGCATCTCCTTCTGCCTTTCTCCTTGCATATACTGCCAAAATAAATGGTCAAGGAGTTGTTCATCAGTCAGGTTGAGATATGCCTCCTCTACTTCATCGACAACTGCTGGCCTCTTCTTTTTCTTCTTCTTAGCTTTGCCGCTAGCAGATGTCTGCGTAGATGATTCATCCTCTTCCTTGTCGCCATCGGAAACTCTAGGGGCTTCTTGCTCAGGCTCCTCAGTTTGGGGGCTTAGTACAAGTAATTCTTCTCCATAGCTCCTCTTCACTTTGACAGGAGCATTCTTGTCCAAAGTAGAATCAGATGAATTAAGACCATGCAAGCCGGATTCTTCGTCATCTGTGCCGGGCTCTGCCGGCATCACTTCCCAGGGCCACTTCTCAGCCACACGCCCCGTCTCACATAACTGTTCCACGTCCTCTGTTGTGAATTCTGTGGTCAGGCTCCCTCCTGTGGTCATGAGTGGTACTTCGGCTGGTTCTGTCCATTCCTTTGGTGGATGTGAGTGGGGCTGCGGCTTCTGAGTTTCCTTCCTCAGGTGACAAGGTTAAGTCGTTAGGTGCTGCTCTATTTAACTCCACCTAGTTCTTTGTTCCTGGCCTCCAGTCTATGTTCCAGTATTGGTCTTGCTCTCTCCTGGATCGTTCTTGTGGCCTGTCTGCCCTGCATAAGCTAAGTTCTGCTTGTGTTACTTTTGTTTGCTATTTTTTCTGTCCAGCTTGCTATATTGGTTTGTTTTGCTTGCTGGAAGCTCTGGGACGCAGAGGGAGCACCTCTGTACCGTTAGTCGGTGCGGAGGGTCTTTTTGCGCCCTCTGCGTGGTTGTTTGTAGGTTTTTGTGCTGACCGCAAAGCTATCTTTCCTATCCTCAGTCTATTCAGTAAGTCGGGCCTCACTTTGCTAAAATCTATTTCATCTCTGTGTTTGTATTTTCATCTTTACTCACAGTCATTATATGTGGGGGGCTGCCTTTTCCTTTGGGGAATTTCTCTGAGGCAAGGTAGGCTTATTTTTCTGTCTTCAGGGCTAGCTAGTTTCTCAGGCTGTGCCCGAGGCGCCTAGGTCTGGTCAGGAGCGCTCCACGGCTACCTCTAGTGTGGTGTGATAGGATTAGGGATTGCGGTCAGCAGAGTTCCCACGTCTCAGAGCTCGTCCTATGTTATTAGTAACTATCAGGTCATTTTCAGCGCTCTTAACCACCAGGTCCATTGTGGTTCTAAATCACCAGTTCATAACAGTCCTCTGTCCCATCAGGATCTTGTGAGCTGACAGCCAGCACACTCTTCACCTCAGCGGATGATATTAGTGGTTCCTCCGTCTCATCGACGAGGACCTTGAAAACGAGCGTCGCATGTACACTTGGCACTTTATCTCCTTCTTCGGGAACTCGTGCTGGGCAAGGTAGTAAAGCACTTCAGTGGTCTTCTCGAGTGGACGTCCCTTTCTTTCCTCCGGGCTGAGTCTCACAGACAAGACCTTCAGACCCAGGCTGGAGTTCCACCAGGCTCGCCTTCACACGTCGGGACAGCGCAGTCATTCCACCAGAGATGCTTGACACCTTCTCCACCTCTCCTTGGCGTCCGACATTGTGGTACTGTCTTGCCTTAGGTGGAACTCTTCTCTTCCTGCCGTACCATTCTCTCCAGGAGCGAGGTTTCCTCCAGTTAGCAGGACCCTCAAAGGGGTGAGCGGATCTCTGCCACCGCTCTTCTCGGGTAGGGCAATTTCTGGACATGTGTCCCACCCTCCTGCACGAACAGCACTCACGTCTGCGTCTGTCTGGAGGGCGCTTCAGTCTGGATCGTCAACCTCGGCGGGAGACATCTCTCATCTGCGGTTGCTCTTCACCCCAGAATACGGGGTTACACTCTGTGGCCACCACTGAAGCCTTCTTCATGCTACACACCTCTCCTCTATCTCTTTCTGGCGGCTTACGCATGTTACCTCGGGGTATGCCGCTGGTCCCCAAGAAGGCAGTAAGGGCTTTCCCCAGACTCTCAATCTCCTCCCAGATTCTTCTTATCTTCAGCTGGGAATCTCGGGTCCACATCTCCTCCTCTTCATTTTGACTGGGTGCTCTGCAATTGTAGCTTGTAGGAGTCTTCTTCGCCGAGGGGCACTAGTCTCACTTTGGGGGCCGGTCTCTCTTTCTCGCACCGGAGGGCTGTACTCTGCAACAGGGGTCTTCTTATATTCACTCACTTCCTCACGGACTCGCTTAACCTCCTTCTTCAAGTCTTCTACCCATTGAGGGGCAGTTACCTCCCCACTCCAGACCTTCCCCACTGGCACTATCACCCCTTGCTCTTGCTCGCGCGTGCGTGTGTGTCTCACTCCCGACCTCAGAGAAAGTCATATCTTGCTTTACGCGCATGCGCTCTCGCAGGGCCTGTTTCATCAACACATCTCGCAAGCCTGTCACCAGTTGGTCTCGCAGCACAACGTCAATTGACCCCACACCTACGCCATCCTTCCGTATGATGGCAATATGAAGCTCCTGCAGGGCATTCATATATTGCATCACCGTCTCCCCCTCTCTTTGTACCCGGCGGAACAGTCGCATGCGCAGCTCCCCTACATCAGTGGGGTCCCCATGCATCTCCTCAAGTATACGTAATACTTTGTCCAGGGTATCTCTCGCCTGGGGAGGTCTGAGCATAACAGAGTCCCGTGCATTCCCCTCTAGGGCCATCACAGCTATTTCCGCGTGCAGAGCTGGCGTCATAGGATGAGTCCGCATCATCCCTCGGATGCACTCCGTCCAACTTCACAACATGACATCGCTCCCCGAGAATTTTGGCAGGTTAACCAACATGGCTCCCAGGGAGATGCTAGACCTGGGGCATCCCCCAACTGCTTGGTCTGCCCTTTCCGCGCTACCGTGTGACATCCTGCCTACTACGCCAAGAGTAATAGAGTGCAGGGTTGAGTATGTCACCACGGAACAGACAGACCAACTGTTGGGGGGGAATTTATTAACAGGGACAATATTCTCCTCGCAGGGAGAAAACAGTAGAAAATGAACTGAAAAGATAACGGTGCAAAATATGGGAGTCAAACAGTGTAACAGAAATAAGCAGGATTTCTTGAGGAAAAGAACACTTATCAGTCTGATGAGGACTTGCTTGAAGGGTCGTCTTCTCCAGTGTAGGTGCCGAGAAACAGCGGCACTTGTAGTCCCTCTGTTGTCCGTGGGCTTGGGGTTTCGGGAGTTAATGTGGTATGCACAGGCTCTGAGTCTTTAGCTTTTTGCAGCACAGCCTATCCTGGGAAAACGATGCTCAGTCTATTATTAAGTCTCTTAACAGGAATCAGGGGCTCTGCACTGATACTGTGGGTACCAGGGGTCATAGTCTCTGCACGGCCACTGTCTCTCCACGGGTGTCAAGGCGCCCCTCTCCAGTCACAGCAGAGTTTGCTTTCATGTACTCACAGGATGCAGTCTTTCTGGGCAATCTCCCTGCATTTGTCCTCTGACTGGGAGCCCTCTCGCCTCCCCGGAGCACAGCTGCGTCCTGCCCTGACCGCTGCACCTGCTGCTCTCTCACTTGTGTGCGCGCCTTTCCCGCTTTCTGCCCGGCTTCTTTCCTGTCCCAGTCTCCAAGTCTGCCTCCCTGGGAACCTATAGCACAGCTCAATGATTCCAGGCACGGAGCAGAGAAGGTAACCAACCCCGGACTCTTCTTGTGTTCCACCTCCTTACATTTGCACACTGAAGTCAGCTGCCAGCTTGAGAAGTGGAACCTGCGTGGCGGTGAAGTGCAGGGAAGGTCAGTATTTAGTTATTTTTTTTCATTAGTGAGTACACAGTGGTCATACTATTACATGTATGACTATGGTATGTGCATTATACTACATGGATGATTATGGGCTGTGCTTTATATTACATGTATAACCATGGGCTGTGCATTATACTACATGGATGATTATGGGCTGTGCTTTATATTACATGTATAACCATGGGCTGTGCATTATAGTACATATATGACTATGGGCTGTGTAATATACTACGTGTATTTGGAGCGTCCCCCACGTAAGGGCAATGGGGTACTCGGTACCGGATCCTTCAGTTCCCTCAGCCGGGATGTCACGGTGGCCCGACCCGGACCGTGGCCCTATGAGGGGCGCCCAATAAAAGGGGTTAGAGTTTGTAGATGATGGTAGTGTTCATGACGCCACCTGTGGTATTCGGTCAGGGTGACCGACGCTGCTTAGGGGTCCGCTGGGGTGATGGAATGGCAGCTAGATGGTATACCTTCCCACAGGTCAAGTATATCCCCAGGGCTTCCCAGAAGTGTAGATGGTGATGGTGGATGGTGCAAGGCGCGGTAAATAACGAGGACACAATGGGTGCAGTCTCTTTACCTTTACTGAAGGCTTCAGCATCCACAGTCCAGGGTGCCGGATGACAGGGTCGGCAGAGTCCGGCCGGTCTGATGGCAATTCCAGAGTCCCCTTATCCAGGTGGAAATCAGTAGCCTTCCCCTTGCGCACAGTAACTTAGTAGCTCCCTACGTGCATTAGCTACCATAAGGTCCTCACTGTTGTTACTCTTCTCTCTGTCCCCCAGATGGATAAGACAAACTTGTATGACGGTGGTGGCCTGAGGCTATTTTATAGGGACCCTAGCGTCGCCACCTTGTCTGCTTAGGTTCTTAGGTCGGGCAGCCAACTTGGAATCGACTGTCCTTCCTGTCTCTGAAGTAAAGCGTTGAGTCTATTACTCCCTCGGTGTTCCGGCTACCGGATCTGCGCTCAGTGGGAGGCAGCCTGCTTCTAGCTGGTCTCCCACTGGTGTTATATGTTGTGAATTCTGCTCTTGGGTTCCCTCCAGTGGTTGTTGGTGGGAATGCAGTTGTCTCTGACTCGCAGTCCTGGCCAGGTGTATTGGATGATTACAATTCTGACTGGGATATTTAGGTGAGCAGGATCCTTTAGCCCTTTCCAGTTGTCAATGTTACTTGTGAAGTGTTGGATCACTTTCTGGCTTCTCCTGTTGCTGCCAAATTCAGCAAAGATAAGTGTTTGGTTTTTGTATCTGTGGCCCACTGCTGTGTGCTTGTTTCAGTTTTATTCCTGCTCTGATTGTAGGATTCACTGGAGTTGCAGATTTACGCTCCTACATCTTTTAGTAGATGTAGGAAGTTTTTTGTATATTCTGCTGTGTATGTTTTGAAGGGTTTTAATACTGACCGCACAGAACTCTGTCCTATCCGGTCCTATCTAGCTAGAGTGGCCTCCTGTGCTAAATCCTGTCTTTTCTGCCTGTGTATGTTTTTTCCTCTCCGACTCACCACCAATATTTGTGGGGGGCTGTCTATCCTTTGGGGATTTTCTCTGAGGCAAGATAGTATTCCAATTTCCATCTTTAGGGGTATTTAGTCCTCCGGCTGTGACGAGGTGTCTAGGTGTGTTAGGTACACTCCACGGCTACTTCTTGTTGCGGTGTTAAGTTCAGGATTGCGGTCAGTATAGTGGACACCTTCTCCAGTGAAAGTTCTCATGCAGCTCCTAGGTCACCGGATCATAACAGTTATACTCCTGTTGCTACGACTTCTGTGCTCACTCACTACGGCACACTTCCTTTCTTGTCCTTTCTTAGGAGGCTGCCGCATGGGTTGCAGGCGCAGCTCCGTGTCCTTCTTTTCCTTCCTGGTCCGAGCCCAGTCTGCTCCTCTCCTCTCCTCCTGACTATCAACTTCTCCCTCCAGTCAGAACTGCCTCCGTCTGCAACTGTCTAACTTCCTAACCAAACCCCCAGTTTTACCCAAGTGTGAGGAGTTGCCTAATAGATAGAACCCTTAGCTCCCCCTGGTGGCCGGCGTGTGAAGCGTGTGTGTGGCTGTGATACCTGGCAGGGTGAACTCCTTTGGTGCCATCAGATGTAACATCGCTCCCCCTGGTGAAAGAACGACATTACTGCAACGACCAGGACTCTGGGGCGCTGCATATTTAACATGAGCTGTGCATTATACTACATGTATGACTATGGGCTGTGCATTATCTGCGTATATGACTATGAGCTCCTCTGTGCATTATACTACATGCATGACTATGGGCTATGCATTATATTATGTGTATGTCAATGAGCTCCTCTGTGCATTATACTACATGCGTGACTATGGGCTGTGCATTATACTGCATGGATGACTATGGACTGTGCTTTATATTACATGTATAACCATGGGCTGTGCATTATACTACATCAGGGGTGGGGAATCTTTTTTTTTGCGATGGGCCATTTGGATATTTATACCATCCTTTGGGGGCCGTACAAACTCCACCCACAAAGTACATCCTGACTCTGGCACTGGTGTCAGGACGTAATCTTTCATTGCATGCCCTTCAGTGTTCAGTAGTGAATACTACATGCAGGGGTGGATTAAGGGTAGCCAGGGCCCCGGGCTGTTCAGACACTGTGGGCCCCCCCGGTCATGTGACGGGGGTCATGTGACGGAGGTCATGTGAAGGGGGTCATGTGACAGGGGTCATGTGACGGGGGTCATGATATACCCGAACCAGATTATTCCAGAAAAATGGCCGGGCCCTACTCTACTGTAACCTATTGAATATTTGTTAAAATCTGCAATACAATTTAGGTATATTTTGACCAATAATATCACATACAAGGAACAAATACCACCGCACCATGACCAGACCACAAATTATAACCACAGTGATTGAACAATATCACATACAAGGAACAAATACCACCGCACCATGTCAAGACCACATATTACCACCACTTGGTGACCAAATAGCACATACAAGGGACAAATACCACAACACCATTTCCAGACCACATATTACCACCACATAGTGACTGAATACTACAATACTGATCAAATAATAAAACCATCCCACAATGGCCAGCAGAGTACTTGGTCTTATACACATCCTATTAGTACTGTGTTAAAGCAACAAGACCAAGATAAGCATATAATATAGGACACTCCAAAACTACATAGAGACACTAAAGAACATACGGAGTCTAAGTCCCATTAATCCAAAATATAAGTACAACTCTTTATTAGTAAAACCGTACATTACATAACAAAATACATGAAGACATAAATAAATTGTAAATTGTAACAGACATATAATATTCGAACAAGGAACCAAAAAGTAACACTGAAAAGAGTCCCTGCTAGGCAGCAACCCCTATAAATCCCTGTCAATTGTAAATTCATAAAGTGCCAGTAGTGCATCAAGTCAGGGTGAAAGACACCACATGAACCCATAAGACTAGTACTCCATCCGTTAGCCTCCCCTCATGGGAACCTACGTGCCAGGTGCGGCAATTGTCATCTTGAGTCAGGCTCAGTGTCTCTTACCCATGGGACAGGAGTATACGGGTCACCGCCGCGGCCCCAACGCGCGTTTCGCGTCGGCTTCGTCAGTATGTCCAATTGTCCAGCATTGCCCCCAGTGTGTTCAGCAATCTGCCCCAGTGTCTCCAGCATTGCCCCAGTGTCTCCAGCATTGCCCCAGTGTCTCCAGCATTGCCCCAGTGTCTCCAGCAATCTGCCCCACTGTCTACAGCATTGCCCCAGTGTCTCCAGCAATCTGCCCCAGTGTCTCCAGCATTGCCCCAGTGTCTCCAGCATTGCCCCAGTGTGTCCAGCAATCTGCCCCAGTGTCTCCAGCATTGCCCCAGTGTCTCCAGCAATCTGCCCCAGTGTCTACAGCATTGCCCCAGTGTCTACAGCAATCTGCCCCAGTGTCTCCAGCAATGCCCCAGTGTCTACAGCAATCTGCCCCAGTGTCTCCAGCATTGCCCCAGTGTCTACAGCATTGCCCTAGTGTCTCCAGCATTGCCCCAGTGTCTCCAGCAATCTGCCCCAGTGTCTACAGCATTGCCCCAGTGTCTACAGCATTGCCCCAGTGTCTCCAGCAATCTGCCCCAGTGTCTGCAGCATTGCCTCAGTGTCTACAGCATTGCCCCCAGTATGTCCACCGTAATGGTTATCAAAAAACAAAACAAAACAAAAAAAGAGTCTCCTCACCTGACCTGTGCGCTCCAGCGGCGAGCTCCCTCCAGCAGCGCACACTCGCCGGCGACTGACAATGACGTCAGACGCCGGTGACGTGTGCACTGCGCCTGCGGCCGACATCAGCTGCCAGCCTCCAATTGGCTGGCGGCTGTTGTTAACTATTGACGTGCGGGCGTGCGCCCGCACGTCCGTAGGAAACCGCCGCAGGCAGCGCTGGAAGGAGCCCGATGAGCAGATGAGATGGGGCCCGATGCGGGCCCCCTCTCTCTGCCCACTGGGTCGGGGGCACACAAATGCCGGCGGCGGCCGGCGGGCAATCTGTGCGGTAGCCCAGGGCCCCCCACACCACTGGGCCCTGGGCTACCGCCCATATTGACCCTCTGATAATCCGCCCCTGACTACATGTTTGTGCTAACAGAGAGGAAGAAATTAATGAGCTTGTAGCAATCAAAATACAGCTCATTGCCCAAGAATGCGGACCCTAGAATCTGCTCAGGGGGCCTGATAAAAGGTCATCAAAGGGCGTAAATGGCCCTGGAGCCTGAGTTTCCTCACCCCTGTACTACATGGATGACTATGAGCTGTGCATTATATTACATGTATGTCTATGGGCTCTGCATTATATTACATGTATGACTATGGGCTGTGCATTATACTACATGTATGACTATGGGCTGTGCATTATAGTACATGGATGACTATGGGCTGTGCATTATGCTACACTTACGACTATGAGCTGTGCATTATATTACATGGATGACTATGAGCTGTGCATTATATTACATGGATGACTATGGCCTGTGCATTATGCTATATGGATGTCTATGGTCTGTGCATTATACTATATTGATGACTAGGAACTGTGCATTATACTACATGTACGACTATGAGCTGTACATTATATTACATGGATGACTATGGGCTGTGCATTATATTACATGTATGACTATGGGCTATGCATTATATTACATGGATGACTATGGCCTGTGCATTGTACTATATGGATGTCTATGGGTTGTGCATTATACTATATTGTTGACTAGGGACTGTGCATTATACTACATGTACGACTATGAGCTGTGCATTACATTACATGGATGACTATGGCCTGTGCATTATACTATATGGATGTCTATGGTCTGTGCATTATACTATATTGATGACTATGGGCTGTGCATTATATTACATGGATGACTTGGAGCTGTGAATTATACTATATGGATAACTGAGCTATGCATTATTCTACATGGATGACTATGGGCTGTGCAGTATACTATATGTAGGACTATAAGGGGTGCATTATACTATAGGGAGGACTATGGGCTGTGCATTATACTCATGCTATGTGGCCTTATGATTTGCATGTATTCCCCTGGTGAGTATAAAGATCCATTTTTTTTCTACACATTAAAGAACAGCGGCAGGATATGGAACATATACCAGTTTGGGTATATACAGTGCCTACAAGTAGTATTCAGCCCCCTGCAGATTTAGCAGGTTTAATAAGATGCAAATAAGTTAGAGCCTTCAAACTTCAAACAAGAGCAGGATTTATTAACAGATGCATAAATCTTACAAACCAAAAAGTTTTGTTGCTCAGTTAAATTTTTATAAATTTTAAACATAAAAGTGTGGGTCAATTATTATTCAACCCCTAGGTTTAATATTTTGTGGAATAACCTTTGTTTGCAATTACAGCTAATAATCGTCTTTTATAAGACCTGATCAGGCCGGCACAGGTCTCTGGAGTTATCTTGGCCCACTCCTCCATGCAGATCTTCTCCCAAGTTATCTAGGTTCTTTGGGTGTCTCATGTGGACTTTAATCTTGAGCTCCTTCCACAAGTTTTCAATTGGGTTAAGGTCAGAAGACTGACTAGGCCACTGCAACACCTTGATTTTTTGCCTCTTGAACCAGACCTTGGTTTTCTTGGCTGTGTGCTTTGAGTCGTTGTCTTGTTGGAAGATGAAATGACGACCCATCTTAAGATCCTTGATGGAGGAGCGGAGGTTCTTGGCCAAAATCTCCAGGTAGGCCGTGCTATCCATCTTCCCATGGATGTGGACCAGATGGCCAGGCCCCTTGGCTGAGAAACAGCCCCACAGCATGATGCTGCCACCACCATGCTTGACTGTAGGGATGGTATTCTTGGGGTCGTATGCAGTGCCATCCAGTCTCCAAACGTCACGTGTGTGGTTGGCACCAAAGATCTCGATCTTGGTCTCATCAGACCAGAGAACCTTGAACCAGTCAGTCTCAGAGTCCTCCAAGTGATCATGAGCAAACTGTAAACGAGCCTTGACATGACGCTTTGAAAGTAAAGGTACCTTACGGGCTCGTCTGGAACGGAGACCATTGCGGTGGAGTACGTTACTTATGGTATTGACTGAAACCAATGTCCCCACTGCCATGAGATCTTCCCGGAGCTCCTTCCTTGTTGTCCTTGGGTTAGCCTTGACTCTTCGGACAAGCCTGGCCTCGGCACGGGAGGAAACTTTCAAAGGCTGTCCAGGCCGTCGAAGGCTAACAGTAGTTCCATAAGCCTTCCACTTCCGGATGATGCTCCCAACAGTGGAGACAGGTAGGCCCAACTCCTTGGAAAGGGTTTTGTACCCCTTGCCAGCCTTGTGACCCTCCACGATCTTGTCTTTGATGGCCTTGGAATGCTCCTTTGTCTTTCCCATGTTGACCATGTATGAGTGCTGTTCACAAGTTTGGGGAGGGTCTTAAATAGTCAGAAAAGGCTGGAAAAAGAGATAATTAATCCAAACATGTGAAGCTCATTGTTCTTTGTGCCTGAACTACTTCTTAGTACTTTAGGGGAACCAAACAGAATTCTGGTGGGTTGAGGGGTTGAATAATAAATGACCCTCTGAAAAGACTTTTCACAATTTAAAAAAAGAAAAGAAATAACATTCTTTTTTTTGCTGCAGTGCATTTCACACATCCAGGCTGATCTACAGTCCAAATGGCACAATGCCAAGTTAATTCCAAATGTGTAAACCTGCTAAATCTGCAGGGGGTTGAATACTACTTGTAGGCACTGTATATTCCAGGATGGGGCCCAGGGTAAGAGACACATAATATATAATATATAAAGCTGAATGTGTGTGTGTGTATGTGTATGTCCGGGATTGGCATCTGCACTGTCGCAGCTACAGCCACAACATTTTGCACAGTCACACGTCTGGACCCCGAGAGCGTCATAGGCTATGTTGTGAGGCGAAATTTTAACCCCGCGCATTTCAATTCACCAAACAATTTTGCTCCTATCTACATAATGGGGAAAAAGTGAAAGGAAAAGTGTTGGAGGCAAATTGACAGCTGCCAGATGTGAACAAGGGGAACTTAAAGAGTGAGAGCGATGGCATCAAAGAGTATATACCGTACAGTTGCTTAGGTGGGGCCCCGACATGGGATACTCACCACACACAGGGATATAAACACACACACAAAATGCGCCATACACTACCACGTGCTTGAACACATATACCACCCTCAGCACACATTTCACCACACATACACCAACCTCGCCACATAAAAGTCGAAACACAAAAGTCGCCGCTCAAAACTCGCCACGCGCAAAACTAAGTTCATGCAAAACTAGGCTCATGCAAAACTCGCCACACGTGCAAAACTCACCTCATGGAAAACTCACCACACGCAAAACTTGCACACGCGGAAAAATTGCCACATGCACAAAAGTTGCAACACATGCAAAAGCTGCCTCACACAAAACTTGCACATACTCAAAACGCACCACACATAAAACTCTCCACACGCAAAACTTGCCATGCGCAAAACTTGCTGCACACAACTTGCTACACTAACCTGTCACATGCAACTCAACACACGAAAAGTTGCTACACGCATGTTGCCACACAAAACTCATCTCAAAAAAGTGGCTACATGCATGTCGCCACATGCAACTCAACACACACAACTTGACACATGAAACTCGCCCTAAAACACACACAAGTGTGGTATTATCCTTCAAAAATAAAAATCTGATTTAATAAGCAGACAAACTACAAGAGCAACAAATGTACCATATAGGAAATACGGCAGCTGTCAGTCACATGACCTGTCTATTATGTGTATGTGTGAGCTAATATATACTGCCAGGGGAGAGGGCTTCCTGTTGGCTGGGGATTTATCAGGCTGCCAATTTAGTTTACAAATACTGAGGTAAAAATACTGAGCAAATAACGTGTGAACGAGGTCTAATACAGGAGGAGATGACACACAGGTATATACTATATACAGGAGAGATGACACACAGGTGTATACTATATACAGGAGGAGATGACACTTAGGTATATACTATATACAGGAGGAGATGACACACACATATATACTATATACAAGGGAGATGACACACAGATATATACTATATACAGGAGGAGATGACATACAGGTATATACTATATACAGGAGGAGATGACACTCTGGTATATACTATATACAGGGGAGATTACATGCAGGTACATACTATATATAGGGGAGATGACACACAGGTATATACTATACTAGATGGTGACCTGATTCCAACGCATCGGGTATTCTAGAATATGCATGTCCACGTAGTATATTGCCCAGCGACGTAGTATATTGCTCAGGCACATAGTATATTGCCCAGTCATGTAGTATATTGCCCAGCGACGTAGTATATTACCCAGTCACGTAGTATATTTCCCAGCCACGTAGTATATTGCCCAGCCACGTAGTATATTGCCCAGCCACGTAGTATATTGCCCAGCCACGTAGTATATTGCTCAGCCACGTAGTATATTGCCCAGCCACGTAGTATATTGCCCAGCGACGTAGTATATTGCCCAGTCACGTAGTATATTGCCCAGCCACGTAGTATATTGCCCAGTCACGTACTATATTGCCCAGCCAAGTAGTATATTGCCCAGTCACATAGTATATTGCCCAGCCACATAGTATGTAGCAGAGCCGCGTAGTATATTGCCCAGCGACGGAGTATATTGTCCAGCCACATAGTATATTGCCCAGTCACGTAGTATATTGCCCAGCACAGAGCCACGTAGTGTAGAGACTTAAAAAAAAAACATATACTCACCTTCCGAAGGCCCGTTGAAGTCCTGCTATACTTACCATCCGCCGCCTTTCCCGCTCCTCACCACGCTCCCGGGACCGCTCCATTGCAAGCAGCAGCTTCCGGTCCCAGGGCTGGTGTGAGCAGGACCTATGATGACGTTGTGGTCACATGACCGTGACGTCACGGCAGGTCCTTGTCGCACACCAGCCCTGGGCCCGGAAGCTGCCACTTGCAATGGAGTGGTCCCGGGAGCGTGGCAAGGAGCGGGAAAGGAGGCGGATGGTGAGTATAGCAGGTTTTTTGTTTTTTTTAAATTATTTTTAACATGACATATTTTTACTATTGATGCTGCATAGGCAGCATCAATAGTAAATAGTTGGGGACACACAGGGTTAATAGCAGCGGTAACAGAGTGCGTTACACCGCGGGCCGTTACCGCTGCCATTAACCCTGTGTGAGCGGTGAGTGGAGGGGATCATGGAGCGGGCGCCGGGCAGTGAGTGCAGGGGAGTAGGGGAGGGACTAATCGGACTGTGGCCGTCGCTGATTGGTCGCGGCAGCCATGACAGGCAGCTGCCGAGACCAATCAGCGAATGAATAACCGTGACAGAAGGCCAGACAGACAGACGGAAGTACCCAGGCTGTGTAAGGGCTATTTGACCAAGAAGGAGAGTGATGGGGTGCTACGCCAGATGACCTGGCCTTCACAGTCACCAGACCTGAACCCAATCGAAATGATTTGGGGTGAGCTGGACTGCAGAGTGAAGGCAAAAGGGCCAACAAGTGCTAAGCATCTCTGGGAACTCCTTCAAGATTGTTGGAAGACCATTCCCGTTGACTACCTCTTGAAGCTCATCATGAGAATGCCAAGAGTATGCAAAGCAGTCATCAAAGCAAAAGGTGGCTACTTTGAAGAACCTAGAATACAAGACATAATTTCAGTTGTTTCACACTTTTTTGTTAAGTATATAATTCCACATGTGTTAATTCATAGTTTTGATGCCTTCAGTGTGAATGTACAATTTTCATAGTCATGAAAATATAGAAAAATCTTTAAATGAGAAGGTGTGTCCAAACTTTGCAAGCTGTACTGTGTATATATATATATATATATATATATATATATGTCTGTTTTAACAGGTTCATTCTGTATGATGGTTTGATTGTGGTGGGATCGGCCTGCCTCACTTATGTGAGTCTACAGCTACCTGGTATCTTTAATAAAAAGTCTCCATTTATTCTGCCAAATGACCGAGATCTAAATATAAGACACCTCAGCTCTGCACTATTACAAAAAGTTCTCTTTAAAACTCATCTGTCAGACAATATTGGCCCTTACGATAGTTTAGATTGCCAAAAGCCACCGAGCCCCGTACTCTAATTACCCCAGAGAGGTTTCACCACTACTTACTCATTTATAACTGATAAAGACTGTTGAGTTTGATCATTAGAAGTTATTGTCTATAGTCAGTTTTGACTACAGTAGCTGCTGCCCAAAATACTCTGATTTAACCACTTCCCACAACCAGTTTTGTGTTCTTAATCAGGCCCCATTTTTCATATCTGACGTTTGTCTCTTTATGTGGTGATAACGTTGGAATTCTTCACAAAGGATAATAGGAATCAAATAAAACTTATTTTCCAACTTCTCTTGAATCCGACAAAATCCTATATACGGTTGTACACTACTGTCTGGGCACATGGCAGGGTTAAAAAGGGAAGGAGCGCTATATAGTTATATGAATGTAGATTTTGCTGAAATAGTTTACAGACAAATTTCTATTGTTCATGGTCACCTGGCAACTCAAAAGATGGCTACACTAACAGGCTTGATGCTATCTATTCCGTTTTCCAGATCCCAGGCATTGTCTTGCTCACCACCCTTTAACCTTGTTACATGGATCAGGACTAAAGGTACCGTCACACTAAGTGACGCTGCAGCGATATAGACAACGAGCCGATCGCTGCAGCGTTGCTGTTTAGGTCGCTGTAGAGACGTCAAACACAGCAGCTCCAGAACGATGCAGGAGCGATCCTGTGACGTAACGGCGACTCACTTATCGTTGTAGCTGGTTGTTAGCTCCATGTAAAACATCACTGGCATTGTTGTTTTTGATGTCAAGCACAACGATACACGCCGACCTGACGACCAAATAAAGTTCTGGACTTCTAGCTCCAACCAGCGATATCACAGCGGGATCCAGATCGCTGCTGTGTGTCAAACACAACGAGATCGCTATCCAGGAGGCTGCAACGTCACAGATTGTTGTCGTTCTCGTTGTAAAGTTGCTGAGTGTGAAGGTACCTTTACACAGGGACTCCTAGGCTTTTGCTTCCATATTGCTTGCCGTTTGGTGGTGTGAGATAACAAGAACAATAGTAAAGTAACCGGGTCAGAACCAGGATGTCAGAGAAAATACAAAATCAGAAGGCACAAGAGTAGTCAGTTAACGGGACAGAGTTACAACAGGAAACAAATACACGAGCCGGGAGCTGAGCACAGAGGACTAAACCAGAGGAGACCAAGGCTGTATCTGACAGCTTCCAGCAATATGCTTTGAGTTTTAGTATGGTTTGGTACTTTACAACTGGCTGAAGCAGAGAGCTGATTACTTCAGCTGGACAGAGCACACACCCATACTGACAGACAGGATGCTACTACCAGTTCCGAGCACCCTAATCCTAGTTTTTGGACAGAGCCTACACCACCCTGAGCTTCTGGTTCTGACGTCTCCTCCATCACTAGCACCGCCTACAGAATGAATGAGGCCTGTCCTTGTGACAATAGCAGATGTTGCAGGAGCAGATACCAGAGAAGATAGTGAATATTTTGACTCCACAGCCATTGTTCAGAAATTAGCACACAGTGGATGTTGGAGAGTGAAAATTGCACATTTGCCATTTTATTACTAAACACATAATGCCCAGATTGTGCTAAAGCACTGAAAGAGATGGACAGGGTTCCCAAAAATTAAACCAAATTAAACTAAAAAAACCCCTCATACTATATACAGAATCTTATTAAAGATTATCATAAAAAAGGGGGATTTATAATTATAATAAAGTCATGGTGGTGGAGTGGGCCTGGACCTCAAATCATCAGCATGCAGCGTAATTTATAATATGTCCACACTAGCAAGTGACACTGATATTTTATCATCCAGTGGAACCAAAGCCATGTTCTGATTGCTTTGCCAACTAATTTGAAACCCTTTTCCATGATGAACCCCTTGAAATAGAGGGTGAAACATGTTGGAAGCTGGGAGCTATGGTGTATTATACTTTGAAGAAACTATAAGTATCATGTATATTTAATCAACTGATATGAACTACTAGATGGTGGCCCAATTCTAACGTATCGGGTACTCTAGAATATGTAGGTAGTATATAGCACAGGCTACGTACTATATTGCACAGTGACGTAGTATATAACACAACCGACGTAGTATATAACATACCTACGTAGTATATAACAGAGCTACGTGGTATGTAACACAGCGTACGTAGTATATAGCAGAGCTATGTAGTATATAACAAAGCCACGTAGTATATAACATAGACACGTAGTGTATTGTACAGGTATGTAGTATATTGGTCAGCCACGTAGTATATAGCAGAGCCACGTAGTATAGAACATAGCCACGTAGTATATAACATAGCCATGTAGTGCATTGTACAGGTATGTAGTATATTGGTCAGCCACGTAGTATATAGCAGAGCCATGTAGTATATAACACAAGCCACGTAGTATATTGCACAGGCACATAGTATATTGCACTGCCACGTAGTATATAACACAGTCAAGTAGTATATTGCACAGCCACGTAGTATATAACACAGTCACGTAGTGTATTGCACAGCTATGCAGTATATTGGTCAGCGACATAGTATATAACATAGCCACGTAGTATATTGTAGAGGCACGTAGTATATTGCATAGCTACGTAGTATATTGCACAGCCACGTAGTATATTGGAGTCATGTTGCATATTGCACAGTCACGTTATATATTGCCTACCTACATAGTATATAGCACAGAGATGTAGTATATAACAGAGCCCACGCAATATGTAACATAGCCCACGTAGTATATAGCAATGTGAGCGCTATATGCGTGGTTAAAAAAGACTTAAAATAAAAAATAAACATATATACTCACCTTCCGAAGGCCCCTTGAAGTCTTGGCGCTTGTGTGCGGTGCACGCGGCAGCTTCCAGTCCCAGGGTTGGTATGAGCGCAGGACTTGTGATGACATCGCAGTCACATGACCATGACATCACGGCAGGTCCTTCTCGTATAGCATCCTTGGCACCGGAACCTGCCGCTTGCACTGCGGAGGGTGAGAATAACCTTTTTGTTTTTATTATTATTATTTGTAACATTAGATCTTTTAACTATTGATGCTGCATAGGCAGCATCAATAGTAAAATGTTGGTTACACACAGGGTTAATAGCAGTGTAACGGAGTGCGTTACCCGCGGCATAACGCGGTCCAATACCGCTGGCATTAACCTTGTGTGAGCGGTGACTGGAGGGGAGTATGGAGCGGGCGCCGGGCACTGACTGCAGGGGAATAGGGAGGGACTAATCGGACTGTGGCCTTAACTGATTTGGTCGCGGCAGCCATGACAGGCAGCTGGCGAGACCAATCAGCGACGCGGGATTTCGGTTACGGAAGTTGCAGACAGAAAGACAGACAGACTGACGGAATTACCCCTTAGACAATTATATATATATATAGATGTCAGATATACACCATTGTCTCTATTATTTCTAATATTATTCATAAAATCAGTGAACATTTAGCTGAGACTTAGGAAACATTGTCCCTCTGTCTCCATTTGTGCCTGTATCTGGATACTGACCGATATATGGATATCTGATTATCAGATGTATATCCATTACATCTTTAACTACAATGCATGTGACTCCTTGCATAATATCTACCCTGAATGTGGGAGTATACTACCTATGCTGCCTATTTTATGTCCTGGAATATTCTGTGGTTACTGTATAATTTGATATTTGAGCAGATAGTTTAGATGTCAATGCTATTGTAAGGAGGAGAGCCGGCTTTGGCGTGCCTTGTCTGGGATGATTCCGGAACCACCGGTGCTGCCACCTGAGTTGCAAGGGGGAGAGTTTAGTTCTCCTGACAGACCTTTGAACTTTAGACCGGGGGCGTGGAGAGTATAAAAGGGAAAAAGTGCAGGGGAACGAGGTCAGTGGTGGCGGGAACTGTAGTGTGCTGAGGCAGAGTGTGAGCCCTCCTACGCTGGACAGTCAGGGCAGAGTAGGCCCAAGCCAGAGGGGCCTATGGAAGCTTACCGGAGACTTCAGGTGGAGACGCTTCCCGAGATTGCTGACAGTACTGACTCCCGTAACACCACTGAGCGTGAGTGACCCTTCCTTACGACCAGACCGCAGAAGGCGCACTCCGAGATGAGACAACCAGGCCACAAACAGAGTGAGGCTGCCTGACATACCTCCCGCATACTCCAGTACTGTGTTGGCGCGTAGAAGAAAGGACTGTCTCCTCTCCAGCTTATCTTCTCTTGGACCCAGGACCCGCAACATTACATCCCAGGACCATTGATGACACCGGGACTCAGGACCCCTTCCGGACCAGGAAGACGCAGGATTCTTCAAGCGTACCAGCCGGGACACCACCACCATCATCTCAGAGGCTGCTACTCCTCAACGCCAGATCAATAAGTTTGATACCTTTGAACTCTCCCCTATCCTATCATACACCTGTTGCCCCTAAGTTAATCAAGCACAGTTCTATTATCTTTCCGTCCATTTATTCTCTCTCTGTGTGGAGTAATGCTGTTTTATTAAACCCCTCTGTTAACCCTTGCTCTGCCTCCAACCTTTATTGCATCCTGTATACCTTGTATACCTGCTTCACTATATCTGGTATAAAGGTTAAATGGTCAGAACAGGAGATACAGATACTACCTATTAATATCCAGCAGATTACTCTATATATCTACGGTATTTACCAGCAATTAATCTAAAAGTATATTTGTGAGATTACGACCTTTTCTTCTTATCCTTTTGAGATAATTTGGTCCTCCCTTCAACAGTGACTGTTATGGAAATTTGGTTTGGATAAATCTATCCCTGTGTGTGCTGCAGCCGTTCCCAATAAGACTGAGCATTTTGAGCGCTCATCAAGAATGAGACTGTACACCATGGTGACAGAATAACATTCCACTAATACTGACGGTTTATTGTATATACATGGTTTTATAGGTGCATACAGAAAAGGGGTGGTTAGTTAATTAACATACAATTAAACTGCTATGTTATTGGTTGTCTGAATACATGAAAGATTCTTGTTAAGGCATAGCAACAAGCTGATTTAGCACTTCATAAGTAGCTGTCATCTTTTTCCTGCTATTCAGCAAAAATCTACACATCATCTAAGACATCTGGTGTTTGTTCCTATTTTGGTGTCTGGAAATACCAAGGAACTGTCTGGTCTGAGCTGGTCTGGCTCATGGGGTCAAGTTAAGCAACTGATTATAGTGTATATATTAGCTGTGAGTATATATGAGTTTATATGCAAGTGAGATCTATATGAAATATATATATTTCAATCACATGACCAAAACACAAATAAATTCCTTTGTGCTGATGCTATAACCCATCTTAGTGATGCCCTTTATTGCTACAGGATGATTATATTATTTTTGTATTCACTATTACTGTCAATGTATCACTTTTCTCTAGTATATCTAGAGCATAATAGGGTCAGGGAGGGAGAGCCGACAAGGAGCAGGGATATCATAATGCAATACTAGGGTGCCAACCTCTGCTGAACGGTAGAGTGGGGCTTTGGATGCTCCCATGGGGCCAGGCCCACTTCCCCATCATGATTTTATTATAATTATACATCCCTTTTTATGATAATCTTTAATAAGATTCTGTATATAGTAGGAAGTTTTTTTCAGTTTAAGTTACCCAGATTGTGCTCCAGGAGTCACACACCTACACCCTAAATTAAGTGGGTTCTGCTCACTATAGTAATGCCAAATACATGGATGCTAAATGATGTTTGGACACACTGCAAAGCTCAGAAGGGAGGAAAAGATTTTACTTTGGGAAAGCTGAAATTGCTGAACTGGCTTATGGAAGCCATGGTGCTTTTCAGGAGCCTTTGAGCCACTGATTATATGAAAACATCTGTTTTTCCATTGAGAAATTATGGACCTGAGTGAGGACTTGTTTTTAGTGAGATGAGTAGAAGATTATGTTGGTATTATTTCCTCCTAGAATTAGCAAACAGCATGAACCAGTGTAGTATGGTGTTCAACTATGAGGTTTTCTATTAGACTGTGAACTCTGTCATGGTGAGCCCATTTTTTTTAACATAACTTGCCTTTTTTACCCACAGTTTCACTAGAAATGTCCAAAAATATAAAATTCAAGGATATTTTATTCAAAAAGTAATAATTGGTTTTATTCTTGGCAGATTACTGTACCAGGAGATCAGAGGAACAGCTGACATCTTCAATTTTTAAACCAGATGATTTTGAGATCCCACAGGATACAATTGAAGTGAATGCCATTACTCCAGATACACCATCATCCTGTCACAGCAAAGATCTATCATCTGATCCTTTGAAACAGGTTCTGTCTTCTGATTCTTTACCGACTACTAAGGAAAATCCAAGTCAGAAAATAAGCATTAAAAAACAAATTGCTACTCAAGCAAAGAAGTCATTTTCATGTTCAGAATATGGAAATTGTTTTCCCCTCGAAATGTCTTTTCTTACACATCCAAAAATTCACCCAGCGGATCATAGATTTTCTTGTTCCAAATGTGGGAAATGTTTTAACCAGATATCAGATCTCGTTATACACCAACGAACCCACAAAGGGGAGAAGCCTTTTTCCTGTTCAGAATGTGGGAAATGTTTTAACCGGAAAGCTCATCTTGATAGACACCAGAGAACTCATACAGGGGAGAAGCCTTTTTTATGTTCAGAATGTGGGAAAAGTTTTGTACAGAAATCAAATCTTTTAGAACATCAGATAATTCACACAGGGGAGAAGCCTTTTTCATGTTCAGAATGTGGGAAAAGTTTTAAGTGGAAGACGAATCTTAATAGCCACCAGAGAACTCACACCGGGGAGATGCCTTTTTCATGTTCAGAATGTGGGAAATGTTTTACAGAGAAATCAAGTCTTATCAGACATCAGAGAACTCACACAGGGGAGAAGCCTTTTTCATGTCCAGAATGTGGGAAATGCTATAACCAGAAAACGCATCTTGATAGACACCAGAGAACGCACACAGGGGAAAAGCCATTTTCATGTTCAGAATGTGGGAAATGTTTTACAAAGAAATCAAGTCTTATCAAACACCAGAGAACTCACATAGGGGAGAAACCCTTTTCATGCTGAGAATGTAAAAAATGTTTTATGAAGAAATAATTTCTTCTTAGTCATCAAAGAAATCACACAGGGGAAGCCTTTTTCATGTTCTTAATGGGTGAAATGTTGTATCTTCTTAAAGGGACTCTGTCACCTGAATTTGGAGGGAACAATTTTCAGCCATAGAGGCGGGGTTTTGGGGTGTTTGATTCACCCTTTCCTTACCCGCTGGCTGCATGCTGGCTGCAATATTGGATTGAAGTTCATTCTCTGTCCTCCATAGTACACGCCTGCGCAAGGCAAGAGGAGGACAGAGAATGAACTTCAATCCAATATTGCAGCCAGCATGCAGCCAGCGGGTAAGGAAAGGGTGAATCAAACACCCCAAAACCCCGCCTCTATGGCTGAAAATTGTTCCCTCCAAATTCAGGTGACAGAGTCCCTTTAAAGTAGTCATCCACTACTAAGACAACCCCTTGTCATTCCTCATGTTTAGCCTGGTTACAATTAAATTATATCACATGAGCCCTGCACTTAATCAGCACCAGCTTTACTGTCCCTGTCTTCAGACTTATTGAACATCAACATGAAGCCAAGGCTGCGGCTGCTCTCTTACTTCCCCTTGATGTTTGATTTGTCCAAAGGTGTGGTCACCAGCGTTGATTGGGCTCAGGGCTCACATGACGTAACAACATCACATGAGTCCCAAGAAGGCAAGTGTTGACACCACTGGAATGGTGCCGACATGGGAGATTAGTTTGTGTTTTTATTTTAACAGAACTGTACAAGTACGTGCATGAAAATGTGCATATGTAGCAGAGATGTGTGTGTATATATAATTGTGCATATGTAGCAGAGCTGCGTGTTTATGACAATATGCATATGTAGCAGACAGGGCTGTGGAGTCGGTAAGCCAAGACTCTGACTCCACAATTTCCCTGAGTCCCGACTCCACAGCGCTGCCTCACTGAGCATGCACATAAAGTGCAGTACAGTTTCATCTCAACTAAAAGCCTTAATCCTTAGATCAGGAAGAGAACAGACATTTATAGGACATTTAATAACTTTCTCAAATTCTTATGAAAACATTTACAGTACATACTGCATTGAACTACTGTATCCAATTTATTATATATTTTTGGAGTCGGTCCATTTTATACCAACTCCACCAAAATGGATGCCTACTCCACGACTCAGACTCCACAGCTTCCGCAGCAGAGTTATGTGTGTATGTAAATGTGCATATGTAGCAGAGTTGAGAATGCATGTAAATGTGCGTATGTAGCAGAGTTGTGAATGTATGTAAATGTGCGTCGGTAGCAGAGCTGTGTGTATATAAATGTTCATTTGTAGCAGAGCTGAGTGCATACACTGTCCATGCAGCGGTGCTGTGTATATCTATATGTGTGCTTCAGTGTGTTCATTAATGTTGGTGCCATGACGCTATATGTGAATAAAACACATGATGCAGAAAAACACGAACAAAAGATTTATTACTTCCATATTTTATCCTAGTGATTTAAATATTCTAATATTCACCCCTCCATTTTACACCATCAGGGAAGATTTAAGTATTAGGAAAAATGTTTTTGCTTTTTTCTGATGTCTAAACCTTGGATTCATCTTATGGTTAGGTGGGTTTTATAGTCCAAAAAATACAGTATATTAGAAATAAAAATATATGCAGATACTAATATCTTAAATCCAAAAAGCTCATATTCTCTTCATTTCTGAAGAGACAATTTGCATACTTAATTTCCCAGTGGAGCGTGCAAAGCGTTTAATCCTACTCATCCTGGCGTACCAGACTTGGCATGTCACTCTCTACAAAGAGAAATCTTACCCCTTAGATTCCAAGCATTAATATAAAAAATATACAGTGCCAAATAAAGGTATAAAAAGTTAAAAACTAAACGACACACAAATATGCAAAACAGTTACAAAATAAAAATGGATAAATAGCAGAAATACCTTTTAACATTTCCATCTACAGTTATGTTCTGCTTCCTTAAGGGAAGGAGAATGAATTATGGTTCACACCGGCATATGCAGGCCCTCACATGTGAACAACTTTCTGTTTTGCAACCCATCTTTTATATACCTGGTCCTGTGCTCATGTTTCCAAGATAGCCTGGATTATAATATTACAATTGGTGGTCTGTGACTGGATCCTGGGCTAATTTAGGGGCAAACGCCTAGCACTTCATGCACCCCATCAACATAGTAAGTAGGGAATATCCAGCCTAGCCACAATCACCATCTGTCAACACTTTGAAGCTTTGCTTGCTAGACTGAGGTGTCACAATTGGCACCTCTCAGTATTCTTCCAGGAGACCCAACTATGGTTCTGAGTTCCTGCAATAAGAATAGGCAGACATGATGTCATTTGTGTGGAGAAAGTCATGTGAATGCAGATTTAACTTGTTCTTTTACTGCTGTTCTACATCACTCTTACAATTATACTGTATATTTCCTTCACATATGTCACCAATTTTCTAAGTTAATATTAGGTGCTATTGACATGAAATTATCACCAGAATGCCAGTGAACTGTCTCAAGACCTTTCTAACCTTATTGTAGTAAAACATAGTGATGGCTTTGGTTACAGAAAAATGTCTGAACTACTGAAGGTTTCAGTGATTACGGTTGCGGCAATAATCCAGTAGTTGAAAGAACATAATTTCACCATAAACCAGCCACGGCCAGGTTTCAGGCAATTTCAGAAAGAGGAATGAAAATAACTATCCCAAAATTTGTTCAAGAGCCAAAGACTACCCGAGAAAAGCTACAAATACCTGGAATCAGTAGGGACAATTGTTTCAAAGAAAACTATAAGTAATTCACTCAACCTACATGGCCTGTAAGCATGCTCACCTTGCAAAACTTCATTGCTGATCAAAAAGTATGTTCAAGCACGTTTAAAGTTCACTTAACAATAGTTAGACGAGTGTGAAATACTGGGAGAATATAGTCTGGTATGATGAGACCAAAATTCAACTCTTTGGATGCAATAATACACACCATGTTGGAGACCAAAATACACTGCTTATCACCCCAAACCACCATACCAACAGTGAAGTTTGGAGGTGGGAACATCATGGTGTGAGGCTGTTTTTCATCATACGCCACTGGCAAACTTAATGTAACTGAAGCAAGGATGAATGGACAAATTTTCAGCGGCATTCTTGAAAAAAGCTGCTGCCATCTACAAGGATGATGAAGATGAAACGAGGGTTTACATTTCAGCAAGACAATGATTCCAAACACAGTTGGCTTTAGATAAAGAAACTGTACTGTCAGACACAACCATTACACAGTACAGAGCAGAGGCACATTTATGAATGAATCAAACTTTTCATGATGTAGGGGTTTAAGTATCTTGGTCCTCCATAAAACAGAAGACTTAATGAAAGCAAATACAGTGGATTCTATGGGAGAGAGAAACCAGCACCAAACAACGCGAGAAACACAAGTGCTTCCCACTAAATTAGAATATCATCAAAACATTACCGTATATACTCGAGTATAAGCCGACCCGAGTATAAGCCGACCCCCCTAATTTTGCCACAAAAAACTGGGAAAACTTATTGACTCGAGTATAAGCCTAGGGTGGAAATGTAGCATTTACCGGTGAATTTCAAAAATAAAAATAGATCATTATTTCCCCATAGCTGTGCCATATAGTGCTCTGCACAGTTCATATTGCCCCATAGATGCTGCACAGATGCCCCATATAGTGCTGTGTGCCGTTCATACTGCCCCATAGATGCTGCACAGATGCCCCATATAGTGCTGTGTGCCGTTCATACTGCCCCCATATAGTGCTGTGTGCCGTTCATACTGCCCCCATATAGTGCTGTGTGCCGTTCATACTGCCCCCATAGATGCTGCACAGATGCCTCATATAGTGCTGTGTGCCGTTCATACTGCCCCCATATAGTGCTGTGTGCCGTTCATACTGCCCCCATATAGTGCTGTGTGCCGTTCATACTGCCCCCATATAGTGCTGTGTGCCGTTCATACTGCCCCCATATAGTGCTGTGTGCCGTTCATACTGCCCCCATAGATGCTGCACAGATGCCTCATATAGTGCTGTGTGCCGTTCATACTGCCCCCATATAGTGCTGTGTGCCGTTCATACTGCCCCCATATAGTGCTGTGTGCCGTTCATACTGCCCCCATATAGTGCTGTGTGCCATTCATACTGCCCCCATATAGTGCTGTGTGCCGTTCATACTGCCCCCATATAGTGCTGTGTGCCGTTCATACTGCCCCCATAGATGCTGCACATAAATCTGTGCTGCCGCTGCTGCTGCTGCAATAAAAAAAAAAAACCACATACTCACCTCCCTTGATTGCAGCTCCCAGCGTCCGGTCCCGGCGCCTCCATCTTCCCGGCGTCTCCGCTCTGACTGATCAGGCAGAGGGCGCCGCGCACACTGTATGCGTCATCGCGCCCTCTGCCTGAACAGTCAGAGCGCAGACGCCGGGAAGATGGAGGCGCCGGGAAGATGGAGCGACGCCCGGCGGCTGGAACGCGGACAGGTGAATATAACATACTTACCTAGTCCCAGCGATCCTTGCGCTGTCCCTGCCTTCCTCCCCGTCTTCTGTGCTGCAGCATCTTCCTGTCAGCGGTCACCGGCACCGCTGATTAGAGAAATGGGAGGTGGAGCCGCTTATTCATATCTCTAATGAGCGGTCCCACGTGACCGCTGAAGAGGGGAAGAAGCTGCAGCACAGAAGACGGGGAGGAAGGCAGGGACAGCGCGAGGATCGCTGGGACTAGGTAAGTATGCCTCAGCGCCCTCTCCCCCTCACCCGCCGACCCCACCACTACCGTGACTCGAGTATAAGCCGAGGGGGGCACTTTCAGCCCAAAAATTTGGGCTGAAAATCTCGGCTTATACTCGAGTATATACGGTAATTTATTTCAGTACTTCAATACAAAAAATGAAACTCATACTGTATATTATATAGAGTCATTACAAACAGAGTGATCTATTTCAAGTGTTTATTTCTGTTAATGTTGATGATTATAGCTTACAGACAATGAAAACCCAGTAAATTAGATTACTCAGTAAATTAGATTACTTTATAACACAGGCTTGAAAAATGATTTTAAAATCTGAAATGTTGGCCTACTGAAATGTATGTTCCGTAAATGCACTCAATTCTTGGTCAGGGCTCCTTTTGCATTAATTACTGCATTAATGTGGCATAACATGGAGTTGATCAGTGGCACTGCTGAGGTGTTATGGAAGCCCAGGTTTCTTTGATAGCAACGTCTTCAGCTCGTCTGCTTTGTTGGGTCTGGTATCTCTCATCTTCCTCTTGACAATACCCCATAGATTCTCTATGGAGTTAAGGTCAGGCGAGTTTGCTGGCAAATCAAGCAGAGTGATAATGCTATTTTTAAACCAGGTATTGGTACTTTTGGCAGTGTGGACAAGGTGCCAAGTCCTGCTGGAGAATGAAATTTCCATCTCCAAAAACCTTGTCGGCAGAGGGAAGCGTGAAGTGCTCTAAAATTTCCTCGTAGATGGCTTCGCTGACTTTGGTTTTGATAAAATACAGTAGACCTGCGCCAGCAGATGACATGGCTCCCCAAACCATCACTGATTGTGGAAACTTCACACTAGATCTCAAGCAGCTTGGATTGTGTACATCTCCACTCTTCCTCCAGACTCTGGGACCTTGATTTGCCAAATGAAATGCAAAATTTACTTTCATCTGAAAACAACATCTTGGAACACTGAGCAATAGTCCAGTTCTTTTTCTCTTTGGCCCAGGTAAGACGCTTTTGGCGTTGTCTATTGGTCATGAGTGGCTTGACACATGGAATGCGACACTTCTAGCCCATGTCCTGGATATGTCTGTGTGTGGTGGCTCTTGAAGCAATGACTCTAACAGCAGTCCATTCCTTGTGAATCTCCCCCAAATTTTTGAATGGTCTTTTCTTAACAATCCGTTCAAGGCTGTGGTCATCCCGGTTGCTTGTGCACCTTTTTCTATCACACTTTTTCCTTCCACTCAACTTTTCATTAATATGCTTGGATACAGCACTCTGTGAACAGCCAGCTTCTATAGCAATGACCTTTTGTGGCCTACCCTCCTTGTGGAATGTGTCAATGACCTTCTGGACATCTGCGAAGTCAGCAGTCTTCCCCATTATTGTGGAGCCTCCTGAAACAGACTAAGGGACCTTTTTAAACGCTTAGGAAGCCTTTGCAGGTGTTTTTTGGTAATTATTCTTATTTACTGAGATAATATGACTTTGGGGTTTTCATTGTCTGTAAGCCATAATTATCAACATTAACAGAAATAAACACATGAAATAGATCACTCTGTTTGTAATGACTCTATATAATATATGAGTTTCATTTTTTGTACTGAAGAACTGATAAATTAACTTTTTGATGATATTCTAATTTAGTGAGAAACACTTGTATCTTTTGCAGCCTTCAACAGGAACGATCAGTTCTTGCAGCTTCTCAGACCCGATGCTTCACTAAGGTGGAAGAGCATCGTGTAGAATCCCAAGGGGAAGAAAGGAGCAAGTGGCACTCAGAGGTCAGTGGAACATAAACCTTCTTGGACCCATTGAAGCGTCTGACATGAAATGGCCGTCGTCCATGATTTTACCAGCTCCGCTACATACATGTATTGTCCCAAATAAAAAAAGATTTATGTCCTACTGCCCCTTTTCCTAACTCCCAATCCCAAAATAGACTAGGACATTCAGAGCTGCCAATCCTCCCTTTTCTGTAGTCTTCTGGAGATAAAGTATCTTCAGCTGCACCTCTTTACCTCTCCTACAGACAAAATCGGGGAAAACGAAACACTTTTATTAATCAGTTATTATTATTAACCCTTTAGTGATAGACCCAATTTGCAGCCTAATGACCAGGCCAATTTTTACAATTCTGACCACTGTCACTTTATGAGGTTATAACTCTGGAACGCTTTAACGGATCCAAATGATTCTGAGATTGTATTTTTCATTACATATTGTACTTCATGTTATTAAAAATTTAGCAATTTTCAAACTTTGAATTTTGACGCTCTTAAATCAGAGAGATATCTCACACAAAATACTTAGTAAATAACATTTCCCACATGTCTTCTTTACATGAGCAAAATTTTGGAAACACATTTTTTTTTGTTATAAGGGTTAAAAGTTGACCAGCGATTTTTCACTTTTACAACAAAATTTACAAAACCATTTTTTTAGGGACCATCTCTCATTTGAAGTCACTTTGAGGGGTGTACATGACAGAAAGTACCAAAAAGTGACACCATTCTAAAAACTACATACCTCAAGGTGCTCAAAACCACATTCAAGAAGTTTATTAACTCTTTATGTGCTTCACAAGAACTGAAGCAACGTGAGAGGAAAAAAATAACATTTACATTTTTTTTTACAAACATTTTACTTCAGAGCCAATTTTTTTATTTTTACAAGTGTAAAAAGAGAAAATGAACTACAAAATTTGTTATGCAATTTCTCCTGAACACGCAGATTCCTCATATATCAGAGTAAACCACTGTTTGGGCGCATGGCAGGTGACCCCATTGTGGAAACTAGACTCCCCAAGGAACTTATCAAGATGTGTTGTGTGAACTTTGAACCCCCAAGTGCTTCACAGAAGTTTATAGCGCAGAGCTGTGAAAAAAAAAAAAAAATTTTCCCACAAAAATGTATTTTTAGCCCCCATTTTTTTATTTTCCCAAGAGTAACAGGAGAAATTGTGATGCAAAATATATTGTAGCACTGCTGTGGAGGCGCACAAGTAGGTTCCCAGGCCCAAAGTGTAATAACATGAAACTTGGCACTCAGCTTGATTTTGAAATCCAGTGATATTTTTAATGCAGTCCTGTCACAGTAACATGAGATGTTTCGGTCCTATATGGACCTTCATCAGTCCGACTGCTATGGTGATATGGATATATACAGTAGAGGATAATATATGGCTGTATATTAGGGAGACAGATCTCCGCATGTAATTTCTTTATTCAAGTAAAGGAATAGTATGTTGTGTTCGTCTCTCCTACATCAACACCGTGTCCGCTGCTTGTTGTTGTTCCAACAAGCGGCGGAGACCGCGTTGGTGTAGGAAAGACGAACGCAACATACTAATCCTTCACTTGAAGAAAGAAATTACATGCAGAGATCTGTCTCCCTAATATACAGCCATATATTATCCTCTACTGTATATATCCATATTGTTACGTGTTACGGAACCACTCAGCACCCAGAATATGTTGTTCCATGTGAGATGCATGTCCCTAATGCATCAGCCCACAGGCTGCGCCCCTGGGCAGAGGGGACACGATATTCCCCTTTTGTCCGCCCCCCACCTTTGTAATTCCCACAGTAAATATGCGGCTATTTGTAATTTATGTCTGGCCTGCCGCTTTTCTATTGGCCTGCCCTCTGTATCTGTGTTATATATTCTGTGTCCTGTGAGTAACATAGTAACATAGTAACATAGTTAGTAAGGCCGAAAAAAAGACATTTGTCCATCCAGTTCAGCCTATATTCCATCATAATAAATCCCCAGATCTACGTCCTTCTACAGAACCTAATAATTGTATGATACAATATTGTTCTGCTCCAGGAAGACATCCAGGCCTCTCTTGAACCCCTCGACTGAGTTCGCCATCACCACCTCCTCAGGCAAGCAATTCCAGATTCTCACTGCCCTAACAGTAAAGAATCCTCTTCTATGTTGGTGGAAAAACCTTCTCTCCTCCAGACGCAAAGAATGCCCCCTTGTGCCCGTCACCTTCCTTGGTATAAACAGATCCTCAGCGAGATATTTGTATTGTCCCCTTATATACTTATACATGGTTATTAGATCGCCCCTCAGTCGTCTTTTTTCTAGACTAAATAATCCTAATTTCGCTAATCTATCTGGGTATTGTAGTTCTCCCATCCCCTTTATTAATTTTGTTGCCCTCCTTTGTACTCTCTCTAGTTCCATTATATCCTTAAAGCGTTGTCATACTGGAAATACGTGGAGACGCAGTGATCTTTTATATGCGCCCATGTAACCAAGCAATTCCAGCCAGCGTCCTTCATTCAGACTCCAGCCAAAGCAGAGTGGACCTCCTGAAACATGGGGTGGTACTGAAAGAGGTACCCCAGCTTGGTAAACCCCGGTACACTGGTGGCAGACAGTGGGATATGATACCCCTTCTACAGGAGGAAAGGAATGAATGGAAAACAACTACCAGAAGTTAAAGAGGACTACATTAAAAGATCTGGTGGAAGCCCGAGGGTTGATCGCCAGCAACAAAACAAAAGCGGATTTGATAGCAGCCATCATGGAACACGACAGTGCAGCGCCCCCCAATGTGAACGTGGAGGAGACTGAATTCCAGAGGGAGGTAAAGAACAGATTGGCATTCTATGGCCCAAACCCTGCAGTAGAGATCATACGAGAGGTGATGGCTGATGTTCGTACTGATCTGAAGGAAAAGATGGCCGAGAGGACCAGGATAGAGCTAGCCAAGATGGAGATGGCAGAGCGGACCAAAGTGGAGCTGGCCAAGATGGAGATGGCAGTGCGGAGAGAGGAGAGTCAGCGAGCAGGGGGAGCTCTGGCCTTCGACCAGGTACCTTCAACAGTAAGCCACAAAAAGATCCAGTATAATGCCTTCCGACAATTGGGGGAGGCAGAGGAAGACATTGATGGCTTTCTGCAGGACTTTGAGCGGCAGTGTGCCCTTCATCAAGTGAAGCCGGAGGAACGGGTTCAGATTGTGGCCAGCAAGCTGACAGGCCGGGCAGCGGACGCCTATCGCACGGTACCTGATGAGGACTGTATGGACTATGAGCGGATCAAAGAAGTGATCTTGGCCCGGTATGCGCTGACACCAGAGGCATACCGCCAAAAGTTCAGCGGACTTATAAAACGCGTGACTGATACCCATGCTGAATGGGCCTGTAAATTACGGTGGTCACTGCTACAGTGGGTTCAAGGGAGCCAAGCAACCACTAAGGAGGACGTCCTCTAGCTCTTCTTGTTAGAACAATTCTTTAATGGACTAACCCCCGAGACACAGGAATGGCTTCGGGACAGGCGGCCAACGACTCTTGAGGAAGCCGCTCGTCTGGCCGATGAACATCATGATGCCAGGAGGCCTCAGTTGTCCGGATCAAAGATGGTCCTTAGGGGTCTGCCCATGGACCTGGAGGCCCCAAACCACCGAAGATTGTAGGGGGACCAGCTAGAAACCCGGCCTACTACAGTCTCCCTGGGGCGCGATGCCACACCTGCCGTTAGCTGGGCCACCTGCAAAGAAAATGTCCCAACCGGACTCAGCATACCCAGTGGCCAAAGGCGGGAACAGCTACCTTCAGCCGGGCTGCTGTACACTGCTACCAAGGCAAAGCTGACCCGGCATTGGGGGCTACTACTAACCAAGTAGTGGAAGAGACGGAGGAAGTGCTGCATGAAGTAGACCCCGTGCAGGCAGCCCGGGCAGATAATCGACAACAGCATTGACAGGTCGTGTGGGTTAATGGGAAACGTATGCAGGGACTAAGAGATTCCGGGGCAACTTTGACCCTTGTGAAGCCTCATCTCATCCGGGACCAAGAGAAGACAGACCGGACAGTGGCAGTCCGTGTAGCAGGGGGAGCTATACATCGACTGCCCACTGCCAGGATTCACCTGAACTGGGGAGTCGGGGATGGCCTTGTTGAGGTTGGCTTGATGGAGGATTTGTCTCCCGACGTTTTGCTGGGAAATGACTTGGGGCCCATCTAGTCTGCCTTCTCTGTTGCCCCTCTGGCTGATACATATCCTGTGACCACCCAGAGAAAAGCTCGAGCTGCGGAGGCAAAATCACACTCAGAGGACGCCCAGGTAAGACATCCCAGCCCTACACGTATTCCCATAGCCAGACACATTTCTTGGGCCACCCCAGATGAATTTAAGAGGGAGTTACTTGAGGATCCTTCATTGGAGGGATATCGAGGGAAGGCACAGGAGGGGAGAGGGGTACTGTAAGGGGAACAGTTTGTATGGAAGCAGGGACTCCTACCGGATCACAGAGCAGCACCACACAGGGACGAGCCCCACTATAAAACGACAGCTGGTAGTTCCCAAGAAGTATAGGCAGGAGTTACTGCGAATCTCTCATGACATACCCTTGGCCGGGCACTTCGGCGTCAGTCGCACCAGGCATCGTCTGACACAAAACTTCTTTTGGCCAGGGTAACCTATGATGTTCATCAGTACTGCCAGACCTGTGACAATTGCCAGTGCATTGGCAAGAGGGGATATCGATGCAAGGCCAAATTACGCCCCTCCCTTTGTGGAGGAACCATTTAGCCGAGTAGCGGTCAATCTGATAGGGCCGTTAGCCAAACCCAGTCCGTCAGGGAAAAGGTATATATTGACAGTGGTAGATTATGCCACACGGTATCCAGAGGCGGTTGCGTTACCTAACATACTGGCGGGCGCCCTGCTCCAGGTTTTCTCACGGTTGGATTTCCCCGGGAGATTATCTCGGACCAGGGTACCCAGTTTACAGCAGAGGTGACCAACCAACTGTGGAAGCTGTGCGGCATAAAGTCCATTAGAAGCGCCCTGTACCACCCGCAAACCAATGGATTGTGTGAACACTTTAACGGGGCGTTAAAACAACTCATTGGACTTTTACCAGAACCTACAGGGACTGGGAGGAATTCTTGCCACACCTCATGTTTGCCTATCAGGAGGTGCCCCAAGAATCCATGGGGTTCTCCCCGTTCGAGCTGGTATACGGGAGACGGTTAAGGGGACCCCTAGATTTAGTGCTAGAACACTGGGAAGGGGAGGGCCTCATAGGAGGGGTACCTATTGTGCCCTATGTGCTGGAATTCCAGGACCGCCTACAGGAGCTGACACAGGCTGTACGTGAGAACATGCAGGTGACCCAGCGGTGCCACCGCGTATGGTACGATCGGAGGGCCAGAGAGCGCACCTTGGAAATAGGGCAGAAGGTCCTGGTGTTAGAGCCCACTAGGCAGAACAAGTTCCAAGCTGCATGGCAGGGGCCCTACCAGGTAGTGGAGAAAATAGCCGACACAACCTATGTCGCCGATTGTGATGACCCCAGGGTTATCCGCATGTTCCACATGAATATGCTGAAGCCCTACCAGGAGCACCCTGAAGAGGTAGTGGCCATCTGTGCACCTGAAGCAGAGGATTTAGCTGGACTTCCCTTGCTGGATGTCTTAGGGGAAAGGATTCAGTCTAAAACATGGGACCAGGTACACTTGGGTGAAGACCTAGGCCCCCGGGAGAGACAGCAGGCGGAGGAGTTGTTGAGGCAGCGACAGAGGATGTTTTCGGGGAGACCAGGGTACACTCCCCTGGCACAACACAAGGTTGAGACCCAGGATCAGAGCCCCTGCGACAAAACCCCTTCCACGTCCCTGAGTCTGTACGAGAGGGGATGCGACAAGAGATACAAAAGATGTTGCGTTTAGGGGTCACTGAAGAGTCAGATAGTCCCTGGGCATCCCTCGTAGTGTTAGTGCCCAAGAAAGATGGGACTACACGGTTTTGTGTAGACTATCGTAAGCGCAATGAGAAAACAGTGACGGATGCATATCCCATGCCGCATGTGGATGAGTTGTTAGACTGGCTGGCGGGGCAAAGTATTTGACCACCATCGATCTATGCAAAGGCTACTGGCAGATTCCAGTTAGTCCTGACGCTATTCCCAAGTCGGCATTTGTCACACCGTTCGGCTTATTCCAGTTTCGAGTTATGCCATTCGGGATGAAGAATGCCCCGGCAACCTTCCAGAGGCTGGCTGACCGGCTTCTGGATGGTCTCCAGGACTATGCTTGTGCCTACCTGGACGACATTGCCATCTACAGTGCGACATGGGAAGAGCATCTAAATCACCTAGAGACAGTATTGGACAGGATCCACAAGGCCCGAATCACCCTGACCCCAAACAAGTGTCACATGGGCAAAGCAGAGGTTCAGTATTTAGGGCATTTGGTGGGAAGTGGGAAACAGCAACCAGAACCAGCCAAGAATGAGGCCATAGCCAAATGGCCCACCCCACGCACTAAAACCCAGGTCATGGCGTTTCTAGGGACAGCGGGGTATTACAGGAAATTCGTTTCCAATTACAGCAGCGTAGCCAAGCCCCTCACTGATCTGACCCGTAAGAACCAACACCGCCAGGTAACCTGGACCCCAGAGTGTGAGGAAGCCTTCTGCCAACTAAAGGACGCCCTCACCAATACCCCTGTATTGTCCGCACCCAATCCAACTAAACGTTTCTTTGTTCACACAGACGCTTCTATGTTTGGATTGGGGGCAGTACTGAGCCAAGTCGGGCCGGATGGCCAAGAACACCCGGTAGCTTACCTGAGTCGGAAACTACTGCCCCGTGAAGTAAGCTACGCGGCCATCGAGAAGGAGTGCCTGGCGGTAGTATGGGCACTCAAAAAGTTGCAACCATATTTGTATGGACAACAGTTTTCCCTCCTAACGGACCATAATCCCCTAGTCTGGCGCCAGACAGACAGCGGAAGGTAAGTATGTAGTGGTTGTTTTTTTTACTTTAACGATGGTAACCAGGGTAAACATCGGGTTACTAAGCGCGGCCCTGCGCTTAGTAACCCGATGTTTACCCTGGTTACCAGCGAAGATATCGCTGAATCGGCGTCACACACGCCGATTCAGCGATGTCAGCGGGAGAGCCAGCGACGAAACAAAGTGCTGGACTTTCTGCCCCGACCAGCGACATCGCAGCAGGGGCCTGATCGCTGCTGTCTGTCACACTGGACGATATCGCTAGCCAGGTCGCTGCAACGTCACGGATCGCTAGTGATATCGTCCAGTGTGATGGTACCTTTAGTCCCAGAAAGACCTGCTCGCTGCTGAATATTGCTGGCTAGAAGGACAGAGCTTGGAAGGGCAGTAGTAACCAGTCGTCCAGTATCAGCCTGAACTAGGGGACTGATGTCTCTGCTGAGCAGGCTCCACTGCGGCTGGAGAAGAATGGGAGACCACAGCGGAGATGGTTTGAGATTCCCCGTGTGCAGAGGCAGGAACTTGACACCTAACATGCCCCCCCTCCTTGGACCTCACTATGCTCGAAGGCCGCAATGAGCTGCGGAGCTCAAATGTGCTCAGCAGGCTCCCAAGACCTGTTCTCTGGGCCATAACCCTTCCAGTCCACCAAATAAAATTTCTTGCCACGTACCACCGTGCACCCCAAAATAGCGTTCACCTCGTAATCGTCTGTAGACGAACCTGATGTCCCGGCAGATGACTCAGAAAACTGGGACATTTGTACGGGCTTCAAGAGGGACACATGAAAGGTGTCGGTAATACCTAGGCGTGGACGAAGAGCCAGACGGTAGACCACAGGGTTAACCTGTTCGAGGACCTTGAAGGGACTCAAGTAGCGAGGTGAAAACTTAGTGGACTCAACACGCAGCCTGATGTTATGGGCAGAGAGCCACACTAAGTCGCCAGGAGCAAAAGTCGGAGCGGGGCGCCAATGAGCATCGGTGGAGGACCTCATTCTCTCCATGGAGGCCCGAATGGCATCCTGAGTGCGGTCCTAAATGTCCCGTGCCTCCACAGGCCAGTCTTTTTTTCTTTTTCCCTTTTTTCCACAGTGTGTTAACCCCTTTCTGACATATGATGTACTATCCCGTCGAGGTGGGATGGGATAGTACGTCATGCCCTTTATTGCGACACCGCGACTTAAGTCGCGGTGATCGCATTAAAATTCCGATGCCATCTTACCTTAAGGAAGATGGCCTCGGCATCCTGGGGTATGGTGCCGCCCACCCCCCCCTGATCGCTGTGATTGGCTGTTCAATCACAGCCTTTCTCATTGTTTCAGCCAATCAGATTGGCTGCAACAGTGAGGTCCCAGGCTAGGATCGAGTACTGATGTACTCGATCCTTGGGCCGGTGCCTGGCAATGCCAGGCATCGGCCAAAACCCCCCGGATTGGCGCAATCGACGATCACATCAACGGCGGTTACCGCCCTGTACCCTGCCTGTAACTTTACCGATCCTACCCCGAAGCCTTCAGCTACTGATTGGCACGATCGATGTGATCGTCAATTGCGCCAATCACAGGTCACAGCAGCGGTGTGACCGCGCTGTGCCCTGATGGTGATCTGCCGGCGACCTGCTGGTGACCTGCCGGTGACCTGCCTATGATCGGAGCTGTGAGCGTCACCAGGGCCTCCTCTGATTGGTGGGATCGATGTAATCATTCATCCCACAAATGACAGGTCACAGCAGCGGTGTGACCGCTCTGTGACCTGTCTCACCTCTCCCTGACCTGTCTGACTGCTCTGCAGGAATCCTCACACTTGTTGAGGATTCCTGCAGAGCGGTCACGCTGACAGATCCCCTCCTGTGCTGAGACTTGTGGTGACACAGTAGCCTGTGACACCACAATTCTTGCTAAAGAAAGAAGAAAGAAGAGAGACTGCAAACGTAAGTATTCATCCCCGATCCCGGCCCAATCTCTCTTCATCCCCTATCCCCCTTCCCTTTCCCCCTCCATCCCCACTTTGCGCCGCGTCCATCCGTGCCCAAATTTAGCAGCCGCCAATAGAATTGAGCGACCTTGACCTTTTTAGAGTCGAGCCGGGTTTCGCGAAACCCGACTATCTCAAAAGTCGGGTCGAGTGAAATCGGCCGATTATGACGTAAAGTCGGGATCGACCGAAACACGAAACCCAATGCAAGTCAATGGGGCAGCATAGTCGGCAGTGAGTGGGGGCCAGGAAAACACCTAGAGTGCCCATTTTAATGTCAAAACCATCCATTCTTCTTAATGAAGCTTGTCAAGCGTAATTTACCTTATAATAATTGGAAGGCATTTGAAATTGGGGGTCATTTGGCTAAAGTTGTGGTGGGTAGGGCTGGTTCAAGTAATTAGTGGGCCCAGGAAATCTGGACCACGTCACGGCAGTGGAGCAGGGAGAGGTAAGTATTTCAACTTTGCAAGTGCTGTGAACCTGAGCAAGCAGGGGGGGCCCACTCGTTGGCATTGGCACTGGCACAGGGCCCCTCAAAGTACAGCGGTGTGTTTGCACGGCGGGGGCGCCTCCCACCGGCAGCAACACTTTTGCGTACTATGAGAGGCCCTGTGCCAGTGACGTCGCCAACTAGTATTCCTCCCCCCACCTGATGAAGGAACCTGCACTTTCATCTGCACCTTCCTCTTTGTCCCCGTATAAGGTGGTATGGTATGCGGGAAGAGCAACCTGACTTTCAGCAGGGTCACAATGTTGTTGTGTAGCGTGCACGGGGAATGTTGCGTTATGGGTCAATGTACCAGCAGACTCATCTATCACTGGCTGGGCAATGGGCAGGATGAGGAGGAAACACAGATATAGGCCCAAAGAATAAAGTTGGCTAAATGCAGTTCAAAATTGGTAACACAGGAATAACCAGGGGGCATTGCAGTGGAGGACAACTGGAATGAGAGGCTGACACAGAGAGTAGGCCCAAATCAGTAAGTAGTCGAAATGCAGTTCAAAATTGGCAACCGTAGTAAACAGGCGGCACAGCTTTGTTCAGTGGAGGAGAACAGCAAGGAGTGGCAGACACCGATAGTAGGCCCCAACCCAACTAGTAGGCCAAATGCAGTCTAACATTAACAACTACTTAACGAGCGCCTGAAAACGGAATTTCAGGACAGGAAACCAGGAGAACAGCAAGGAGCGGCAGACACTGTTAGTAGGCCCCAAACCAACTAGTACGCCAAATGCAGTTGTTCCATTTAACCACAATTTAACGAGAGCCTGAAGATAGAAGCTCAGGAAAGGCAACCTGGAGAACACCTTGGAGTGGAACACACCATCTCTCTCCACCCCATACCCATTTTGTAGGCCTAATGCAGTGTAGTTTTCTACAACTACTAAACGAGAGTCGGAAGATCGAAGCAATGGCGAGGAAACCTGGAGAACACCTTGGAGTGTAACACACCATCTCTCTCCACCCCATAGCCAATTTGGAGGCCTAATGCAGTGTAGTTTCCAACAACTACTAAACGAGAGCATTAAGATCGAAGCTCTGGAAAGGCAACCTGGAGAACACGTTGGAGTGTAACACACCATCTCTCTCCACCCGATACCCATTTTGTAGGCCTAATGCAGTGTAGTTTTCTACAACTACTGAACGAGAGTCGGAAGACCGAAGCAATGGCAAGGAAACCTGGGGAACACCTTGGAGTGTAACACACCATCTCTCTCCACCCGATACCCATTTTGTAGGCCTAATGCAGTGTAGTTTTCTACAACTACTAAACGAGAGTCGGAAGACCGAAGCAATGGCAAGGAAACCTGGGGAACACCTTGGAGTGTAACACACCATCTCTCTCCACCCGATACCCATTTTGTAGGCCTAATGCAGTGTAGTTTTCTACAACTACTAAACGAGAGTCTGAAGACCGAAGCAATGGCAAGGAAACCTGGGGAACACCTTGGAGTGTAACACACCATCTCTCTCCACCCCATAGCCAATTTGGAGGCCTAATGCAGTGTAGTTTCCAACAACTACTAAACGAGAGCATTAAGATCGAAGATCTGGAAAGGCAACCTGGAGAACACCTTGGAGTGTAACACACCATCTCTCTCCACCCGATACCCATTTTGTAGGCCTAATGCAGTGTAGTTTTCTACAACTACTAAACGAGAGTCGGAAGACCGAAGCAATGGCAAGGAAACCTGGGGAACACCTTGGAGTGTAACACACCATCTCTCTCCACCCGATACCCATTTTGTAGGCCTAATGCAGTGTAGTTTTCTACAACTACTAAACGAGAGTCTGAAGACCGAAGCAATGGCAAGGAAACCTGGGGAACACCTTGGAGTGTAACACACCATCTCTCTCCACCCGATTCCCATTTTGTAGGCCTAATGCAGTGTAGTTTTCTACAACTACTAAACGAGAGTCTGAAGACCGAAGCAATGGCAAGGAAACCTGGGGAACACCTTGGAGTGTAACACACCATCTCTCTCCACCCGATACCCATTTTGTAGGCCTAATGCAGTGTAGTTTTCTACAACTACTAAACGAGAGTCGGAAGACCGAAGCAATGGCAAGGAAACCTGGGGAACACCTTGGAGTGTAACACACCATCTCTCTCCACCCGATACCCATTTTGTAGGCCTAATGCAGTGTAGTTTTGTACAACTACTAAACAAGAGTCGGAAGACCGAAGCAATGGCAAGGAAACCTGGGGAACACCTTGGAGTGTAACACACCATCTCTCTCCACCCGATACCCATTTTGTAGGCCTAATGCAGTGTAGTTTTCTACAACTACTAAACGAGAGTCGGAAGACCGAAGCAATGGCAAGGAAACCTGGGGAACACCTTGGAGTGTAACACACCATCTCTCTCCACCCCATACCCAATTTGTAGGCCTAATGCAGCCTACTTTCCGACAACTACTAAACGAGAGCATGAAGATCGAAGCTCAGGAAAGGCAACCTGGGGAACACCTTGGAGTGTAACACACCCTCTCTCTACACCACGGAAGGGCTGATTCTTAGGAAGGAAGGCTGTCGGAAAGAAGCAGGGCGCGTCCGAGGGTGATTATATTCTTATTAGGTATATACTCACCCTCGGACGCGCCCTGCTTCTTTATTTGTAATGAATGTTTATTTGCAATGTGGTTTTGACTTACTCTATTTTTTTGGTAAATAATGATTTTATTATTTTCATTGTTTTGCATCTTCTTGGCAATAATATAAAGAAGACGCGACAGGACAACACTCGGTGGATGCCATATCTGTGTCTTAAATTGAAAAAAACTTTCAGTTAACTACTTGCAGGAGAAAGTTATTGTAGCTGGTGGCCATTTTTAGTACTGTACCAGATTTTTGTTGTATGTGTTTGTTTTTAATGTTAAAATGTCTGCATTTGATATCTCTCCAGTATTTTCTTTTTTATAAGCAAAATACTTATTTTTATATTTTCTGATGTTGGTTCAAGAGGTACACGGGCAGCAGTAGACAGGTCAGTGGAGGCCTAGTGGAAGGAGGGACCGCAGACAGGCTTCGAAGGCCTAACATAATAAATTGGGCTGGCTGTAGGCAATTTAAAATTTGTTCCAGGGGAACACGGGCAGCAGTGGCCTGGTCTGTGTAGTAGTAGTGGAAAGAACGGGCCGCAGACAGGCTTCGAAGGCCTAACATAACAAAAATTGGGATGTAGGCAATTTACAATTGGTTCCAGGGGAACACGGACAGCAGTAGACAGGTCAGTGGAGGCCTAGTGGAAGGAGGGACCGCAGACAGGCTTCGAAGCCCTAACATAATAAATTGGGCTTGCTGTCGGCAATTTTAAATTGGTTCCAGGGGAACACGGGCGGCAGTAGCCAGGTCAGTGTAGTAGTAGTGGAAAGAACGGGCCGCAGACAGGCTTCGAAGGCCTAACATTACAAAAATTGGGCTGTAGGCAATTTAAAATTGGTTCCAGGGGAACACGGGCAGCAGTAGACAGGTCAGTGGACGCCTAGTGGAAGGAGGGACCGCAGACAGGCTTCGAAGCCCTAACATAATAAATTGGGCTTGCTGTCGGCAATTTTAAATTGGTTCCAGGGGAACACGGGCGGCAGTAGCCAGGTCAGTGTAGTAGTAGTGGAAAGAACGGGCCGCAGACAGGCTTCGAAGGCCTAACATAACAAAAATTGGGCTGTAGGCAATTTAAAATTGGTTCCAGGGGAACACGGGCAGCAGTAGACAGGTCAGTGGAGGCCTAGTGGAAGGAGGGACCGCAGACAGGCTTCGAAGCCCTAACATAATAAATTGGGCTGGCTGTAGGCAATTTAAAATTGGTTCCAGGGGAACACGGGCAGCAGTAGACAGGTCAGTGGAGGCCTAGTGGAAGGAGGGACCGCAGACAGGCTTCGAAGGCCTAACATAATAAATTGGGCTGGCTGTAGGCAATTTAAAATTGGTTCCAGGGGAACACGGGCAGCAGTGGCCTGGTCAGTGTAGTAGTAGTGGAAAGAACGGGCCGCAGACAGGCTTCGAAGGCCTAACATAACAAAAATTGGGCTGTAGACAATTTAAAATTGGTTCCAGGGGAACACGGGCAGCAGTAGACAGGTCAGTGGAGGCCTAGTGGAAAGAGTGACCGCAGACAGGCTTCGAAGGCCTAACATAAGAAAAATGTCAATACAATGGTATTGACAGTGCCAGGCATTGAAGGATGTCAGCGCATAGACTAAACATTGGTGGAGCTGTGAGAGAAAATTTTGCAAGTGGTAGAGCACTGTTTGAGCTGGGGGGGGGACTGTCTTGTGGCCGGCGGTACAGGCCCAGGGCCCCTCATATTACAACGGTGTGTCTGACGTTGGGTGCGCACCACCACCGCCAGACACTTTATTGTACTATGAGGGACCTAGTGGCAGTGCCGTCGACCAAAAGCGGGCACACCCACCTCCTCAGACAAACAGTACTCTCACGGGTGCTGGCGCCAAGTGGCGATACCACGGCCCCGTGTGGGGACTTTGGCCATTTAGGGAGGTGTTAACATGTCGGATGCTGGACAATCAGGTGCTGCAAATTACGAGATTGGAAAAGTCGTTCAGAATAGTCCACAGGCAAGACCTTTACATAGGAAAGCTAGGTGTCAGCCGGGCAAGGTGGGGCAAAAGATTTCGAAATCCAGTTGTGGTTCATTTTAATGAAGGTTAGATCATCTACATTTTGGGTAGCCAGACAAGTCCTTTTTTCTGTTCGTATTGAACCTGCAGCACTGAATACTCTTTCTGATAGGACACTAGCTGCCGGGCAAGCAAGCTCCTGCAATGCATATTCTGCCAATTCTGGCCAGGTGTCTAATTTTGATGCCCAGTAATCAAATGGGAATGACGGTTGAGGGAGAACGTCGATAAGGGATGAAAAATAGTTAGTAACCATACTGGACAAATGTTGTCTCCTGTCACTTTGAATTGATGCTGCAGTACCTGTCCTGTCTGCGGTCATAGCAAAATCACTCCACAACCTGGTCAGAAAACCCCTCTGGCCAACGCCACTTCTGATTTCTGCCCCTCTAACACCTCTGGTCTGCAGGCCCCTGCAGCTCATGTAAGAACGATCACGGGCGCTGTGTGCAGGGAATGCCAGAAGCAAACGGTCAACAAGAGTTGATTGTTTGGTTGCTAATATTAGTTCCAAGTTCTCATGTGGCATTATATTTTGCAATTTGCCTTTATAGCGAGGATCAAGGAGGCAGGCCAACCAGTAATTGTCATCGTTCATCATTTTTGTTATGCGTGTGTCCCTTTTGAGGATACGTAAGGCATAATCCGCCATGTGGCCCAAAGTTCCAGTTCTCAAATCTGTGGTTGTGCTTGGTTGAGGGGCAGTTTCAGGCAAATCCACGTCACTTGTGTCCCTCCAAAAACCAGAACCCGGCCTTGCTGCGCCAACAATTTCCACTGGCCCGGAAAAGCTTCCTCATTAAAAATATAATCATCCCCATCATCCTCCTCGTCCTCCTCCTCCTGTTCGCCCGCTACCTCGTCCTGTACACTGCCCTGGCCAGACAATGGCTGACTGTCATCAAGGCTTTCCTCTTCCTCAGCTGCAGACGCCTGATCCTTTATGTGCGTCAAACTTTGCATCAGCAGACGCATTAGGGGGATGCTCATGCTTATTATGGCGTGTGCATTCCTCAAAACACTGAAGGACTTGACACATGTCTTGAATCTTCGACCACTGCACACCTGACAACTCCATGTCTGCCATCCTACTGCCTGCCCGTGTATGTGTATCCTCCCACAAAAACATAACAGCCCGCCTCTGTTCACACAGTCTCTGAAGCATGTGCAGTGTTGAGTTCCACCTTGTTGCAACGTCTATGATTAGGCGATGCTGGGGAAGGTTCAAAGAACGCTGATAGGTCTGCATACGGCTGGAGTGTACGGGCGAACGGCGGATATGTGAGCAAAGTCCACGCACTTTGAGGAGCAGGTCGGATAACCCCGGATAACTTTTCAGGAAGCACTGCACCACCAGGTGTAAGGTGTGAGCCAGGCAAGGAATGTGTTTCAGTTGGGAAAGGGAGATGGCAGCCATGAAATTCCTTCCGTTATCACTCACTACCTTGCCTGCCTCAAGATCTACAGTGCCCAGCCACGACTTCGTTTCTTTCTGCAAGAACTCGGACAGAACTTCAGCGGTGTGTCTGTTGTCGCCCAAACACTTCATAGCCAATACAGTCTGCTGACGTTTGCCAGTAGCTGCCCCATAATGGGAGACCTGGTGTGCAACAGTGGCAGCTGCGGATGGAGTGGTTGTGCGACTGCGGTCTGTGGACGAGGTCTCGCTTCTGCAGGAGGACGAGGAGGAGGAGGAGGGGGTGCGAACGGCTACAGCCAACTGTTTCCTAGACCGTGGGCTAGGCAGAACTGTCCCAAACTTGCTGTCCCCTGTGGACCCTGCATCCACCACATTTACCCAGTGTGCCGTGATGGACACGTAACGTCCCTGGCCATACCTACTGGTCCATGCATCTGTTGTCAGGTGCACCTTTGTGCTCACAGATTGCCTGAGTGCATGGACGATGCCGTCTTTAACATGCTGGTGGAGGGCTGGGATGGCTTTTCTGGAAAAAAAGTGTCGACTGGGTAGCTCGTAGCGTGGTACAGCGTAGTCCATCAGGGCTTTGAAAGCTTCGCTTTCAACTAACCGGTAGGGCATCATCTCTAACGAGATTAGTCTAGCTATGTGGGCGTTCAAACCCTGTGTACGCGGATGCGAGGCTAAGTACTTCCTTTTTCTAACCATAGTCTCATGTAGGGTGAGCTGGACTGGAGAGCTGGAGATCGTGGAACTAGCGGGGGTGCCGGTGGACATGGCAGACAGAGACGGTGGGAGATGGTATTGTTGCCGCCGGTGCCCTAGATGCAGTGTTTCCTACTACGAAACTGGTGATTCCCTGACCCTGACTGCTTTGCCCTGGCAAAGAAACCTGCACAGATACTGCAGGTGGTGCAGAAAATGGTGGCCCTACACTGCCGGAAGGGATGTTGCATTGATGACTAGCTTCATTGGCCGAGGGTGCTACAACCTTAAGGGACGTTTGGTAGTTAGTCCAAGCTTGCAAATGCATGGTGGTTAAATGTCTATGCATGCAACTTGTATTGAGACTTTTCAGATTCTGCCCTCTGCTTAAGGTAGTTGAACATTTTTGACAGATGACTTTGCGCTGATCAATTGGATGTTGTTTAAAAAAATGCCAGACTGCACTCTTTCTAGCATCGGATACCTTTTCAGGCATTGCAGACTGAGCTTTAACCGGATGGCCACGCTGTCCTCCAACAGGTTTTGACTTTGCCACGCGTTTTGGGCAAGATACGGGCCCGGCAGATGGAACCTGTTGCGATGTTGATGCCTGCTGCGGCCCCTCCTCCTCCGCTTCAGAACTGCTGCCGCCTGCACCCTGTTCCCCCAATGGCTGCCAATCGGGGTCAAGAACTGGGTCATCTATTACCTCTTCTTGTAGCTCGTGTGCAACTTCGTCTGTGTCACCGTGTCGGTCGGTGGTATAGCGTTCGTGATGGGGCAACATAGTCTCATCAGGGTCTGATTCTTGATCAGCACCCTGCGAGGGCAATGTTGTGGTCTGAGTCAAAGGACCAGCATAGTAGTCTGGCTGTGGCTGTGCATCAGTGCACTCCATGTCAGATTCAACTTGTAATGGGCATGGACTGTTAACTGCTTCACTTTCTAAGCCAGGGACGGTATGTGTAAAGAGCTCCATGGAGTAACCCGTTGTGTCGCCTGCTGCATTCTTCTCTGTTGTTTTTGCTGAAGAGGACAAGGAAGCGACTTGTCCCTGACCATGAACATCCACTAACGACGCGCTGCTTTTACTTTTACCAGTTTCACGAGAGGAGGCAAAAGAGCTAGAGGCTGAGTCAGCAAGATAAGCCAAAACTTGCTCTTGCTGCTCCGGCTTTAAAAGCGGTTTTCCTACTAACAGAAAAGGGAGCATTCGAGGCCTTGTGTAGCCAGACGACGAACCTGGCTCCACAGCTCCAGACTTAGGTGCAATATTTTTTTCCCCACGACCACCTGATGCTCCACCATTACCACTACCCTCATTACCAGCTGACAATGAACGCCCCCGGCCACGACCTCTTCCACCAGACTTCCTCATTGTTTTAAAAACGTTACCAAACTAACGGTATTTGTTGCTGTCACACAACTTACACGGTGAGCTATAACTTCAGTATGATTTAGCTACCCCTTTACAGGTGGGTGAGACCACAACGAAAATCAGGCACAATGTTACACACTCTGTTGTTGGTGGCAACAAATGAGAGAGATGCCACACACGCAGGACTGTCACTGAAGCGCAAATGTAAATATTAATCTCCCACTGATTTGTTTTTTTTTTTTTAAAAGGGAGACTTTAGAAAAAAAAAAATAATAAAAAAAAATGATTTTTTAAGGAAGAATTTATAAACCAAATAAAATGAAATGATTGTTTCAGGGAGAATTCAGAAAACAAATAAAAAAAAAATAGGCTTTCTATGGCCCACTGAGTGAGAGAGGATGCACACAGGAGTCAGGAGTGGCACACAAGCCCAGAGGCCAATATTTATCTCCCACTGATTGATTTAGTGATTTTTTCAGGTAGATTTTGGAACCCAAATCAAGCAAAAAAATTAATAGGCTTTCTATGGCCCACAATTGGAGAGAGAGAGATGGCACACCCAGGAGTCAAGACTGGCACACAAGCAGAAAGGGCAATATTAATCTCCCACTGAGTTGATTTTTTTTTTTTTTTCAGGTAGACTTTAGAAAAAAAAAATACAAAAAAATGAATTTTTCAGGAAGAATTTAGAAACAAAATAAAATAAAATGATTGTTTCAGGGAGAATTTAGAAAACAAATAAAAAAAAAATAGGCTTTGTAGGGCCCACTGAGTGAGAGAGGACGCACACAGGAGTCAGGAGTGGCACACAAGCCCAGAGGCCAATATTTATCTCCCACTGATTGATTTATTGATTTTTTCAGGTAGATTTTAGAACCCAAATCAAGCAAAAAAATAAATAGGCTTTCTATGGCCCACTGAGTGAGAGATGACACAGACAGGGATGGCACTCTAGCAGAAATGCCAATCTTAATCTCCCACAAAAAACAAAAAAACAAAAAAAAAAAAGGAACTGTCCTTCAATTACTATCTCCCTGCAGTAATCTCAGCCAGGTATGGCAGGCAGCAAAAAGGAGTGGACTGATGCACAAATTAAATAAAAAGTGTGGACAAACAAACAAGATAGCTGTGCAGAAAGGAAGGAACAAGAGGATTTGTGCTTTGAAAAAAGCAGTTGGTTTGCACAGCGGCGTACACACAGCAATGCAGCTATCAGGGAGCCTTCTAGGGCAGCCCAATGAGCTACAGCGCTGAGGAAAAAAAAAAATGTAGCTTCCACTGTCCCTGCACACCGAAGGTGGTGTTGGGCTGTGGAAATCACTACAGCACAAGCGGTTTGGTGGTTAATGGACCCTGCCTAACGCTATCCCTGCTTCTGACGAAGCGGCAGCAACCTCTCCCTAAGCTCAGATCAGCAGCAGTAACATGGCGGTCGGCGGGAACGCCCCTTTATAGCCCCTGTGACGCCGCGGACAGCAAGCCAATCACTGCAATGCCCTTCTCTAAGATGGTGGGGACCAGGACCTATGTCATCACGATGCCCACACTCTGCGTTTACCTTCATTGGCTGAGAAATGGCGCTTTTCGCGTCATTGAAACGCGACTTTGGCGCGAAAGTCGCGTACCGCATGGCCGACCCCGCACAGGGGTCGGATCGGGTTTCATGAAACCCGACTTTGCCAAAAGTCGGCGACTTTTGAAAATGAACGACCCGTTTCGCTCAACCCTAGCCGCCAAGCGTTGATTGGCGTCTAAACCCGTGCCTTTTGTTTCTTTTTTTTCCACATCCCCGTGCGCACACCCAGCCGCTGCATCTAAGCCCGTGCATTGTTTTTTTTTTTCCTCCACATTCCCGTGCACACACCCAGCCACCGCGTCTAATCTCGTGCCTTGTTTCTATTTTTTTTCTCCACATCCCTATGTGCACACCCAACCACCGCGTCTAAACCCATGCCTTGTTTCTTTTTTTTTCTCCACATCCCCGTGCGCACACCCAGTCGACGCGTCTAAACCCGTGCCTTTAGTTTCTTTTTTTTCCACATCCCCATGCATGCACTCAGCGGCCGCGTCTAAACCCGTGCCTTTTGTTTCTTTTTTTTTCTCCAAATCCCCGTGCGCACCCATCCGCCGCGTCTAAACCCGTACCTTTCGTTTCTTTTTTTTTTACCACATCCCCGTGCACACCCAGCCGCCGCGTCTAAACCCGTGCCTTTCGTTTCTTTTTTCTTTTTTCCTCCGCATCTCCATGCGCACACCCAGTCGCCGCGTCTAAACCCGTGCCTTTCGTTTCTTTTTTTTTCCACATCCCCGTGCGCGCACCCAGCCGCTGCGTCTAAAGCCGTGCCTTTCGTTTCTTTTTTTTTCCACATCCCCGTGCGCACCCAGCCGCTGCGTCTAAAGCCGTGCCTTTCGTTTCTTTTTTTTTCCTTCCACATCTCCATGCGCACACCCAGTCGCCGCGTCTAAACCCGTGCCTTTCGTTTTTTTTCCACATCCCTGTGCGCGCACACAGCCACTGCGCCTAAACCTGTGCCTTTCGTTTCTTTTTTTTTCCTCCACATCCCCATGCACACAACCAGCCGCCGCGTCTAAACCCGTGCTTTTTCTTTTTCTTTTTTTCCACAGCCCAGTGCACACACCTAGCCGCCGCATTTAAACCCATGCCTTTCGTTTCTTTTTTTTTCCACATCCCCGTGTGCACCCAGCCGCTGCGTCTAAAACTGTGCCTTTCGTTTCTTTTTTTTTTTTCATCCACATCCCCGTGCGCACACCCAGAAGCCGCCGAACTTTGATAAGTGACGCGGTTCACTTATCAGAGCTCTCGTGCCTGCCGTTTTTTTTTACATCCCCGTTTACACACTCAGCAGCCGCCGGACTTTGATAAGTGACGCGGTTCACTCATCAGGCCGGCTTCACACTCAGCGTATGAAAATACGGTCCGTTTTTTACGGCCGTAATACGCTGAAAAGTCCCCAAAATAGTGGTCCGTAGCTCCTCCGTAGGCAGGGTGTGTCAGCGTTTTTTGTGCATGGCATCCTCCGTATGTAATCCGTATGGCATCCGTACTGCGTGTTTTTCTCGCAGGCTTGCAAAACCGACATACGGCTATACAAGGGATCCATGTGTCAAAAAACAAAACATATATACTGTCTATATATATATATATATATATATATATATATATGTCAGTAGACACATATATGTATATATATTATTACTTCATACAGCGCTAGTTAGCTTTAAAGCCGGTAATTCAATTACCGGCTTTTGCTATCTCCTTCCTAAACCCGACATGATATGAGACCTGGTTTACATACAGTAAACCATCTCATATCCCCATTTTTTTTTTGCATATTCCACACTACTAATGTTAGTAGTGTGTATATGCAAAATTTGGCCGTTCTAGCTAGTAAAATAAGGGGTTAAATGGCAGAAAAAATTGGCGTGGGCTCCCGCACAATTTTCTCCGCCAGAGTAGTAAAGCCAGTGACTGAGGGCAGATATTAATAGCCTGGAGAGGGTCCATGGTTATTGGCCCCCCCCTGGCTAAAAACATCTGCCCCCAGCCACCCCAGAAAAGGCACATCTGGAAGATGCGCCTATTCTGGCACTTGGCCACTCTCTTCCCATTCCCGTTTAGCGGTGGGATATGGGGTAATGAAGGGTTAATGCCACCTTGCTATTGTAAGGTGACATTAAGCCAAATTAATAATGGAGAGGCGTCAATTATGACACCTATCCATTATTAATCCAATATTAGTAAAGGGTTAAAAAATACACAAACACATTAAAAATTATTTTAATGAAATAAAAACAAAGGTTGTTGTAATAATTTATTCTACGCTCAATCCAATCACTGAAGACCCTCGATCTGTAACAAAAAAAAACAAAAAACAACAATATCCATACCTTCCGAAGATCTGTAAAGTCCAACGATATAAATCCATCTGAAGGGGTTAAAATATTTTGCAGCAAGGAGTTCTGCTAATGCAGTGCAGCTCCTTGCTGCAAAACCCCGGAGAATAAAGGTAAAGTAGGTCAATGACCTATATTGTTGTGAATTCTGTGGTCAAGCTCCCTCCTGTGGTCATGAGTGGTACTTCGGCTGGTTCTGTCTATGAGCTTCCGCTGGTGGATGTGAGTGGGGCTGCGGCTTCTGAGTTTCCTTCCTCAGGTGACGAGGTTAAGTCGTTAGGTGCTGCTCTATTTAACTCCACCTAGTTCTTTGTTCCTGGCCTCCAGTCAATGTTCCAGTATTGGTCTGGCTCTCTCCTGGATCGTTCTTGTGGCCTGTCTGCCCTGCATAAGCTAAGTTCTGCTTGTGTTACTTTTGTTTGCTATATTTTCTGTCCAGCTTGCTATATTGGTTTTTCTTGCTTGCTGGAAGCTCTGAGACGCAGAGGGAGCACCTCCGTACCGTTAGTCGGTGCGGAGGGTCTTTTTGCCCCTCTGCGTGGTTGTTTGTAGGTTTTTGTGCTGACCGCAAAGCTATCTTTCCTATCCTCGGTCTATTCAGTAAGTCGGGCCTCACTTTGCTAAATCTATTTCATCTCTGTGTTTGTATTTTCATCTTAACTCACAGTCATTATATGTGGGGGGCTGCCTTTTCCTTTGGGGAATTTCTCTGAGGCAAGGTAGGCTTATTTTTCTATCTTCAGGGCTAGTTAGTTTCTCAGGCTGTGCCGAGTTGCATAGGGAGCGTTAGGCGCAATCAACACAAAAATCTACAAACAGCCACGCAGAGGGGCAAAAAGACCCTCCGCACCGACTAACGGTACGGAGGTGCTCCCTCTGCGTCTCAGAGCTTCCAGCAAGCAAGAAAAACCAATATAGCAAGCTGGACAGAAAATATAGCAAACAAAAATAACATAAGCAGAACTTAGCTTATGCAGGATAGACAGGCCACAGGAACGATCCAGGAGGAAGCAAGACCAATACTAGAACATTGACTGGAGGCCAGGATCAAAGCACCAGGTGGAGTTAAATAGAGCAGCACCTAACGACTTAACCTCATCACCTGAGGAAGGAAACTCAGAAGCCGCAGTACCACTCTCATCCACCAAAGGAAGCTTATAGACAGAACCAGCCGCAGTACCACTCACGACCACAGGAGGGAGCTTGGCCACAGAATTCACAACAGTACCCCCCCCTTGAGGAGGGGTCACCGAACCCTCACCAGAGCCCCCAGGCCGACCAGGATGAGCCACATGAAAGGCACGAACCAGATCGGCAGCATGGACATCAGAGGCAAAGACCCAGGAATTATCTTCCTGACCATAACCCTTCCACTTAACCAAATACTGGAGTTTCCGTCTCGAAACACAAGAATCCAAAATCTTCTCCACAATATACTCCAATTCCCCTTCAACCAAAACCGGAGCAGGAGGATCAATAGATGGAACCACAGGTGCCACGTATCTCCGCAACAATGACCTATGGAACACGTTATGGATGGAAAAAGAAGCTGGAAGAGTCAAACGACACAGGATTAAGAACCTCAGAAATCCTATACGGACCAATGAAACGAGGCTTAAATTTAGGAGAGGAAACCCTTATAGGAATATAACGAGATGACAACCAAACCAAATCCCCAACACGAAGTCGGGGACCCACACAGCGCCTGCGGTTAGCGAAACGTTGAGCCTTCTCCTGGGACAAAGTCAGATTGTCCACTACATGAGTCCAAATCTGCTGCAACCTATCCACCACAGTATCCACACCAGGACAGTCCGAAGACTCAACCTGCCCTGAAGAGAAACGAGGGTGGAACCCAGAATTGCAGAAAAACGGCGAAACCAAAGTAGCCGAGCTGGCCCGATTATTAAGGGCTAACTCAGCCAAAGGCAAAAAGGACACCCAATCATCCTGATCTGCAGAAACAAAACATCTCAGATATGTTTCCAAGGTCTGATTGGTTTGTTCAGTCTGGCCATTTGTCTGAGGATGGAAAGCTGAGGAAAAAGACAAATCAATGCCCATCCTAGCACAAAAAGCTCGCCAAAACCTCGAAACAAACTGGGAACCTCTGTCAGAAACGATGTTCTCTGGAATGCCATGTAAACGAACCACATGCTGGAAAAACAACGGCACCAAATCAGAGGAGGAAGGCAATTTAGACAAGGGCACCAAATGGACCATCTTAGAGAAGCGATCACAAACCACCCAAATGACCGACATTCTTTGAGAGATGGGGAGATCCGAAATAAAATCCATAGAGATATGTGTCCAAGGCCTCTTCGGGACCGGCAAGGGCAAAAGCAACCCACTGGCACGAGAAGAGCAGGGCTTAGCCCGAGCACAAATCCCACAGGACTGCACAAAAGAACGCACATCCCGCGACAGAGACGGCCACCAAAAGGATCTAGCCACCAAATCTCTGGTACCAAAGATTCCAGGATGACCAGCCAACACCGAACAATGAACCTCAGAGATAACTTTATTCGTCCACCTATCAGGGACAAACAGTTTCTCCGCTGGGCAACGGTCAGGTCTATTAGCCTGAAATTTTTGCAGCACCCGCCGCAAATCAGGGGAGATGGCAGACAAAATTACCCCCTCTTTGAGAATACCCGCCGGCTCAGACAAACCCGGAGAATCGGGCACAAAACTCCTAGACAGGGCATCCGCCTTCACATTTTTAGAGCCCGGAAGGTACGAAACCACAAAGTCAAAACGGGAGAAAAACAGCGACCAACGAGCCTGTCTAGGATTCAACCGTTTGGCAGACTCGAGATAAGTCAAGTTTTTGTGATCAGTCAAGACCACCACGCGATGCTTAGCTCCTTCAAGCCAATGACGTCACTCCTCGAATGCCCACTTCATGGCCAGCAACTCTCGATTGCCAACATCATAATTTCGCTCAGCAGGCGAAAATTTCCTGGAAAAGAAGGCGCATGGTTTCATCACCGAGCAATCAGAACTTCTCTGCGACAAAACAGCCCCTGCTCCAATTTCGGAAGCATCAACCTCGACCTGGAACGGAAGCGAAACATCTGGTTGGCACAACACAGGGGCAGAAGAAAAACGACGCTTCAACTCCTGAAATGCTTCCACAGCAGCAGAAGACCAATTGACCACATCAGCACTCTTCTTGGTTAAATCAGTCAACGGTTTAGCAATGCTAGAAAAATTAGCGATGAAGCGACGATAAAAATTAGCAAAGCCCAGGAACTTCTGCAGACTCTTCAGAGATGTTGGCTGAGTCCAATCATAAATGGCCTGAACTTTAACAGGGTCCATCTCGATAGTAGAAGGAGAAAAAATGAACCCCAAAAATGAAATCTTCTGAACACCAAAGAGACACTTTGACCCCTTCACAAACAAAGAATTAGCACGCAGGACCTGGAACACCATTCTGCCTGCTTCACATGAGACTCCCAATCATCCGAGAAGACCAAAATATCATCCAAGTATACAATCAGGAATTTATCCAGGTACTCTCGGAAGATGTCATGCATAAAGGACTGAAACACTGATGGAGCATTAGAAAGTCCGAATGGCATAACCAGGTACTCAAAATGGCCTTCGGGCGTATTAAATGCTGTTTTCCATTCATCGCCCCGTTTAATACGCACAAGATTATACGCACCACGAAGATCTATCTTGGTGAACCAACTAGCCCCCTTAATCCGAGCAAACAAATCAGACAGCAGCAGCAAGGGGTACTGAAATTTGACCGTAATTTTATTTAGAAGGCGGTAATCAATACAAGGTCTCAGCGAACCATGCTTCTTGGCCACAAAAAAGAACCCCGCTCCCAATGGCGACGATGACGGGCGAATATGACCCTTTTCCAAAGACTCCTTCACGTAACTCCGCATAGCGGCGTGCTCAGGTACAGATAAATTAAACAGTCGACCCTTAGGAAACTTACTACCAGGAATCAAATCGATAGCACAATCACAATCCCTATGCGGAGGTAGGGTATTGGACTTGGGCTCATCGAATACATCCCGGTAATCAGACAAGAACTCTGGGACCTCAGAAGGGGTGGATGATGAGATAGACAGAAATGGAACATCACCATGTACCCCCTGACAACCCCAGCTGGACACAGACATTGATTTCCAATCTAATACTGGGTTATGGACTTGTAGCCATGGCAACCCCAACACGACCACATCATGCAGATTATGCAACACGAGAAAGCGAATATCCTCCTGGTGCGCAGGAGCCATGCACATGGTCAGCTGGGTCCAATACTGAGGCTTATTCTTGGCCAACGGCGTAGCATCAATTCCTCTCAATGGAATAGGACACTGCAAGGGCTCCAAGACAAACCCACAGCGCCTAGCAAACTCCAAGTCCATCAAATTCAGGGCAGCGCCTGAATCCACAAATGCCATGACAGAATAGGAAGACAAAGAGCAGATCAAAGTAACGGACAAAAGAAATTTTGACTGTACCGTACCAATGGTGGCAGACCTAGCGAACCGCTTAGTGCGCTTAGGACAATCGGAGATAGCATGAGTGCAATCACCACAGTAGAAACACAGCCCATTCTGACGTCTGTGTTCTTGCCTTTCAGCTCTGGTTAAAGTCCTATCGCACTGCATAGGCTCAGGTTTATGCTCAGATAATACCGCCAAATGGTGCACAGATTTACGCTCGCGCAAGCGTCGACCGATCTGAATGGCCAAAGACATAGACTCATTCAGACCAGCAGGCATAGGAAATCCCACCATGACATCCTTAAGGGCTTCAGAGAGACCCTTTCTGAAAATAGCTGCCAGCGCACATTCATTCCATTGAGTGAGCACGGACCACTTTCTAAACTTCTGACAATAAATCTCTATCTCATCCTGACCCTGACACAGAGCCAGCAAATTTTTCTCTGCCTGATCCACTGAATTAGGTTCGTCGTACAGCAAACCGAGCGCCAGAAAAAACGCATCAATATTACATAATGCAGGATCTCCTGGCGCAAGGGAAAATGCCCAGTCCTGAGGGTCGCCACGTAATAAAGAAATAATGATTTTAACTTGTTGAACTGGGTCACCAGAGGAGCGGGGTTTCAAAGCCAGAAATAGATTACAATTATTTTTAAAATTCAAAAACTTAGCTCTATCTCCAGAAAATAACTCAGGAATAGGAATTTTAGGTTCTAACATAGGATTCTGAACCACTAAATCTTGAATGTTCTGTACTCTTATAGTGAGATTATCCATCAAAGAGGACAGACCCTGAATGTCCATGTCCACACCTGTGTTCTGAACCACCCTGATGTAAAGGGGAAAAGAAAGACAGAACACAGTGCAAAGAAAAAAAAAATGGTCTCAGAACTTCTCTTTTCCCTCTATTGAGAAGCATTAGTACTTTGGGCCTCCAGTACTGTTATGAACAGGTAATTCAGAACCACAATGGACCTTGAAGTTCAGAGCACACAAAGTGACCTGACATTTACCAAAAACATATGACGTGGAAACTCTGCTGACCGCAATCCCTAATCCTATCACACCACACTAGAGGTAGCCATGGATTGCGCCTAACGCTCCCTATGCAACTCGGCACAGCCTGAGAAACTAACTAGCCCTGAAGATAGAAAAATAAGCCTACCTTGCCTCAGAGAAATTCCCCAAAGGAAAAGGCAGCCCCCCACATATAATGACTGTGAGTAAAGATGAAATACAAACACAGAGATGAAATAGATTTAGCAAAGTGAGGCCCGACTTACTGAATAGACCGAGGATAGGAAAGATAGCTTTGCGGTCAACACAAAAACCTACAAACAACCACGCAGAGGGGCAAAAAGACCCTCGGCACCGACTAACGGTACGGAGGTGCTCCCTCTGCGTCTCAGAGCTTCCAGCAAGCAAGAAAAACCAATATAGCAAGCTGGACAGAAAATATAGCAAACAAAAATAACATAAGCAGAACTTAGCTTATGCAGGATAGACAGGCCACAGGAACGATCCAGGAGGAAGCAAGACCAATACTAGAACATTGACTGGAGGCCAGGATCAAAGCACCAGGTGGAGTTAAATAGAGCAGCACCTAACGACTTAACCTCATCACCTGAGGAAGGAAACTCAGAAGCCGCAGTACCACTCTCATCCACCAAAGGAAGCTTATAGACAGAACCAGCTGCAGTACCACTCACGACCACAGAATTCACAACACTTTACTACTCTGGCGGAGAAAATTGTGCGGGAGCCCACGCCAATTTTTTCCTTATTTAACCCTTTAATTTAATAGCTAGAACGGCCAAATTTTGCATATACACACTACTAACATTAGTAGTGTGGAATAAGCAAAAAAAATGGGGATATGAGATGGTTTACTGTATGTAAACCAGGTCTCATATCATGTCGGGTTTAGGAAGGAGAAAGCAAAAGCCGGTAATTGAATTACCGGCTTTCTGCTATATCGCGCTGACATACATAGAATAGATATATACATATATATATATATATATATATATATATATATGTGTGTGTACACATTTATTCTACCTATTCTACTGTAAGCTGTCAGTGTGATTTTACTGTACACCGCACTGAATTACCGGCTTTTCTCTCTAACAGCGCTGCGTATTCCTCCCAAGTCACACTGCTAGTCCGTGTGTAATCCGTATTTTTGGGGCTTCCATAGACTTTCATTGACGTTTTATTTGTGCAATACGGTGACAAACGCAGCATGCTGCGATTTTCTACGGCCGTAGAAAGCCGAATAATACTGATCAGTAAAATACGGCAGATAGGAGCAGGGGCATAGAGAATAATTGTGCCGTATGTTATGCGAGTTTTACGGACATAGTTTCTGCGCTCTTACGTCCGTAAAACTCGCTAAGGGCCTGCTGTTTTAGACTTTTCCTTTCACAGGTATTTTTTCTCGCTATTTGCTTTTTTTTCCTTTAGCTTTTTCTTTTCAGAACAGTTTGCACCAAACACTATCCCCCCACACATACACAGTTACCAATAAAGTACACCCAAGCACCATACTTAAAAAAAAAAGTCCTGCTTGTGCTGTTCGTCCCAGCAGCGCTATTCAGTGGAGGAGGCATATTCTTTCCTTGCCTCCGATACTGATAGCGAGGGAGAGGATCCCACATTCCTTTCTTCAGATTCTTCATCCTCCTCAGGTCCTGCGGAACCGCCATGCAGACATCGCCAGACAGAAGCAGTGCCCACTGTTCATGAAGATGAAGATAAAGCAGCGCCCACTCCTGAAGATGAACCAGCGGGCCCCTCTTCGGACCCCGTATGGACCTCGCCCCCCAAAAAGTACGAGCCACTGATTTTTGATTTTGTGGCTGAATCAGGAATCAAGTTTGACACCACCGGCCTCACAGAAATAGACTTTTTTAAAGTCTTTTCTCTCAGGATTTTGTTAACTTCATTGTGGAGCAAACTAATTTGTATGCTCGGCAATTTTTGGAGCAAAACCCTGGTTCATCATTTTCTAACTGATCTGTAGACGCAGTTGAAATGATGCAGTTTTGGGGCCTGGTCCTACATATGGGGATCCTGAAGAAGCCAGAAATTTGGCAATATTGTTGATATTTTATATAACACTCCAGCGTTCCGAATGGTCATGACCCGGACACGTTTTGAGGCCATCCATAAGTTACTGCATTACAACGATAATCCACAGTGTCCCGCACGAGATGACCCCAATTTTGACCATCTGTTCAAAGTTCGGCAGGTCAACGAAGACATCAGCAAAAAGTTTGCTAAAGTGTACGTGCCCCAAAAGGTGCATGCATGCGTCCTTGGTTCATTTTTAGGGGCAGCCCAGATTCCGTCAATACCTGCCCAACAAGATGGCCAGGTATGGAATCAAACTCTACAAGCTGTGTGAGAGTACCTCAGGGTACACCTACAGATTTAGAGTGTATGAAGGGAAGGACAGCAGAATTGAAATGCCTGAGTGTCCTTCTATCCTGGGAGTGAGTGGGAAAATTGTGTGGGATTTGGTGCACCCACTGCTGGATAAAGGCTATCACCTCTACACCGATAACTTAATTTCCAGCATCCCACTCTACAAATCCCTCTCTGCCGAGGTACCGCAGCCTGCAGTACTGTCCGCAAAAATCAGAGAGGCCTCCTGAAGATGCTACTTGGGCAGATGCTTAGAAAAGGTGAGAGCTAAGCCCAATGTAGCGACCACCTGCTGGTGGTCAAGTACAAGGACAAGAGGAATGTCCTTCTCTTGACCACCATACACGGTGATGGCAGCGCCCTCAGCACTGTATGAGGTACCTCTACACAGGTCAGCAAACCGGACTGTGTACTGGGGTACAATAAAAACATGGGGGGCGTTGATATCTCCGTTCAACTCCTCCAACCGTACAGTGCTTTGAGAAAGGCCAAAAAGCTGGTACAAAAAGCTGTCCGTGTACATCGTACTAATGGCAATACTCAACGCTTTTCTGCTGTCACGATGTACACGACACACCGGTATGTCGTACCTTCAGTTCCAGCAGGTAGTGGTTAAGGCCCTGATGTTTGGCAAGAGGGAAGGAGCGGGCCCCAGTACGTCCGGAACTGAGGGTGCTCGTATCGTACCAGGTCAGTATTTTCTGGGGGTGATCCCCCCAACTGGAAGAAAAGGTAAGCCGCAAAAAAGGTGTCGGGTGTGCTACAAAAGAGGAATACTCAAGGACACCATCTATCAATGCGACACCTGCCCCGACAAACCTGGCCTGTGTATGAAGGATTGCGTCAAATTGTACCACACCTCCATGCACTACTCATTTACTTTAAAGGAAACAGTAGATTAGTTCCAAAGAAAGGGCACATCTAGGTAAGTTCCTTGGGAGTCTAGGTTCCAAAATGATGTCACTTGTGTTTTTTTTACTGTTTAGGCACATCAGGCGCTCTGCAAACTGATCATGACGCCCTCAGACCATTCCATCAAAGTCTGCATTCCAAATCGTCACTGCTTCCCTTCCGAGCCCCGAAGTGTGCCCAAACAGTAGTTTTCTCCCATATATGGGGTACCAGCGTACTCAGGACAAATTGGACAACAACTTTTGGGGTCCAATTTCTCCTGTTACCCTTGGGAAAATAAAAAATTGGGGACTGAAAGATCTTTTTTTGTTGGAAAAAAAAATTTTTTATTTTCACGTCCGGGCGTTATAAATTTCTGTGAAGCACTTGGGGGTTCAAAATGCTCAACACACACCTAGATACGTTCCTTAGGGCATCTAGTTTCCAAAATGGGGTCACTTGTGGGGGGTTTCCATTGTTTAGGCACATCAGGGGCTCGCCAAACGTGACATGGCGTCCGATCTCAATTCCAGCCAATTTTAGCTTGAAAATGTAAAACGGCGTTCCTTCTGAGCCCTGCCATGCGCCCAAACAGTGGTTCCCCCACATATGGGATACCAGCGTACTCAGGACAACTGGGACAACAACTTTTGGGGTCTAATTTCTCCTATTATCCTTGAGAAAATAAAAAATTGGGGACTAAACGATCGTGTTTGTGGAAAAAATAGGATTTTTTATTTTCACGCCCGGGCGTTATAAATTTCTGTGAAGCACTTGGGGGTCCATAGTGCTCAACACACACCTAGATAAGTTCCTTAAGGGGTCTAGTTTCTAAAATGGTGTCACATGTGGGGGGTTTCAACTGTTTAGGCACATCAGGGGCTCGCCAAATGCAACATGATGTCCGATCTCAATTCCAGCCAATTTTAGCTTGAAAATGTCAAAAGGCGCTCCTTTCCTTCTGAGCCCTGCCATGCGCCCAAACAGTGGTTCCCCCCACATATGGGATGTCAGCGCACTCAGGACAAATTGGATAACAACTTTTGGGGTCCAATTTCTCCTGTTACCCTTGAGAAAATAAAAAATTGGGGACTAAACGATCATGTTTGTGGAAAAAATAGGATTTTTTATTTTCACGCCCGGGCGTTCTAAATTTCTGTGAAGCACTTGGGGGTCCAAAGTGCTCAACACACACCTAGATAAGTTCCTTAGGGGTCTAATTTCCAAAATGAGGTTACTTGTGGGGGGTATCCACTGTTTAGGCACATCAGGGGCTCGCCAAAAGCGACACGGCGTCCGATCTCAATTCCAGCCAATTTTAGCTTGAAAATGTCAAACAGCGTTCCTTCTGAGCCCTGCCATGAGCCCAAACAGTGGTTCCCCCCACATATGGGATATCAGCGCACTCAGGACAAATTGGGCAACAACTTTTGGGGTCCAATTTCTCCTGTTACTCTTGAGAAAATAAAAAATTGGGGACTAAACGATCATGTTTTTATTTTCACGCCCGGGCATTATAAATATCTGTGAAGCACTTGGGGGTCCAAAGTGCTCAACACACACCTAGATTAGTTAGGGGGTCTAGTTTCCAAAATGGGGTCACTTGTGGTGGGTTTCCACTGTTTAGGCACATCAGGGGCTCCCAAACGCGACATGGCATCCGATCTCAATTCCAGCCAATTTTAGCTTGAAAATGTCAAAAGGCGCTCCTTTCCTTCTGAGCCCTGCCATGCGCCCAAACAGTGGTCACCCCCACATAGGGGTATCAGCATACTCAGGACAAACTGAACAACTTTTGGGGTCCAATTTCTCCTGTTACCCTCGAGAAAATAAAAAATTGGGGAGTAAACGATCATGTTTGTGGAAAAAATAGGATTTTTTATTTTCACGCCCGAGCATTATAAACTTCTGTGAAGCACTTGAGGGTTCAAAGTGCTCAACACACACCTAGATAGGTTCCTTAGGGGGTCTCGTTTCCAAAATGGGGTCACTTGTGGGGGTTTCCACTGTTTAAGCACATCAGGGGCTCGCCAAACGCAACATGGCATCCGATCTCAATTCTAGCCAATTTTAGCTTGAAAATGTCAAAAGGCGCTCCTTTCCTTCTGAGCCCTGCTGTGTGCCCAAAAAGTGGTTCCCCCCACCTATGGGGTATCAGCATACTCACGACAAATTGGACAACAACTTTGGGGTCCATTTTCTCTTTTTACCCTTGGGAAAATAAAAAAAGTATTGCTGAAAGATCATTTTTGTGACAAAAAAGTAAAATGTTCATTTTTTCTTTCCATGTTGCTTCTGCTGCTGTGAAACACCTAAAGGGTTAATAAACTTCTTGAATGTGGTTTTGAGCACCTTGAGGGGTGCAGTTTTCAGAATGGTGTCACTTTAGTATTAGTATTTAGTATTTTCTGCCGTATAGACCCCTCAAAGTGACTTCAAATGTGAGGTGGTCCCTAAAAAAATGGTTTTGTAAATTTTGTTGTAAAAATTTGAAATTGCTGGTCAAATTTTAACCCTCATAACTTCCTAGCAAAAAAAAAGTTGTTTCCAAGATTGTGCTGATGTTAAGTCGACATGTGGGAAATGTTATTTATTAACTATTTTGTGTCACATAACTCTCTGGTTTAACAGAATAAAAATGAAAAATGTGAAAATTGTGAAATTTTCAAAAATTTTGGCCAAATTTCCATTTTGTTTTTTTCACAAATAAACGCAAGTTATATCAAAGAAATGTTACCACTATCATGAAGTACAATATGTCACGAGAAAACCATCTCAGAATCGCCAAGATCCGTTGAAGCGTTTCGGAGTTATAACCTCATAAAGAGACAGTGGTCAGAATTGTAAAAATTGGCCCTGTCATTAACGTGCAAACCACCCTTGGGGGTAAAGGGGTTAATTTCAATGTTTTAATTATTTCTCGTGTGTTTAACTGCACCTGTGTATTTAATAATAATAATAATAATTTTATTTCTATAGCGCCAACATATTCCGCAGCACTTTACATTTTAGAGGGGACTTGTACAGACAATAAACATTACAGCATAACAATAAACACATAGATCAAAACAGATATCAAGAGGAATGAGAAATTAAGACTGGTGTTTGGTCATTTTCAAGTAAGCTTGATAAAGAACAACCATGCTTGACACGCATCGCTTGCTCATGTTCCTGTTCATTATAAGATTAAAGATTATTCTGAAAACTGGTATACATGTGTACAGAGAGATGACAGCACAGCCAAGTAAATTCTGAAGACCATATTTTGTTGGCAAGAATCCTGAGTATGTCCCTTGTGTCTTTAATATATCCAGGGACACTACATACAAGGGGTTGGAATAATGAGTACATCCATTCACATAGGTGCTCATTAGCCGATCCTATTCCTGACACTATTGGTCTCATCGGGGGAATACCAGACACTTTATGGATCTTGGGTAATCCATGTAGTATAATAAGAATAGGATGTGAAACATCTAAAAATTCAGCTTGCTTTTTAGTAAGAACACCAAGTGTAAGACCATCCTTGATGATACCACTAAAGGTACCGTCACATTTAGCGATGCTGCAGCGATATAGACAACGAGCCGATCGCTGCAGCATCGCTGTTTAGGTCGCTAGGAGACGTCAAACACCGGCAACAGCTGAGCGATGCAGGAGCGATCCAGTGACGTACTTATCGTTCTCACTGGTTGTTCGCTCCATTGAAAACCATTGCAGGCATCGTTGCTTTTGCTGTCAAACATGACGAATCACGCCGACCTGGCAACCAAATAAAGTTCCGGACTTTCAGCGACAACCAGCGATGTCACAGCAGGATCATGATCGCTGCTGCGTGTCAAACACAACGAGATCGCTATCCAGGACGCTGCAACGTCACGGATCGCTGTCGTTCTCGTTGGAAAGTTGTTCAGTGTGAAGGTACCTTAAGGCAATTTTCACACATCAGTTTTTTTTGGCATCAGGCTCAATCTGGCGAATTTTGAAAAAACTGATCCGGCGCAAATTGTGAAAAACTTATGCGACAGGTATGTTCTTTTGCTGGATCCGGGTTTTTTTTCATCCGGGGATATAGTTTGGACTTCCTGTTCCGGGGAGGAGAGAGACAGAGAGAGAGAGTGAAGAATGGAAAATTCATGATTTGAATGGAAAATGCATGCTTGGTGTAAAAAAAAAAACAGATTCGGTCGCCGGATTCGATCATTTCACCTCGCGCTTCATACATTTTTCACCGGATCCATAGCTGGCCATTTTTTCGACGGACAAAAAATCGTTCCTAAGTACGTTTTCTCCAGCCGCCAGAAAAAGAATTTTAGACGGATTCGGCAAAAAACATGAAACATGAGGCCATCCATCGCAATCCGGCGCTAATACAAGTCTGTGAGAAAAAACATCCGGCGGCACCTTTTGCAGGATCCGTTTTTTTTTTTTCAGAATTCGCCGGATTGTGCCTGACGGCAAAAAACTGATGTGTGAAAGTAGCCTAATTTCATCCTTAAATCTAGATTTGGGATTAACAATGAGTTCGTTATAAGTTGATACATCAGACAACAGCTCCATCATTTTGGTATGATAGGCCCCAGTGTTCAAGACAACCACCCCTGCCCCCAACATTTTAATGTTGACATCTGACATGTCTCTTCATTCCTGCAATGCAATGCTTACATGTGAAATTACTGTTGCAGGAATTAAGAGACATGTCAGATGTCACCATTAGACTAAAGTTAGGGTTGGGGCTAGGGTAAGGGCTGGGCGAAAGTTAGGGTTGGAGTTATAATTGGGGGGTTCCACTGTTTCGGTACATCAGGGATCTCCAAACATGACATGGCGCTATAATTTATTCCAGCCAATTTTGCATTCAAAAAGTCAAACTGTGCTCCCTCCCTTCTGAGCGCTGCCATGCACCCAAACAGTGGCTTTCCTCTACATACATGGTATTGGCGTACTCAGGAGAAATTGGACAACAAATTTTGTGGTTCATTTTCTCCTGATACCCTTGTGAAAATAAAATTTGGTTCCAAAGTAAACTTTTTATGAAAAAAAAGTTTATTTCTTCCACATTGCTTTAGTTCTCGTGAAGCACCTGGAGGGTAAATAAACTTCTTGAATTTGGTTTTGCGCACCTTGAGGGGTGCGGTTTTTAGAAATGTCACTTTTGGGTATTTTCTGTTATATGGGTCAATATAAAAACTCACTTGAAATGTGAGGTGGTCCCTAAAAAAAATGGTTTTGTAAATTTTGGAAAAAGAGAAAATCGCTGGCAAATTTTAACCCTTATAAAGTCCTAACAAAAAAAATAGTTCCAGAATTGTGCTGATGTAAAGTTGACATGTGGCAAATGTTACTAAATCAGAGAGTTATGTCACACAAAATAGTTAAGGGTACTAAAATTAAAAGTTTGAAATTTGCAATGGCAATGTGGTATATTACATGTCAGCAGACCTCTACGTGGGGGAGATGCTAGACGGCGATTCCTTACATGCGAGGCGTTCTGGATCTATAAATGGATACAAGAATCCCTAATGGCCTGAATAAGCGCAATGAGATTAATGTTTCATTATTAGAGTCATTGAATGGCTTGTAATTTATTTTTTTATTTTTCATTTGTTATTTCATCTGTATTTTTTGCTTTAATTTCATTACATACATTTTTTCTTTTAATGTGCACATTTGATCTGTTAGGACCTGTCAAATATCACATGACACTATGGCATTTTTAGCATTGGTTCATACATACTTTAAATGTCTATGTTGTCTCAATGGATGTAGCTCTGACAAAGATCATCATTACAATCAAAACGTGTCGCTTATTTCCCCTTGTTCACATATCAAAAGGAGCATCCAACATTGTCCTTTTATAATGGATAAATAAGGCTTGGAATTTTTAAGGAGCTGGAACCCAATCTTTCTTTTTTTTTAAAGTAGATATGCCTTGGAGATCGCAGTCATACAGCTGAAGAGTTGTGGACAGCTGTCCAGGCAGAGTTTCAGCAGTGGCTGTCTCCACTAAACCTGCATCCAGGGAAGGAGTTTCAAAATGGCTAGTAAGATGGTTAGTGCTGACGACATCATCATCAGAATCACTATTCCGGTCATCTATATGCTGCAGCAGACTTTCAATAGCCTGCCTGAAGAGGTGGTGGTCCCAGAGGAAAAGTAGGAAGCGGAGGAGGATGCGGAAGGGATAACATTGTCTCAAAATCCCAGACTGTCATCACGCAGGCGGATGTCAAGGGAGGGTGGATTACTGCGATCGAGGGGGGGCTGGTGATAGCAAACTGTTCGTGAAGGTGCAAGATCTGAGGAACAAATGAAGGAGGAAGAGGTGATGGGTGAGCAACTGTCAGGAGATAAAGAGGATAATCATCCCCTCTCTGTTGTTTGTGGTTGGCGAGAGGGATGGAGGAAGCAAGCATCAGTGTTACCCAGCCACCAACACAGCATGGGCATGGACCTCATGGTAGAGCCCAGGATATGAGTGCCTTCTTGCTGCACTATCTGCAACATGATCCCCCTATAGTTATGATCAGAATTAGTGTTGACTACTGGGTTGCCACTCTGTTAGATCCACATTATAAAACCAAATTTTGCCAGATGCTTCCTGCCCTGGAAAGGGACCTGCGAATGCTGGAGTATCAAGAAACACTTTTTACACTACCTAAAGAGGTTATCCTCAAGACAGCAATGAAGCACACAGTGCGCATCCTTAGTCTAGACTTTCAAATGTCCAGCACGTCAATTCAACACCAAAGCCCCCTGAAGAAGCTGTAAAAATTTGACACGAACGCACGTTGGGGTAAGGTGACCGGGATCCAGATGGGACACTTCTACTTATGGGTAATTATCCCTTTATTTAATGACATACTCTTTGTATATTTGACACATTGGCACAGAGAGATATAGTCACGAACGTTTTGCTAATAATGCATCACTTGTAAAGTCTCCATATATTTAAGGCATATGCATTCAATGATTGGGAGTAATTTATGGACATGATGTCCACTGCATATCCCCTTGACTCTGTTGTAATAATATATGTCCTGGTTTGTTTTCCTTGGGTCATCTTTTTGTATCCATGGATATAGTCACTATAAGAAATCCATATATTGTACCCTTGTAAATACTGTTAAATTTTTATATGTATGATTGACTTTTTCAATAAATATTGGTAATCTTTTTTGGCAACAATTGGACTCATATTTTTCTCCTGTGATTGTATTGCTATTGAGTCGCCATTTGATATATATATATGGTTGTTTATGACTGGTACTCTTCCTTGTTATATCAACACCAAAGCATTAGCTGCAGCAGCAGCAATGCAAGTGGAAGAAGCAATTTCTGTGAGTCCTTTGACCAGCTCGTACTGCAGCACAACAGAGTCCAAGTCTTTCATGTGGTAAATGGAGAGGATGGTGCAGGAGTATCAAGAACTGAATATCAATGTCATCAGGGAGGGTTTGGAACCTTTCACATTTTGGTCTTACAAAATGGATGAGTGGTGTGAGCTCGCCTCATATGCCTTGGAAAATTTTTCATGCCCGGCAGCCAGCGTTCTCTCAGAACGTGTCTTCAGCGCTGTTGGTGTTATCCTGACAGATAAGCACAGCAGGCTGTCCCCTAACAGTAGCAGCACGGTGGCGCAGTGGATAGCACTGCAGCCTTGCAGCACTGGGGTCCTGGGTTCTAATCCTACCCAGGACAACATCTGCAAAGAGTTTCTATGTTCTCTCCATGTTTGCGTGGGTTTCCTCCGGGCACTCCGGTTTCCTCCCACATTCCAAAGACATACTGATAGGGAATTTAGATTGTGAGCCCCATTGGGGACAGTGATGATAATGTGTGCAAAACTGTAAAGCGCTGCGGAATATGTTAGCACTATATAAAAATAAAGATTATTATTATTATAAACAGTGTAGACCAGGGGTGTCAAACTGCATTCCTCGAGGGCTGCAAACAGGTCATGTTTTCAGGATTTCCTTGTACTGCACAGGTGATAATTTAATCACCTACACAAATAATGAGTTGGTGATTAAATTATCACCTGTGCAGTAAAAGGAAATCCTGAAAACATGACCTGTTTGCAGCCCTCAAGGAATGCAGTTTGACACCCCTGGTGTAGACCGCCTTTCATCAAGAACAAGTCATGGATCTCCAAAGACTTTTGCACCCCAATTGCAGACTGTACAGACTAGGTGATGCTGCATTTTTTAGTATGCTGCATTAATCTTGCGTAACTGTGATATCTTTAGTGTGGCTTCTGTGTCTGCTGTTGCTGCAGATGTTAACACAAATTTGTGGAAATGTAAACAGTCTTGGTTGGTCTACATGTGATGGGTTGTCCCTATTACACTATTTCTACTCTCATGAAATTAATGCCACTTTGGTGGTGTCATGCCCTCATTTTTTAAAATTTGAAAACTTCGAGTTGGGTGTTCATCTGCTGGGTTGGGTGTAGTGGAAGACCTGTCGGTCCCTATTATTTCTACTGTGGTGAAATGAATGCCATTTTGGTGGTGTCTGCCAATAATTTTTGGAAATGTGTAGACTACTGTTTGTGTCTCCTTCATGTGTGTTGCCTGTAGCAGTAGGCCTCCGAAAAAGTCAAGCATCCACTTCATTGAAGTCAACTACCCGTGTTACTACTATCCTTAGCTTTTTCTGACAACGGTAGTCTACGAAACAGATATTTGTGCCACCTGAGAGTGGTTGAGCATGAAAGCAGGTTGAGCTGTTGTATGTGGTATCAGGGCTTCCAGCACAGGAGGCCTATACCAATGCCTCACCCACCTCATCTTACTTTGACATTCAGTTGAAAGCTGTAAACGCTATCCCAGACCCTGAAACCTCATGCATGGCTGATTGCTGCAGTGCCATGCTACAATTTGTATTGTGGGTGAATCGAGGCCACTTTCCTGGTGTCTGTTCCTCATTTGATGTGTTTTGGCAGCTTTTGGGGCCATTAGATGGTGTTGTGCATGCTTTTGCCTCCCATTGACTGTAATGGTGCTCGGCTATGTTCGACGAATAAATTGGCGAATATTGCAAATTCGGCGATCGTAATCCGAATCGGACATTGAAATATTCGCTTGTCTCTAATCCTAATTATCAATGCACATTGTAAACTATTATATTTAATCTTAATATTTCTTTGACTATTTCCCAAATGCACATACTTTAAAAAACATTTTATAGATAGGACACATAGGATAAGTATTGTATCCAAACCCTGAAACTTAAGAGGCCTAAAGAATTTCTTTGACTTGCAAAAGTTGCAGTCAGAATTTTTTTCACTGAGGCTACAAGCTTTAAAATAGACAAACTGATGATAAGGGTATGATATCCTTATTATTAGTCCAAAGTTCAAATATCACATGCTGTGACTGTAAAAACATGTCATGATGTAAAGTTATCAGGTAGTTATATATTCTTTTAAGTGTTAAATATATAAAATCATGCAGTTATTACAATTTCCTGTGTAAATAAAGACATAAATCCATATAAGAGGTTTTTTTTTTAATACATCCTGGTTTGAAATGAAAATTCTAAGGACAAATAAATGATAAGATTAAATATCAAATTCATACAGAAACAAAACAATTCAATATACTGTATAAATCTACAAAAACTATGGAACAATACAATTATACTCTCAAAGACCTGTTAGATTTTCTGTAAGAAGCCCTCCTACTCTGCACTCATTAGCTTGGTGAGAAGGCAACTAGGGTTGAGCAAAACGGATCGTTCATTTTCAAAAGTCACCGACTTTTGGTACAGTCGTTTCATGAAACCCGACCTGATCCCTGTGTGGGGTCGGCCATGTGGTACGCGACTTTCGCGCCAAAGTCGCGTTTCAATGACGCGAAAAGCGCCATTTCTCAGCCAATGAAGGTGGACGCAGAGTGTGGGCAGCGTGATGACATAGGTCTCAGTCCCCACCATCATACAGAAGGGCATTGCAGTGATTGGCTTGCTGTCACAGGGGCTATAGAGGGGCGTTCCCGCCGACCGCCATGTTACTGCTGCTGATCTGAGCATAGGGAGAGGTTGCTGCCGCTTCGTCAGAAGCAGGGATAGCGTTAGGCAGGGTCCATTAACCCCCAAACTGCTTGTGCTGTAGCGATTTCCACTGTCCAACACCACCTTTTGTTTGCAGGGACAGTGGAAGCTACATTTTTTTTCCTCAGCGCTGTAGCTCATTGGGCTGCCCTAGAAGGCTCCCTGATAGCTGCATTGCTGTGTGTACGCCGCTCTGCAAACCAACTGCTTTTTTCAAAGCACAAATCCTGTTGTTCCTTCCTTTCTGCACAGCTATCTTGTTTGTTTGTCCACACTTTTGATTTAATTTGTGCAGCAGTCCACTCCTTGTTATTGCTGCCTGCCATACCTTGCTGAGATTACTGCAGGGAGATAGTAATTGTAGGACAGTCCCTGTTTTGTTTTTTTTAAATTCTCCCTGAAAAAAAATAAATAGTGGGAGATTAATCTTGGCATTTGTGCTTCAGTGCCAGTCCTGTGTGTGCCATCTCTCTCCAATTGTGGGGCACAGAAAGCCTAGTGTGTAATACTGGGCCTGATTTCTTGACAATTCTCCCTAACAAAAAAAGTTGTGGGAGATTAAGATTGACATTTCTGCTAGAGTACCAGTCCTGTGTGTGTGGCATCTCTCTCAAATTGTGGGCCACAGAAAGCCTAGTGTCTGTTTTTTTTGGGGGGGGTTTAAATTCTCCCTGAAAAAAATAAATAGTGGGAGATTAATTATGGCATTTGTGCTTCTGTGCCAGTCGTCTGTGCCATCTCTCTCAAATTGTGGGCCACAGAAAGCCTAGTGTCTGTTTTTTTTTGGGGGGGGTTTAAATTCTCCCTGAAAAAAAATAAATAGTGGGAGATTAATAATGGCATTTGTGCTTCTGTACCAGTCGTGTGTGCCATCTCTCTCAAATTGTGGGCCACAGAAAGCCTAATGTCTGTTTTTTTGTTTTTTGTTTTTTAAATTCTCCCTGAAAAAAAATAAATAGTGGGAGATTAATAATGGCATTTGTGCTTCTCTGCCAGTCGTGTGTGCCATCTCTCTCAAATTGTGGGCCACAGAAAGCCTAGTGTCTGTTTTTTTTTTGGGGGGGGGTTTAAATTCTCTCTGAAAACAAATAAATAGTGGGAGATTAATATTGGCATTTGTGCTTCAGTGCCAGTCCTGCGTGTGTGGCATCTGTCTCATTTCGTGCCACAGAAAACAGAGTGTGTAACATTGTGCCTGATTTTCCTTGCAGTCTCACCCACCTATAAAGGGATATCTAAATCCTACAGAAGTTTGAGTTCACCTTGTAAGTTGTTTTACAGTAACAAATACCGTTACTTTGGTTACGTTTTTAAAACAATGAAGAAGTCTGGTGGAAGAGGTCGTGGCCGTGGGCGTTCATTGCCAGCTGGTAATGATGGTAGTGGTGGTGGAGCATCAGGTGGTCGTGGGAAAAACAATATAGCACCTAAGGCTCGAGCTGTGGAGCCAGGTTCGTCGTCTGGCTACACAAGGCCTCGAACGCTCCCTTTTCTGGGAGTAGGAAAACCGCTTTTAAAGCCGGAGCAGCAAGAGCAAGTTTTGGCTTTCCTTGCTGACTCAGCCTCTAGCTCTTTTGCCTTTTTTTTTCTGAAACTGGTAAATGTAAAAGCAGCGCGTCGTTAGTGGATGTTCACGCTCAGGGACAAGTCGCTCCATTGTCCTGTTCAGCAAAAACAACAACAGAGAAGGATGCGTCAGGCGACACAACGGGTTACTCCATGGAGCTCTTTACACATACCGTTCCTGGGTTAGAAAGTGAAACAGTTAACAGGCCATGCCCATTACAAGTTGAATCGGACATGGAGTGCACAGATGCACAGCCACAGCCAGATTACTATGCTGTTCCTTTGACTCAGACCACCACATTGCCCTCGCAGTGTACTGATCCAGAATCAGACCCTGATGAGACTATGGTGCCCCGTCACAAACGCTATACCACCGTCTTACACGGTAACACAGACGAAGTTGCACATGAGATAGAAGAGGAGGTCATAGATGACCCAGTTGTTGACCCCGATTGGCAGCCATTGGGGGAACAGGGTGCAGGCGGCAGTAGTTCTGAAGCGGAGGAGGAGGGGCCGCAGCAGGCATCAACATCGCAACAGGTTCCATCTGCCGGGCCCGTATCTGGCCCAAAACGCGTGGCAAAGCCAAAACCAGTTGGAAGACAGCGTGGCCATCCGGTTTAAGAAGCTCAGTCTGCAATGCCTGAAAAGGTATCCGATGCTAGAAAGAGTGCAGTCTGGCATTTTTTTAAACAACATCCAATTGATCAGCGCAAAGTCATCTGTCAAAAATGTTCAACTACCTTGAGCAGAGGTCAGAATCTGAAAAGTCTAAATACAAGTTGCATGCATAGACATTTAACCACTATGCATTTGCAAGCCTGGACTAACTACCAAACGTCTCTTAAGGTTGTAGCACCCTCGGCCAATGAAGCTAGTCAGCAACGCTACATCCCTTCCGTCACTGTAAGGCCACCATTTACCGCACCACCTGCAGTATCTGTGCAGGTTTCGTTGCCAGGCCAAAGCAGTCAGGGTCAGGGAATCACCAGTTTCATAGTAGGAAACACTGCATCTAGGGCACCGGCAAGAATACCGTCTCCAACCGTCTCTCAGTCTGCCATGTCCACCGGCACCCCCGCTAGTTCCACGATCTCCAGCTCTCCAGTCCAGCTCACCCTACATGAGACTCTCGTTAGAAAAAGGAAGTACTCATCCTCGCATCCGTGTACACAGGGTTTTAACGCCCACATAGCTAGACTAATCTCGTTAGAGATGATGCCCTACCGGTTAGTTGAAAGCGACGCTTTCAAAGCCCTGATGGACTACGCTGTACCACGCTACGAGCTACCCAGTCGACACTTTTCGAGAAAAGCCATCCCAGCCCTCCAACAGCATGTTAAAGAGCGCATAGTCCATGCACTCAGGCAATCTGTGAGTACAAAGGTGCACCTGACAACAGATACATGGACCAGTAGGCATGGCCAGGGACGTTACGTGTCCATCACGGCACACTGGGTGAATGTGGTGGATGCAGGGTCCACAGGGGACAGCAATATTGGGACAGTTCTGCCTAGCCCACGGTCTAGGAAACAGTTGGCTGTAGGCGTTCGCCCCCCCTCCTCCTCCTCCTCCTGCAGAAGCGAGAGCTTGTCCACAGACCGCAGCGGCACAACCACTGCATCCGCAGCTGCCACTGTTGCACACCAGGTGTCCCATTATGAGGCAGCTACTGGCAAGCGTCAGCAGGCTGTATTGGCTATGAAGTGTTTGGGCGACAACAGACACACCGCGGAAGTTCTGTCCGAGTTCTTGCAGAAAGAAACGCAGTCGTGGCTGGGCACTGTAGATTTTGAGGCAGGCAACGTAGTGAGTGATAACGGAAGGAATTTCATGGCTGCCATCGCCCTTTCCCAACTGAAACACATTCCTTGCCTGGCTCACACCTTAAACCTGGTGGTGCAGTGCTTCCTGAAAAGTTATCCGGGGTTATCCGACCTGCTCCTCAAAGTGCGCGGACTTTGCTCGCATATCCGCCGTTCGCCCGTACACTCCAGCCGTATGCAGACCTATCAGCGGTCTTTGAACCTTCCCCAGCATCGCCTAATTATCGACGTTGCAACAAGGTGGAACTCCACACTGCACATGCTTCAGAGACTGTGCGAACAGAGGCGGGATGTTATGTATTTGTGGGAGGATACACATACACGGGCAGGCAGTAGGATGGCAGACATGGAGTTGTCAGGTGTGCAGTGGTCGAAGGTACAAGACCTGTGTCAAGTCCTTCTGTGTTTTGAGGAATGCACACGGCTGGTAAGTGCAGACAACGCCATAATAAGCATGAGCATCCCCCTAATGCGTCTGCTGATGCAAAGTTTGACGCACATAAAGGAGCAGGCGTCTGCAGCAGAGGAAGAGGAAAGCCTTGATGACAGTCAGCCATTGTCTGGTCAGGGCAGTGTACAGGATGAGGTAGCGGGCAAACAGGAGGGGGAGGACGAGGAGGATGATGGGGATGAGTATTTTTTTAATGAGGAAGCTTCTCCGGGGCCACTGGAAATTGGTGGCGTGGCAAGGCCGGGTTCTGGTTTTTTGAGGGACAAGTGACGTAGATTTGCCTGAAACTGCCCCTCAACCCAGCACAACCGCAGATTTGACAACTGGAACTTTGGCCCACATGGCGGATTATGCCTTATGTATCCTCAAAAGGGACACACGCATTACTAAAATGATGACCGATGACGATTAGTGGTTGGCCTGCCTCCTTGATCCTCGCTATAAAGGCAAATTGCAAAATATTATGCCACATGAGAACTTGGAACTAATATTAGCAACCAAACAATCAACTCTTGTTGACCGTTTGATTCAGGCATTCCCAGCACACAGCGCCGGTGATCGTTCTCACACGAGCTGCAGGGGGCAGCAGACCAGAGGTGTTAGAGGTGCACAAATCAGAAGTGGCATTGGACAGATGGGTTTTCTGACCAGGTTGTGGAGTGATTTTGCTATGACCGCAGACAGGACAGGTACTACAGCACCAATTCAAAAGTGACAGGAGACAACATTTGTCCAGTATGGTTACTATTTTTCATCCCTTATCGATGTTCTCCCTCAACCGTCATTCCCATTTGATTACTGGGCATCCAAATTAGACACCTGGCCAGAATTGGCAGAATATGCATTGCAGGAGCTTGCTTGCCCAGCAGCTAGTGTGCTATCAGAAAGAGTATTCAGTGCTGCTGGTTCAATATTAACCGAAAAAAGGACTCGTCTGGCTACCCAAAATGTTGATGATCTAACCTTCATTAAAATGAACCACTACTGGATTTCGAATTATTTTGCCCCACCTTTCTCGGCTGACACCTAGCTTTCCAATGAAAAAGTCTTGCTTGTGGACTGCTCTGACTGAGTTTTCCAATCTCGTAATTTGCAGCAGCTGTTTGTCCAGCATACGACATGTTTACACCTCCCTAAATGGCCAAACTCCCCCCACGGGGCCGTGGTCTCGCCACTTGGTGCAAGCACCTGTAAGAGTGCCGTTTGTCTGAAGAGGTGGGTGTGCACGCTTTTGGTCGACGGCACTGCCACTGGGTCCCTCATAGTACAATAAAGTGTCTCTGGCGGTGGTGACACGCAACCAACGTCAGACACACCGTTGTAACATGAGGGGCACTGGGCCTGTACCGCCGGCCACAAGACAGTTTCCCCCCCAGCTCAAACAGTGCTCCACGATTTGCAAAATTATCTCTCACAGCTCCACCAATGTTTCGTCTATGCGCTGACATCCTTCAATGCCTGGCACTGACAATACCAATGTGTTGACATGTATGATGCTACTTAAAATAGTCTGGGGCAGTGTCCTATATTTACACCAGTAAATACTTTGCGCCAAATTACTAGGTCAGAAACACAGCAGAGGAGCCCACCCCTGTACCTAAGTATGCCACCCTTTTGTTTTTTGTTTTTGTTGTATTGCGAGACATTAACATCTATTTATTTTTTGGGAGTACTAACTGTCAGACACTCCTTACAATCGGCCTCCGCTGACAACACAAATGCTGCCTGTGTACCCCTGCAAGATAATTCCAAGTGCATAGAGCCTACTTTTGTTATGTTAGGCCTACTAAGCCTGTCTGCGGTCCCTCCTCCCAATAGTCCTCCACTGACCACACCACTGCTGCCCGTGTACCCCTGGAACCTTTTTTAAAGTGCCTACAGTCAACTTTTGTTATGTTAGGCCTACTAAGCCTGTCTGCGGTCCATCCTTCTAATAGTCCTCCACTGACCACACCACTGCTGCCCGTGTACCCCTGCAAGATAATTCCAAGTGCATAGAGCCTACTTTTGTTATGTTAGGCCTACTAAGACTGTCTGCGGTCCCTCCTTCCAATAGTCCTCCACTGACCAGACCAATGCTGCCCATGTACCCCTGGAACCTATTTTTAAGGGCCTACAGCCTACTTGTTATGTTAGGCCTACTAAGCCTGTCTGCGGTCCCTCCTTCCAATAGTCCTCCACTGACCACACCACTGCTGCCCGTGTACCCCTGGAACCTATTTTAAAGTGCCTACAGCCAACTTTTGTTATGTTAGGCCTACTAAGCCTGTCTGCGGTCCCTCCTTCCAATAGTCCTCCACTGACCAGACCAATGCTGCCCGTGTACCCCTGGAAGCTATTTTTAAGTGCCTACAGCCTACTTTTGTTATGTTAGGCCTACTAAGCCTGTCTGCGGTCCCTCCTTCCAATAGTCCTCCACTGACCACACCACTGCTGCCCGTGTACCCCTGGAACCTATTTTAAAGTGCCTACAGCCAACTTTTGTTATGTTAGGCCTACTAAGCCTGTCTGCGGTCCCTCCTTCCAATAGTCCTCCACTGACCAGACCAATGCTGCCCGTGTACCCCTGGAACCTATTTTAAAGTGCCTACAGCCTGCTTTTGTTATGTTAGGCCTACTAAGCCTGTCTGCGGTCCCTCCTTCCAATAGTCCTCCACTGACCAGACCAATGCTGTCCGTGTTCCCCTGGAACCTATTTTAAATTGCATAGAGCATCCTTTTTTTAATTGTAGGCGTACTAAGTCTGTCTGCGGTCCATAATTGAAATTGTCCTCCACTGACCAGAGCAATGCTGCCTGTGTACCCCTGTAACCTTTTTTAAACTGCATTGAGCCAAATTTTTTGTTTAAGGCCTACTACCTGTGTCTGTCTGCGCCACTCAATACAGCTGACCTCCTCTGAAAAAAGCTGAGCGTCAATAGTCTGGTTTTCAGCCTATAGGAATTTGAAAACTGCATTGGGGCTACTACTTCGGTAGGGCCTACTAACGGTGTCTGCTGCTCCAAGGTGTTCTCCAGGTTGCCTCTCCATAGCTTCGATCTTCTAGCTCTCGTTCAGTAGTTGTTGAAACAACACTGCACTAGGCCTACAAGTTGGGTCTGAGTTGTAGAGACGGTGTCTGCCGCTCCAAGGTGGTCTCCAGGTTGCCTCTCCATAGCTTCGATCTTCTAGCTCTCGTTCAGTAGTTGTTGAAACAACACTGCATTAGGCCTACAAGTTGGGTCTGGGTTGTAGAGACGGTGTCTTCCACTCCAAGGTGTTCTCCAGGTTGCCTTTCCTGAGCTTCTATCTTCAGGCTCTTGTTAAATAGTTGTTAAATAGAACAACTGCATTTGGCCTACTAGTTGGGTTGGGGCCTAATATCGGTGTCTGCCGCTCCTTGCTGTTCTCCTCCACTGAACAAAGCTGTGCCGCCTATTTACTACTGTTGCCAATTTTGAACTGCATTTAGGCTACTTACTGATTTGGGCCTACTCTCTGTGTCAGCCTCTCATTACAGTTGTCCTCCACTGCAATGCCCCCTGGTTAGTCCTGTTACCAATTTTGAACTGCATTTAGCCCACTTTATTCTTTGGGCCTATATCTGTGTTTCCTCCTCATCCTGCCCATTGCCCAGCCAGTGATAGATGAGTCTGCTGGTACATTGACCCATAACGCAACATTCCCCCGTGCACGCTACACAGCAAGATTGTGACCCTGCTGAAAGTCAGGTTCCTCTTCCCGCATACCATACCACCTTACACGGGGACAAAGAGGAAGGTGCAGATGAAAGTGCAGGTTCCTTCATCAGGTGGGGGGAGGAATACTCGTTGGCGACGTCACTGGCACAGGGCCCCTCATAGTACGCAAAAGTATCGCTGCCGGTGGGAGGTGCCCCCGCCGTGCAAACACACCGCCGTACTTTGAGGGGCCCTGTGCCAGTGCCAATGCCAACGAGTGGGCCCCCCCTGATTGCTTAGGATCACAGCACTTGCAAAGTTGAATTACTTACCTCTCCCTGCTCCACTGCTGTGACGTGGTCCAGATATCCTGGGCCCACTAAATACTTGAACCAGCCCTACCCCCCACAACTTTAGCCAAATGACCCCCAATTTCCAATGCCTTGCTATTATTATAAGGTAAATTAAGATTGACAAGCTTCAGTAACAAGAATGGATGTTTTTGCCATTAAAATGGCCACTGTACATGTTTTCCTGGCCTCCACTCACTGCCGACTATGCTCCCCCATTGACTTGCATTGGGTTTCGTGTTTCGGTCGATCCCCGACTTTTCACGATAATCGGCCGTTTTCACTCGACTCGACTGTTGAGATAGTCGGGTTTCGCGAAACCCGACTCGACCCTAAAAAACTAAATGTCGCTCAACTCTAAAGGCAACAACTGTTTGCAAAATTCTTAGAAAATGGAAGAAAGACAAGATGACTGTCAGTGTTCCTTGGTCTGGGGCTCTATGAAAGATCTCACCTCATGGGGTAAGGATGATTCTGAGAAAGATCAGGAATCAGCCCACATCTACATGGGAGGACCTTGTCAATGACCTGAAGAAAGTTGGAACCACAGTCTCAAACATTACAGTTAGTAACACAGTATGCCGTCTTGGATTAAAATCCTGCAGGGCATGCAAGGTCCACCTGCAAATGCCAGCACATGCCCAGGCCCATGTGAAGTTCACCAATGACCATCTGGATGATACAAAGGAGGCATGAGAGAAGGTCATGTGGTCAGATGAGACCAAAATAGAACTACAAAGACTCCAAACCTGAACCCAATAGAAAATCTTTGGAGGGAGCTGAAATTCAATGTTGCCCAGCGTCAGCCCCGAAATCTGAAAGATATGTAGATCGGTTTAGAGAGGGCCAAAATCCCTGCTGCAATGTGTGCAAACTTAGTCAAGAAATACAGGAAACGTCTGACCTCTGTAATTGCAAACAAAGGTTTCTGTACCAGGTATTAATTTCTGCTTTTCTAGTGTATCAAATACTTATTTCATGCAATAAAAGGCAAACTAATTATGTAAAAATCATGCCATGTGATTATTTTTTTAGATTCTGGCTCTCACAGAAAGAAAATACAGAACTCTCCATTCTTTGTAGGTGAGAAAACTTGCAAAATCTGCAGTACATCTAATACTTATTTTCCCCATTGCATATATATATATATATATATATATATATATATATATATATATATATATATATATATATATATATATATATATATATAGTGAAGGAAATAAGTATTTGATTCCTTGATGATTTTGTAAGTTTGCCCGCTCACAAAGACATGAATAGTCCATAATTTTAAGGGTAGGTTAATTTTAACATTGAGAGATAGAATATCAAAAATAAAATCCAGAAAATCACATTGTATAAATTATATAAATTTATTTGCATTTTGCAGTGAGAAATAAGTATTTGATCCCTCTGGCAAACAAGACTTAACCCCTTAAGCCCCAAGGGTGGTTTGCACGTTAATGACAGGGCCAATTTTTACAATTCTGACCACTGTGGAAACTCTGGAACGCTTCAACGGATCTTGGCGATTCTGACACTGTTTTCTCGTGACATATTGTACTTCACGATAGTGGTAAAATTTATTCAATATAACTTGGGTTTATTTGTGAAAAAAATGGAAATTTGGCGAAATTTTGAAAATTTTGCAATTTTCCAACTGAATTTTTATACCCTTAAATCACAGAGATATGTCATGTAAAATAATTAATAAGTAACATTTCCCACATGTCTACTTTACATCAGCACAATTTTGGAACCAAACATTTTTTTGTTAGGGAGTTATAAGGGTTAAAAGTTGACCAGCAATTACTCATTTTTACAACACCAATATTCTTTAGGGACCATATCACATTTGAAGTCATTTTGAGGGGTCTATATGATAGAAAATAACCAAGTGTGACACCATTCTAAAAACTGCACCCCTCAAGGTGCTCAAAACCACATTCAAGAAGTTTATTAACCCTTCAGGTGTTGTACAGGAATTTTTGGAATGTTTAAAAAAAAAATTAACATTAAACTTTTTTTCACAATAAATTTACTTCAGCTCCAATTTGTTTTATTTTCCCAAGGATAAGAGAAGAAATTGGACCCCAAAAGTTGTTGTGCCATTTGTTCTGAGTATGCCGATACCCCACATGTGGGGTATACCACTGTTTGGGCGCATGGCAGAGCTCGGAACGGAAGGAGCGCTGCTTGACTTTTCAATGCAAAATTGACTGGAATTGAGATGGGACACCATGTTGCGTTTGGAGAGCCCCTGATGTGTCTAAACATTGAAACCCTCCCACAAGTGACACCATTTTGGAAAGTAGACCCCCTAAGGAACTTATCTAGATGTGTGGTGAGCACTTTGACCCACCAAGGGCTTCACAGAAGTTTATAATGCAGAGCCGTAAAAATTAAACAAAAATTTTTTCCCACAAAAATTATTTTTTAGCCCCCAGTTTTGTTTTTTCCCAAGGGTAACAGGAGAAATTCTACCCCAAAAGTTGTTATCCAATTTGTCCTGAGTATGCTGATACCCCATATGTGGGGGGAACCACTGTTTGTGTGCATGGCAGAGCTCGGAAGGGAAGGAGCGCCATTTGGAATGCAGACTTAGATGGATTGGTCTGCAGGCGTCACGTTGCATTTGCAAAGCCCCTGATGCACCTAAACAGTAGATACCCCCCAGACATGAGAACATTTTGGAAACTAGACCCCCCCAAGGAACTTATCTAGATGTGTTGTCAGAACTTTGAACTCCTAAGTGTTTCACTACAGTTTTAACGCAGAGCCGTGAAAATAAAAAATCATTTTTTTTCCACAAAAATTATTTATTAGCCACCAGTTTTGTATTTTTCCAAGGGTAACAGGAGACATTGGACCCCAAACATTGTCGAATTTGTCCTGAGTACGCTGATATCCCATATGTGGGGAGAACCACCGTTTGGCGCATGGCAGAGCTCGGAAGGGAAGGAGCGCTATTTGGAATGCAAACTTAGATGGATTGGTCTGCAGGAGTCACAATGCATTTGCAGAGCCCCTGCTGCACCTAAACAGTAGAAACCCCCCACAAGTGACACCATTTTGGAAACTAGACCCCCCAAAGAACTTATCTAGATGTGTTTCGACAGCTTTGAACCCCCAAGTGTTTCACTACAGTTTATAACGTAGAGTCGTGAAAATAAAAATTAATTTTTTCCCACAAAAATGTTTTTTAGACCCCCAAATTTTTATTTTCCCAAGGGTAAGAGAAATTGGACCCCAATAGTTGTTGTCCAATTTGTCCTGAGTATGCGGATTCCCCATATGTTGGGGTAAACCCCTGTTTGGGCGCACAGGAGAGCTCGGAAGGGAAGGAGCACTGTTTTACTTTTTCAATGCAGAATTGGCTGGAATTGAGATCGGATGCCATGTCGCGTTTGGTGAGCCCTGATGTGCCTAAACAGTGGTAAACCTCCAATTCTAACTGAAACCCTAACTCCAACCCCCCCTAACCCTAATCCCAACCATAACCCTAACCACACCCCTAACCCTGACACACCCCTAACCCCAACCACACCCCTAACCCTGACACACCCCTAACCCTAATCCCAACCGTAAATGCAATCTAAACCCTAATCCTAACTTTAGCCCCACCCCTAACCCTAGCCCCAACCCTAACCCTAACCATAATGGGAAAATGGATATAAATACATTTTTTAAAAATTTTTATGTTTCCCTAACTAAGGGGGTGATGAAGGGGGGTTTGATTTACTTTTATAGCGGGTTTTCTAGCGGATTTTTATGATTGGCAGCCGTCACACACTAAAAGATGCTTTTTATTGCAAAAAATGTTTTTTGCATTACCACATTTTGGGACCTATAATTTTTCCATATTTTGGTCCAGAGTCATGTGAGATCACTTTTTATTCCAATTTTTGTGAGGCAGAATGACCAAAAACCAGCTATTCATGAAATTCTTTTGGGGGAGGCGTTTATACCGTTCTGCATTTGGTAAAATGGATAAAGCAGTTTTATTCTTCGCATCAGGAAGTTTACAGCAATACCTCATTTGTATCATTTTTTTATGTTTTGGTGCTTTTTATACGATAAAAACTTTTATAGAAAAAATAATTATTTTTGCATCGATTTATTCTGAGGACTGTAACTTTTTTATTTTTTTGCTTATGATGCAGTATGGTGGCTCGTTTTTTGCGGGACAAGATGACGTTTTCAGCGGTACCATGGTTATTTATATCCATCTTTTTGATCGCGTGTTATTCCACTTTTTGTTCGGCGGTATGATAATAAAGCGTTTTTTGCCTCATTTTTTTTATGGTGTTCACTGAAGGGGTTAACTAGTGGGACAGTTTTATGGGTCGGGTCGTTACGGACGCGGCAATACTAAATATGTATACTTTTATTGTTTTGTTTTTTTTATTTAGGTAAAGAAATGTATTTATGGGAACAATATATATATTTTTTTTATTTAGGAATTTTTTTTAATTTTTTTACACATCTAAAAAAATTTTTTTTACTTTGTCCCAGGGGGGACATCACTGTATAGTGACACAGTGCTCTGCAAAGTGTCAGATCAGCGATCTGGCGTGCCCAGCTCCTTGCTTACTAGCGCCTACTCTGGACCCGGAAGTAGTCCCTGCAGGACCCGGAAGTAGCCCCGCAGCCATTTTGGATCCGGGGCTTGCAGGGAGGAGACACTCGGTACAAGGTGAGCACATCGCCTTGTACCGATCGTCTCAGGGAAGCACGCAGGGAGCCCCCTCCCTGCGCGATGCTTCCCTATGCCCCCCGAACACTGCGATCATGTTTGATCGCGGTGTGCCGGGGGTTAATGTGCCGGGAGAGGTCAGTGACTGCTCCTGGCACATAGTGCTGGATGTCAGCTGCGATAGTCAGCTGACACCCGGCCGCGATCCCCCGTGAGCGCGGCTGATCGCATATGACGTACTATCCCATCAATGGGAATTAAGTCCCAGGTCACCTTGACGGGATAGTACGTCATATGGGATTAAGGGGTTAATACTTGGTGGCAAAACCATTGCTGGCAAGCACAGCAGTCAGGCATTTTTTGCAGTTGATGATGAGCTTAGCGCACATGTCAGAAGGAATTTTGGTCCACTCCTCTTTGCAGATCATCTCTAAATCATTAAGATTTTGAGGCTGTCGCTTGGCAACTTGGAGCTTCAACTCCCTCCATAAGTTTTCTATGGGATTAAGGTCTGGAGACTGATTAGGCCACTCCATGACCTTTATGTGCTTCTTTTTGAGCCACACCTTTGTTGTCTTGGCTGTATGTTTTGGGTCATTGTCTTGCTGGAAGACCCAGCTATGACCCATTTTTAATGTCCTGGCGTAGAGATGGAAGTTGTCACTCAGAATTTTACGGTACAGGTCTCCATCCACTCTCCCACTGATGTAGTGAAGTAGTCCTCTGCCCTTAGCAAAAAAACTCCCCCAAAACACAATGTTTCCACCTCTATGCTTGACAGTGGTGACAGAGTTGTTTGGGTCATAGGCAGCATTTCTCTTCCTCCAAACACGGCAAGTTGACTTGATGCCAAAGAGCTCAATTTTTGTTTAATCTGACCACAGCACCTTCTCCCAATCACTCACAGAGTCATCCAGGTGTTCATTGGCAAACTTTAGACGAGCCTGAACATGTGCCTTCTTGAGAAGGGGGACCTTGTGCAGTATTTTAAACCTTTATGGCTTAATTTGTGTTATCAATGGTTTTCTTGGTGACTGTGGTCCTAGCTGCCTTGAGATTATTGACAAGTTCTTCCCGTGTAGTTTTAGTCTGAACTCTCACCTTACTGAAGATTTTGCATGGTGCCCCAGATCAATGTCGATTGACAGTCATTGTGTATCTCTGCCATTTTCTTACTATTGCAACAACAGTTGTCTCCTTCTCACCCAGCGCCTTGCGTATGGTTTTGTAGCACATTTCTGCTGTGTGCAGGTCTACGATCTTTTCTTTGACATCCTTAGAAAGCTCTTTGGTCTTGCCCATATTGTAGAGATTAGAGTCTGACTGATTAATTGAGTCTGTGGTAAGGAGTCTTTTATAAAGGTGACTATGTAAGACAGCTGTTTTTAATGCAGGCAACGAGGTGATTAGGAGTGTCTAACTGGTTTACAGGAGCCACAACTCTTAATCGTTGGTAGCGGATCAAATACTTATTTCTCACTACAAAATTCAAATAAATTTATATAATTTATACAATGGGATTTTCTGGATTTTATTTTTGATATTATATCTTTCAATGTTAGAATTAACCTACCCTTAAAATTATGAACTGTTCATGTCTTTGACAGTAGGCAAACTTACAACATCAGCAAGGGATCAAATACTTATTTCCTTCACTGTAAGTAATAAAAATAACTTTGCATTATATTCACTGTGAACAAATCATCCAGACTGTGGTATGGGGTTGAGCATTGCGACTTGCAGACAGATCCTAGGTGTAGGTGATCTCTTTGTAAACTAGCAATTTCATAGTTTGAGCAAGAAAGCAGAGATACTGACTGAAGATAAGGGAAACACACCTGCAGTGACGTTTTGGGGGACATCTTCCTTTTTCAAGCCTCATTACTAACCTGCCTGGCAATTACACGCAGCTGAATGCTTCTAGGTAAAAATTTACTTTATTCTCACTGGCAGCTTTCGGCTTCAGTCAGAGGAGCGGCGCTGGCTCAGTCACAGCTCTGCTTACACAGAGCAGTGGCTATAACCGCGCCACAACAGCAGTCCCACTGCAAAGCCAGGGTCCATCAGGCTGAGGGCACGGTTACAGCAGCCATTCTGTATTTCCAGAGTGGTGAATGAACCTGCACTGGCGACGTCCCTTTGACTAAAGGTACCGCCACACTCAGCAACTTTTGAATGATAACGATAGCGATCCGTGACGTTGCAGCGTCCTGGATAGCGATCTCGTTGTGTTTGACATGCAGCAGCGTTCTGGATCCTGCTGTGACATCGCTGGTCGGAGCTAGAAGCCCAGAACTTTATTTCGTCGCTGGATCACCCGCTGTCATCGCTGGATCGGCGTGTGTGACGCCGATCCAGCGATGTGTTCACTGGTAACCAGGGTAAATATCGGGTTACTAAGCGCAGGGCCGCGCTTAGTAACCCGATGTTTACCCTGGTTACCATTGTAAATGTAAAAAAAAAACACTACATACTCACATTCCGGTGTCTGTCACGTCCGTCGCCTTCAGCTTCCCGCACTGACTGTGAGCGCCGGCCGTGAAGCACAGCAGTGACGTCACAGTCAGTGCGGGAAGCTGAAGGCGAGGGACGTGACAGACACCAGAATGTGAGTATGTAGTGTTTTTTTTTTACATTTACAATGGTAACCAGGGTAAACATCGGGTTACTAAGCGCGGCCCTGCGCTTAGTAACCCGATGTTTACCCTGGTTACCCGGGGACTTCGGCATCGTTGGTCGCTGGAGAGCTGTCTGTGTGACAGCTCTCCAGCGACCACACAAGGACTTTCCAACGATCACGGCCAGGTCGTATCGCTGGTCATGATCGTTAAAAAGTTGATCAGTGTGAAGGTACCTTTAAGCAGAATGCTGCCAAGGAGAATAAAGTTCATTTTCTCCCAGCAGACTTCTGCTACCTGCTGGCGCCAATTAAGTTAGTAGTGCAATTAATCTGCAGATTATGCCCCTATCAGCAGGTTAACAACCTTTCTCTGGTGACAGCTTCCCTTAAAGAGTTGATTTCCAAGCAAAACATTTCCCACATTAGGAACATGAAAAAGGTTTCTCCTCTGTGTGACTGTTCTGGTGATTAAGAAAGCATCTCCTGAGGAAAAAGTCCTTGTGACTTCGTAACGCATTGAGAATAAACCATCATCTTTATTTTCAATATGTCCGGACATTCATCTTTACAGCAGAGCGGATACTAACCATGCAACTTCCAGATTGATTACTCTGGTGATTAAGACAACAAGATTTCTTCACAAAATGTTTTCCACATTCTGAACAAGAAAAAGGCTTCTACCCTGTATGAGTTCTCTGGTGCTTAACAAAACTTGATTTCTGGTTAAAGCATTTCCTACATTCTGAACATGAAAAAAGCTTCTCCCCTGTATGAATTCTCTGGTGCTTAACAAAATCTGATCTCTGGTTAAAACATTTCCTACATTCTGAACATGAGAATGGCTTTTCCCCTGTGTGGGTTCTTCGGTGTCTATCAAGATGCACTTTTTGGTTAAAACATATTGCACATTCTGAACAGGAAAAAGGCTTCTCCCCTGTATGAATTCTCTGGTGCTTAACAAAATCTGATTTCTGGTTAAAACATTTTCTACATTCTGAACATGAGAATGGCTTCTCCCCTGTGTGGGTTCTCTGGTGTCTATGAAGATGTACTTTCTGGTTAAAACATTTCCCACATTCTGAACATGAAAAAGGCTTCTCGCCTGTGTGACTGCTCTGGTGGCTAAGAAGTGATGATTTCGTCACAAAATATTCTCCACATTCTGAACAATTAAAAGGCTTCTCCCCTGTATGAGTTCTCTGGTGCTTAACAAAACTTGATCTCTGGTTAAAACAGTTCCCACATTCTGAACATGAGAATGGTTTCTCCCCGGTGTGGGTTCTCTGGTGACTATCAAGATGTGCTTTCAATTTAAAACATTTTCCACATTCTGAACAGGAAAAAGGCTTCTCCCCTGTATGAATTCTCTGGTGCTTAACAAAATCTGATTTCTGATTAAAACATTTCCCGCATTCTGAACATGAGAATGGCTTCTCCCCTGTGTGGGTTCTCTGGTGTCTATCAAGATGCGCTTGCTGCGTAAAACATTTTCCACATTCTGAACATGAAAAAGGCTTCTCCCCTGTGTGGGTTCTTTGGTGGCTATCCAGATGTGCTTTCTGGGTAAAACATTTCCCACATTCTGAACATGAAAAAGGCTTCTCCCCTGTGTGGGTTCTCTGGTGGCAATCAAGACGTGATTTACAGTTAAAACTTTTCCCACATTCTAGACAAGAAAAAGTCTCTGTATGAGTTATTTGGTGCATAACAAGATTACATTTCTGTCTAAAAGATTTCCCACATTCTGAACAGGAAAAAGGCTTCTCCCCTGTGTGACGGCTCTGGTGACTAAGAAGAGATGATTTTTTTACAAAACATTTTCCACATTCAGAACATGAAAATGGCTTATTCCCTGAGTGAGTTCTCTGATGTTTAACAAGATTTGCTTTATCTACAAAACATTTCCCACATTCTGAACATGAAAAAGGCTTCACTCCAGTGTGGGTTCTCTGGTGGCTATCAAGATGTGCTTTCCGGCTAAAACATTTCAGACATTCTGAACATGAGAAAAGCTTCTCCCCTGTGTGAATTCGCTGATGTCTGTTAAAACCTGATTTCTCTGTGAAACATTTTCCACATTCTGAACATGAAAATGGCTTCTCCCCTGTGTGAGTTCTCTTGTGACTAACAAGATTTGATTTCTGGCTAAAACATTTCATACAAATGGCACAAGAAAATCTATTCTCTGTGGTGTTTTTTTTATGTTTAAGAAAACAATTTTTGAGGGGAAAACTACTTCCATGTTCTGAACGTGAAAATGGCTTCTTTACCGTAGGAGCAGTTATTTTTTTAATGCTTTTTTTGTGAGTTTGATTTTCCTTAGCAGTCGGTAATGAATCAGGAGATGGGACCTGTTTCAAAGGATCAGATGACAGATCTTTGCTGTGAAGGGATGATGGCATATCTGGAGTAATAGCATTCTTTTCAGTAGAATCCTGTTTGATCTCAAAACCATCTGATTTAAAAATTGAAGATGTCAGCTGTCCCTCTGATCTCCAGGTACAGTCATCTGTCAAGAATAAAACCAATTATTATTTTTGAATAAAATATCCTGAAATTTTAAATTTTTGACCATTTCCACTTAAACTGTCCGTAAAAAAGGTAGGTTATGTAAAAAAAATTGAATTAAAAAAAAAAACAATGGCAGTTCACAGTGTAATAAAAAAACTCAGCATGAACCAGTAGAGTGTGGTGTTCAACTGTTTGTTCATTCTGCCTCACAAGTATGGAATAAAAAGCCACCACACAATGTTATATAGGTGAATAGGTGAAAATAAAACCAACACAAGTTTCTACTCATCCCGCAAAAAACACATCCACATTCAGGTCCATAATTTGTGAATGGGAAACAGATGTTTCCATAGTGGCTCAAAGGCTGTTAAAAAGCAACACTTCCATAAATTAATCCAGCAATATCCGCTCTCCCAAAGTCAAATCTTCCCCTCTCTTCTGAGCCTTGCAGTGTGCCCAGCCACATTTAGCATCCATGTATTTGGTATTACCATAGTGAGAAGAACCCACTTAGTTTACAGTGTGTGTCTCCTGGAGCACAATCTGGGCACTATGTGTGAGGAATAAAATGGCAAATGTGCAATTTTCACTCTCTATCATCCACTGCATGCTAATTTCCAGAAAGTGCCTGTGGAGTCAAAATAGTCACTACTCCTATAGCTTAATTCACTGAGGGTTATATTTTCCAAAATGGAGTCACTTTATGGGGATTTCTACTGCTCTGGTTTTCTGCCATTTTGTCATATTAGTTCTTCTGCAAATGGAGTGTCCCATCTCCTCTGGGATCTGCTCCTGCGACATCTGCTTCTGTGACTAGATGCGGTGTCAAAGATTGACAGCCGGGGGGGTCACGCAGATCCGTTTGCTGTTATCAATTCGTCAAAGGGAGGGCAGTGACAGTATGAAATTGACCAATGATTGATGGACAAGACCACAGCTGCTTCCATTACTAGGCCAGTTATTAGGTAATTGACAGGCAGCATGTGCTATAGACACCTCCAATTCCAAAGCATGAATTATATGTATATACCCTGTACGGTCACTTCCAACTACACTATAACACAGAAATGACTCACTGCCACCACCAATACAGGCCGATTGGACACCCATTGAAGATACAGTATAGCTTTGGGGTGCGGTTTAAAGAGCAAATGCAACAGTCCTATAAAAAGTTATATGTAATGCAGAACGATAGGTAGTGTTTATAATAAATATACAAAATGGCAACAAAACAATATATACAATTGCATAAAATAAAAGGGATAAAAAGAAAATTACTAAATTTAGTAACAGAAATGGATCAGAGCTTAGCGAAGGGAAGCACTTCGATTGGGAATTGGACAGAACCTGACAATAACCTAGACCAAAGGATCTGCTTCTTTATTAGCTCGTAAGTTACGCCCACACACTTCACCTTGATTACCTCATGTGGGGCTGTTTGTCAAATGTTTTCAGCTCTTTTAGAATATACCCAGCTTACAAGATATCTTAGCCTCTAAAGATATTGACAACATTTTTATCATGATTTTACATGTACACAGAGACCAAATATGACCTGGCTCACACCATCTATTGTTATTCAATTGGAGGGATTCTAATGCCCCCTTGGTGATGTAAAATAATGCATCATGTTATTCTCTGCATTATGAAAATCTATATCTCATACATATCGGATTAATACCAACCCCAATATTCCTATCTGAACCCCGGAGCAGAGCTGGCTACAATCTGTGGTGTGTGAATAGTAGTTCTGTGTCTGGGAAAGCACACTGCTCCTCAAGTAAACACCTCACCTTTTGGTATCGCTTTTCCCCTAGAATACATTTCTTGTTTAATTACCTGTACACTACAGGGGTCCTCTGCTTCAAAAAAAATTAAAGTGTTATCCCTCACTTTCCTATATGTTCCATTGTGAGGTATTACTTACAAAAGGAGTTTAAATTGTCAGCTCATCCTATGTCTTAATTAGTATTGCTTACTTCCTAGATATACGTAATTCTCCCTCTTCACCATGTTAATTTGTGGGGGGAGTGGGACATCTCACTGGAGATGTATTGTGGGTTTTAATTTTTCTATGAAACGTGGCTTTATTCATTCTGCAGGTGGCGCTGGTAATGGAGGAGACATTGGAAACAGGGGCTCTGTCCGGCCCCTAAGATTAGGGTGCCTGGAACCAGTAGTACCATACAGTTTGGCAGTATGAGTGTGTGTGCTGTCCAGCTGAATCAATCTGCTCCCTGCTTCAGCCATTTGTAAAGCACCAGACCATACTAAAGCTTGCAGCATATTGCAGGAAGCTGCCAGATTCAGCCTTATTCTCCTCTGATTAAGTCCTCTGTGCTCAGCTCCCGACTTCTGTATTAAGTTTCCTGTTGTGACCCTGGCCTGTTTACTGACTGATCATGCATCTTTTGATTTAGTATTTTCCCTGCCCTCCTGGTTCTGACCCGGCTACCTGAGTATTCTTCTTGCTATCTCACACTCCAAGCATAATTTAACACCGTGGCCCAAGCCTTGGGGTCTCTGTGCAAGTCCAGATCCATGTGCATGGGGCAGGATGATGAGTAAGGCAATCCCTAGGATCTAGATAACGGAGTAGATAATGCCAAGATTGTTTGTGGTGGCCATATTTTGAGCTGCCAGATGACCATGAACAGCGCTCCCAATACAGTGTGCCTGCAAACTATTCCAGTAAGCTCTCCATTCAAATAGCTAGATGGTGCTTCTTCCTTTCTTAACCCTGCCATATGCCGATACAGTAATGTACAACCTTATACAGAGTATTGTCAGAAGGTGGAATATAATTTGTATGGTCCATCCTGTTTTCCATTATCCTTTGCGAAGAATTTCAAAGTTATGACCACATAAAGTGACACACATAAGATTTGAAAAAATGGGAGCTGATTAGATTAGATCAGAGGATTTTGACCACTGACTAAAGTAGTCAAAAACTGTGACTATAAACAATAATACATCTGCTGGAATGATCAAACTCAACAGTCTTCTTCAGTACAAAATGAGTAACTAGTGGAGAAACTTCTCTGGGGTAATTAGAGTATGGGGCTCAGGGGCTCTTGGCAATCTAAACTATCATAAAAGCCAATATTTTCTGTCAGATGAGTTTCAAGAAGAAATATTAGTAATTTAAAGAGAACTTTTTGTAACAGTGTACAGCTGATTTGTCTTAAATTTAGATCTCGGGCATTTGGAAGAAGCAATGGAGATCTTTCTTTAAAGACTACCAGGGAGTTGTTGACTCACATAAGTGAGGCAGGACAATCCCACCACAATTAAACCATTAAATAGAGTGAAAAACATGTTACATCCCCAACAACAATGTATATATGAGGGGAGAGCTCCAACACTAAACCAGAGTTGCACTCATTTATGGTGGACCATTGGAGCTATTATGAGTTGTGACCAGAAGAGTAAAGAAAGTATTAGTGCCCCCATTTCAGGAGAGATTGTGCAGTAATCTGAATTTCTTAGGATTGAAAAGGAATTTATGACGTGGAGTGAATCCATGAAACCAGGGCTCGAGCCAACATCTCCTGCAGGCATGAATAAATGTATATTCCAACCATCAGCCACGCACAGCTTAGAGATATATCATGGCCCAGGTGTAATGGTTTATATGCAGTTTATCACAATCCTGTTAGTCAGTTTTAAAAGAAAAGTCAGGATAAATGGAAATTCTGTTGTTATTGTACAGAAATTCAAAAGCAAAATTTGGTCAGAAAGACTGGACCTGGACCTGGTCTTGTAGGGACCATATGAGAGCATTCAGGAGCACAGAAAGGAGAGAAGGTAGATTCATCCAATTTCAGGGATCTAAAAATGACCAAAGCAATCCTTAATAGGATGAAAAGCCATAGAAATAATATTAGGAAAGGTGTAATCTGTCACAGTCTGTTTAGGCATTTCGTGTTAGAACGTAAACGAGATCCCACCAGTTTAAGACTCATTATATTAGAACAAATATCAGAACATGTGTCTAATAGGTTCCAAAGACTTGTGAATAGGGAATCCTATTGGATTTTTAAACTTTCCACGCTTTCCCCTTTCTGCCATCGGACGTACTTTTCCGTCCATGTGGGGTGGGCCTTAATTCCCATGGACGGAATAGTACGTCCAGCGTGATGGGCCGCGCTCACGGACCGCCCCCAGCACATTAACCCCCGGCACACCGCAATCAAACATGATCGCGGTGTCCCGGCGGTATAGGGAAGCATCGCGCAGGGAGGGGACTCCCTGCATGCTTCCCTGAGCCCCCCGCAGCAACGCGATGTGATCGCGTTGCTTTGAGGGTCTCCTTACCTCCCTCCCTGTAGCAGGCTCGGATCCAAGATGGCCACGGCATCCGGGTCCTGCAGGGAGGGAGGTGGCTTACCAAGTGCCTGCTCAGAGCAGGCGCTTGGTAAGGCTGCAGTGCTCTGAGACAGATGGGTGATCTGACAGAGTGCTGTGCAAACTGTCAGATCAGCAATCTGTGATGTCCCCCCTGGGACAAAGTTAAAAAAAAAATTTACACAGGTGTTAAAAAAAAAAAAAAAAAAATTCCTAAATAAAGAAAAAAAAAAAAATTATTCCCATAAATACATTTCTTTATCTAAATAAAAAAAAACAAACAATAAAAAGTGCACATATTTAGTATCGCCGCGTCCGTAACGACCCAACCTATAAAACTGTCCCACTAGTTAACCCCTTCAGTAAACACCGTAAGAAAAAAAAAATGAGGCAAAAAACAACGCTTTATTATCATACCGCCGAACAAAAAGTGGAATAACACGCGATCAAAAATACAGATATAAATAACCATGGTACTAATGAAAGCGTCATCTTGTCCCGCAAAAAACGAGCCGCCATACAGCATCATCAGCAAAAAAATAAAAAAGTTATAGTCCTCAGAATAAAGGAATGCAAAAATAATTATTTTTTCTATAAAATATTTTTTATCGTATAAAAGCGCCAAAACATAAAAAAATGATATAAATGAGGTATCGCTGTAATCGTACTGACCCGAAGAATAAAACTGCTTTATCAATTTTACCAAACGCGAAACGGTATAAACGCCTCCCCCAAAAGAAATTCATGAATAGCTGGTTTTTGGTCATTCTGCCTCACAAAAATTGGAATAAAAAGCGATCAAAAAATGTCACGTGCCCGAAAATGTTACCAATAAAAACGTTAACTCGTCCCGCAAAAAACAAGACCTCACATTACTCTGTGGACTCAAATATGGAAAATTATAGCTCTCAAAATGTGGTAACGCAAAAAATATTTTTGCAATAAAAAGCGTCTTTCAGTGTGTGACGGCTGCCAATCATAAAAATCAGCTAAAAAACCCGCTATAAAAGTAAATCAAACCCCCCCTTCATCACCCCCTTAGTTAGAGAAAAATAAAAAAAATGTATTTATTTCCATTTTCCCATTAGGGTTAGGGCTAGGGCTAGGGTTAGGGTTGGGGCTAGGGTTAAGGTTACAGTTAGGGTTGGGGCTAAAGTTAGGGTTAGGGTTTGGATTACATTTACGGTTGGGAATAGGGTTGGGATTAGGGTTAGGGGTGTGTCTGGGTTAGAGGTGTGGTTAGGGTTACTGTTGGGATTAGGGTTAGGGGTGTGTTTCGATTAGGGTTTCAGCTATAATTGGGGGGTTTCCACTGTTTAGGCACATCAGGGGCTCTCCAAACGCGACATGGCGTCCGATCTCAATTCCTGCCAATTCTGCGTTGAAAAAGTAAAACAGTGCTCCTTCCCTTCCGAGCTCTCCCGTGTGCCCAAACAGGAGTTTACCCCAACATATGGGGTATCAGCGTACTCAGGTCAGATTGGACAACAACTTTTGGGGTCCAATTTCTCCTGTTACCCTCGGAAAAATACAAAACTGGGGGCTAAAAAATAATTTTTGTGGGAAAAAATTTTTGTTTAATTTTTACGGCTCTGCATTATAAACTTCTGTAAAGCACTTGGTGGGTCGAAGTGCTCACCACACCTCTAGATAAGTTCCTTAGGGGGTCTGCTTTCCAAAATGGTGTTAAATGTGGGAGGTTTCAATGTTTAGGCACATCAGTGGCTCTCGAAAAGCAACATGGCATCCCATCTCAATTCCAGTCAATTTTGCATTGAAAAGTCAAATGGCGCTCCTTCGCTTCCGAGCTCTGTCATGCGCCCAAACAGTGGTTTACCTCCACATATGGGGTATCGACATACTCAGGACAAATTGTACAACAACGTTTGGGGTCCATTTTCTCCTGTTACCCTTGGTAAAATAAAGCAAATTGGAGCTGAGGTAAATATTTTTGTGAAAAAAAGTTAAAATGTTCATTTTTATTTAAACATTCCAAAAATTCCTGTGAAACACCTGAAGGGTTAATAAACTTCTTGAATGTGGTTTTGATCACCTTGAGGGGTGCAGTTTCTAGAATGGTGTCACACTTGGGTATTTTCTATCATATAGACCCCTCAAAATGACTTCAAATGAGATGTGGTCCTTAAAATAAAATGGTGTTGGACAAATGAGAAATTGCTGGTCAACTTTTAACCCTTATAACTCCCTAACAAAAAAAAATTTTGGTTCCAAAAGTGTGCTGATGTAAAGCAGACATGTGGGAAATGTTACTTATTAAGTATTTTGTGTGACATATCTCTGATTTAATTGCATAAAAATTCAAAGTTGGAAAATTGCAAAATTTTCAAAATTTTTGCCAAATTTCCGTTTTTTTCACAAATAAACGCAGGTAATAGCAAAGAAATTTTACCACTATCATTAAGTACAATATGTCACGAGAAAATGTCAGAATCACTGGGATCTGTTGAAGCATTCCAGAGTTATAACCTCATAAAGGGACAGTGGTCAGAATTGTAAAAATTGGCCCGGTCCATAACGTGCAAACCACCCTTGGGGGTAAAGGGGTTAAACAGGAGGGTCTGAAAGAGAGCATTGAAAATACGACATAATAGGGGTATTTTTTTAATAATCCTTGGGTATTTTGGTTGTTGCCATGTATGTTTACTTTTCTTTATATGTATCTTATTGTGCATCCAATATGCATTTTACATCTATTTGTATTGTTTTGTATAAGAAGAAAGGTTTCAATACAAAAAACTGCAGCATAGGCGCGGTTTAATTAATGAGTTAAGCAATTGGATTAGTGATGCCATTTTGGATGATATATAAGATTCACTATGTATTATTTGCATGCCTGCGGAAGGAGCTGGATCACACCGGATATGTGTAGCATTTTAAAATGAAAACAATTTTTATGTTCATTTGTTTTGATACCAAACTTTATGGCTCAGCACTTGGCAGCGCTTTTCAAAGGCCTGTTTTTTTCTTGCAAGCCAATAGCATCATTACCCTCCGCTTTCTCTGAGAGGCCCATCATAATATATTTCTAACTTGTCAACACATTCTACATACGCTATCATTTTACTTTGTAGTTTACAGATCTGGGCAGGTAATGGTCAATGTCTTCTAACCCCAGGGGGTAGGTGAATCCTCCAGGGTGTAAATTCCATAGAAAATAGATTTCAATGCCTACAGTTATTAGATTAGTTTTGGGTGGAGAATGTTGTGCTCTAGAGGCTAAATTGGTGATCACACAATTGTAATATGGTCGGACTACAACACTGATAAAGCAGCCACAGCCGGTGACTGAGAAGAAGCTGTGGCTTCTCTGCATTTAGTGGTTACTACTCACCTGGGTAGTCATATGTAGGAATCTCATTACACCGCTCATCACCCCTCACATATGTCTCTGTAGTATTAATATGGGTCATATCTTCACCCTGAAATAAATATTGTAAAAGTCACAGACAGATGGAGAAGTCACATCTATGATCAGCTGTAATCCTGCCATCTCCACTGTTCTCATTACACAAGTATAACACATATAATACTGGGGGATAAAACAAGACTGAGCACAAGACCTTCACAGCTGTGTACACATCATAGGGGAGATCTCATGACACCTTCTCTCCATCTACCTTATGATCCTGAGGAACATTGGGATCTTCTTGTTTACAGTCCTGTGGAAGAAGAGGACGGGGACATCTCTCTGGTGTTGTCCTCTTATTGGACAGATCTGGAAGAAACACATACAGGGACAGAATCCATTCTTTACATACAGATAATTATGATAATTATAGTCCATGTGTATTTAGTCCTGTCTATTACCTGGTGATATGAGGGGTTGGGGAACTTCCATCATGACGTCCTCATACAGATTGTTCTGTCCTTCTAAATACTCCCACTCCTCCATGGAGAAATAGATGGCGACATCCTGACACCTTATAGAAACCTGACACATACAATGATACCGTCATCCCCCCGATCCCTTCATAGCGTTACTGTATAATGTCCCAGCATTCCCACCTCTCCAGTCAGCAGCTCAATCATCTTGTAGGTGAGTTCTAGGATCTTCTGGTCATTGATGTCCTCGTGCATCAGGGGAGGCCCTGTGATTGGGCTCAGGGGTCTTCCCCATACCTCAGACACAGGGTCCTGACAGCGCTCACTAGAGGTCTTCTTCACTACTGTGTAATCCTGGTTATGGAGAGACACATTAATATATCTCACTACAGACATTTCTAGAGTCCTCACCCCTCCAGTTCTGTCCATCTGTTATTCCCATAGATAAGAATGATGTAATGTGACGTCATCAGAATCTCTCACCTCTCCAGTAAGCCGGAAGAGGATCTCTAGGGTGAGGTGTAATATCCTCTCCGCCATCTTGTCTCTGTCCATATCCATATTTGATAGGTAATTCCCAAAAATTCTTTTATACAGAAGTTCTTTACTGAGAGGATCCGATATTGTAGAGACCTGAATGAGAAGATGAGCCGATGTAACATCATAAAAATCCTGTGTAATAATACAATTACTGGAAATAATAAGGGAAACATATGAGGAGATTAATTCTTTTATTCAGTTTTCTTCTTTTCAGCTACTAATAAAACCTATATATTTAGGCCACAGACAACAAGCAGTTTCTTCCTCGGAGTTGGCAGCTGAATACGTTTCTCATAGACTCATCTTCCATAACGCTAATTCTCGTCTCATTTACCGACCCTGGAATCAGCATTAGCAATACTGCAGGAGATATTCATTACACGGGACAGGAGAAATAACTACTTCATGATGAGGACGACATCTTCATCTTCTACTACGGCTCTAGAAACATATTTGTCTGTCACTGACTCCATCACCACCGGCCGTCTATATGAAGGTTTCCCGTCTTCCCCGCACTGTAATCTTCTATCACGTTAGAGCTCAGGTCTGATTCACACACAGAAGTTTGAGGCTTTTTTGTTTGTACAAACAACGCGGACAGAAGTTATCTGATCCCAAAGTCTCCATGTAAAGTGTTTTATGGGGTTTATTTCTTCCCTTAAGGTACCTTCACACATAACGATATTGTTAACGATATCGTTGCTATTTGTGACGTAGCAACGATATCGTTAATGAAATCGTTCTGTGTGACAGCGACCAACGATCAGGCCCCTGCTGGGAGATCGTTGGTCGCTGAAGAAAGTCCAGAACTTTATTTCGTCGCTGGACTCCCTGGAGACATCGCTGGATCGGCGTGTGTGACACCGATCCAGCGATGTCTTCACTGGTAACCAGGGTAAACATCGGGTAACTAAGCGCAGGGCCGCGCTTAGTAACCCGATGTTTACCCTGGTTACCATGCTAAAAGTAAAAAAAACAAACAGTACATACTTACCTACCGCTGTCTGTCCTCCAGCGCTGCGCTCTGCTCTCCTCCTGTACTGTCTGGGAGCCGGAAAGCAGAGCGGTGACGTCACCGCTCTGCTTTCCGGCTCCCAGACAGTACAGGAGGAGAGCAGAGAAGCAGAGAAGCAGAGCGCAGCGCTGGAGGACAGACAGCGGTAGGTAAGTATCTAGTGTTTGTTTTTTTTTACTTTTAGCATGGTAACCAGGGTAAACATCGGGTTACTAAGCGCGGCCCTGCGCTTAGTTACCCGATGTTTACCCTGGTTACCGGCATCGTTGGTCGCTGGAGAGCGGTCTGTGTGACAGCTCTCCAGCGACCAAACAGCGACGCTGCAGCGATTCGGATCGTTGTCGGTATCGCTGCAGCGTCGCTAAATGTGAAGGGGCCTTTAGGCTTTCCTATATTGTAAGGAAAACACCAGAAGAAGAAAAAAAATTAACCCCTTCACGACATGCGCTGTAGATGTACAGAGCATGTCGGGTCTCCCTGTTTGATGTGTGCCCAGGCGCTGAGCCCACATCTTTTCTGGCACATGCCAGTTGATTTCAACAGCTGATTTGTGCCCCTAACAGACGCAGATGTAATCGTGATCCACCCATGGCTGTTAGCCTGTTAAATGCTGCTGTCAATCTCTGACAACAGCATTTAATATGATCGCGCCAAAGCACGTCACTAACATGATTGTGGGTCATCGATGCTTTGGCATGACAACCTGGGGTCTGAAGGAGACCACTGTGGCTGTCATTGCCGGATAACTATGAGCGCTGGGCCAGCCATCGGCACTTGCAGCAAATGACCATTTCTGCTGCACAGAGCAGGGCTGAAGCACCACACTGTGTAGCACAAGCGATTGGTTGATCACAGCTTCTAGTCTCCCATGGAGATTATTGAAGAAAGTGTAAAGTAAAATACAAAAATATTTTTTTAAAAATATAAAGCTCTGGCAAAAATTAAGAGACCACCACATTAAAACCCTGTCTTGGGCAGCCCAATCTCCAGATCTGAACCCCATTGAAAACCTCTGGAATGTAATCATGAGGAATCATGAAAGCTGTGATTAAAAATCATGGTTATTCCACAAAATATTGATTTCTGAACTCTTCCTGAGTTAAAACAGTATTGTTGTTTCTAAATGATTATGAAATGTGTTTGTTTGTTTTTTTGCATTATTTAAGGTCTGAAAGCTCTGGTTTTTTTTTATAATTTGGACTATTTTTCTTTGTCAGAAAAAAATACAAAAATTATTGTTTGGATATTCTGAGACATATTGTCACAAGTTTATAGAATAAAAGAACAATTTACATTTTACTCAAAAATATACCTAGAAAGAGAAAAATCAGCCAAACTGAACATTTTGCAGTGGTCTCTTAATTTTTGCCAGAGCTGTATATAAAAGTTTAAATCACCACTCCATTCACAAACAAAAAATACATATATTTGGTATCGCTTTATTCGTTATCACCTAATCTATCAAAATATAAAAAGAATTAGTCTGATCTGTAAATGGCGTAATGAAAAATAAAGTAAAAACGACAGATTTAAATGTTTTTGCTCGCCGCAACATTGCATTAAAATACAATAACAAGCAATCAAATTTGCATCAAATTTGAAATCAAAATTGTATCAACAAAAAGGTCAGCTCGGCGTGCAAACAATAAGCCATCAACCAGCCCCAGTTGCCGAAAAATGGAGATGCTACAGGTCTTGGAAAATGACACAATTTTTTTTTATTTTGTAACAAATGTTGGATTTTTTTTCACCACTTAAATAAAAAAAGAACCTATTCATGTTTGGTGTCCACAAACCCGTAATGATCTGGAGAATCATAATGGCAGGTCAGTGTTGGCATTTGGTGAACATAGTAAAAAAGGAATAAAGAATTGTGGAATTACACTTTTATTGCTGTTTCACCACACTTGGATTTTTTTTTTCTTGTTATCCAGTACACTATCAGGTAAAACCAATGCTGACGTTCAAAAGTACAACTCATCACGCAAAAAACAAGCCCTCACATGGCCATGTTGACGGAAAAATAAAAAAAGTTATGGCTCTGGGAAGAAGGTGAGCAAAAACAGAAGCACAAAAATATAAAATGTCCCAGGGGTGAAGGGGCTAAAATGTTTCAAAAGAAAATGGGCATCAACAATCCTTGTAAAAAGGAAAAAACATGCAAAAAGCAGAAGACACGGTTTGTTAATTTTTAATATTAACACTTGTTTAAAAAAAAAAAAAAAAACTCTTTGGGCCCCAGACAGTGCCGTAACTATAAACTTCGGGGCCCCGGGGCAAAACTTCCAGTGGGGCCCCTCAATATTTCAATCACTAGAGGTTGTGCGGAACGTGGTGAAGCCTGCTACGCATTGTTGTATAGATTTTGTTTATGATGCAGGTTTTAGAAGTTAAATATTCAGTGAATATGTTTGGAAAATTAATAAGGTGAATAATTCCAAATGTTGCACAATTTTCAAATAACTGTATATGTTTATTAAATTTTAAGTAGTTTTAAACAGTATATATTTAAACTTTGTTCACTTAAGCATAACATTACTTAAACAATACCAATTTGTTCAGTTTTAAACAGCTACTTAAACATTTGTTTCCTAACTTTCAGAGAAGCGAATTCAACACTTTGTCAAAGTTGATCTGTTGAGCTCGATCATTCTCAATTGAAAGTAAAGCAAAGCTGCTGAGCCTTTCTTGAGCCATAGTACTTCTCAAGATGTTTTTTAGGAGTTTAAGCTTAGACAAGGATCGTTCAGCCTTAAGGTACCTTCACACATAACGATTTCGTTAACGATATTGTTGCAACGTCACGCTTTTTGTGACGTAGCAACGATCCCGCTAACGATCTCGTTATGTGTGACCGCGACCAACGATCAGGCCCCTGCTGGGAGATCGTTGCTTTGGGTAATGATCAGGACCTTTTTTTGGTCGCTGATCACCCGCTGTCATCGCTGGATCGGCGTGTGTGACGCCGATCCAGCGATGTGTTCACTTGTAACCAGGGTAAATATCTGGTTACCATTGTAAAAGTAAGAAAAAAAAAACAGTACATGCCCACATTCCGATGTCTGTCACGTCCCCCGTCAGCTTTCCTGCACTGACTGTCAGCGCCGGCCGTAAAGCAGAGCACAGCGGTGACGTCACCGCTGTGCTCTGCTTTACGGCCGGCGCTGACACAGTCAGTGCGGGAAGCTGACGGCAGGGGACGTGACAGACATCAGAATGTGAGTATGTACTGGTTTTTTTTTTTACTTTTACAATGGTAACCAGGATAAATAATGGGTTACTAAGCGCGGCCCTGCACTTAGTAGCCCGATGTTTACCCTGGTTACCCGGGGACTTCGGCATCGTTGAAGACAGTTTCAACGATGCCGAAGTCATTCCCCGGATTGTTGGTCGCTGGAGAGAGCTGTCTGTGTGACAGCTCCCCAGCGACCACACAACGACTTACCAACGATCACGGCCAGGTCGTATCGCTGGTCGTGATCGTTGGTAAGTCGTTTAGTGTAATGGTACCTTTAGACGCAGTCACAGGAACAGTCAAATACATGATGTGCAAACGTCTGGATAGCTTGATGAAAGTGAAGAATGCTCGACTATTAGGAAATCAGCAAATTCCTGAACACTTTTCATTTTTTCCAGTTGCTTTTGAAACAAATTTTTTACTGAACATAACTGTGAAGGCTGGAGTTACATCATCTCCAAACTTGTTAACAAAATCAACAGCTTTTTTGTGAATATCTCTTTCACTTGCACTGGCCAAAAAAATCAGGTTGTATTACTTCATAAGAGTCAAGAACAGCTTTCATCCCTTCAAAGCGGCGATGACGTTGAGTGCAAAGTGTGTCTACTATTGGATAGAACACAGTAACTTGGAAACAAGTTGTTGGGTCTGCTAATCTCTCGTCTTCACACAAACTCAAAGTGTTTCTTCACTTTCCTTACTCTGTTCTGGTGAAATTCATTTCTTATTCCCCATCGACTACACACATCTGATGCTTCAGAAACAAGTGCTTCGAACCTTTCACGCATTTTGGTTATCTTTAACAATGCATTACCCAATAACTCATATGCACACAAGAGGACCATGGTTTCAGATTGTAAGGATTTCGATACGAGGTTGAGAGTCTCTAAGACTTCACACTGCACAACCAAAAGTAATACAAAATCAAAACTTTCAAGTTTGTTCTTTAGCTGCTGTGCTTCATTTCTTTCCTTGCTTTTTTTGGAAGTCAAAGTTATGCGAGTAAGACTTTTCATCACGTCACAAAACCTGTGTTTCAGTGCATACACTGCATCATGTCTGCCAGACCAACAAGCTGGATTGAGTTTTCAGTGTTACTTTCGATTTCTAATTCAGTGAATCGGGCTGAGCCTCGATGCAGTACACTGATTTCAAATCTTGCCAGCGAACAATACTATTACCAAAACAGCAATATACACTTTGAATTGTTTCAAAAAAACTGGCTCACCGCTTGTTTCTCTTCCAAAGCATCCTTCAACACTAAATTAAGGTTATGAGCAGCGCAGTGCACAAAGTATGCGTGTGGGGCTTATTCTTTAATACTCTGCTGCACTCCATTGTACACCCCACTCATGACTGCAGCACCATCATAGCCTTGTCCCCGACATTTGGTCAAATCCAAGTTTTTCTCTTTCAATGAAGTTATTTCTTCTGCAAGACCTTGCGCAGACTGATCTTTTATCTCTCTGAAGGATACAAAAGTTTCACATATTTTGATTTCAATAGGTTTCCCCTCTTCATCATTAACTATTTTGACATACCGGTAAACTTCACTCATCTGATCAATTTTAGCTATGTCCTGGGTGGTATCTAGGATCAATGAAAAAAACAAGGAATTTTGAAGCTCAACTACAATTTCATCTTTGATTTGTAAGGCTAATAGATTAGTAATTAGAATTTTAGGACTGAGGTATTTCACAGTCCCTTGCGGACGCTGAAGCAATTCTTGTAGTACTGGGTCATATTTTGACAAAAGCTCAACTATCGAGAGAAAGTTTCCTTCGTTACTATATTCAAACTTTTCAATAGATCCACGAAACGCAAGGATACATGTTGCAAGTGTTAATGTCACATTCAGGATTCTTTCAAGAACTTTACGCCAAAAGCTTCTTTCACTCTCCACATTTTTGTCGAAAACGTCTTCTAAAGTACCACATTTCTGCCACTGCTCATAAACTACACAAGCATGTGTATGGCTTTTGGATGCTTCATGAACTGAAATAAGTCCTGAAATATTGTGCCAGTCTCAAACTCCGGTTGTTGAAAACGGTAGTACACGATTTCTGTATTCAAGTGCTTAAGACTAAGGGAATTGCAACATGCAAGCAGTAAACACAATCTAATTTTGTTGAGTAACATAACCAACTTCTTTTAAGCCTCAACCCTGACTTTGTGTTGATAAAATAATAGTTACTTGAAAAAGATTGACCTTGTTGATTGATATCCTTGGGAAATGGTCCGTCAGGCCGTAATAGACCAGACGCTATCAGCCTACGTTTCCTATCTTGATTTTCAATCACAGTAGGAAAGGCGTCGTAGTAGGCAGAATCTTCATCTTCCAAAAAATTTGGTGTATCATTGGTTGGGTCTGTTATATCTTCTTCGCCTATAAATTTTGGCTTTTTCGAGTCATTATCATTAATAAGGTTGTCTTGTTCCGACGTATCCGAATTAAATTTTTGTGAGATTTCAATATCAGAAGGATCTCCTTTTTTTTTCATTTTCCTCCAAAGAGTCTTCCAGACCTTGGGTCGTTAATTTATTCGGACCTAAAAAGAAAATAATTAAATTAATAAAAAATATTTTTTTTAACACACGTTTTTATAACGTACTAAAAACGTGTTGATATGCGCTAGTATTCAGAAAATGAAAAATTTGAATGTAAAAGTACAATATAATAAATTATAAAGAAAATAAGTAGGCTAGTTTCAGTTTTGGAAATAAGTTTTTCTTCTGCATAAATATTTACGAATAATGAATAATTGAATAAAGACGGCGTAGTGGCCATAATGTAAACCAATATCATGCAAATGTAACCAATCAAATCATACACATACATACCTTTCTTATCATCATTCCCTGTCGAGTGGTTTTCAACATCCAACCATGCTGGTCAGTTCTTCAAACTTTTTTCAGCCTCCAAGTTACTTCTTTTCGCAGTCTTTCTTTTTTTATTTCAACTTGGCTGGTGCTGAATTCGTTTCGTAATAAACGGTTTTACACACACAATCACAGACTGTCTAGCACCGTATTTTCCGGCGTATAAGACTACTTTTTAACCCCTGAAAATCTTCTCAGAAGTCAGGGGTCGTCTTATATGCCAGGTCATGTGCAGGGCGCCACCTACTGGCAAAGAGACAGTGCGACTGCGCTGCCCTGGATATGTGCACTGTGTCCAGACATCAAATACTACAACCCCCGAACACAGGTACAGCAGTCACTATTGCTCCCTCCCGCTTGTGAGGAGAGTGGGGGTTGTACACAGCTCTGTTTATTGAAAACAACAAGAGGCAGATGACTGAGAAGATAGATACTGCATGACCCGGAGCTGGGAGGAATGTGTGATTATGGAGACTTCCCCCTCCTCCTCGCAGCAGTATAGACCAGGGGTGTCAAACTGCATTCCTCCAGGGCTGCAAACAAGTCATGTTTTCAGGATTTCCTTGCATTGCACAGGTGATAATTTAATCACCTGCAGAGAATGATTCCAGCACCTTGTGCAATGCAAAGGAAATCTTGAAAACACGCATGGTTTGTGGCCCTCGAGGAATGCAGTTTGACACCCCTGGTATAGACCTATAGCAGGGCTTCTCATAGTTTGTCACAGACTCACAGAGATATTTGTGTCTGCTGAGACTGTCTCCTCTCAATGATGCTGAGAGTTTGCTACAGTCAGTGTGCACTGTGCCTGCCTTGCCAACTCTCTGTGGTCTCCAGACTAACATATTGTTACAAATCTTGTGCTATGAGACTCTCCAGGCCAGTGCAGGTTTCCATTCATTGACAGCTGGCAGAGCTCCTGGAAATAATTGAAATTATAGTCTCTCCTGTGCTCCAGGGGACATTGTCTGACAGGAATATAGGAGCTGGGTATTTTATGAGAAATTAAAGTATTAAAATACAATTTTTTACCATCAGTTTTGGGCCCCTTGGGTGGTTGGGGCCCCGGGGCAGTTGTAGTTACGGCCCTGGCCCCAGAACATAGATGGACGGCACAGGGGCGGCTGCAATGAAATCCCTGGCAGTTTAACCACTTGCTGCTGTGAAAACATCTAAGAAGGTGTGACAGTTCCACTGAATGCCCTCTGTTGTGAATTCCGCTCTTGGGCTCCCTCCGGTGGTTGTAAGTGGCACTTTTGTGAGTTCTGCTCTTGGGCTCCCTCTTGTGGTTTCGAGTGGTATGGCTGCTCCTTGGAGTTGGCTGTCAGCAGCTGCCTCCACTTATCTCTTCTGCTCGGCTATTTAGGCCTGGCTCTTTCCTTCAGCCAGTGCCACTTGTAAATGGTTCCTGGTTGGATTCACATCTCTTTGGATTTCCCTGTTATCCTGACCAGTTCAGCAAAGCTAAGTTTTTGCTTGCTCTTTTCTGTCCATAGATTGTGGACTTATCCGTTCTGTGCTTTCTATGTTTGTCCAGCTTATCAGTATGAATTAATTCTGTCTTGCTGGAAGCTCTGGGAAGCAGATTTACCCTCCACACCTTTAGTCAGGTGTGGAGATTTTTTGTAAACTCTGCGTGGATTTTTTGTAGTGTTTTATACTGACCGCACAGTATTTCATCCTGTCCTATCTATTTAGCTAGGCTGGCCTCCTGTGCTCATCCTGGTTTCATTCTGTGTATGTCTTTTCCCTCTCCACTCACAGTCATTATTTGTGGGGGGCTAATCTATCCTTTGGGGATTTTCTCTGAGGCAAGATAGCTCTCCTGCTTCTATCTTTGGGGGTAGTTAGATCTTAGGCTGTGACGAGGTGCCTAGGGAGAGTTAGGAGCATCCCACGGCTACTTCTAGTGTTGTGTTGAGCTTAGGGACTGCGGTCAGTACAGTTACCACGTCCTTCAGAGCTCGTTCCATGTTGCTCCTGGACCACCGTATCATAACAGCCCTCCGCCCCCAAGTACCCGATAGTATGGAGCGGCCTAGTTACTACGATACTTACATGCCTAAGGCTACTTTCACACTAGCGTTAACTGCAATCCGTCACAATGCGTCGTTTTGCAGAAAAAACGCATCCTGCAAAAGTGCTTGCAGGATGCGTTTTTTTCCCCATAGATTTGTATTGACGACGCATTGCGACGGATTGCCACACGTCGCATCCGTCGTGCGACGGATGCGTCGTGCTTTGGCGGACCGTCGGGAGCAAAAAACGCTACATGTAACGTTTTTTGCTCCTGACGGACCGCTTTTTCCGACCACGCATGCGCGGCCGGAACTCCGCCCCCACCTCCCAATGGGGCAGCGGATGCGCCGGAGAAATGCATCCGCTGCCTCCGTTGTGCAGTGCGTTAAACGCTAGCGTCGGAATCTCTGATTCTGAGATGTAGGAGCCTGCAGCAGCAGCAGGGAAGGGTGATCACTGGGGCAGGGGGGTGATTACCGGGGTGGGGGAGGGAGCGGAGGTTGGGTGGGATCAGACGGTGGGGGAGTACCTGGCGGCAAAGGGGAGTACCTGGCGGTGGACAGGCGGCGATTAGGCAGCGGCAGCGGTCAGGCGGCGGCAGCAGGCAGGAACCTCACTCTCCATCTTCCACGGAAGGGATGAAGCTGGATAGTGATGGGCAGCCATATTTCACTCCACCCCTCCACATCTGATTAGAGAGATAGTGTCACATGGACGCTAGCTCCAATCAGATCCGGGGGGTGAAACAGAGCTCACCAGAGCGATCGTGGCCACAGGGGGGAAAAGCCACCCCCCAGGGGTCAACTAGAGGGCCTCACGTATCTGTGGGTCGGGTAACATTTCATTGACCCCGGTCACCCGACCCGCAGGAACGCGATCCAACCATTACGCATATGCTGCGTCACAGGTCGAATTGGCACCGACTTTCATGATGCATACGCTGCGCCATAGGTTGGGAAGGGGTTAATGTCCACACTTATACAGTGTGCAGCATTCTCCTGATCGCAGCTGGGAAACAAAACAGTCCATGGAAGTCCAGGTGCAGAGGGCGACGGCACCCCCCGTATTACTCTGTGGGTTGCCATGAGTGCACTCTGCTGGCTCTGTGTTAGCTCACATAGGTTTTCCTGAACAATGCCCTGGCCAAATAGCTTTACCAGGGCCATGCTTACTTTAATTTTGCTTTGTGACTCACAGGCATCCTGCTGTGACCAGAAGGCACTCCAGCGGGTCTAAAAGGACTCTCTCCGCATCCTGGGGAATACATATCGACCCTCGCATATGATCCTCCTCCCTGCCTCACATATTTCCCCCCCTCTGTTCAAATTTGTGGGGTTGAACACTTGTCATCATACAGGGGGCTCGTGACAGGGCATCCGCATTTCCCTGCGATTTCTCCACCCGATGTTCAACGATGAAATTAAAATTCTGCAGAGAAAGAAACCATCTGGTGACCCGAGCATTCCTCTCCTTGGCATTCCTCATCCATACCAAGGGTGAATGATCTGTCACCAAGTGAAACGGTGGACTGAGCAAATAATAGCGTAGCGCATATGATCTCCTCCCTGCTTCACAATATATATGTATTACACTCAACAGGCAGCCCTGGCTGACCAGCCTGACCAAAGAATTGAGACGGGCTTCTAGGATCGCTGAGCGGAGATAGAAGCGATCCCGCTCTGCCGACCACTTCATTGCATACAAGCAGTCCCTCACCAGCTTCAAGTCCACACTCACTGCCGCAAAACAAACTTACTTCTCATCTCTCATATCCTCCCTGTCTCACAACCCTAAACAGCTTTTCAACACTTTCAATTCTCTACTCCGTCCCCCCGCACTTTTTCCCCTCTCATTTCTGCTGAAGACTTTGCCTCTTTCTTTAAACAGAAGATCGATACGATCAGAAAAAGCTTTGGCCCACAGCGCCCAATGCCCCTCTTAGCTGCTCAACCCTGTTCCTCCAAAACCAGCTTCTCCACCATGGCAGAAGATCAGTTCTCCACCCTCCTGTCAAGATCACATCTCACCACTTGCACGCTTGACCCGCTCCCATCCCAACTCATCCCTAACCTTGCCATGGTCTTCACCCCAACCCTAACACACCTCTTCAACCTCTCACTCACAACAGGTGTTTTCCCCTCATCCTTCAAACATGCCAAGATCACACCCATCCTCAAAAAGCCCTCCCTCAATCCATCCTCTGTGTCTAGCTATCGCCCGATATCTCTTCTCCCTTATGCCTCAAAATTACTGGCACAACATGTCTATCTTGAACTGTCCTCCCACTTCTCCTCCTGCTCTCTCCTTGACCGATTACAATCTGGCTTCTGACCCCATCACTCAACTGAAACTGCCCTAACTAAAGGCACCAATGACCTACTACCTGCCAAGAGCAAATTACACTACTCTGTCCTCCTTCTCCTGGACCTGTCTTCTGCCTTTGACACGGTGGACCACTCCCTTCTGCTACAGAGCCTCTCATCTCTTGGCATCACAGACTTCGCGTTATCCTGGATCTCGTCATATCTGACAGACCGAACATTCAGTGTCTCCCTCCCCCACACCACCTCCTCACTCTGCCCCTTGTCTGTCGGTGTTCCTTAAGGCTCTGATCTAGGACCCCTACTCTTCTCCATCTACACCCTTGGCCTGGGACAGCTCGTAGAATCCCACGGTATGCAATATCATCTCTACGCCGATGATATGCAGATCTACCTATCTGGACCTGACCTCACCTCCTTACTTACCAAAATCCCGAACTGTCTGTCTGCTATCTCTGCCTTCTTTTCTGCTCGCTTTCTAAAACTGAACATGGACAAAACAGAATTCATCATCTTTCCCACATCTCACTCTACCCCTCCACCAGACCTATCTATCAATGTCGATGGCTGCTCACTTTCCCCAGTCCCACACGCCCGATGCCTTAAGGCCCCGTCACACATAGCGAGATCGCTAGCGAGATCGCTGCTGAGTCACAAGTTTTGTGACGCAACAGCGATCTCAGTAGCGATCTCGCTATGTGTGACACGTACCAGCGATCAGCCCCCTGCTGTGAGATCGCTGGTCGTGTCGGAATGGCCTGGGCCATTTTTTGATCGTTGAGGTCCCGCTGGCATCGCTGAATCGGCGTGTGTGACGCCGATTCAGCGATGTCTTCGCTGGTAACCAGGGTAAACATCGGGTAACTAAGCGCAGGGCCGCGCTTAGTAACCCGATGTTTACCCTGGTTACCATCGTTAAAGTAAAAAAAAAAAACCGCTACATACTTACCTATCGCTGTCTGTCCTCGGCGCTCTGCTTCTCTGGTCTGGCTGTGAGCGCCAGTCAGCCGGAAAGCAGAGCGGTGACGTCACCGCTCTACTTTCCGGCCGCTGTGCTCACAGCCAGACCAGAGAAGCAGAGCGCCGAGGACAGACAGCGATAGGTAAGTATGTAGCGTTTGTTTTTTTTTACTTTAACGATGGTAACCAGGGTAAACATCGGGTTACTAAGCGCGGCCCTGCGCTTAGTTACCCGATGTTTACCCTGGTTACCGGGGACCTCGGGATCGTTGGTCGCTGGAGAGCTGTCTGTGTGACAGCTCTCCAGCGATCAAACAGCGACGCTGCAGCGATCCGGATCGTTGTCGGTATCGCTGCAGCGTCGCTATGTGTGACGGGGCCTTTAGGGTGATTCTCGACTCTGCCCTCTCTTTCAAGCCACATATCTAGGCCCTTGCCTCCCCCTCTCATCTCTTCTTCTCCACAACCGCATCCAAAACTTCTCCTGTACTTCTCCCATACTCTGGAACTCTGTACCACAACACATCAGTCTCTCGCCTACCATAGAAACCTTCAAAAAGAACCTGAAGACTCACCTCTTCCGACAAGCCTACAGCCTGCAGTGATCCTCAATCTACTGAACCGCCGTACAACCAGCTCTACCATCTCCTAGTGTATCCTCACCCATCCCCTGCAGACTATGAGCCCTCGCAGGCAGGGTCCTCCCTCCTTATGTATCTGTGTGCCTTGTTAATTGCACATGTTTAATTGTATTTGTCTATATTTACCCCCTTTTCACATGTAAAGCGCCATGGAATAAATGGCGCTATAAAAATGTATAATAATAATAATATATATATTTATTTGGGGGAGTCATATCTCCCGACTCTGCAGATCGCATGCTGCTGTCGTACTTGGCAGGCCCGGACCAGATGGTATGGAGATGAATGAGGGATACCAAAAATTGAAAATAAAACTTAACTTTACTTAACAAGAACTTGATGAGCAGTATATACATCAGAAAACAGGCACATCACTCTATAAAATGCTTCTTCTGCATTATGCAGAGTCAGGAACTTTCCGTCTACATATGGCGGGATATAACTTTTGTTACAAGCCAAATAGTCCTGAAACCTGGGCTAAGACCTCACCCTCACCCTACTTTTTGTTTCCACTATTCTCTCTGCCTGCAATCCTGCTTCTCACTGCCATTATATCTTTGATTTCCTTCAGAACGTACTATCTGATGTCTCCCTCCAGGCACACAACACCATATCAATTCAAGTCTGCAATCAGATAGACCAAAGGTCTGCATTTCTCACTTTCTATCTGACTCATCACAAGGAATTTGTTCTCCTGTGTGCCTATGTAGCTCAGAATGAGGTCTACCACACAGTATGATGGCCTCCACAGACCCCACAGCACCTCACACAGTATTATGGCCACCACAAACTGCTACAGCAAATAAGGACCCCCCACTCAGTATGGTGGCAATTACAGTCCACCACAACCCCTTACTCAATATCATGGCCCCTACCAGCCATACACTCAGTATGAGAGTCCCAACTGCTCTTCTCTTAATATTAAGCCCCCACAATTCCTGATATTTAAAAAAAAAAAAACACACACTATTCACTCAACCCTGTTCCTGAGGTGCAATGCTGCAGTCTGTGCTGTGTTGAGTACAGGTTACATACTACAGGTGTGATGTAGTAACGTCATTGTGCCTGCATTGCACGGAGTCTCAGACTCACAGGTGAAGGCTGAATGGTGGATCAGGAGCTTTTGGTTCTCTGATTCACTATTCTATACACCGTCATGGGAATGTGGATATCTCTGAAATTGTTATGATGGAAAGGAGACGGTGACCAATACCAAACCCTGCAGGCTCTCTCAATTCATGGGAATCATAGCGACCGAGTGGGCTACCTTTATGGATGATACATTTCTGCTTATCCAACTATCGTATGGTAAATAATAATAATTTTATAATAATAATTTTATTTATATAGCGCCAACATATTCCGCAGCGCTTTACAAATTATAGAGGGGACTTGTACAGACAAAAGACATTACAGCATAACAGAAATCACAGTTCAAAACAGATACCAAGATGAATGAGGAAAGCTTACAAACTATGAGGAAAAGGGGAGACACGAGAGGTGGATGGTAACAATTGCTTTAGTTATTCGGACCAGCCATAGTGTAAGGCTCGGGTGTTCATGTAAAGCTGCATGAACCAGTTAACTGCCTAAGTATGTTGCAGTACAGACACAGAAGGCTAATAACTGCATAAAGAGTATGAGAACATGTTGCGAGGAACCTGATTATGTTTTTTTTTCTTTGAATGGGCCACACAGGGATAGTTAAATTAATGCATTGAGGCGGTAGGCCAATCTGAACAAATGAGTTTTTAGGGCACGCTTAAAACTGTGGGGATTAATCGTATTAACCTAGGTAGTGCATTCCAAAGAATCGGCGCAGCATGTGTAAAGTCTTGGAGACGGGAATGGGAGGTTCTGATTATTGAGGATGCTAACCTGAGGTCATTAGCGGAGCGGAGCGCACGGGTAGGGTGGTAGACTGAGACCAGAGAGGAGATGTAGGGTGGTGCTGAGCCATGGAGTGTTTTGTGGATGAGGGTAGTAGTTTTGAACTGGATTCTTGAGTGGATGGGTAACCAGTGTAATGACTGGCACAAGGTAGGCATCGGTGTAACGGTTGGTGAGGAATATGATCCTGGCTGCAGCATTCAGGACAGATTGGAGCAGGGAAAGTTTTGTAAGAGGGATAGTTACAATAGTCCAGACGAGAATTAATAAGTGAAACAGTAAGAGTTTTTACAGAGTCGAAAGTAAGAAAAGGGCGAATTCTAGAAATGTTTTTGAGATGCAGATAAGAAGAGCGAGCCAGTGATCGGATGTGGGGGGTGAATGAAAGCTCGGAATCAAGTATGACCCCAAGGCAGCGGGCATGTTGCTTTGGAGTAATGATGGACCCCCACACGGAGATGGCAATAACAGGCAAAGGTAGGTTAATAGAGGGAGAAAACACGAGGAGTTCAGTTTTTGACAGGTTCAGATAGAGGGAGGACATGATGTTAGAGACAGCGGTAAGACAATCACTGGTGTTTACTAAAAAGGTTGGCGTGATAACAGGAGAAGAAGTGTATAGTTGGGTGTCATCAGCATAGAGATGGTACTGGAAACCAAATCTACTGATTGTTTGTCCAATAGGGGCAGTATACAAAGAGAAAAGGAGGGGGCCTAGGACTGATCCTTGAGGAACCCCAACAGTAAGGGGAAGGTGAGAGGAGGAACCAGCAAAAGATACAGGTAAATATCTCATAGATCTGTTTTCATTAGTATCTGCATCAAAAATGAGGCTAAGTGAGTAGTTCTTAATTAGCTGTGAGGTTGTCGGTGGGGTGGATGGTACCATATTGTGCATGTAGGAGACGGTACTGTACGAACATTAGAAAGTGGGGGGAAGGCACTACTGTTGGAACATTATACTGTGTGTGAGGGGGATGCCAGTCCTGTGGAAACATTATCCTGTGTGTATGGAAAGCTGCTATTGTGGGAGCATTATACTATGTAGGGGGATGGTGGTACTGTGAGAACATTACACTGTATGTGGTGATATGGTGGTGCAATGGAAACATTATACTGTGTGGAGAGAATGGTGGTATTGTGCGAAGATTATACTGTGTGGTGGGATGGTGGTACTGTGAGAAGATTATACTGTGTGTGGAGGGAACTTTGTTACTGTGAGAAGATTATACTATGTGAGGGGGTTTGGCGGTAGTGTGGAAAATATCTTTTGTGTGAGAGATGCCAGGTACTGTAGAAACTTTATACTACGAGAGGGGCATCATATATATACTGCATACGATGTGTAAAAAGGAGTGTGATAAGAATGAATCCTCAGAGCTGTGCGGCATTTGTACAAAAAAAAATATGCCATATGCCATCCAGATGGGACCCTACGGAATCAATGGGAAGAAGGAGAGTTTCAGGAAGAAAGAGTCTAGATGGTACACCAGGTCAGGTGACCTTGATGACGCAGTTTACTGTTATTATAAAGGCCATAGCTCCAAAGCCAGAACAGATTTGGCACCAAGCAAAAAAAAATCGGGGTGCCAGAGAAGAATCTGAGGTACCTGGCCATTGTAAAGTGCCCGAGTCAGCTGTTGTGTTGGCAGAACCCAGGTGGCACCAGACGAGTCCCAGAGTCCAGACTATGCCTGCCAAGGCCCTGAGAACCTGACTTGCGCCGGTCAAAACTCAGAGTCCAGACTATGACGAAGCAAAAGCAGAGTCCCATCTCTTATTACTTCTGGTACAAGAGACGGATGTGCCAATCAGGGGCGGACCTACCACCGGTTCAACCGGTGCAGCCGCACCGGGGCCCAGAGGTGGAGGGGGGCCCTTGCAGGCAGGGGTATACAGGGTCCCGGCTTTCTGCTGCTGCTGTAGATCGGTGCAGGCCCCGCACTGTATCAGCAGTTTACAAGTGCCGGCCGGCATCCCCCATTGCAGACAGCAGGCTGTGTGTCTGCTGATCTGATGTCACCTGCGCGCCTGTCTCACTCTGCCGGAGGCCTGGAAAGGAGAGATTAGTAGAAAGCCATGGGGTCCCGGGGCAGGAGGTATGTGAAGGGCTTCATCTCATTCCTGCTTTCTGTAGATCTCTCTGTACTGTGAGATTTATTGCACCATCTTAAGCTTACAGACAGATAAGGTCCCAGCTTCAGCGTCACCCGATCTGCATGTAAGCTATAGCAATAACTCACAGTGATCCTCACCCTGCACTGTGTGACCCTGAGCCCGGCTCCAGGACATCCCACATTATAGATCAGATATAAATTATAATGTGAGTTCCTGCAGCCTGGTCAGTGCATATAACACTATATATGTGCACATAGTACAGTGCAGTGGTGGCAATATACAGTATGGAGCATCATGTGTGGCCATTATACAGTATGGAGCATCATGTGTGGTCATTATACAGTATGGAGCATCATGTGCGGTCATTATACAGTATGGAGCATCATGTGTGGCCATTATACAGTATGGAGCATCATGTGCGGTCATTATACAGTATTGAGCATCATGTGTGGCCATAATACAGTATGGAGCATCATGTGTGGTCATTATACAGTATGGAGCATCATGTGTGGTCATTATACAGTATGGAGCATCATGTGCGGCCATTATACAGTATGGAGCATCATGTGCGGTCATTATACAGTATGGAGCATCATGTGTGGCCATTATACAGTATGGAGCATCATGTGTGGCCATTATACAGTATGGAGCATCATGTGCGGCCATTATACAGTATGGAGCATCATGTGCGGCCATTATACAGTATGGAGCATCATGTGCGGTCATTATACAGTATGGAGCATCATGTGCGGTCATTATACAGTATGGAGCATCATGTGCGGTCATTATACAGTATGGAGCATCATGTGCGGTCATTATACAGTATGGAGCATCATGTGTGGCCATTATACAGTATGGAGCATCATGTGCGGCCATTATACAGTATGGAGCATCATGTGCGGCCATTATACAGTATGGAGCATCATGTGTGGCCATTATACAGTATGGAGCACCATGTGTGGCCATTATACAGTGTGGAGCATCATGTGCGGCCATTATACAGTATGGAGCATCATGTGCGGCCATTATACAGTATGGAGCATCATGTGCGGCCATTATACAGTATGGAGCATCATGTGCGGCCATTATACAGTATGGAGCATCATGTGTGGCCATTATACAGTATGGAGCATCATGTGCGGTCATTATACAGTATGGAGCATCATGTGTGGCTATTATACAGTATGGAGCATCATGTGCGGTCATTATACAGTATGGAGCATCATGTGCGGTCATTATACAGTATGGAGCATCATGTGCGGTCATTATACAGTATGGAGCATCATGTGCGGCTATTATACAGTATGGAGCATCATGTGCGGTCATTATACAGTATGGAGCATCATGTACAGTCATTATACAGTATGAAGCATCATGTGCGGTCATTATACAGTATGGAGCATCATGTGCGGTCATTATACAGTATGGAGCATCAAGTGCGGTCATTATACAGTATTGAGCATCATATGGGGCCATTATACAGTATGGAGCACTGTGTGGCCATATTTTTTTGTTTATAATTATTCTTCATGAAACAGTGTGATCAGCAGTGCTAAATGGGTGTGGTTGGGACATGGATATGGGTGTGACTAGTTATGAATGGGTGTGGCCAGAGGTGTGGCCTAAAAATTGCCGCGGCGTGCTTTGCGTGCCGCAAACTTTGTCCCTCTTTCCCATCTTCAAAAGTTGGGAGGTATGATGCTGGGCAGGGAGGGGGGCCCAGACACATTTCTTGCACAGGGGCCCAAAGCTGTCAGTGTCCGCCACTGGTGCCAATGATCTGTGATGACATTCCGCTCAGAAGTATACGCCTGCAGTAATGAGCAGGAGGCGCCAGTGAGCTGTGCCATTGCTTCCAGCAGTGACGTCAGTACAGGTGTTGGTCCAGGGTAGTACAAGAGACAAGGTGAAAGCTGGTTGAAGTGAAGGCGGCCCAGCGAGCCCTGATAGACTTGGTTAGGAGGACTTATGGTCTAATGGGAAAAGGTGGAGACCCCACTATGGCCGGTGTTCGCAGAGTAGAGTGTTGTCGACCATATGTGTCAAGAAAATCACCCTCGTCAGTAGCTAAAGTAACATGTGGCTAGAGGCGGCTATTACAGTGAGAGTGAGCCGGAGAATTCATTGTGTATCTGATATTGCATATTTCACCTCGCAATCACCCTGTTCTGCATTATTCACTGTTGCCATAATGATCACAATTCCCATTATCAAGAAATAATTATATTGGTTACTTCCGCCTTGTTTGTGTTTGTCTGTTTGTTTTATCCGGTCACCTGCTTACAGGGGCATAATGGAGGCATTATACTGTGTGGGGGGCATCATACATTCATAAGGGGCATAATGGGGGCATTACACTGTGTGGGGGCCAAGAAAGGGGCCCTGTACTAGGAGAACAACCCGTTCCCTCACTTCCTGTCCTCCATAGTTGGGTCGTATGTATCTATTACAGGAAACAGAACAAAAACGCAATGATTCTTATAAAGTGGCAACAAAGACCCCAAAAGAGTCTCAGTGCAGAAGGGGTTAATGTCCCCCCCACTGATGGGGAATCTCCAGCACCTACCTCCACCTGCAGAGCCGCACTCCACATATATGGCTGCTCTGTGCTCACAGGACCTGTGATGAGGTCACAGGAGGGGAGGAGTCAGGGGTCACATGATCAGGGGCCTCAGTGAATGATATCCGCAGTGAAGACGCTACATGGAAACTTCTCCTCAGTCAGTGACGTTTCCGCCATTATTCCCCCTCACTACTGGCACAATTACCTCGCGCCGCCTTTTCTACACAGTGTTATGTGTGGAATGTAACGTGTGATTTCTCTGGAGACAAATAGACCCCACACATGAGGGAATTATCACCAGTTACCGGATGTCTACTATATGGCGGCATATGATTGTGCTATCGACTCCACACCAGGAGCTAAAATGCCAAAATCTCGCTTATTTAAAAGGGAGAACTCGCACCGTTCCAAGATTCAATAGGGTTTTCTCAATCATGGGCTTTCACGCCACTGCACCACTAAACACAATAAAGATTACTCACAACTGAAAATATTCCCCACAGAGAAGATTCCCCCACAGGTTCAGAATCGCATTCGACAACTAAATCAGAAATAAATCTTTTGGATTTATAAACTAAACACCTTACTGCAAATGGACTCAGCAAAATCACAGATGTATTTTTGTGACCATCTTTTAGACTTCATAAATTGTATTATTTGTTATAACATTTTATTGTCATATCCATCATACATTTTAGTGGTCTATTGGGGATCTTAATTATTTTAATATTTTTCACACACTTCTAATACATTCAGAAATTTGTCATATTTTTTATCACCTTTATTTACAACTAGATGATGGCCCGATTCTAACGCATCAAGCATTCTAGAATATGCATGTCCACGTAGTATATTGCACAGCCCACATAGTATATTGCCCAACCACATAGTATATTGCCCAGCCACATAGTATATTGCCCAGTCCCAGTCGCGTAGTATATTGCCCAGCCCACGTAGTATATTGCCCAGTGACGTAGTATATTGCCCAGCCCACGTAGTATATTGCCCAGTGACGTAGTATATTGCCAAACCACGTAGTATATTGCCCAGTCAAGTAGTATATTGCCCAGCCACGTAGTATATTGCCCAGTCACGTAGTATATTGCCCAGTCACGTAGTATATTGCCCAGTCACGTAGTATATTGCCCAGTCACGTAGTATATTGCCCAGCCACATAGTATATTGCCCAGTGACGCAGTATATTGCCCAGCCACGTAGTATATTGCCCAGTCAAGTAGTATATTGCCCAGCCACGTAGTATATTGCCCAGCAACGTAGTATATTGCCCAGTTACGTAGTATATTGCCCAGCCAGGTACTATATTGCCCAGCCACGTAGTATATTGCCCAGTCACGTAGTATATTGCCCAGTCATGTAGTATATTGCCCAGTTACGTAGTATATTGCCCAGCTACGTAGTATATTGCCCAGCCACGTATGTAACAGGTTAAAAAATAAAAAAGAAACATATACTCACTCTCCAAGGGCCCCTTATAGTCCTGTCGCCTGTGTGCGGTGCACGCGGCAGCTTCCGGTCCCAGGATTGGTATGAGCGCAGGACCTGTGATGACGTCGCAGTCACATGACGTTGACGTCATGGAAGGTCCTTCTCGCATAGCATCTTTGGAACCGGAACCTTCCGCTTGCACTGCCGAGGACAGCACGCACGTCGGAGGGTGAGAATAACCTTTTTTTATTATTATTATTTTTAACATTAGATCGTTTTACTATTGATGCTGCATATGCAGCATCAATAGTAAAAAGTTGGTCACACAGGGTTAATAGCTGCATAACTGGAGTGCGTTACACCGTGCTCCGGTAACGCTGGCATTAACCCTGTGTGAGGGCTGACTGGATGACTCGAGGGGAGTATGGAGCGGGCACTGACTGCGGGGAGGAGAGAGCGGGCACTGACTGCGGGGAGGAGAGAGCGGCCACATTGCCGCCGGACTGTGGCCGTCGCTGGTTGGTCGTGGCAATGGTCGTGGGCGTTTTGCCACAACCAATCAGCAACTTAGATTCCATGACAGACAGAGGCCGCGATCAATGAATATCCGGGACAGACAGAAAGACGGAAGTGACCCTTAGACAATTATATAGTAGATACAGTTTTAATACATTTCTACTATAATAACACATAGTTTGTTTAGATCAAATCAGGTAATTATTCTTTTCATATCCCGATATATACTATATTATATACTACACAGCTGCCACCAATTCCTGTCTGTGTAGTTCATTCCCCCAGTTTTTCGTTGTCTCCGGCATCCAGAGCGCTCCTCCAATTGATCCTCCGTTCTGTAGCCTGAGTGATCGGCCGACTCTCTTTGTATCGCATTATTCGCCTCATCTACACCTCCTCATTCTCCCTCACTCCCATTCACTACACATTCTATCAGCTTCCACCATGATCACTAGGTTTATGTCTCCTGTTACCAGAACAGCCGCGATCAGGAACAACATGCGCTCTTCGAATAGACAGCCATCACATACAAGATTCAATCACATTCTTGTTTTGTCAGCACTTCCATTTCTCACTATGTAACACCCCAGGCTGACATTCAATCTTATTACTTATTAACCATTGGGTTAAGTATTTGTCTTCTGGTTCTATGGATTCTTTTCCAATAATCCTATTTTTTCAGTCCAATGCTGATCCATCAAGTTCTCTAGTGGTGCACAGCTTTACACCACTATACCTGTGACTTCAGAACCTTACAGAACACCAGTTCACATCTCATGTAGGAAACTACTGAAACAGCTAAATAACACCATTTATATAATGACAAGAACTATTTTATTCATTCTTTTAGGTGACCTCACTAAATTCATAGGTACTTTTTATTATAATTAATGTATGTAAGTGTTTTTTTGTTGTTTTCATGAACCATAATTTGTTTTACGAACTTTCTCATGAACTTTTTTTCAATTTATGCCACCACACCTGACATGGTTTCCACTCAGACCTCAACCTGTGGGAATGACATGATTACTATAGACAATACATCTGTAGGAACAAATGCCCTGGTTCCTTTTTCTACCCCAGATACTCTCTCCCAAAAAGGATCAAATAAATCATTTTTTCCCCCTAAAGCCAGGAAAAAGAAACATTCATATAGGGGATCCCGGGGAGGAAGAAAGAGAACAAAAGAAAGGGAAAGCACGGTGGCTCAGTGGATAGCACTGCAGCGCTGGAGTCCTGGGTTCAAATCCCACCAAGGACAACATCTGCAAGGAGTTTGTATGTTCTCACCGTGTTTGTGTGGGTTTCCTCTGGGTACTCTGGCTTCCTCCTACATTCCAAAAACATAAAGATAGGGATTCTAGATTGTGAACCCCATTGGGGACAGTGATGATAATGTGTGCAAACTGTAAAGCGCTGCGGAATATGTTAGCGCTATAGAAAAATAAAGATTATTATTATTGAAAATAACATGCTCTTCCAACCACAAATAGTTCAGCCTTCTAATATATATAATCTAACCCTCAACCTATTGTCTCCATCCCCACCATCCTGTAGAATGTAAGCCCGCAAGGGCAGGGTCCTCGCCCCTCTGTATCAGTCTGTCATTGTTAGTTTGCTTACTGTAAGTGATATCGGTAATTTGTATGTAACCCCTTCTCATGTATAGCACCATGGAATCAATGGTGCTATATAAATAATAATAATCTACCAGGATATCAGTTAACAACTGTAAAATCATCATTATTTTTTAAAGGTCTCTCCTTTTGCCCCACTTTTTATCCTAAAGATTTTGACCTTTTTCTTGACCTATAAGTATTTGTTCGGAAAATGACACTGAAACGACACTTTATTATTGACAGTGAAAAATCAAAATCCACTCTTCCCATACCACAGCATAATACTGGTTACCATATAGATCTAAGAGGGAAGTCCAATTTTTATCCCCCAGACAATAAAAGTCTTCACCGTAACACTTTCAATGACCTAGTTCTTAATAAATTTAAATCTATCAGGGAAAATTTGAGGAACAAAATAAAAAACACACGTAACCTAATTAAAGGATAAAGGGAAGCTGTCCGGTCATTAAGGCCGGGCTCACATTTACGTCTATGTGCGCAGCGTACGATCTGCATCGATCCGCATGCATCACACGTACAGATTAGTGAAGAGCGAACGTGCTCGCAACTACTCGTTGCTCGCCCGAGTATCACTATACTCGTTGTACTCGTCGAGCACCGAGTATTTCCGGGATTATTCAGCGGGAGCTCGGGTCTCCGCCCTGCAGTTCTGGCGCTCTTTAGAGCACCAATGACAGTGCAGGGATTGTCAGCCATGCACTGTAACACCGCAGCCATCTTTGTTGCGGTATAGTGATTGACTGGCCGCACAGCATCATCAGGTCTATAAGACACCTCGCACCGCTCTGCTCTTCGCATTCTGCTCCGGACTTAGCGAGAGTAGGGAGAGCTGCTGCTGAGATTGGGTCAGAATCGTGCTTTTGATAGTTAGTGTAGGTCTATGGCTATGTGCACATGTTGCGGAAAGGGGTGCAGAAATTTCTGCACAAAATCCGCATCTCCTGGCAGAAACCGCAGGTGCAGATTTGCCACGGATTTTGTGTGGTTTTTATGTGGAATTGATGTGGATTTTGTGCGGATTTTCTGCGGTTTTTACCACTGCAGATTTCTATAATGGAAGGGAGCAGAAATGCTGCAGATCCGCACAAAAGAAGTGGCATGCACTTCTTTTAAATCCGTAGCGTTTTCGCATGGATTTTTCCACACCATGTGCACAGCATTTTTTTCACTATTGATTTACATTGTACTGTAAATCACAGTGTGGATCTGCAGCGTTTCGGCGCGGAAAAATCCGCTGCCGATCCGCACTAAATCCGCATTGTGTGCACATAGCCTATAACTGTTTAGTCCACAACTCCTGAGAAACCAACAGTCCCTTTTAGGGCTAATTCAGGGGTCCAGAGATTGCAGCGCTAGGTAGTCAGGGGAGTCTATGTGCGCAAATCCACATCAATGCAAGGCCTGCAGGCACTGTATGTGAGTACATAGCTCCCACTGCATACCTCCAAAAGCTCCATTAATGTCTGCTGCTGCTGCTTCTTTAAAGGGAACCTGTCACCTGAATTTGGCGGGACTGGTTTTGGGTCATATGGGCGGAGTTTTCTGGTGTTTGATTCACCCTTTCCTTACCCACTGGCTGCATGCTGGCTGCAATATTGGATTCAAGTTCATTCTCTGTCCTCCGTAGTACACGCCTGCACAAGGCAAGATTGTTTTGCGCAGGCGTGTACTATGGAGGACAGAGAATGAACTTCAATCCAATATTGCACCCAGCATGCAGCCAGCGGGTAAGGAAAGGGTGAATCAAACACCAGAAAACTCCGCCCATATGACCCAAAACCAGTCCCGCCAAATTCAGGTGACAGAGTCCCTTTAATATATATCTAGCTGCATTTTTCTGTGGCTTTTTTTTTCTTCACCTGATACCGGCTCCTTTTATTCTAAAGCAATTTTTTTTGTGTCATAGCCAACTTGTTGACACAATTTAGTTGTGCCCCAAAAAATCAAGGCCACATTTACATCAGTCTGTTATATGAGGCTGACGGCTGGTGTATCATTGGTGGAAAAATCGTAGCTTCGCGAGCATAAGTTTCATAGTTCTGTCTGCTAGCCTTGTTCCACTCTTTTTTTTTATTTTAAAAATTCTCCAAAACCCCCCCAAAAAATGATACAGTCTATTATGTCAGGCTGAGGCCTGTTGTATCTGTGATGGAAAAATCGTAGCTTTGCAGGCATAAGTTTCATAGTTCTGTCTGCTAGCCTTGTTCCACTCTTTTTTTGTTATTTTAAAAATTCTCCAAAATCCCCCCAAAATTATACAGTCTGCTATGTCAGGCTGAGGCCTGCTGTATCTGTGGAGGAAAAATCGTAGCTTCCCAGGCATAAGTTTCATAGTTCTGTCTGCTAGCGTTGTTGTACTCATTTTAGTTTTTTGCCAAATTTCACATACAAGAGAAAAAAAATTAAACAGTCTATTATCTGTGGCTGCGGCCTGGTGAATCGGTGGTATAGCGTTGTTGTACTCATGTTTTATTTTTGCCAAATATCACATGCAAGAGAAGAAAAAAATATACAGTCTGTTATCTGTGGCTGCGGCCTGGTGTATCGGTGATGGAAAAATCGCAGCTTCGCAGGCATAAGTTTTATAGTTCTGTCTGCTAGCCTTGTTCAACTCTTTTTTGTTATTTTAAAAATTCTCTAAAACCTCCCCAAAAATTATACAGTCTGTTATGTCAGGCTGAGGCCTGGTGTGTTGTGAATTCTGTGGATGAGTTCACTTCTGTGGTCACAAGTGGTATTGCAGTCTCTGGGCTTCCTCCCTCAGGTGTTTTGGTGAGCTCGTTGGCTGCCTTGCTATTTAGCTCCACCTGAGTCTGTCTTCCTTGCTCCTTGTCAATGTTCCAGTGTTGGATCTGAGCTACTGCATCTTTCCTTGGGCCTGCTGCTCTGCTAGATAAGTGCTTCTAGTTTGTTTTCTGTTTTTTCTGTCCAGCTTGCTATTAACTTTTGCTGGAAGCTCTGAGAAGCAAAGGGGTGCACCGCCGTGCTGTTAGTTCGGCACGGTGGGTCTTTTTGCCCCTTTGCGTGGTTTTCGTTTTAGGGTTTTTTGTAGACTGCATAGTTCTCTTTGCTATCCTCGCTCTGTCTAGAATATCGGGCCTCACTTTGCTGAATCTATTTCATTCCTACGTTTGTCTTTTCATCTTGCTAACAGTAATTATATGTGGGGGGCTGCCTATTCTTTTGGGGTTGCACTAGCGGCTTTGTTCAGAAAGGGTCTCTCTGAAGCTCTTAAGGATGTAATGGTGGGATTTCCTATGCCTGCTGGTTTGAATGAGTCCATGTCCTTGGCCATTCAGATCGGTCGTCGCTTGCGCGAGCGTAAATCTGTGCACCATCTGGCGGTATTGTCTGAGAGTAAACCTGAGCCTATGCAGTGCGACAGGACTAAGACTAAAGTAGAACGGCAAGAACACAGACGTCTGAACAGACTGTGTTTCTATTGTGGTGATTCTACTCATGCTATTTCTAATTGTCCTAAACGCACTAGGCGGTTCGATAGCTCTGCCGTTATTGGTACTGTACAGTCCAAATTCCTTTTGTCCATTACCTTAATGTGCTCTTTGTCATCGTATTCTGTCATGGCGTTTGTGGATTCAGGCGCTGCCCTGAATCTGATGGATTTGGATTATGCTAAACGTTGTGGATTTTTCTTGGAGCCTTTGCGGTGTCCTATTCCGTTGAGAGGAATTGATGCTACACCTTTGGCCAAGAATAAGCCTCAGTACTGGGCCCAGCTGACCATGTGCATGGCTCCTGCACATCAGGAATTTATTCGCTTTCTGGTACTGCATAATTTGCATGATGTGGTCGTGTTGGGGTTGCCATGGCTACAAACCCATAATCCAGTATTGGATTGGAACTCTATGTCGGTAACCAGCTGGGGTTGTCAGGGAGTACATGGTGATGTTCCATTTTTGTCTATTTCGTCATCCATTCCTTCTGACATCCCAGAGTTCTTGTCGGACTTTCAGGATGTATTTGAAGAGTCCAAGTCTGATGCCCTACCTCCGCATAGGAATTGTGATTGTGCTATCGATTTGATTCCTGGTAGTAAATTCCCTAAGGGTCGTTTATTTAATTTGTCCGTACCTGAACACACCGCTATGCGCAGTTATGTGAAGGAGTCCCTGGAGAAGGGACATATTCGCCCATCGTCGTCACCATTGGGAGCAGGGTTCTTTTTTGTAGCCAAGAAGGATGGTTCGCTAAGACCGTGTATTGATTACCGCCTTCTTAATAAGATCACTGTTAAGTTTCAGTATCCCTTGCCATTGATTTCTGACTTGTTTGCTCGGATTAAGGGGGCTAGTTGGTTCACCAAGATAGATCTTCGTGGTGCGTATAATCTGGTGAGAATCAGGCAAGGAGATGAATGGAAAACGGCATTTAATACGCCCGAGGGTCATTTTGAGTATCTGGTGATGCCGTTTGGACTTGCCAATGCTCCATCTGTTTTTCAGTCTTTTATGCATGACATTTTCTGTGAGTATCTGGATAAATTCTTGATTGTTTACTTGGATGACATTTTGATCTTCTCTGATGATTGGGAGTCTCATGTGAAGCAAGTCAGAATGGTTTTCCAGGTACTGCGTGCTAATTCCTTGTTCGTGAAGGGATCAAAGTGTCTCTTCGGTGTGCAGAAAGTTTCATTTTTGGGGTTCATCTTTTCCCCTTCTACTATCGAGATGGATCCGGTTAAGGTTCAGGCCATCCAGGATTGGACTCAGCCGACATCTCTAAAAAGTCTGCAGAAATTCCTGGGCTTTGCTAATTTTTATCGTCGCTTCATCTGTAATTTTTCTAGCATTGCCAGACCATTGACCGATTTGACCAAGAAGGGTGCTGATTTGGTTAATTGGTCTTCTGCTGCCGTGGAAGCTTTTCAGGAGTTGAAGCGTCGTTTCTGCTGTGCCCCTGTGTTGTGTCAACCTGATGTTTCTCTTCCGTTCCAGGTCGAGGTTGATGCTTCTGAGATTGGTGCAGGGGCGGTTTTGTCACAGAGAGGTTCTGGTTGCTCAGTGTTCAAACCATGTGCTTTCTTTTCCAGGAAATTTTCTGCTGCTGAGCGTAATTATGATGTGGGCAACCGAGAGTTGCTGGCCATGAAGTGGGCATTCGAGGAGTGGCGTCATTGGCTTGAGGGTGCTAAGCATCGCGTGGTGGTTTTGACTGATCATAAGAACCTTACTTATCTTGAGTCTGCCAAGCGCTTGAATCCTAGACAGGCCCGTTGGTCGTTATTTTTTGCTCGTTTTGATTTTGTGGTTTCATACCTTCCGGGCTCTAAAAATGTGAAGGCGGATGCTCTGTCTAGGAGTTTTGTGGCCGACTCTCCGGGGTTATCTGAGCCGGCGAGTATCCTCAAGGAAGGAGTCATTGTGTCTGCCATCTCCCCTGATTTGCGGAGAGTGTTGCAGAAATTTCAGGCTAATAAACCTGATCGTTGTCCGGCCGAGAAACTGTTCGTCCCTGATAGGTGGACTAGTAAAGTTATCTCTGAACTTCATTGTTCGGTGCTGGCCGGTCATCCAGGAATCTTTGGTACCAGGGAGTTGGTTGCTAGATCCTTCTGGTGGCCATCTCTGTCACGGGATGTGCGTGCTTTTGTGCAGTCCTGTGGAATTTGTGCTAGGGCTAAGCCCTGCTGTTCACGTGCCAGTGGGTTGCTTTTGCCCTTGCCGGTCCCGAAGAGGCCTTGGACACATATTTCGATGGATTTCATTTCTGACCTTCCCGTTTCTCAAAAAATGTCGGTCATTTGGATGGTTTGTGATCGCTTTTCTAAAATGGTCCATCTGGTGCCCTTGGTTAAATTGCCTTCCTCCTCTGATTTGGTGCCTTTGTTCTTCCAGCATGTGGTTCGTTTACATGGCATTCCTGAGAATATTGTTTCTGACAGAGGTTCCCAGTTTGTCTCGAGGTTCTGGCGAGCCTTTTGTGGTAGGATGGGCATTGACCTATCTTTCTCCTCGGCCTTCCATCCTCAGACTAATGGCCAGACCGAACGAACCAATCAGACCTTGGAAACATATCTGAGATGTTTTGTTTCCGCTGACCAGGATGATTGGGTGTCATTTTTGCCGTTGGCTGAGTTCGCCCTTAATAATCGGGCCAGCTCGGCTACCTTGGTCTCTCCATTTTTCTGCAATTCTGGGTTCCATCCTCGTTTCTCTTCAGGACAGGTTGAGTCTTCGGACTGTCCTGGTGTGGATTCTGTGGTGGACAGGTTGCAGCAGATCTGGACTCAGGTGGTGGACAATTTGACCTTGTCCCAGGAGAAGGCTCAGCTTTTCGCTAATCGCAGACGCCGTGTGGGACCCCGACTTCGTGTTGGGGATCTGGTTTGGTTATCTTCTCGTCATATTCCTATGAAGGTTTCCTCTCCTAAATTTAAACCTCGTTTTATTGGTCCGTATAGGATTTCTGAGATTCTCAATCCGGTGTCTTTTCGTCTGACCCTCCCAGACTCCTTTTCCATACATAATGTATTCCATAGGTCGTTGTTGAGGAGATACGTGGCACCTATGGTTCCATCTCTGGAGCCTCCTGCCCCTGTTTTGGTGGAGGGGGAATTGGAGTATATTGTGGAGAAGATTTTGGATTCTCGTGTCTCTAGACGGAAACTCCAGTATCTGGTCAAATGGAAGGGTTATGCTCAGGAAGATAATTCCTGGGTTTTTGCCTCTGATGTCCATGCCCCAGATCTTGTTCGTGCCTTTCATGTGGCTCATCCTGGTCGGCCTGGGGATTCTGGTGAGGGTTCGGTGACCCCTCCTCAAGGGGGGGGTACTGTTGTGAATTCTGTGGATGAGTTCACTTCTGTGGTCACAAGTGGTATTGCAGTCTCTGGGCTTCCTCCCTCAGGTGTTTTGGTGAGCTCGTTGGCTGCCTTGCTATTTAGCTCCACCTGAGTCTGTCTTCCTTGCTCCTTGTCAATGTTCCAGTGTTGGATCTGAGCTACTGCATCTTTCCTTGGGCCTGCTGCTCTGCTAGATAAGTGCTTCTAGTTTGTTTTCTGTTTTTTCTGTCCAGCTTGCTATTAACTTTTGCTGGAAGCTCTGAGAAGCAAAGGGGTGCACCGCCGTGCTGTTAGTTCGGCACGGTGGGTCTTTTTGCCCCTTTGCGTGGTTTTCGTTTTAGGGTTTTTTGTAGACTGCATAGTTCTCTTTGCTATCCTCGCTCTGTCTAGAATATCGGGCCTCACTTTGCTGAATCTATTTCATTCCTACGTTTGTCTTTTCATCTTGCTAACAGTCATTATATGTGGGGGGCTGCCTATTCCTTTGGGGTATTTCTCTGAGGTAAGTCAGGCTTGTATTTCTATCTTCAGGCTAGTCAGCTCCTCAGGCAGTGCCGAGTTGCATAGGTAGTTGTTAGGCGCAATCCACTGCTGCTTATAGTTGTGTGAGGATAGATTAGGTACTGCAGTCTACAGAGATTCCACGTCTCAGAGCTCGTCCTATTGTTTTTGGTTATTGCCAGATCTCTGTATGTGCGCTGATTACTGCACACTGTGTTGCCTGATTGCCAGCCATAACACTGGTGTATCTGTGGTGGAAAAATCGTAGCTTTGAAGGCATACTGATCAGATATAATTTTGCTCCAAAATACAAATACATTTGTGTTGAGCTTTTGAAATAGTTCAGTAGTCCATTTAAAATGGGCAAGGCAAGGGACTGGGAAGTGGACGTGATGCTGCTGGTGCATGAAAGTGGGCCACAACAAAAACCCACATCTTCTCGCTCTACCTTCCTGTCCGAGTTTCTAGGGGACCGCAGCACACCACTATTGAAGCCAGAGCAGTGTGAAACTGTTTTTGGTTGGATAGCAGATAATGCTTTCAGTCCCTTAGACACCACGTCTTCCACACTGTCAAGTCTGAGTAGCCGTGAGTGTGGACCGGATATTCCTCACCCTGATCCTCCTTCCTCCCACCATGCCGAGTGCCCTGAGACAACTGATCCCACACTTGGACACTCCGAAGAGCTGTTCAGTTTTCGCTTTCAAGTTTCAGTACTCTCGGCCGGTCTGAAAACCTCTCTGCTCACAATTAAAGAGGATGCATTGCAGGCAGAACACGAGGACATGGAGCAAGGAACCATACAGGGGGATTACACTCAGCCCAGCCGCATGTCTTCCCAACGTGGATTGGTAGGCAATGATGAGGAGGAAGAACAGGATCTACTTTCATGCACTATAGATGGTAATACAAGCACAGCGTCATACCGTCTGTTCAGTTAGGATGGCCTTAGGACAGGGAGGATGACGATGAGGAGGACAGCATGGTCAGTTGTCCTGTTGGTGAGGACACAGAAATCTTGCTTGTTAGCAGTCTGGCACGCATGGCTGACTTTATGTTGCGCTGCGTTTCACGTGACCCTCACATTAGAAATTTTTTTTGTGACACTCATTACTGGTTGGTGACACATGCTACAAGGATAAATTTAAATCTTTTCTGCCAGAGGCAGAGAGGTGTACTAAAATGTTGCAGTGCCAGAGGGCGCTTGTAGCGGAATTACTTGGAAAATTCCTATGTGAGAACGCTGGCAGAAGACGTCAGAGTTTCTTGTACAATCAAGGAGTCCAAGCGAGAGAGAAGTACAATCCAGCTCAGGCAGGGGAACAATGGCAAAGTTCTGGGACAGTTTTCTCAGACCCATGCTGGCACAGAGGCAAGGGGTGCTGTTACAAGAAGTGCAATGTTTGGGAAGATGCTGAGGGAGTACCTTGCAGATCGTACAAACATCCTCCGGGATTTCTCTGTGCCTTTTAATTATTGGTGTCAATCTGTAAGAGAGCGCAGCTGACCGCACCACTGCTTGAGAGGATAATAAAGCCTGCTCACCTGCGATGGGAGTGTGGCCACCGGATCACGGGTGCTTCAGCCAATACATGTCATCAAATCCATCAAAAAAGAAAAGAAGAGGCAGCACTCACCGATCCTTCCGAGAGAGGTAACTTTATTTGCTTACAATAAAATCTTCACGGCCGGGGGTGCAGATTTTCAGAGTGCGGCAAGCCTGACGACGGCCGTTTCGCGCCCGACTGGCGCTTCCATGGGTCAGTGAGTGAGCGTTCAAGGTGACGGAGGAAGTAGGTGCACGGAGGTGAAGCCCCTCACCGAACTCCTCACGCCCCACCCAACGCCCAACTCCTTTACAAAATACATAAAATCAAATTAAAAACAACAATAACTTTGTGCACAAATCATCTTAACAAGTAATGCTCCGAATCATAATAGTTAAACTTGAAAATCCTTAATACTACTAGCCAACGGGCTGATACTATACTAACTGGTCTTAAAGAGACTGATCCTTTACTACCTGATCTTAAAGGGAACAGGCCACACTATTCTCAGAGCCGCTCTCTTTTGACAATATCTTTCATAGGGAGCAGGCAAGATCCCTTGCTATCTACAGTCTTCCCCCTATATATACAGAGTACCCATATTTTTCCCATATTTAGTGGGACTAACGGACTATAGATCTCGAGAGGAGCGACCATCTTCCTAACTATATAACAAACTCTTCACAGAAAAATAGACATGTCTACCCGATCGTTTAAACCTAAAGGGCCCATAGCTCTTGTATCCATAATCCATCTTGCCTCCTTCTTAAGTAACATATTATGTAAGTCACCTCCTCGACTGGGCAGGGTCACTCTTTCAATCCCTGCAAATCTCATGACTGTGGGATCGCCCCCATGGGTGTCATGAATATGGTCAATCAGTCTTGGTACCCCTTTTCTGGTAGCAATTGATCTAAAATGCTCCCAAAATCGTACGTAGAGGCATCGTATGGTTTTACCTATATAAAACCTCCCGCACGAACAGTACACTACGTACACTACAAACTTCATTTTGTAAGATATAAATTCGTTAACTGTATGTTTTATAGGGCCTATATTCAAAGTTTGTCCTGTGATGTGATACTGGCAGTATGAACAATGACCGCAACGATGGTTTCCCCTGGGTGCGTTTTTTTTCCAACCAATTGTTACTCTCTACTAATATCCGGTTACGAACCAATATATCTCTTAATCTTGCGCTATGCTTACTAGAAATCAGCAGGCCTCTGCTAACTATTTCTCCCAGACCCCTATCTTTTTCTAGGAGATGTCAGTTCCTTCTAATTGCAGATCGTATCTGCTGATCCATGGGACCGTACTGAAAGCAAATGTAATACTTTTCTAATATATAATTGCCTAGAATACTACTTCCTGCAATTTGTGCCAACTTCCGTGGCTTTGTCCGGAGCTAATGTCCGGAGCTAATGTCCGGAGCTAATGTCCGGAGATTAATTGCCTAGAATACTACTTCCTGCAATTTGTGCCAACTTCCGTGGCTTTGTCCGGAGCTAATGTCCGGAGCTAATGTCCGGAGCTAATGTGCGGAGCTAATGTGCGGAGCTAATGTGCGGAGCTAATGTCCGGAGCTAATGTCCGGAGCTAATGTCCGGAGCTAAGTGACGTCAACAGTGTCCAGTGTCTGATTGGTTGCCGCCTGCTGCGAGCGACCAATCAGAAACGTGCCGTACTGTTGTGAATTCTGTGGCTGAGTTCATTTCTGTGGTCACAAGTGGTATTGCAGTCTCTGGGCTTCCTCCCTCAGGTGTTTTGGTGAGCTCGTTGGCTGCCTTGCTATTTAGCTCCACCTGAGTCTGTCTTCCTTGCTCCTTGTCAATGTTCCAGTGTTGGATCTGAGCTACTGCATCTTTCCTTGGGCCTGCTGCTCTGCTAGATAAGTGCTTCTAGTTTGTTTTCTGTTTTTTCTGTCCAGCTTGCTATTAACTTTTGCTGGAAGCTCTGAGAAGCAAAGGGGTGCACCGCCGTGCTGTTAGTTCGGCACGGTGGGTCTTTTTGCCCCTTTGCGTGGTTTTCGTTTTAGGGTTTTTTGTAGACTGCATAGTTCTCTTTGCTATCCTCGCTCTGTCTAGAATATCGGGCCTCACTTTGCTGAATCTATTTCATTCCTACGTTTGTCTTTTCATCTTGCTAACAGTCATTATATGTGGGGGGCTGCCTATTCCTTTGGGGTATTTCTCTGAGGTAAGTCAGGCTTGTATTTCTATCTTCAGGCTAGTCAGCTCCTCAGGCAGTGCCGAGTTGCATAGGTAGTTATAGGCGCAATCCACTGCTGCTTATAGTTGTGTGAGGATAGATCAGGTACTGCAGTCTACAGAGATTCCACGTCTCAGAGCTTGTCCTATTGTTTTTGGTTATTGCCAGATCTCTGTATGTGCACTGATTACTGCACGCTGTGTTGCCTGATTGCCGGCCATAACACCGTACTGTGACACACTCCGCCCGCCATTTTGGTGTGATTTTTGAATTTTTACCTCACAGCAAGTTTCTACTGCGTGGAGGCGGGCCCAGTGACGTTGCTCTTCAAGCTCCTGCCGAATTTCGTCAAAAAAATGATAATACCATTTACCAAAACTATATATATTTAGTTGTGAAGTGGTTCAGTGACATTTTCACACCAATTTTGAACTTTTGTTTGGTGTTTTCTCCATATACTGCCTATTATTTTTGTTCTTTCTTACTATTATTTATTAATTGTATTATTCTTACATTTGAATAAATAAAGTATATATGGATTCTAGACTCCCGATTCTTTAGAATCGGGCTGCCATCTAGTATATTATATTTTTATTTATAGCCCTGTCTCTGAGCTGTTACTAGGGACAAACATATCTCGTTGGACACATTCTGGCTGCAAATCTATGAACCTGTGTTCGCCCCTTCCTTTTGTTATTTACTTTCATCGGTGGATTCACATTTTTTATTTATTTGTTTGATTTCATTATGATTCATCTTTATGTCTCCTCATTCTCCACCACTAGATCACCAGGCTTAACGTCTTCTGTGCCGCTACAGGCAGTCCATTTTTTGGCAAGAGTGTCCATGATGCCCATAGTATATTTTTAAAAAATGTATCCCCCTTGGGGAAATGTTTGTCAGCCCATGCACTGCTTGGATGGGCATTACAAGTCTAGGAGATACACTGCTTTACATTGGGTCTAGTTTTTAATGAAGCCTTCAGCAATGTCTGCTCATTCTACACCACTAGATCACCAGGCTTAACGTCTTCTGTGCTGCTACAGTCAAATTTTTGGCAAGGGTGTCTATGATGCCCATAGTGTATTTTTTACAAATTTACCCCCCATGGGGAAATGTGTGTCAGCCCATGCACTGCGTGGATCGGCATTACAAGTCTAGGACACACACTACTTTACTTTGGGCCTAGCTTTTAATGAGGTCTTCAGCAATGTCTCCTCATTCTCCACCACTAGATCACCAGGCTTAACGTCTTCTGTGCTGTTACAGACAGTCAATTTTTTGGCAAGAGTGTCTATGATGCCCATAGTATATTTTTATAAAATTTACCCCCCATGGGGAAATGTTTGTCAGCTCCTTTAACTTGGGCCTAGTTTTTAATGAGGCCTTCAGCAATGTGTTAGGGTTGGCGGAACGCACTGAGTATATATATATATATGTATTATTAGGTGCGTTCGCAACCTGGGTCCACCGTGCAGGAGAGGAACCTGCTGCTGGCAAATGGCGGTGCTATATGGCGGTATAAGCAAACTCTGTTAACTCCACAGAGTCGCTAGGAACAAGATGCTGTGCCCTGTTAACCTCACAGAGGTACACAGCTACCAACTAGAGCAAACTGTGGTCATGCAGTCAGAGAAAACAGACAAACAACTCCCCACAGTGAGTGAATACACTCATATAAACTCCTGACCGGAGGTGCCAGTATTCTAGGGGCTTATTTCAGCCAAACCCTAACCGCATCCAAACATGACCACACTGGCGCTGAGCTCATAGACATTGGTTTGATACTAGCGCATGGTCATGCGGCCATGCGAACCTTTTATAGCTGCAGCAACTTCAGGACCTTCCTAGAGGACCATTGGGAGCTGCTTCAGTACCTGAGAAACCTCAGGACCAATGGGTGCTGCTACAGTATCTGAGCATGTGACCCCTGACCTCTAATGAGAGGTCTTACCCTGGGAATGCTCAGAAGGGGAAAAGCAGGACTTAGTCCCAGAGACGTCTGCTCGCCGCTGACCAGTACTGGCTACAAAGGCAGAGCCTGGAAGAACAGTAGTAACCAGTCGCCCAGTATCAGCCTGAGTCAGATGCTGGGACCGACGTCTCCGCTGAGCAGGCTCCACTGCGGCTGGAGAAGAATGGGAGACCGCAGCGGAGGTGGTTTGAGATTCCCCCTGTGCAGATGCGGGAACTCGACACCCAACATTGCCCCCTCCTCCTTGGACCTCGCTGCGCTTGAAGGCAGCAATGAGCTGCGGAGCTCGAATGTGCTCAGCAGGCTCCCAGGACCTGTCTTCTAAGCCAAATTAATTTTTTTTTGCCACGTACCACCTTGCACCCCACTCTGAGAAGGCCAACTTCATTGCTAGCAACTCCCTGTCCCCGATGGAATAATTCCTCTCCGCTGGTGTGAAGGTTCTGGAAAAGAAGAAGCAAGGATGCTTCCGACCTTGAGCATTCTTTTGGAAGAGGACTGCTCCAGCACCAATGGATAAGGCATCCACCTCCATTATAAATGGCTTATCTACTGTACATTGGGGCGATGTAGGATGGGAGGGCTAGCAAAATGAGATTTAATAGGAGTGAAGGCCTTGGAAACCTCCTCAGACCACAATTTGGGATTTTCTCCCTTCTTGGTGAGGGCTACCAAGGGAGCTACCAAAGTTCAGAAATGAGGGATGAACTGGCAATAATAGTTAATGAACCCCATAAAGCGCTGCACTGCTTTAAGAGAATGGGGTTCTTGCCAGTCCACCACAGCCTGTAGTTTGGCAGGATCCATAGCCAATCCCTGGGCGGAGATGATATAGCCCAGGAAAGGTAAGGACTCCTGCTCAAACACACATTTCTCCAACTTGGCGTAGAGGGAGTTAGTTCGTAAGAGGTCGAAGACTCTGCAAACATCTCTCTGGTGGGAGTCAATATCTGGAGAGTAGATGAGAATATCATCCAGATACACTACGACCGAGGTGGTCCAGGAAGATATAATTTACAAAGTCTTGGAAAATGGCTGGGGCATTACAGAGCCCAAAGGGCATCACTAGATATTCATAGTGGTCTTCCCTGGTGTTAAAAGCTGTCTTCCATTCGTCCCCCTCACGGATGCAAATCAGGTTGTAAGCACCCCGCAGATCTAGTTTAGTAATCACCAGGGCCGGTGTCTGCACCCGGCGTACCGGGGCAAATGCCGGGGCCCTGAACAAATGGGGGGGCCCACTCGTGGCCGGGATACCAGGGAGCCTGGGCTGCTCCCCCAGCAGCTTCGCCACTACTTGAGCTCAGCCGTCACTTAAATAAACATAGTCGCGCACAGTGCACTCTGCAGCGATGTCTCTGCTAGTAATGACGCGGCCGGGCGGACACACAAGCAAAGTTAAAGGCACAGTGTCTGCCTGACCGCATCATTAGTAACAGACACAGCTGCAGCGTGCACTGTGGGTGGCCATGTCTGTTTAAGTGACGGCCATCGATCAAGCAGCGCTGCCTCCACAGCCACATGCCAGAGGAGCCTGATGGGTGACAAGCCTGGGGGAGGTGAGTGAGGCTTGTGTGTTGTGTCTGTCTGTATGTCTGTGTATTGCCTGTATGATGTGCATATCTGTGTATATCAGTGTGTTTGACTGTACATATTTATGTATTTTTGTGAATTTGTCTGCAAATATATGTATGTAAATATCTGCGTATTGTATGTGTATATCTGTATATTGTATTTGTGTGCATGTCTGCGTATTGCATGTGTATGTCTGCGTATTATGTGTGTGTGTGCATGTCTGCGTATTGTGTGTGTGTGCGCATGTCTGCGTATTGTGTGTGTGTGCATGTCTGCGTATTGTGTGTGTGCGCATGTCTGCGTATTGTGTGTGTGTGCATGTCTGAGTGCTGTGTGTGTGTGTGCGCATGTTTGAGTACTGTATGTGTGTGCAGCATGTCTGCGTACTGTATGTGTATGTCTGCGTATTGTGTGTGTGTGTGCATGTCTGAGTGCTGTGTGTGTGTGTGTGCATGTCTGAGTACTGTATGTGTGTGCAGCATGTCTGCGTACTGTATGTGTATGTCTGCGTATTGTGTGTGTGTGTATGTCTGCGTATTGTGTGTGTGTGTGCGCGCATGTCTGTGTATTGTGTGTGTGCATGTCTGAGTGCTGCGTGTGTGTGCATGTCTGCGTACTGTATGTGTATGTCTGCGTATTGTGTGTATGTCTGCGTATTGTGTGTGTGCATGTCTGCGTATTGTGTGTGTGTGCATGTCTGCGTATTTGTGTGTGCATGTCTGCATATTTGTGTGTGTGCATGTCTGCGTATTGTGTGTGTGTGTGAGTGCGCATGTCTGCGTACTGTAGATGTGTGTGTATGTCTGCGTATTGTGTGTGTGCATATCTGCCTATGTGAAGGATGAGGGGGAAGGCTAGGCCCTATGTAGTATATCTATATTTCTCTTCCGTATCTGTGCATCATGAATCGTGGTATGTGGGCCCACTGAGACTCTTTTGTCTGGGGCCCACAAAATCCTGGAGCCGGCCCTGGTAATCACCCTTGTATAGACCCCTGTAGAGTAGTCTATGCATTGACGTAGTTCCCTGTTCTTCTTCTGCACGAAGAAGAACCCAGCCCCTGCAGGTGACACTGACTTTCTAATGAATCCTCTTGCCAGATTTTCCTGGATGTACTGAGACATTGCCTCCATCTCCGGGAGAGATAATGGATAGACTCGACCCCGAGGAAGCTCAGCACCAGGCAAGAGGTCAATAGGACAATCATAGGGGCGGTGAGGCAGAAGGGTCTCCCCAGCCCTTTTGGAGAACACGTCCGCATAGGGCAAATATTGCTTTGGCAGAGAGTATAGATCTGCGGGTAGCTCAGTTGTAGCAACCTGAAAGCTCTCCCTCTGACATCTACCCCCACAAAATTCACCCCATCCCAAAATTCTGCCTGTGGACCACTCGATATGAGGAGAGTGATACTGTAGCCAAGGCATCCCTAACAGGACCTCATCAATTCCCTCAGGAATGACGAGCAGAGATATAATCTCCTGATGAGATGGCAACAAGGACAGAGTGAAAGGGATGGTCTGGTGTGTAATCTGTGAGGGCATTGTCGACCCATTCACCACTCGTACAGTTACTGGTTGAGCTAGCATTACCAGGGGTATTGCGTGATGTTGGGCGAAGGCAGAAGACATAAAATTGCCCTCCGCCCCAGAATCCACGCAGAGCTCTACCGAGTGAGTGAATGAGCCTATTGTAATTGTACCCTTAAAGGACAATTTGGAGGCAAACGTTGCTGTGTCTAGGGTACCTCCACCTACTACCACTAGACGCTAGGTGGTTCGAGACTCCCCCTGTGCAGAGGTGGGAACTTGACACCCAACCCAATTTCTCCTCATTCTCCACCACTAGATCACCATGCTTAACGTCTTCTGTGCTGCTACAGTCAATTTTTTGGTAAGGGTGTCTATGATGCCCATAGTATATTTTTCTAAAAATTCCCTCCCTTGGAGAAATGTTTGTCAGCCCACACACTTAGGGTATGGGCATTACAAGACTAGGAAACCTGCTCCTTTAAATTGGATTGGGCCTAGTTTTTAATGAGGCCTTCAGCAATGTCTCCTCATTCTCCACCACTAGATCACCAGGCTTAAAGTCTTCTGTGCTGCTGCAGATAGTCAATTTTTTGGAAAGGGTGTCTATGATGCCCATAGTATATTCTTAAAAAAATTACCCCCATGGCGAAATGTTTGTCAGCCCATACACTTAGTGTATGGGCATTACAAGTCTAGGAGACCCGCTCCTTTAAATTAGGCCTAGTTTTTAATGAGGCCATCAGCAATGTCTCCTCATTCTCCACCACTAGATCACCATGCTTAACGTGTTTTGTGATGCTACAGGCAGTACAATTTTTGCCAAGCCTGTCTATGATGTCCATAAAAGATTTTTAAAAAAGGTACCCCCCACGGTGAAATGTTTCTCAGCCCAAGCACTTTGTGTGTGGTCGGTACAAGCCTAGTAGACCCGCTCCTTATCATTAGGCCTAGTTTTTAATGAAGCCTTCCTCCGCCTCTCATCATTTTCCACCACTAGATCACCAGGGTTCACATGTTCCGTGCTGCTACAGACAATCATTTTTTTGGCAAGGGTGTCTGTGATCCCAATTAAATATTTTTTTACAAATGTATCCCCCATGAACAAATGTTTGTCAGCCCATATACTTAGTGTATGGGCATTACAAGTCCAGGAGACACGCTCCTTAACATTGGGCCTAGTTTTTAATAATGACTTCCTCCACATATCATCATTCTCCGCCACTAGAACACCATGGTGAAAGTGTTCTATGCTGCTACAGCCATTCAATTTTTGGCCAAGTGTGTCTATGATCCCCATAAATAATTTTTAAAAAATGTAACCCCATGGGGAAATGTTTGTCAGCCCATACACTTAGTGTATGGGCATTACAAGTCTAGGAGGCACACTCCTTTGTAATGGGACAGTTTTTTTTTTTAAGCCCTCCTCCATGTTTCCTTCAAAGGGGATTGGGGTGCGTGCAAATTTGGGTCAAGGTGGAACTTGCACTCAATGCATAAGGAAACAGTATGGCATGACCAACTGAAGAATGTGAAGTGGGTTTTCCTGTGGCCATCCAGTACCTGGGTTCAAAGGCTTATTGGGGTGCATATGGCTTGATAGCAGGACAGGCCTTGCAGGTAATATATAAGAAAATACTATGGCAGGACCAACTGAAGAATGTCAAGTGGGTTTTCCTGTGGCCATCCAGTACCTGGGTTCAAAGGCTTATTGGGGTGCAGCGATGAAGTAGTGAGGAGAGAGATGGATTAGTCGGGCAGCAGAGTTAGAATGTTGCAGTAGTCGAGGTGGGAGATGATGAGGGCATGCACAAGCATTTTAGTAATTTGAGGGTTGAGGAAAGGACAGATTCTGGAGATATTGTTTAGCTGGAGGTGACAGGAGGTGGAAAGAGCTTGGATATGCAGTTTGAAGGACAGAGCAGAGTCAAGGGTTACTCCGAGGCAATGAACTTCGGGTACGGGGGAAGCGTGATGTTATTATGAAAATTATGATTATGATTTTATGAAAATGTGCTCGTTGTCACGGGATTACCATGACAGAGAGGAACCAGAAGATTGCAGTGTCTGATTGCTCCTACTCCTGCGTTCAAAAAAAGCACTTCCCCTTCTTTTTAACTTTTTAAACGGTATAAATTTCTTTTGACAGTACCGGGGTTAATTGGCCATGTTGGGAGCTCTGGGCTCTCAGGTGAGCATGGTTAGCCACCCATCCTCTATATACTCTGGGTCCTGACTGAAACACATTATCACGCACTAGCTTATGCTGCATGGCTAGGAAAATAATTGTTTGGTGGTTATATGAGAGGAAGCTTGGTGGATTTATCTGTGACTGTTGCTTGGGTTTGTAAGCGTGATAATTCATTTTCCTTCTCCTACTTTGTTTTTTTTTTCACATCCTCCACACTCAGGTGTATTTCTCTGTTATATGTGAGTGAATATTTTTATGCCTGGTATTTTCAGTTACCCTTCTTTGTGTTGCCTTGTTCATCTAGTTGGTGTACTGCAGTGCACAAATGCTCCCTTCTTCCCTTTGTGGGGGAAGGGAACAGACGGAGGGCCGATTCAAGAGATAAGACAAAGTACATGGCCCCGGCATCTTCACCTTCAGAAGTAAACCAGGAAACAGGGAAAGCTAGGGTGCCCTTTAGCGTTAGGGACAGGGAATAAGCCCCTGTCCCGGGTCACCCGACATCCGAGTCATGTTTCCAAACATGAATCCGAAAGTGCCAAATTTACTGTATGTTTGGCAATCATTTTCTGAACATATTCTCTTATCTCCACTACCTATCCATAAATTCAGACTTCAAATGTGAGGTGGTCCCTCAAAAATTGGTTTTGTAAATTTGTTGGTAAAAATAATACAATTTGATGGTGAACTTTTAATCCTTATTTCTTCCTAACAAAAAATGTTTCAAAAATTGTGCTGACGTAAATTAGACAAGTGGGAAATTATATTTATAAACTATTTTGTGTGACATATCTCTCTGAGTGAAAGATAAAACTGAAAATTTGATGATTTCAACATTTTCAAAATTTTCATCAAATTTCTGATTTTTTCACAAAAAACACAAGTCATATCAAAGAAATTTTACCACTATAATAGAATACAAAAAGTCAAGAGAAATATGCCGCAATATAGTAGACGTCCGGTAACTGGTGATAATTCCCTCATGTGTGGGGTCTATTTGTCTCCAGAGAAATCACACGTTACATTCCACACATAACACTGTGTAGAAAAGGCGGCGCGGGGTAATTGTGCCAGTAGTGAGGGGAAATAATGGCGGAAATGTCACTGACTGAGGTGAAGTTTCCATGTAGCGTCTACACCAGACCTGGGCAAGATGCGGCCCGCGGGCCGCATCCTGCCCACCTGACGTTTTTAAACGGCCCGCTGCACTGGCACTGTTCGGCCAGCCGCCAGAGACAGTGAGGCTGCTGCGCGTCGCTACGCCAGGTTCCCCTTCCCTTCAGGCACTCCAGCGCCTGCGCGCCCTGCATTGAAACAGTGAGAGGCGCTGACCGCCACTGGCACTTCCGCATCAGGGAAGCGCCAGCAGCGGGTGACGTCACTGAGCGTGACACAGGCTGCTGCGCCGGACGCCGGTGTTTTGTGCGGCTGTATACTGCAACTTGTGGGGTCGGTCGGTGCCGGTGCTCCATACCGCGGCCGCGGGGACTAGGTAATGGAGCTGCCTGCCTGCCTGTATGCATGATAGGGGGAGGGAGCAGCGGCCAGCCCTGGGGGGGGATGCGGATGGGGGCAGCACAAACCGGACCATGGGCTGTGTGGGGCACAATTATCAGGAGTCAGGACAGTATGATGGGGGCATAAGTGATAAATCAGGACAGTATGGGCCCCATACTGTCCTGATTTGTCACCTGTGCCCCCATAATGTCCTGATTTGTCACTATGGGGCAGAAGTGACAAATAAGGACAGTATGGGGCCCATACTGTCCTGATTTGTCACTTGTGCCCCCATACTGTCCTGATTTGTCACTATGGGGGCACAAGTGACAAACAAGGACAGTATGGGGGCACAAATGAAATCTGGACATTATGGGTACACAAATGAAATCTGGACATTATGGGGGCAGAAATGAAATGTAAATGTCTGCATTGTTTAACATACTGTTTGTTTATGAAAAGACTAGATGGCAGCCCGATTCTAAAGAATCGGGAGTCTAGAATCCATATATACTTTATTTATTCAAATGTAAGAATAATACAATTAATAAATAATAGTAAGAAAGAACAAAAATAATAGGCAGTATATGGAGAAAACACCAAACAAAAGTTCAAAATTGGTGTGAAAATGTCACTGAACCACTTCACAACTAAATATATATAGTTTTGGTAAATGGTATTATCATTTTTTTGACGAAATTCGGCAGGAGCTTGAAGAGCAACGTCACTGGGCCCGCCTCCACGCAGTAGAAACTTGCTGTGAGGTAAAAATTCAAAAATCACACCAAAATGGCGGGCGGAGTGTGTCACAGTACGGCACGTTTCTGATTGGTCGCTCGCAGCAGGCGGCAACCAATCAGACACTGGACACTGTTGACGTCACTTATCTCCGGACATTATCTCCGCACATTATCTCCGCACATTAGCTCCGGACATTAGCTCCGGACATTAGCTCCGGACAAAGCCACGGAAGTTGGCACAAATTGCAGGAAGTAGTATTCTAGGCAATTATATATTAAATAGCATATATATATACTACAGTATTGGGTAAAAATGAGTTAATTATATTAGTCTGGCCCTCTGAAACCATCCAAATTTCTCATGCGGCCCCATGGCAAAATTAATTGCCCACCCCTGGTCTACACTGTGCGGATATCATTCCCTGAGGCCCCTGATCACGTGACCTCTGACTCCTCCCCTCCTGTGACCTCATCACAGGTCCTGTGTGCACAGAGCAGCCATATATGTGGAGTGGGCTCTGCAGGTGGAGGTAGGTGCTGGAGATTCTCCATTACTGAGTGCAGGGGACATTAACCCCTTCAGTACTGAGACTCTTCTGGTGTTGTTGTCGCCACTTTATAAGAATCATAACGTTTTTGTTCTGTTTCCTGTAATAGATACATAGGACCCAACTATGGAGGACAGGAAGGGAGGAAATGAATTGTTCTCCTAGTACAGGGCCCCTTTCTTGGCGCCACACAGTGTAGTGCTCATTATGTAGTATGTATGATGCCCCCCATACAGTTTAATATTCCTACAGTGCCGCCATCCACCACACACTCAGTATAATGTTCCTACAGTACTGCTATACCCCCACACAGTGTAATGCCACATTATGTCCCTGTATTGAGTGACCAGATGCAACATACAGACAAACACAGGTAGAAGTAGCCAATATCATTATTTATTTCCTGATAATAGGAATTGTGATCACTATGGCAACAGTATGTAATGCAAAACAGGGTGATTACGAGGTGAAATATTTAATATCATAAATACAATGAATTCTCCGGCTCACTCTCACTGGAATAGCAGCCTCTAACCGTATGCTACTTTAGCTACTGACAAGGGCGATAGTCTTGACACATATAGGTCTCCACACTAGCTCTTCTGTGATCACAGGCCATAGTGGGGGTCTCTGGTTCTTCCCGCTAGGCCACATCCTCCTGACAAAGTCTATTAAGGCTCGCTGTACTGCCTTCAGTTCAACCGGCCCCTGTCCTGACTGTTTTACTATCCCAGACCAACCCCTGTACCGTACATTAGTGCTGAAAGCAGATCACTCGCACCTGCTGCTCTTCACTGCAGGTGTATACTCCAGAATCTCCTCTCTGATCTTCGTTAGTTGACAAACAGCAGACATCTCTCGTACCTGGAGTAGTGAGGGCTAGGACTCGGCTGTTGCCTGGAGTAGTATGGACTCTGGGTCTTGACTGGCGCACGTCTGGTTCTCAGGCCTTGAATGGCGTAGCCTGGATTCTGAGACTCATCTGCTGCCTGGGTTCTGATTCCTGGCATAACACAACCCACTGCCTCAGGTACTTTACCATGGCCTGATGCCTCAGCCTCAGTTTCTTCCCCAAAACACGTCCTGCCTGTTCTTTGCTTGCCGCCAAATTTGCTCTTTTTTTTGTACTTTTATTTCAAGAAACTGCATCGTCAACGTACTATCTAGACTCTTCCTTGCTGAAACTCTCCCTCTTCCCATTGATTCCTCAGGGTCCCGCCTGGATGGCAGATGGCTTCTTGTACAAATGCCGCACATTGCTGAGAATTCCTGCTTCCTATGGCATACCTTTTTAAATCCTTTTATGCAGTATGTGTGATGCCATTCACACAGTATAATGTTCAAACAGTGATGACATCTGACACACAAAAGATATTTATATTTCCATGATACAGCCCCCCACCCCCACACACACAGTACAATGTTCTAGTACCACAAATCCACCACACACAGTATATTCTTCTTACAGTTCCACTATTCACTCCACACAATATTACAACAATGTATTTAGGTTTTATTAGCAGATGTAAAGAAGAAAACTAAATACTGTAAAATAATAAATCTCCTCCTATGTTTCCCTTATTATCTGCAGTAATTGTATTATTACACAGGATTTTTATGATGTTACATCGGCTCATCATCTTCTCATTCAGGTCTCTGCAATATCGGATCCTCTCAGTGAAGATCTTCTATATAAGAGAATTTTCCTGATTTACCCATCAAGGAAGGATATGGACAGAGACAAGATGGCGGAGAGGATATTACACCTCACCCTAGAGATCCTCTTCCGGCTTACTGGAGAGGTGAGAGATTCTGATGACGTCACATTACATCATTCTTATCTATGGGAATAACAGATGGACAGAACTGGAGAGGTGAGGACTCTGGAAATGTCTGTAGTGAGATTTATTAATGTGTCTCTCCATAACCAGGATTACACAGTAGTGAAGAAGATCTCTAGTCATCGCTGTCAGGACCCTGTGTCTGAGGGATGGGGAAGACCCCTGAGCCCAATCATGGGGGCTCCACCTCACCCCCTGATACATGAGGACATTAATGACCAGAAGATCCTAGAACTGACCTACAAGATGATTGAGCTGCTGACTGGAGAGGTGACACTGCTGGGAATGCTGGGACATTATACAGTAACAATATGAAGGGATTGGGGGATGATGGTATCATTGTATGTGTCAGGTTCCTATAAGATGTCAGGATGTCGCTATCTATTTCTCCATGGAGGAGTGGGAGTATTTAGAAGGACACAAAGATCTGTACAAGGATGTCATGATAGAGGTTCCCCAGCCCCTCACATCACCAGGTAATAGATAGGACTAAATACACACGGCCTATAATTATCTGTATGTAAATAATGAATACAGTCCCTGTATGTGTTTCCTCCAGATCTATCCAGTAAGAGGACAACACCAGAGAGATGTCCTCATCCTCTTCTTCTACAGGACTGTAAACAAGTAGAGCCCAATGTTCCTCAGGATCATCAGGTAGATGGAGAGAAGGTGTCATGAGATCTCCCCTATGATGTGTAGACGGCTGTGAAGGTCTTGTGCTCAGTCTTGTTTTATCCACCAGTATTATGTCTTTTATACTTAGAATCATATTTTCAGTTATATTCCATTGCTACTTGAGTTTCCATGTGTAAATTAGAATAAGGATGATCCCTCTACACTATGACATGCCTTCAAATATTTGTAGGCAGTTATTAAGTCTCCTCTTAGCCTTCTTTTTTCCAAGATAAACATTCCCAGATCCTTTAACCTTTCCTCGTAGAACATACTTTGCCGTCTGCTCACCATTCTGGTAGCTCTACTATGAACTTACTCCTGCTCTTCATTTTTTTTTTCAAATGTGGTGCCCAGATCTTTACACAGTATTCCAGAAGAGATCTGACCAAGGACCAGTAGACGAGAATAATTGCTTAACGTGATCTAGACTCTATGCTTCTCTTAACACATCCCAGAACTTGTGTAATGAGAACGGTGGAGATGGCAGGATTAGAGCTGATCATAGATGTGACTGTTCCATCTGTCTGTGACTTTTACAATATTTGTTTCAGGGTGTAGATCTGACCCATATTAATACTACAGAGACATATGTGATGGGTGATGAGCGGTGTAAAGAGGAGATTCCCACATATGACTACCCAGGTGAGTAGTAACCACTAAATGCAGAGAAGTCACAGATTCTTCTCAGTCACCAGCTGTGGCTGCTTTATTGGTCATGTAGTCCGTCCGTATCACAATCGTGCGATCTCCAGTTTTCTTCTACACCTCAACATTCTCCTCCACCAAATCCTGTTGAAATGACTTTGGGCATTGAATGCCCTTTTCTATAGAATGTATAGCCTGGAGGATCCACCTACCCCCTGGGATTAGAAGACGATAATTGTTACCTGCCCAGATCTGTAAACTACAAAGCCAAATGACAGTGTACTTAGAATGTGCTGACAAGTTAGAAAATCACTGGAAGAAAACTATTATGATGGGCCTGTAAGAGAAAGCGGAGGGTAATGATGCTGTTGGCTTCCTAGATCCCTGATATCTTATTGGACAAATCTACCTTCTCTCCCTTCTGTGCTGCTGAATGTGATCATATGGTCCCTACAAGACCAGGTCCAGTCTTTCTGGCCGAACTTCACTTTTATGATCGACAACATTAAATGTGCAGTGAGGCCAAGTGAGAATTTCTGTACAATAACAACAAAGTTTCCCTTTATCCTGACTTTTCAGTTTCTTTTAAAACTGACTATTTTTAACCCCTAAACCCCTGGAGATATTTTCATTTTTGCGTTTTAATTTTTCACTCCCCTTCTTCCCAGAGGCATAACTTTTATTATTTAGTCAATATGGCCATGTGAGGACAAATTTTTTGCGGGACAAGTTGTACTTTTTAATGACTCCATTGGTTTTACCATGTTATGTACTAGAAAACAGGAAAAAAAATCCAAGTGCTGTGAAAAAGCAAACAAAAGTGCAATCCCACAATTGTTTTTTGATTGGCTTTTTTACTGGGTTCACTAAATGGTAAAACTGACCTGCCATTATAATTTTCCATGTCATTGCGAGTTCATAGACACCAAACATGTCTAGGTTCTTTTTATCTAAGAGGTTAAAAAAATTCCAAACTTTGTTAAAAAAAAATAAAAAATGCGCCATTTTCTGATACCCGTATCGAATCTATTTTTCGTGATCTGGGGTTGGGTGAGGGCTTATTTTTTGTGTGGCGAGCAGACATTTTTATTAATACCATTTGGTGCAGATACGATCTTTTGATCCCGACAAAAAAAACGTAATTCTGGCGTTTTGATTTATTTTATCGCTACGCCGTTTAGCGATCAGGTTAATTCTTTTTATTATTGATAGATCGGGCTTTTCTGAACATGGCGATACCAAAATGTATGCGTATGTTTGATTTTTTTTATTGTTTTATTTTAAATGGGGCAAAACTTTGACATATATATATATATATATATTTTTTTTTTTTTAAAGTTTTTTTTTTACTTTTGGCATGCTTCAATAGTCTCCATTGGAGACTAAAAGCTGCTATAGCCTGATCGGCTGTGTAAGTAATAGATTTACTGACTTGCTATGAGTAACGACCACAAGGCGGCGCTCATAGCAATCTGGGACTGACAACTATAGAGGTTTCCAGGAGACCTCTGGTTGTCATGCCAACCCACCGGTGACCGCAATCTTGTGACGTGGGTCTCCGGTGGGCGGATTCCTGCGCGATTGCTGGAAGCACTTGTTAAATGCCACTGTCAGCAGCTTTTAACTGGTTAATAGCAATGCTTTGGATCGCGATTCCAACCGTGGCTGTTCCGGGCACATGTCAGCTGTTCAAAACAGTTGACATGTCCCAGAAAAGATGTGGGCCTGATCTTCGGAAAGTGGAAAAACAGGATTGTGATAAACTACATAAAACACACTACACCTGTGCCATGATATATCTCTAAGCTGTGCGTGGCTGATGGCTGTAAAATACATTTATTCACGCCCGCAGGAGATGTATTGGCATGGCTCGAGCCCTGGTTTCATGGAATCAGCCAACATCATAAATTCCATTATGTTTTTGAGCCTAAGGAATTGAGATTACTGCACAATCTCTTCCGCTATGGGGAGCAATAAATAGTTTTAGAACTCAGTAGCTCCAATGGTCCACCATAAAAAAGTGCAACTCCGGTTTAGTGATGGAGCTTTCCCCCCAAACATACTGTATGTTGTTGTTGGGAATATAAAATTTTTTTATTCTATGTCTTTTTTTTACAGGTACATTTTGTATGGTAGTTTTATGATGGTGGGATCGGCCTGCCTCACTTACAGTATAGACTAAAAGTTTGGACACACCTTCTCATTTAAAGATTTTTCTGTATTTTCATGACTATGAAAATTGTAAATTCACACTGAAGGCATCAAAACTATGAAATTACACATGTGGAAGTATATACTTAACAAAAAAGTGTGAAACAACTGAAAATATGTCTTATATTCTAGGTTCTTCAAAGTAGCCACCTTTTGCTTTGATGACTGCTTTGCACACTCTTGGCATTCCCAGAGGGGAAAAAGGCCGTATCTGGCAGCTTCTGGCAATATGCTTCAAGCTTTAGTAGTGTTTGTTGCTTTCCAATTGGCTTAAGCAGGTAGCAGATTGCTCCATACTGCCAGACTGGATAGTACTACTGCCTTGAGGCACCCTAATCTTAGTGGCTGGACAGGGACAGCACCACCCAGGGCTTCTGGTTTCGGCCTCTCCTCCATTACCAGCAATGCCTGCACAATAAATTAGACTCTGCCTGGTGATGGAAGCAAACATCGCAGGATAAGATTCCAGTGGAGATGGGACACATGCAGATGTCCTAATATAACAAAATTACAAAAAACTAAAGCAGTAGAAATCCCCATAAAGTGATTCCATTTTGGAAATTATAACCCTCAGTAAATTATTCTACGGGAGTAGTGACTATTTTGACTCCACAGCCACTTTACGGAAATTAGCTCGCACTGGATGTTGCAACATGAAAATTGCACATTTGCTATTTTATTATCCAACACATAGTGCCCAGATTGTGCTTCTGGAGACACACACACGCAGTAACTTAAGTGGGTTCGTCTCACTATAGTAATGCCAAATACTGTATATGGATGCTAAATGTGGTTTTGACACACTGCAAGGCTCAGAAGCGAGTAGAAATTTGACTTTGGGAGAGCGGATATTGCTTGATAGGTTTATGGAAGACATGTTGCTTTTTAAGAGCTTTTGAGCCACTAATAATGTGGAAACCTTTGTTTTTCCACTAACAGATGATGAACTTTAGTGGTGTCTTGTATTTCATGAGATGAGTAGAAGTTTTATTGGTGTAATTTTTGCCTACATAACATTGTTTGGTGGCTTTTTATTCCATATTTGGGAGGCAGAATGAACAATCCATTGAACACCACGATCCATTGGTTCATGCTGTGAGGCTTTCGATTAGACTGTGAACTGTCATTGTCTTGGTGAATAATTCAATATTTTTACATAACTTGTAATTTTTACTGACAGGTTAAGTAGAAATGTTCAAAAGTATAAAATTTGAGGTTATTTTATTCAAAATTAATAATTTGTTTTATTTTTAGCAGATGACTGTACCAGGAGATCAGAGGGACAGCTGACATCATCAATGTTTAAATCAGATGATCTTGAGATCACACAGGATACAATTGAAGTGAACGCCATTACTTCAGATATACAATCATCTCTTCACAGCAATGATCTGTTATCTGATCGTTTGAAACAGGTTCTGTCTTCTGGTTCATTACCAACTACTGAGGAAGATCAAAGTAATAATATAAGCATTAAAAAACTAATTGATTCTAAAGGAAAGAAGCCATTTTCATGTTCAGAATATGGAAATCGTTTTCTCGAAAAGACTTTTCTTAAACATGAAAAAATTCACACTGCAGAGAATAGATTTTCATGTTCAGAATGCGGGAAATGTTTTAACCAGAAATCAAATTTGGTTAAGCACCATAGAACTCACACAGGGGAGAAACCTTTTTCCTGTTCAGAATGTGGGAAATATTTTAGCCAGAAATCAAATTTGGTTAGGCACCAAAGAACTCACAAAGGGGAGAAACCTTTTTCCTGTTCAGAATGTGGGAAATGTTTTAAACGGAAATCAGATTTGGTTAATCACCATAGAACTCATGCAGAGTGGAAACCTTTTTCCTGTTCAGAATGTGGGAAATGTTTTAACCAGAAATTTGTCTTGGTTAAGCACCAAAGAACTCACACAGGGGAGAAACCTTTTTCCTGTTCAGAATGTAGGAAATGTTTTAGCCAGAAATTAGATTTGGTTAATCACCAAAGAACTCACACAGGGGAGAAGCCTTTTTGTTGTTCAGAATGTGGGAAATGTTTTACAGATAAAGCATATTTGGTTAAGCACAAGAGAATTCACACAGGAGAGAAGCCTTATTCATGTTCAGAATGTGGAAAATGTTTTAACCAGAAATCATATTTGGTTAATCACCATAGAACTCATACAGGGGAGAAGCCTTTTTGCTGTTCAGAATGTGGGAACTGTTTTAAACAGAAAAGAGATTTGGTTAGACACCAGAGAATTCACACAGGGGAGAGGCCTTTTTCCTGTTCAGAATGTGGAAAATGTTTTACACAGAAATCAACTCTTAATAAACATAAATCATCTCTTCATAGTCACCAAAGAAGTTGCACAGGGGAGAAACCTTTTTCATTTTCTTAATGTGGGAAATGTTTTACACAGAAATCAACTCTTAATAAACATCAGGGAAGTCACACGGGAGAAGCTTTTTCATGTTCAGAATGTGGGAAATATTTTAACTGAAAATTGTGTCTTCTTAAACGGGTTGACCACTACAAGGACATCGACTTGTCATTCCTTATGTTTGGCCATGTTAAAATAAAAACACTCATTGTACAACAATGATCAGTACCAAATATGTTGAACAGCCATGTCAGACTCAGCTGCCACCTTGGAAAAACTTTCGCTAACTAACTTTGCAGCTAATGAGATGCCTTTATGGGAGCTCTATCCAGAATGGAGACATAAAATGACATCAGAGCCATTAGCAGGTATGGTTAGCATACACAAACGTTAATAGGAATAGCTGCTGGGCATTGTGAGAGTGAATAAGTGGTGTCTTATAGTAGTAAGTAGTAGGGTTGAGCGAAACGGATCGGACATTTTCAAAAGTCGTCGGGTTTCGTGAAACCCGACCCGATCCTAGTGTGGGATCGGCCATGAGGTCGGCGATCTTCGCGCCAAAGTCGCGTTTCGTATGACGCTTTCAGCGCCGTTTGTCATCCAATGAAGGAGGACGCAGAGTGTGGGCAGCGTGATGACATAGGTCTTGGTCCCCACCATCTTAGAGAAGGGCATTACAGTGATTGGCTTGCTTTCTGCGGCATCACAGGGGCTATAAAGGGGCGTGCACCCCAACCGCCATCTTACTTCTGCTAATCTTAGCTTAGGGAGAGGTTGCTGTAGCTTCATCAGAAGAAGGGATATAGTTAGGGAGGGAAGATTAACCCCAAAACTGCTTGTGCTGTAGCGATTTCCACTATCCAACACCACCTTTTCTTTGCAGGGACAGTGGAGGTTTTTTTTGTGTGCATTAGCTATGTAGCTTATTAGGCTGCCCTATAAGGCTCCCTGATAGCTGCGTTGCTGTTTGTACGCCGCTGTGCAAACCAACTGCTTTTTTAAAAGCAAAAATCCTGTTGCTCCTTTCTGCACAGTTCTCTTGTTTCTTTGTTCACACTTTTGTGTGCAGCAGTCCTTTTTATTGCTGCCATACTTGTCCTGAGCTCATTGTAGGGAGATTGAAATTATACTACAGCCATTGTATGTTTGATATATCTTCCAGCCACGTTCTGCCACTTACATTGTGTAGTATAATACACTACGCCTGAGTTTTGTTGCAGTCTCCCCCAAATAAAAGGGAGATTTAATTTGGCACTAAGTGGATCTACGTCACAGTTCTGTTAGTTTGTCGTACATCTTCCAGCCACGTTCTGCCACTTACATTGTGTAGTGTGATACACTACGCCTGAGTTTTGTTGCAGTCTCCCCCTCCCCCCCAAAAAAGGGAGAGTAAAATTCTCCACAAGTTTATATACACCTTCTACCTTGTTTCACAGTACCTTATAACGGTTGTTATTTTGGTTAGATTTTTCCAAAAATGAGGAAGTCTGGTGGAAGAGGCCATGGGCGGTGGTTACTAGCTGGTACTGATGGTGGTGGTGGAGCATCTGGTGGTAGTGGGAAAAGCAAAATAGCACCAAAGGCTCGAGGTGTTGAGCCACGTCATCGTCTGGCTACACAAGGCCTCTATAGCACCTTACACGGTGACACAGAGGAAGGTGCACATGAAATTGAAGAGGAGGTGATAGATGACCCAGTTGTTGACCCAGATTGGCAGCCATTGGGGGAAGAGGGTGCCGCTGCCAATAGCTCCGAAGCGGAGGATGATGATCCGCAGCAGCCATCTACATCACAACAGCTTTCATCTGGCAGGCCCGTATCTGGCCAAAAATGTTTGTCAAATCCAAAAACAGTTTTAGGACACCGTGGCCATCCGGTGAAAGTAGCACAGCCTGCAATGCCTGAAAAGGTAATCCATAGTAGGAAGAGTGCAGTGTGGGCATTTTTTAACCAAGATCCGAATGATCAGTGTAAAGTTATCTGTAAAAAGTGCTCAAAGACCTTTAGCAGAGGGAAGAATCTCCTAAATTTAAATACAACTTGCATGCGTAGGCATTTAACCAGCATGCACTTGTAAGCCTGGACTAACTACCAAACGTCCAGTACCGTTGGTGCACCTGCCTAGAATGAAGGTAGTCAGCAATGCTATATTGCTTCCCTCACAGTAAGCCCACCGGTTAGGACACCACCAGCAGCAAATGTGGAGGTATCGTCGCAAGGCCAAAGCAGTCAGGGAATCACAAGGTTCTTGGTAGGAAACACTGTAGGGAGGCCAACATCAAGAATACCATTACCAACCCTCTCTCAATCTGCCATGTCCACCACCCCCAGCGCTAGTTCCACCATATGCAGCTCTCCAGTCCAGCTCACCCTACAAGAGACTCTAGCTAGGAAAAGAAAGTACTCATCCTGTCATCCGCATACACAGGGTTTGAACGCCCACATTGCTAGACTAATCTCGTTAGAGATGATGCCCTACCGTTTGGTTGAAAGCAAAGCTTTCAAAGCCCTGATGGCCTACGCAGTACCACGCTATGACCTACCCAGTCGACACTTCTTTGCGAGAAAAGCCATCCCAGCCCTCCACCAGCATGTCAAAGACCGCATTGTCCATGCACTGAGGCAATCAGTCAGTAGAAAGGTGCACCTCACAACAGATGCATGGACTAGTAGGCATGGCCAGGGATGTTACGTGTCCATCATGGCACACTGGGTTAATGTGGTGGATGCAGGGTCCACAGGGGACAGCCATAGTGGGACAGTTCTGCCTAGCCCACGGTCTAGGAAACAGTTGGCTGTAGGCGTTCGCCACCCCTCCTCCTCCTCCAGAAGTGAAAGCTCATCCACAGAGCGCAATCACACGACCACTCCATCTGCAGCTGCCAGTGTTGTACACGAGGTGTCCCATTATGGAACAGCTAGTGGTAAGCGTCAGCAGGCTGTGCTATAAATAAAGTGTTTGTAGACACACCGCGGAAGTACTGGCCGAGTACTTGCAGCAAGAAACTCAGTCATGGCTGGGCAGTGTACATCTTGAGGCAGGCAATATAGTCAGTGATAACGGAAGGAATTTTATGGCTGCCATAGCCCTTTCAGAACTGAAACACATTCCTTGACTGGCTCACACCTTGAACCTTGTGGTGCAGTGCTTCCTGAAAAATTATCCGGAGTTACCAGCCCTGCTCTTGAAGATGCGAAGATGCCCGTACACTCCAGCCGTATGCAGAACCATCAGCGATCGCTGAATCTTCCCCAGCACCGCCTAATAATCGACTTTGCAACAAGGTGGAACTCCACACTGCACATGCTTCAGAGGCTGTGCGAACAGAGGCGTGCTGTCATTTATTTGTGGGAGGATACACATACACGGGCAGGCAGTTGGATGGCAGACATGGAGTTGTCTGGTGTGCAGTGGTCGAAGCTCCAAGACCTCTGTCAAGTCCTTCAGTGTTTTGAGGAATGCACACGGCTGGTAAGTGCAGACGACGCCATCATAAGCATGAGCATCCCACTAATGCGTCTGCTGATGCAGAGTTTGACGCACATCAAGGAGCAGGCATCTGCAGCCGAGGAGGGAAGCCTTGATGACAGTCAGCCATTGTCTGGTCAGGGAACTCTCCTGGACGAGGTGGCAAACAAAGAGGAGGAAGAGGATGATGGGGATGAATATTTATGTGAGGAGGATGCTTCTCAGGGGGCAATAGAAACTGGTGGCGTTGCAAGGTCAGGTACAGGGTTTTTGCGGGCCACAAATGAAGTTGATTTGCAAGAAAGTGCTCCTCAACCCAGCATAAGCAGTGAATTGACACCTGGAACATTGGCCCACATGGCAGAGTATGCCTTGCGTATCCTAAAAAGAGACCCCCGCATTATCAAAATGATGACCGATGACAATTACTGGTTGGCCTGCCTCCAGGATCCACAATACAAAGGAAAATTACAAAATATCATGCCACATGAGAACCTGGAGCAAATATTGGCTACCAAACAAGCAACTCTAGTAGACCGTTTGGTTCAGGCATTCCCAGCACACAGAGGCGGTGATGGTTCTCACACGAGCTGTGGCGGGCAACATGGCAGAGGTGTTAGAGGTGCACAAATCCGAAGTGGCATTGGACAGAGGGGTTTTATGACCAGGTTGTGGAGTGATTCCGCAATGACCACAGACACGACAGGTACTGCTGCATCAATTAAAAGTTACAGGAGACAGCATTTGTCCAGTATGGTTACCAACTATTTTTCCTCCCTTATCGATGTTCTCCCTCACAGGTCATTCCCCTTTGATTACTGGGCATCTAAAATAGACACCTGGCCTGAATTGGCAGAATATGCATTACAGGAGCTCGCTTGCCCAGCTGCTAGTGTGCTATCAAAGAGTCTTCAGTGCTGCTGGTTCAATACTGACCGAAACAAGGACACATCTGGCTACCCGAAATGTTGATGATCTAACCTTCATTAAAATGAACCAATCATGGATTTCAAATTATTTTGCCCCACTTACCCCTGCTGACACGTAGCTTGCCATAAAAATGTCTTGCTTTTGGCCTCCTCTTACTGACTGCTCCAATTCCTCCATTTGCAGCTGCTGAATGTCCACCATAGGCCATTTTTATACCTCCCTAAATGGGCTGACTCCCCCCACAAGGCCGTGGTCACCACTTGGCGCAAGCACCCGTGCGAGTGCCGTTTGCCTGGACAGGTGGGTGTGCCCACTCTTGGGCGACGGCACTGGCACAGGGTCCCTCATAGTACAATGAAGTGTCTCTGATGGTGGTGGTGCACAACCAACGTCAGACACACCGTCATAATATGAGGGGCCCTGTGCCAGTACCGCCGCCCACAAGAGAGTGTCCCCCCAGCTCAAACAGTGCTCTACCACTTGCAAAACTTATCTCTCCCTGCTCCACCACTGTGTAGTCTGTGCTGTTAAATCCTTCAATGGCACTGCCAATACAAATTTGTTGAAATGATAGATAATAGTAAAAATATACAGGGGCCCTGGCCTTCATTTAGACCAGTTAATACTTTGCGCCAACTACCACTGTCTACTACTCAGCCGAGGAGCCCACCCCTGTACCTAGCTATGCCACCAGTTTATTTATGAACATTTTTTGGGCTGATATTTAGCCCACTTTATAATTTTGGCCTACTAACTGTGTCAGCTACTTATTACAGTTGTCCTCCACTGAACAAAGCAATGCCGCCTGTGTACTCCTGTTACCTATTTTGAACTGCATTTAGCCTACTTACTTACTTGGGCCTAGTAACTGTGTGAGCCTCTCATAACAGTTGTCCTCCTCCGCTGAACAAAGCTATGCCGCCTGTGTACTTCAGTTACCAATTTTGAACTGCATTTAGCCTACTTTTTTATTTTAGGCCTACTAAGTCTGTCTGCACCACTCATTATAGCTGTCCTCCATTGAACAAAGCTATGCCGCCTGTGTACTTCTGTTACCAATTTTGAACTGCATTTAGCCTACTTACTTATTTAGGCCTACTAACTGTGTCTGCCTCCCATTACAGTTGTCCTCCACTGAACAAAGCTGAGCCGCCAGTTTACTCCTGTTTCAAATATTGAACTGCATTTGGCCTACTTGTTTGGTTGGAATAATAAAGACATCCCACAATGGACAAAAATACCCTTGATCTCTCACACATACTAGTAGTCATGTGTTTGAGAATTAACAATTCAGGAGATCACAAACCTCTGTCAAGGACACTCCACCAACGCATTAAATACACCAGAGAAAAACACACGGAGTATAAGTCCCATTTGAAAAATTATAAATACACATGACTGCGTATCCCAAGATTGGACCATCGAGATACCGCACAGATCCTACCCCCCGATCATTTTACCAAAGAAGTGCTCCTTCCCCTCAATTAAGACATGACAATTATTTCTTTGGATAATTTTGGCCTCAGCGGCCATTTTATTAATAACAAACATAAACCATTTATACATTTGTATAAAACTTGAGGGGAGGGTTCTTGGAGCTAATAAATCTGGCACCTAATAGGCAAAAGCCCAAACCAACTTGAAGCGAAAACCCTTCTTTACCCTCAGCCGTAACCACCAGCTCGAGGGCACCATGTAACCCGTTTACCGGGCAATTCAGTACAACGAAGAAGAAGTAGAAAGGAGCACTCACCATCCAGAAGAAATGTTCAGTCTTTATTGTGGCATAAAATGTATAGCAAGGTCTCACAGGAGAACGTGAGTGTCACGAGACCTGCTGTGAGTGCGGACTTTGACTCTTAGTTTTGGCAGTTTACCGGGCAAACCAACCCCAAAGCTCCCGAGGTAAAATCCCCGTCCAGAGCCAGTAAACCAAAGCCAGATCAGCCCCATAAAACCAACTCCAAGAACCCCGCCCCCCGCCAACTACGAGCAGCACTGAACACCTCAGGCTCGCAAGTGCCCCACCACCGCCATGGCCCTCTCCACCCCTTCCTGTATGGCCAACATCCACAAATCCAAGCCAATATCATTCAAATGAACGCCATCATTCCTCCAATAATTTCCCACACCAGCTTCCAACTCAAAATGCCGAACCGCCACACCCTCATTACGGGAAGCAAAACTCGCCACGGCCCTATTCAGCTTTACCTGGGCCCTATTGATCCCCTTCAGAGAACTTACTGCCCTCCATGTTTTTCTAGGCACGATGTCGGACCAAACCGTAACCATCCCTGGAAAGGATACCCATAATCTTAAAAAATCGTAACGGATATCCCTAATTAACTCTCTCACAGGCTTAGACCCCAAGTCATTCCCACCCAAATGTACAACTACAATGTCCGGGGAACGATCCAAACTAGCAGAGCGAGCAAACTCGGCCAGTAACCCGCGCCACAACATGCCCCGAAAACCCAACCATCGGACCACCACCGCATCTCTCTGAAAACCCAATTGCCTACCATCTTGCCTAACATCGGCACGAATCGCCCCCCAATACACAAAAGAGTGTCCGAAAATCCACGCCAGAAGTGGGGTCCGACCTGCAAAATACAACAACAATTAATACCCACCAAACAAGTAACCAACATCAATTACGATCATAGGACAAATAACGATTCGACGACCACCTGCCAATACACCGAATAACCTCCGGTCCCAAACCAGCAGCCTCAGATGCTGCCCCAATCCGAAATGAATGTGTCCCAAATTACAAGGGGTCAAGGCCTAAAAATGTCAGCCCCTGTCTCAATACTGCCGTGAACTGAAACCGCGACAAAAACTCACCTTGACGGTGCCGTAAAAGTGGGCCAGACCTGTCCGGCCCCAGCCCCCAATAATCCTCCAAACACCGATGAGGGCACATCAAACCCCCAACCACCTTCCCTAAAAGCACACGTCTTCCTTTCCCCAACTGATCGGTCTTCGACCGCCGAATCCAAAAGGCAATTCCACCTGACCAAAATTCAATATCCTCCGCCAACAAACCCCCGGCTTTAAACCTGTTAGGGGACACCAGCTCACCGATTCTCAACACCCCGAAAAAAGCCAACGAAAAAGCCAATCAAAACAGAACAGCCTCAAAGTGAGAACTACAAATTTTTTCCAACGCTTCCCCCAAATGCTCCAACGTCCCGAAAGATATGGGCCTACGCGTATCGCAAGTTGAAGAACCCTTCCAAAAACCTTTTAACGCCTGCCGAATCAAGAAATCCTTAGTAACATCCGCGGCACCCTGGAGCTTAAAACCAAAAGCCAAACCAGCTATAAATTTGTTCAGCTTCGACACAGACCAACCCCATTCCTCCGCCGACCCAATCAAAAGCAAAATCGCCATCACCCTGTCTCCTTCCGATTCAACTGAACCCAACCGCTCCAACCACCCTTCCCACAAATGCCATGATGCCTCATAAACTGACCACGTCCTTCCCGACACCGAGGACTGTATCAGCCGACCTCCTCGTCCGCCACAATCCGCCACAAATGAAAAGGGCATGTCGTTCCTGCATCTTCCGCTTCTGGAGCCAACTCCCGGAAACGTTCCCACTGCAAACGAGACAAAGCATCCGCTATAGAGTTTTGAACGCTGGGAACATGTACAGCCGAAATCCATGTATTCAACTCCAAGCACTGCAAAACTAACTCCCGAACCAGTCTGATTACCGGGGGAAAGGACGAAGAAAGACTATTGATCACCGACACCACACTCGAATTATCACAATGGAAACGTATTCGCCTATCCTTAAAAATACTGCCCCAAATGAACACCGAAACCACAATTGGAAACAGCTCCAACAACCCCAAGTTTTTAGTGAAACCAGCTTCACGCCACCAATCTGGCCATCCTCCAACACTCCATTTTCCAGCACAATAAGCCCCGTATCCAACACTGCCAGCCGCGTCCGTAAAAATTTCGCAATCAAAATCATTCAAATCCTCCTGTTGAATCAGAGCCCTACCGTTATAATTGACCAAAAAACGCCGCCAAATTACCAAATCCTCCCTGTGTTCTTTGTTCAAACGTACAAAATGATGTGCTGACCGCAGTTGCCCTCGACAATCTCCTGCAAAATATCCTGCCCATAGGCATGATACGGCACGCAAAGTTCAAATGCCCCAACAATGACTGCAGCTCTTTCAACGTAACCTTGCGCAACTTTTCGCATCTCATCACCTCCTGCCGTAAAGCCAACAACTTCTCCTCAGGCAACCGGCACTCCATCTTCTCCGAGTCTATGAGAATACCCAAAAAGCTCAAAACCGTGCAAGGCCCCTCCGTTTTTCCCCGCGCTAAGGGCACACCAAACTGTCCCGCCACCCATTCCATAGTAGCCAACAAATTGCCACACAACAGAGAATCCGGGGGGCCAACAAACAAAAAATCATCTAAGTAATGAATGACAGACGGAACCTGGGAAACATCCCGAACGACCCACTCCAAAAAAGTACTATAGGCCTCGAACAGCGAGCAGGAAATCGAACAACCCATAGGCAAACACCTATCCAGATAGAACCCCCCGTTCCAAAAACATCCTAACAGCGGGATACTATCGGGGTGAACAGGAAGCAAACGAAAAGCCGATTCAGCATCTGTCTTAGCCATTAATTCACCTGCGCCATACCTCCGCACCCATTGCACCGTGGCATCAAAAGAGGTATAAACCACGGAACAAAGCTCATTTGACTGACTGGCCCTTTGGATATGACAGATGTTGAATCAGGCTAAACTTATTAGGCTCTTTTTTAGGGACAAGCCCCAGAGGCGAAACGACCACCCCCTCCACAGGTAAATCACTAAACGGCCCCGCCATGCGCCCTAACTCAACCTCCTTCGCCAATTTAGCCGTAACCACATCCGCCTGAAGGTTAGCCGACCTCAAATTCTTTTTTGAAAAAGGGATAGTATGAGCCGGATGAGGAATCCGAAAACCCTCCGAAAAACCATCCCACAGTAACCTAGCCTTTTCCCTATCCGGATACCTACTTAGATAAGGGGCCATCTTTAGAACCCTTACTGGTGTCACCCCCTTGACCGCCTCCCACTGCTGGTTTGCCCCTTGCTTTCTTGAAACATTTGGCCACTCCATTCGAGGCCCCGCCACAGTGAGAACAGACATGCTTGAACTTGCATGTACTGCCGTATTTGCATTGGCCGTCATTAAACTGCCAACATGTCCCTGTTTTGTCCTTAGCCCCTTGTGACCCCTGTCCCCCAGCTCCCTGTCCTGACTGCTGACCACTACTCCCTCCCCCCCATGAAAGGACTGCCCAAACCGCGTTGGAGCCATAACCTTCAACCACAACCCTATGTCTTTTTGGTCCCATTTTATTTCGGGCCTAATCGCCTTCCTTTGCCGAAACTGCTCGTCATAGCGTAACCACGCCTGGCCCCCATACGCCCTATATGCCTCCCCTATCGCATCCACGTAGCAAAACAGACCTGAACAGTTCTCCGGAAACTTTTCCCCAATAACACCTGCCAAAATGAAAAACGCCTGCTGCCAATTCACAAACGTCTACGGTATTAATCGCCAACGCCTCTTTTCTTCCTCCTCCTTTTTACTATCCTCCTTCTTACCCTTGTCTAAATTAAACTTCTCCAGGGGCAGAAGGGAGAAAATCTCTACATATTCGTCTTTCTAAATTTTTTCCTTAATTTCTTTCTTTAAGTGAGCCCCCAACGGAGCTCCAAAACACACATAAACCTCCCCCTTTGCTCTATCATCCAATTTGATCCTATCCCCTTTATCCTTTTCAGTCTGCACCGACACCGACACCCCTGCTATCGACGCCTGCTCTGCACCACTCGCCCTATCGGACCCCGCTACCACTCCCGAACCAGGACCAGATGCCGGCAACCATGCTCCTACCGGAGACGACCGCGCACTATCCCGGCTCTCCCCATCCAATCTCCTCAAAATCTGGGACATGCCCGCCAAAAGCTCCCTGACCCCCGGGACCCCCCTAGTGCTAGCCCCTCCACTCCCTGCCAAATCGACCCCCCCATACCAGCTATCCCCAGCCCGAGCTCCACTATCCCACCCCACAACAGAATTAGTCTCATACTCACGAAGCTGCGCAGGTGCTGTGTTCCCGCCAGCCGTGCGATCCCCGAACTCCCGTGGGTCGCTCCCGGATCCAGAATCCTCCACGAAGAACTGGAACTCTCCCTGGACCTCCTGGGTGACCTGGACCTGGCCGCTGCCAGCCCGACTCCGAACCTGTCTTCTTGCTGGGCTCTGCCACGAGCCCCAGCCGCTGCCACGCTGCGCCCCCTCCGGGCTGGGCCAGGCTGTGGGGTTGAGGTATGCCTGCCCGTCGCTCTGCCTCTTGACATGCCACCCCTGCCAGGCACCCGGGGTGGGTCAGACCCCGAGTTACCCGCCGCCGCACCGCTGCTGCACAACTGCCCCGCCGCCGCTCCCTGGGATCTCCTCCTCATTGCCGGTGACGTCGCCGGCGCCGCAGACACCGCCGCTGCTCGCCGGGTACCGCTCCTGCTCACCGCCACCATGTTGCCGCTTTGACCTGGAACTCCAGCAGGCACTTCCAGTGCGGCCTGCACCTCTCTCCGGGCCTGCGCCGCCGCTGCTCCTGACCGCCGCCCAGCACCAGCAGCGCCGACCGGAGGATTCCTGCCGCAGGACGGGCCGGGGAGGGTAGGTGACCGGTGGCCCGCGCCCTCCACAGGGTCCCGAGAGGGGCTCCGTGGCCGGCGGCTGCCGCGCCCTCCAAGCTCCGGGGACAAACGCTCCGGGGGACGGGTCCTCCTGGATCTGGTCCCTTGGGCTCCCGGACTGCCCAGCAATGAAGCCAGCTGATCCTCCAGCCAGCCGCCTCGCCGGGACCGCGCCATCTCCCTCAGCTGCCCGAGTATTGATTCCACGGAGGACATCCTGCACGTCTTCTCAGCTTTGATCCTAAAAGGTAATGGCCCCCTTTCCCGCACTTTTCCTACAACCCGCCCATAAAATCTCGGACCACCCCCTTTCCCTCCCCATCCCTTAAACCAGTCCCCATCGTCCCTGCACTATTTCAAAAATTGCTCTCCTACGTTCCCTTGGCAACGCAGTCATGGGGAGCTTTCGTTTGACTGCGTTCCTACAGCCCCCCGCTTTTTTATTCATAGAAAAGTCAAATACATTGCTTCGAAACAATTAATCATTACAAATATAATATGAACAGCAAGGGAATCTAAGGGAAACACTGAAACAATCTATACGATGGTAGCCCCTGTGAAACTCTGCTTATTTTCCATCCTAAAGTGCTAGTAGTGCATGTCAAGGCAAGAAAAACTACACGGACCGGGTTACTATCGGTCTATCCACAGAAATCCCACAATGGGGTACCGATCACATTTCGGCATATAAAGTGCACAACACGGTTCAATAGCTCTTACCCATTCCGCAGATACACAGGGGGTCACCACCGGAGGGGCTCCGGACTTATACTCCGTGTGTTTTTCTCTGGTGTATTTAATACTTGTTTGGTTGGGCCTACTAATGGTGTCTGCCGCTCCTTGCTTTTCTCATCCACTGAACAAAGCTGAGCCTCAATTTTCATCCTGTTTCGGATATTAAACTGCATTTGGCCTACTTGTTTGGTTGGGCCTACTAACGGTTTCTGCCGCTCCTTGCTTTTCTCCTCCACTGAACAAAGCTGAGCCTCAATTTTCATCCTGTTACCGCCTGTTTAGTCCTGTTACCACTTTTGAACTACATTTAGCCTACTTTATTATTTGGGCCTGCTAACTGTTTCCTTCTCATCCTGCCCATTGCCTAGCCACTGCTAGATAAGTCTGCTGGTACATTGACCCAGACCACTGCATTCCCCTTGCACTCTACACAGCCATAATCTGACCCTGCTGAAAGTCAGGTTCCCCTTCCCGCATCCTATACCACCTTACACGGGGACAAAGAGGAAGGTGCAGATGAAAGTGCAGGTTCCTTCATCAGGTGGAGGGGGCATACTCGTTGGCGACGTCACTGGCACAGGGCCCCTCATAGTATGCAAAAGTGTCTCTGCTGGTGGGAGGCGCCCCGCCATCAAACACACCGCCATACTTTGAGGGGCCCTGTGCCAGGGCCAATGCGAAAGAGTGGGCCCCCCCCTGCTTGCTCAGGATCACAGCACTTGCAAAGTTTAAATACTTACCTCTCCCTGCTCCACTGCCGTGATGTAGTCTGCGTTTCCTGGGCCCACGAAAAACTTGAACCAGCCCTACCCCCCAACCAGCCAAATGACCCCCAATTTTCAATGACTATTATTATAAGGTAAATTAAGATTGACAAGTGTAACAACCCTGCCGGCATCACTGCATGGCCTTCCATTCCCCACCTGCCTGTTACATCAACTCACTCACCCAGTGCCATGCTGTGAGGTCTGTCTGCTGCCGGCTCCATGCCATGTGCTTCATGGCGGCTTGCTCTGTGTACATTTCCTGGCTGTGTGCATAGGGGGGCGGCGCCAGCCACTCCAGATTCTTATTGAGACTGGGTGCACCTCCCTAAGGTGCTTCTGGCCAATAGCCTTGTGGCCTCTGATACTTAAGGCATCCTCACCCATTGGAGGATACCTGAACAAACTATTCCCCTCAGTTAGCATTTGCTACTGAGCTGCCAGGTCGTTTCTGTTTCCTGTCTCAGAGGGCTGCAATACTGCAGGCCTTCATCTGTGTTCTGTTTGTGTATCCGTGTCCGTTCCTGTCTGAACTCTGGTCTATGTCCGTTCCTGCTCCTCCTTTGTCATTAGTCATTTCCCACTCTGCTGTGTGTACCTCCGCCTTATCTTTCTGCTCTGTTCGCCACTGTCTGTGGTTCTGCTTCTCTCTGCTCAGTTCTACCACAACCTGTGGTTCTGTGTCTCTCAGCTTTTCTCTCAGCTCTGCTCTCTGTAACTTTGCTCTGCACTCTGACCTTGCTTTACACTCTGTGGCTTTGCTCTCAGCTCTGCACTCTGACCTTGCTCTGCACTCTGTGGCTTTGCTCTGCGGCTCTGCTCAGCTCTTGCTCTGCGGCTCCACTCCTTGCGGTTCTACCTGGCTCCGCTCCTTGCGGTTCTAAGTCTTTTGCTCTTGGCGTTATCTCCTGCGGTTCTGGCTCTTGGTTCCGCCTCCAGCAACTCAGCTCTTGGCTCCGCCTCCAGCGTCCCCGCTCTTGGCTCCGCCTCCTGTGTCTCCGCTCGTGGCTCCGCCTCCTGCATCTCTGCTCTTGGCTCCGCCTCTAGCGTCTCCACCCTTGGCTCCGCCCCCTGCGGCTCCATCCTTGGCTCTGCCTTCTCCATCTCTGCTCATAGCTCTGCCTTCTCCTCTTTTTAGCTCCACCTCCTACTCTTACTCCGCCTCCTGTGATTCAGCTTTGCTTCCACTCTTGCTTTATCTTCACTCTGCAACTTCCATACTGGTCTCTACCTGTTTCTTTATATTCTCCAGTCTGAACAGGTTCTTACCTGTTTCCATACATCCATCTGAATACCAGTTCCTACCAGAGTATCAGTCCTGTCTGCTAGTGCCAGCCGTGCCCGCCTGTCTTCCTGAGTACCAGCCGCTCCCGTCTGCCTGCCTGTATCTCCGTCAAGCCAGTCCGCCCGTCAGGGCCTCTGCCATACCCGTCTGTCAGCCAGTGTCACAGCCGTGCCTGCCTGTGTCTTGTCCACTGTGGGATCAGCATCCACAGTCCGACTCCACTCTGGAGTGGTACCTGGTAGCTTCCTATTGCACAAGTCTGACCTCACCACCAGAGGCTCCAGCGAACACCTAGGAAGCTACTTAGTTATGCCCCTTCCAGGGAAGTTCGGTCTGTGGTCCAGTGGGGCCACACCCCCAGTCTCGGCGCGAGCGTTACAACAAGCTTAAGTAACAAGAATTGATGTTTTTGGCATTAAAATGGGCACTGTAGGTGTTTTTCTGTCCTCCAATCACTGCCGACTTTGATTCCCCATTGACTTGCATTGGGTTTCGTGTTTCGGCCGATCCCCGACTTTTCGCAATAATCGACCGATTTCACCCGACCCGACTTTTGACAGAGTCGGGTTTCGCAAAACCCGACTCGATTTTAAAAAAGTAAAAGTCACTCAACTCTAGTAAGTAGTGTTTGTGACAAGGACAATACAGTAGTCAATATGTTTAGAGTTATGTAAGTAACAGCATTAGTTAAATGACAATACAGTAGTCAGTATGTTTAGAGTTATGTGAGTAACGACATTAGTTACATGGGTTCTGGGGATTTATGGATTGTAATGGAGTTGGTGAAATACTCCAAAATATTGTCATGTTGTATTATCACTTTCTTTATGGTCTTTCCCTGCAGTATGAGGTTATGATGTATACGCCTTTTGCCTCAATATGTAGTTCCTTTGTATAACTACATATAAAAAGCCCAAACAAGGTCTTCTCTATATTCAGGAGTAGAAATCAGCAACATAGCCTACTCCCATAAACAAAATTTCAGTGAGAAATACAATATCTTTATTTCAAGAAAACATAAAAACATGTAAAAAGAAGAGATTATGCAGAGAAAAATCATTGGGAAAGTAACGCATATACTCGAGTATAAGCCGAGACCCCTAATTTTGCCACAAAAAACTGGGAAAACGTATTAACTCGAGTATAAGCCTAGGGTGGGAAATGCAGCAGCTACTAGTAAATTTCAAAAATAAAAATAGATGCCAATAAAAGTAAAATTGATTGAGACATCAGTAGGTTAGGTGTTTTTGAATATCCATATTGAATCAGGAGACCCATATAATGCCCCATATAATACAGTTGATGATGAGCCCCATAAGGTGCTCCATACAAAATACGCCCCATATAATGCTCCATAAAGTTCATGATGGGCCCCATAAGATGCTCCATATTAACATATGCCCCATATAGCTGCATAAAAAGCTAATGAGGGCCCCATAAGATTTTCCCTAGAATATTATGCCCCATATAATGCTGCATAAAAGGTTGATTATGGCCCCATAAGATGCTCCATAGAATATTATGCCCCATAAAATGCTGCACAAAGGTTGATGGCCCCATAAGATGCTCCATAGATTATGCCCCATATAATGCTGCACAAAGGTTGATGGCCCCATAAGATGCTGCGTAGATTATGCCCCATATAATGGTGCACAATGGTTGATGGCCCCATAAGATGCTCCATAGATTATGCCCAGGGCCGGACAGGCCATCTGGCAATTCTCGCAAATGCCAGAAGGGTCTGTCTGGTCGTGGGCCACCTTGTCTGTTACGTTGTTAACAGAACCGTTGTTTTCAAGACACCCATACTGCTAAGAGTTGTGACGGAGGTATCATTAAAAATATTGGTCTTGAAGAAAATCTTCCTTTCTTCCATCCAGGGGTAATATTAGTAATATATCCCATCTGGTTATTGGGGACTGGGACAACATGGGCCTGGTTATTGGGGACGGTTACAACATGGGCCTGTGTGATTTCAAATGCCAGGGCTGAATTTCAGCCCCAGTCCGTACCTGATTATGCCCCATATAATGCTGCATAAAGGTTGATCGCCCCATAAGATGCTCCATAGATTATGCTCCATATAAAGCTACGCAAAAGTTGATTGCCCCATAAGATGCTTCATAGCATATTATGCCCCATATAATGCTGCACAAAGGTTGATGGCCCCACAAGATGCTTCATAGCATATTATGCCCCATATGCTGCTGCTGCGATTAAAGAAAAAAAAAAAGACATACTCACCTCTTGTCGCTCAGGCCCACAGCACCTGCGATAATCACCTGTCCCCGTTCCACCACCATGCGCTGCTCTGTCTCTCTGCAGTGACTGTTCAGGCAGAGGGCACGCACTAACCACTTAATCGTGCCCTCTGACCTGAACGTCACAGCCAGAGGACGCGGAAGACGAAGATCGGCGGTGGAACGGGGACAGGTGAATATCGCATGGCTCACCTTCCCGCGTCATACTCACCCCTTCCTGGCGCAGTCCCTGCTTCTCAGATGCGAAGGTCTCTGGCGCTGGCAGCTTGTTCCTGTATTCAGTGGTCACATGGTACCGCTCATTAAAGTAATGAATATGTGCTCCATATTCATTACTTTAATGAGCGATACATGTGACCGCTGTACACAGGAACAAGCTGCTGGCATCAGAGACCATCCTAGAAGCAAAGACCACGCCGGAGCAGGTGAGTATTATGTGACAGCGGCCGCTCTCCTTCTCCTGCTGACCCCCTGGGACAATGACTCGAGTATAAGCTGAGAGGGCCACTTTTAGCCTAAAAAAATGGGCTTAAAATCTCGGCTTATACTCGAGTATATACGATATATAAAACTTAGTTGAATCTATAGTATAGTTTAGTAAAATCCTTTTACATATATATAATTTTAAGTGGAAAGCCCATATGGAAAAAGTATTACAATTATACACCATATCATCCTATATCATTAAAGGGAATCTGTCACCCCCAAAATCGTATTTGAGCTGCGGCCACCAGCATCGGGTGCTTATCTACAGCATTCTGTAATGCTGTAGATAAGCCCCCAATGTATCCTGAAAGATGAGAAATATATTATTCTCACCCAGAGGCGTTCCCACTGTGGTCCGGGTCCGATGGGTGTCGCCTCCTATCTTCTTACGATGACGTCCTCTTCTTGTGTTCCTGCCGTGGCTCCGGCGCAGGCGTACTTTATCTGCCCTGTTGAGGGCAGAGCAAAGTACTGCAGTGCGCAGGTGCCAGGAAAGGTCAGAGAGGCCCGGTGCCTGCGCACTGCAGTACCTTGCTCTGCCCTCAACATCATCATATGAAGATAGGAGGCGCTGGACAGGACCGCGACGCCCATCGGACCCAGACTGCGGCGGGACCGTCCCTGGGTGAGTATAATATAATCTTTGTTTCTCATCTTTCAGGTGACATCGGGGGCTTATCTACAGCATTACTGAATGCTCATATACGATTTTGGGGGTGACAGATTCCCTTTTACAAGCTCTGGTGTAAGGTTCCGCTGAGTGGTAAATAGCATTTCACAATAAACCCATATACAAAAAATATATAGAACGGGTTTACAATCCACACATGAATAAATATTAAATTGTAGACTAAAAGTGACAGTGCTCTTGTAAACATTCAAAAATATTACACGCAGTAAATGTTATAAACCCAATTCCATAGGGCATGTGTGGCATTATGGGCATGACACGGTCACTGCTTCAAATAAAGTCTTCATTGCTAGTGCATAAGCAGCAGAACGTGGCAGAAACCCTTTCTGAGGAAGCATTACAAATGAAACGTGAGTAAAAGGGCATATCTGGGTAATGTAATCATCTCTATAGATCTGTCTTGTCTGTGTATGCCCCTTTGGTATATGGGCATTGTGGGGTTTTCACTGTTCTACTGCTTCTTGATTTATGCGCTAGCAATGAAGACTCTATTTGAAGCAGTGACCGTGTCAAAATACTATTTTGTCTTCGCAAACTCACTCCCTGTGATTATGTGGATGTGTCTGGCCTAAGAGACAATCAACAAGTTTGGTTTATAAATTAGCTATAAATATAATATAAATTATCAAATATATTTTAGTTCCCCCTTTCTCTCCCATAACAAGATTCTTGAAGGTAGAATCGGCGCGGATGAGAACCTACTGTGCTTTGTTTCTCTAGCCAGAATTCCCCATCTTAATTCCATACCAACCCCTTTTCTGGTAGTCATCTTTTCCAATCTAGATATAGCTCTACCATCCACTTTACTTAAATCCTCATGGTGATAAACTATATGCAGATTAATGATATACTATATTGCTCTGTTGTCCCTGGAGGATAGCTCCTGCTGATGAACAGCATATATTATGATGGGCAGTTGTTCTTTGAGATAGGTAGATTTAACATATGTCAAACTAAAAACTGGGTCTGTATTATCCCAAAGTTTCAAAGGTTCTAGTTACAATTGATAACTTCCTTGTTAATTCCTGAACCCTAATGTGAAAATTATATTTCCCCCTTATTAAAACCAAGCCAGGTATATATTGAGCCTAATATGAAAAACAAACCCCTTTTTCTTTCCGTCCCAATTTTCTCTTCTTCTTTCCGTCCCAATTTTCTCTTCTTATTTTTCCATAAATTGCTTGATATTCTTGATTTCTTGTTATTAACATGACTGCGGGAGCCCATATGTCCTAGAACCCATGTTTCTCTCTGTGCCCTGGTACACCGTGGTTCTGGTCTACTGTCCATACTGCTATTTGTGAGCAGAACAGATTGCCGCGATATTTCTGACCTCAGCAGGAGCGGGTTCCCATGACCCTGGTATCTTTCCATTCTGGTTTCCTGTCCATGACCCTGGTATATTACATTTCTGGTTTCCTACCCATCATCCTGGTATCTTACAGCTCTGATTTCCTGTCCATGACCCTGGGATCTTACTTCTCTGGTTTCCTGTCCATGACCCTGGTATCTTACCTTTCCGGCTTCCTGTCCATGGCCCTGGTATCTTACTTCTCTTGTTTCCTCTCCATGACCCTGGTATCATACCTCTCTGGTTTCCTGTCCAAGACCCTGGTATGTAATACCGCTTTGGTTTCCTGTCCATGACCCTGGTATCTTGCCTCTCTGGTTTCCTGTCCATGACCCTGGTATATTACCTCTCTGGATTCCTCTCTATGGCCCTGGTATATTATCTCTCTGGTTTCCGGTCTATGGCCCTGGTATATTACCTCTCTGGTTTCCTGTCCATGACCCTGGTATCTTACCTCTCTGGTTTCCTGTCCATGACCCTGGTATCTTACCTCTCTGGTTTCCTATCAATGATTCTGGTATCTTACCTCTCTGGTTTCCTGTCCATGACCCAGGTATCTTACTTCTCTTGTTTCCTCTCCATGACCCTGGTATCATACCTCTCTGGTTTCCTGTCCATGACCCTGGTATATAATACCGCTTTGGTTTCCTGTCCATGACCCTGGTATCTTACCCCTCCCGTTTCCTGTATATGACCCTGGTAATTTTCCATCCTGGTTTGCTCTCCATGACCCTGGTATCTTACCTCTCTGGTTTCCTGTCCATGACCCTGGGATATTACCTCTCTGGATTCCTCTCTATGGCCCTGGTATATTATCTCTCTTGTTTCCGGTCTATGGCCCTGGTATATTACCTCTCTGGTTTCCTGTACATGACCCTGGTATCTTACCTCTCTGGTTTCCTGTCAATGATTCTGGTATCTTACCGCTCTAGTTTCCTGTCCACGACCCTGGTATCTTTCCATTCTGGTTTGCTGTCCATGACCCTGGTATCTTACCTCTCTGGATTCTTGTCCATGACCCTGGGATCTTACAGCTCTGGTTTCCTGTCCATGACCCTGGTATCTTACCTTTCCGGCTTCCTGTCCATGACCCTGGTATCTTACTTCTCTTGTTTCCTCTCCATGACCCTGGTATCATACCTCTCTGGTTTCCTGTCCAAGACCCTGGCATCTTACCCCTCCGGTTTCCTGTATATAACCCTGGTAATTTTCCATCCTGGTTTGCTCTCCATGACCCCGGTATCTTACCTCTCTGGTTTCCTGTCCATGACCCTGGTATATAATACCGCTTTGGTTTCCTGTCCATGACCCTGGTATCTTACCCCTCCAGTTTCCTGTATATGACCCTGGTAATTTTCCATCCTGGTTTGCTCTCCATGACCCTGGTATCTTACCTCTCTGTTTTCCTGTCCATGACCCTGGGATATTACCTCTCTGGATTCCTCTCTATGGCCCTGGTATATTATCTCTCTTGTTTCCGGTCTATGGCCCTGGTATATTACCTCTCTGGTTTCCTGTACATGACCCTGGTATCTTACCTCTCTGGTTTCCTGTCAATGATTCTGGTATCTTACCTCTCTAGTTTCTTGTCCATGACCCTGGTATCTTTCCATTCTGGTTTGCTGTCCATGACCCTGGTATCTTACCTCTCTGGTTTCTTGTCCATGACCCTGGGATCTTACAGCTCTGGTTTTCTGTCCATGACCCTGGGATCTTACAGCTCTGGTTTCCTGTCCATGACCCTGGTATCTTACCTTTCCGGCTTCCTGTCCATGACCCTGGTATCTTACTTCTCTTGTTTCCTCTCCATGACCCTGGTATCATACCTCTCTGGTTTCCTGTCCAAGACCCTGGTATCTTACCCCTCCGGTTTCCTGTATATAACCCTGGTAATTTTCCATCCTGGTTTGCTCTCCATGACCCCGGTATCTTACCTCTCTGGTTTCCTGTCCATGACCCTGGTATATTACCTCTCTGGATTCCTCTCTATGGCCATGGTATATTATCTCTCTGGTTTCCTGTCTATGGCCCTGGTATATTACCTCTCTGGTTTCCTGTCCATGACCCTGGTATCTTACCTCTCTGGTTTCCTGTCCATGACCCTGGTATCTTACCTCTCTGGTTTCCTGTCAATGATTCTGATATCTTACCTCTCTAGTTTCCTGTCCATGACCCTGGTATCTTACTTCTCTTGTTTCCTCTCCATGACCCTTGTATCATACCTCTCTGGTTTCCTGTCCATGACCCTGGTGTATAATACCGCTTTGGTTTCCTGTCCATGACCCTGGTATCTTACCTCTCTGGTTTCCTATCAATGATTCTGGTATCTTACCTCTCTAGTTTCCTGTCCATGACCCAGGTATCTTACTTCTCTTGTTTCCTCTCCATGACCCTGGTATCATACCTCTCTGGTTTCCTGTTCATGACCCTGGTATATAATACCGCTTTGGTTTCCTGTCCATGACCCTGGTATCTTACCCCTCCAGTTTCCTGTATATGACCCTGGTAATTTTCCATCCTGGTTTGCTTTCCATGACCCTGGTATCTTACCTCTCTGGTTTCCTGTCCATGACCCTGGGATATTACCTCTCTGGATTCCTCTCTATGGCCCTGGTATATTATCTCTTTTGTTTCTTGTCCATGACCCTGGTATCTTACAGCTCTGATTTCCTGTCCATGACCCTGGGATCTTACAGCTCTGGTTTCCTGTCCATGACCCTGGTATCTTACCTTTCCGGCTTCCTGTCCATGACCCTGGTATCTTACTTCTCTTGTTTCCTCTCCATGACCCTGGTATCATACCTCTCTGGTTTCCTGTCCAAGACCCTGGTATCTTACCCCTCCGGTTTCCTGTATATAACCCTGGTAATTTTCCATCCTGGTTTGCTCTCCATGACCCCGGTATCTTACCTCTCTGGTTTCCTCTCTATGGCCATGGTATATTATCTCTCTGGTTTCCTGTCTATGGCACTGGTATATTACCTCTCTGGTTTCCTGTCCATGACCCTGGTATCTTACCTCTCTGGTTTCCTGTCCATGACCCTGGTATCTTACCTCTCTGGTTTCCTGTCAATGATTCTGATATCTTACCTCTCTAGTTTCCTGTCCATGACCCAGGTATCTTACTTCTCTTGTTTCCTCTCCATGACCCTGGTATCATACCTCTCTGGTTTCCTGTCCATGACCCTGGTATATAATACTGCTTTGGTTTCCTGTCCATGACCCTGGTATCTTACCCCTCCCGTTTCCTGTATATGACCCTGGTAATTTTCCATCCTGGTTTGCTCTCCATGACCCTGGTATCTTACCTCTCTGGTTTCCTGTCCATGACCCTGGGATATTACCTCTCTGGATTCCTCTCTATGGCCCTGAAATATTATCTCTCTTGTTTCCGGTCTATGGCCCTGGTATATTACCTCTCTGGTTTCCTGTACATGACCCTGGTATCTTACCTCTCTGGTTTCCTGTCAATGATTCTGGTATCTTACCTCTCTAGTTTCCTGTCCATGACCCTGGTATCTTTCCATTCTGGTTTGCTGTCCATGACCTTGGTATCTTACCTCTCTGGTTTCTTGTCCATGACCCTGGTATCTTACAGCTCTGATTTCCTGTCCATGACCCTGGGATCTTACAGCTCTGGTTTCCTGTCCATGACCCTGGTATCTTACCTTTCCGGCTTCCTGTCCATGACCCTGGTATCTTACTTCTCTTGTTTCCTCCCCATGACCCTGGTATCATACCTCTCTGGTTTCCTGTCCAAGACCCTGGTATCTTACCCCTCCGGTTTCCTGTATATAACCCTGGTAATTTTCCATCCTGGTTTGCTCTCCATGACCCCGGTATCTTACCTCTCTGGTTTCCTGTCCATGACCCTGGTATATTACCTCTCTGGATTCCTCTCTATGGCCATGGTATATTATCTCTCTGGTTTCCTGTCTATGGCCCTGGTATATTACCTCTCTGGTTTCCTGTCCATGACCCTGGTTTCTTACCTCTCTGGTTTCCTGTCCATGACCCTGGTATCTTACCTCTCTGGTTTCCTGTCAATGATTCTGATATCTTATCTCTCTAGTTTCCTGTCCATGACCCTGGTATCTTACTTCTCTTGTTTCCTCTCCATGACCCTTGTATCATACCTCTCTGGTTTCCTGTCCATGACCCTGGTATCTTACCCCTCCGGTTTCCTGTATATGACTGAAGCGCCCCCAAATGCAGGGCCTCGGGTACTCGGTCCGGGGTTGTCATGGTGGCTAGACCCAGTCCGTGACCCTGCTAAGGGGCGTCCAATGATAGGTGATGGTGCGTGGTGCAAGGTGCGAGGAATAACGAGGACACAGAATTGCAGTCGCTTTACCTTTTACTGAAGGTTTCAGGATCCTCAATCCAGGGCACTGTCAACAGGCCTGTCTGAGACCAGCCGGTCCGAAGGCACATCCAGAGTTCCCTTTGCAGGTGGAAATCAGTGCCTACCAACTAGCGCCTGTGTGTTGTAGTTCTTCCCTGCTGGGCATTCGGGATAGTTCTCACAACTTCTGTTCTCGTTCTTTCTAGATCTTTCTCTCTCCGTCCCCCAGGTTTGTTATACGCACCTTTATGACAGGTAGGCCTGGAGTTATTCTGGGACCCTAGTAAAACTAATCCCAAACTGTTCTTCAACTATATCAATAGTAAAAGAATAAAAACTGAAAATGTAGGCCCCTTAAAAAATAGTGAGGAAAGAATGGTTGTAGATGACGAGGAAAAAGCTAACATATTAAACACCTTCTTCTCCACGGTATTCACGGTGGAAAATGAAATGCTAGGTGAAATCCCAAGAAACAATGAAAACCCTATATTAAGGGTCACCAATCTAACCCAAGAAGAGGTGCGAAATCGGCTAAATAAGATTAAAATAGATAAATCTCCGGGTCCGGATGGCATACACCCACGAGTACTAAGAGAACTAAGTAATGTAATAGATAAACCATTATTTCTTATTTTTAGGGACTCTATAGCGACAGGATCTGTTCCGCAGGACTGGCGCATAGCAAATGTGGTGCCAATATTCAAAAAGGGCTCTAAAAGTGAACCTGGAAATTATAGGCCAGTAAGTCTAACCTCTATTGTTGGTAAAATATTTGAAGGGTTTCTGAGGGATGTTATTCTGGATTATCTCAATGAGAATAACTGTTTAACTCCATACCAGCATGGGTTTATGAGAAATCGCTCCTGTCAAACCAATCTAATCAGTTTTTATGAAGAGGTAAGCTATAGGCTGGACCACGGTGAGTCATTGGACGTGGTATATCTCGATTTTTCCAAAGCGTTTGATACCGTGGTTGGTACACAAAATGAGAATGCTTGGTCTGGGGGAAAATGTGTGTAAATGGGTTAGTAACTGGCTTAGTGATAGAAAGCAGAGGGTGGTTATAAATGGTATAGTCTCTAACTGGGTCGCTGTGACCAGTGGGGTACCGCAGGGGTCAGTATTGGCACCTGTTCTCTTCAACATATTCATTAATGATCTGGTAGAAGGTTTACACAGTAAAATATCGATATTTGCAGATGATACAAAACTATGTAAAGCAGTTAATACAAGAGAAGATAGTATTCTGCTACAGATGGATCTGGATAAGTTGGAAACTTGGGCTGAAAGGTGGCAGATGAGGTTTAACAATGATAAATGTAAGGTTATACACATGGGAAGAAGGAATCAATATCACCATTACACACTGAATGGGAAACCACTGGGTAAATCTGACAGGGAGAAGGACTTGGGGATCCTAGTTAATGATAAACTTACCTGGAGCAGCCAGTGCCAGGCAGCAGCTGCCAAGGCAAACAGGATCATGGGGTGCATTAAAAGAGGTCTGGATACACATGATGAGAGCATTATACTGCCTCTGTACAAATTCCTAGTTAGACCGCACATGGAGTACTGTGTCCAGTTTTGGGCACCGGTGCTCATGAAGGATATAATGGAACTAGAGAGAGTACAAAGGAGGGCAACAAAATTAATAAATGGGATGGGAGAACTACAATACCCAGATAGATTAGCGAAATTAGGATTATTTAGTCTAGAAAAAAGACGACTGAGGGGCGATCTAATAACCATGTATAAGTATATAAGGGGACAATACAAATATCTCGCTGAGGATCTGTTTATACCAAGGAAGGTGACGGACACAAGGGGGCATTCTTTGCGTCTGGAGGAGAGAAGGTTTTTCCACCAACATAGAAGAGGATTCTTTACTGTTAGGGCAGTGAGAATCTGGAATTGCTTGCCTAAGGAGGTGGTGATGGCGAACTCAGTCGAGGGGTTCAAGAGAGGCCTGGATGTCTTCCTGGAGCAGAACAATATTGTATCATACAATTATTAGGTTCTGTAGAAGGACGTAGATCTGGGGATTTATTATGATGGAATATAGGCTGAACTGGATGGACAAATGTCTTTTTTCGGCCTTACTAACTATGTTACTATGTTACTATGTTACCCCTCTCCCACGATTGCCCCCTATGTCCTTCTTAGGTGATGTATGGTAGACAGCCAACCTGTAATTAACTGTCCTGCTGCTGTTTGAAGTAATGCGTGGAGACTGTTACTTCCTCGGTGCTCCGGCCACCGGCTATGCGCCTCAGTAGGATGTTGCCGTTCTCGGGGCACGACTCCTACTGGTTCTCTCTTGTACTTGATCTCTTTTCTCACTGTCCACAATATCCTTTGCTTTGTGTCCTTTCTTTAGATACTGCCGCAAGGTAGTGCAGGCGCGGTTCCGTAACAATCTGTCCTTTCGGCAATGTACCTGCCAGATTCCCCAGTTCTGACAGGTCCTCCCTGGAGCTCTCCCAGGCTGCGTTCTCCCTGACTTCCTGTCCAACCCCTAGTTTTACCAGTGTGAGGAGTGACCTAATAAATAGGCCTTTGCTCCCCCTAGTGGCCGGAGTGTGAAGTGTAATGTGTGCTGTGATACCTGGTCAGAAGAAGTCCTTTAGTGCCATCAGACGTACCATCACTCCCCTTAGTGGCAGAGCGACGTTACTGCAACGACCAGATCTCTGGGGCGCTGCACTACCCTGGTAATTTTCCATCCTGGTTTGCTCTCCATGACCCTGGAATCTTACCTCTCTGGTTTCCTGTCCATGACCCTGGGATATTACCTCTCTGGATTCCTCTCTATGGCCCTGATATATTATCTCTCTGGTTTCCTGTCTATGGCACTGGTATATTACCTCTCTGGTTTCCTGTCCATGACCCTGGTATCTTACCTCTCTGGTTTCCTGTCCATGACCCTGGTATCTTACCTCTCTGGTTTCCTGTCCTTGATTCTGGTATCTTACCTCTCTAGTTTCCTGTCCATGACCCTGGTATCTTTCCATCCTGGTTTGCTGTGCATGACCCTGGTATCTTACCTCTCTGGTTTCTTGTCCATGACCCTGCTATAATACTTTTCTAATTTCCTGCACATGATCCAGGTATCTTACCGCTCTGGTTTCCTGTCCATGACTCTGGTATCTTACCTCTTTGGTTTCCTGTCCATGACCCTAGTATCTTTCCTCTATGGTTTCCTGTACCTGACCCTGGTATTTTACCTCTCTAGTTTCCTGTCCATGACCCTGTCATCTTACCTCTCTGGTTTCCTGTCCATGACCCTGGTATCTTACCCCTCTGGCTTCCTGTCGATGGCCCTGGTATATTAACTCTCTGGTTTCTTGTCCATGGCCCTGGTATATTACCTCTCTGATTTCCTGTCCATGACCCTGGTATCTTACCTCTCTGGTTTCCTGTCCATGACCCTGGTATCTTACCTCTCTGGTTTCCTGACCATGAACCTGGTATCTTTCCATTCTGGCTTCCTGTCCATGACCCTGGTATCTTTCCTATCTGGTTTCCTGTCCGTGACACTGGTATCTTACCTCTCTGGTTTCCTGCCCATTATCCTGGTATCTTACCGCTCTGGTTTCCTGTCCATGACCCTGATATCTTACCTTTTTGGTTTCCTGTCCATGACCTAGGTATCTTTCCATTCTAGTTTGCTGTCCATGACCCTGGTATTTTACCTCTCTGATTTCCTGTCCATGACCCTGGTATATTCTTTCTGGTTTCCTGCCCATGATCCTGGTATCTTATCGCTTTGGTTTCCTGTCAGTGACCCTGGTATCTTACCTCTCTGGTTTCCTGTCCATGATCTTGGTATCTTACCTCTTTGGTTTCCTGACCATGACCCTGGTATATTACATTTCTGGTTTCCTACCCATGATCCTGATATTTTACAGCTCTGGTTTCCTGTCCATGACTCTGGTATCTTTCCATTCAGGTTTTCTGCCCATGATCCTGGTATCTAACCTCTCTGGTTTCCTGTCCAGGACCCTGGTATATTACTTTTCTGGTTTCCTATCCATGACCCTGATATCTTACTTCTGGTTTACTATCCATGACCCTAGTATCTTACCTCTCTAGTTTCCTGTCCATGACACTGGTATCTTACCGCTCTGGTTTCCTGTCCATGACCCTGGCACCTTACCGCTCTGGTTTCCTGTCCATGACCCTGGTATCTTACCTCTCTGATTTCCTGTCCATGACCCTTATATCTTACTGCTTTGGTTTCCTGTCCATGACCCTGGTATCTTTCTGTTCTAGTTTGCTCTCCATGACCCTGGTATCTTACCTCTCTGGTTTCCTGTCCATGACCCTGGTATCTTACCGCTCTGGTTTCCTGTCCTTGATTCTGGTATCTTACCTCTCTAGTTTCCTGTCCATGACCCTGGTATCTTTCCATTCTGGTTTGCTGTGCATGACCCTGGTATCTTACCTCTCTGGTTTCTTGTCCATGACCCTGCTATAATACTTTTCTAATTTCCTGCACATGATCCAGGTATCTTACCGCTCTGGTTTCCTGTCCATGACTCTGGTATCTTACCTCTTTGGTTTCCTGTCCATGACCCTAGTATCTTTCCTCTATGGTTTCCTGTACCTGACCCTGGTATTTTACCTCTCTGGTTTCCTGTCCATGACCCTGGTATATTACCTCTCTGGTTTCCTGTCCATGACCCTGGTATCTTACCTCTCTGGTTTCCTGTCCATGACCCTGGTATCTTACCTCTCTGGTTTCCTGACCATGAACCTGGTATCTTTCCATTCTGGTTTCCTGTCCATGACCCTGGTATCTTACCTCTCTGGTTTCCTGACCATGAACCTGGTATCTTTCCATTCTGGTTTCCTGTCCATGACCCTGGTATCTTTCCTATCTGGTTTCCTGTCCGTGACACTGGTATCTTACCTCTCTGGTTTCCTGCCCATTATCCTGGTATCTTACCGCTCTGGTTTCCTGTCCATGACCCTGATATCTTACCTTTTTGGTTTCCTGTCCATGACCTAGGTATCTTTCCATTCTAGTTTGCTGTCCATGACCCTGGTATTTTACTTCTCTGATTTCCTGTCCATGACCCTGGTATATTCTTTCTGGTTTCCTGCCCATGATCCTGGTATCTTATCGCTTTGGTTTCCTGTCCATGACCCTGGTATCTTACCTCTCTGGTTTCCTGTCCATGATCTTGGTATCTTACCTCTTTGGTTTCCTGTCCATGACCCTGGTATATTACATTTCTGGTTTCCTACCCATGATCCTGATATTTTACAGCTCTGGTTTCCTGTCCATGACTCTGGTATCTTTCCATTCAGGTTTTCTGCCCATGATCCTGGTATCTAACCTCTCTGGATTTTGTCCATGACCCTGGTAAATTACCTCTCTGGTTTCCTGTCCAGGACCCTGGTATATTACTTTTCTGGTTTCCTATCCATGACCCTGATATCTTACTTCTGGTTTACTATCCATGACCCTAGTATCTTACCTCTCTAGTTTCCTGTCCATGACACTGGTATCTTACCGCTCTGGTTTCCTGTCCATGACCCTGGTATCTTACCACTCTGGTTTCCTGTCCATGACTCTGGTATAGTACCTCTCTGGTTTCCTTTCCATGACCCCGGTATCTTACCTCTCTGTTTTCCTGTCTATGACTCTGGTATATTACCTCTCTGGTTTCCTTTTCATGCATAAATAAAATGAACATGGAAATAAATACTTATAAATCCACTAAAACACATATCAGAACACAAGGAACAGCCATCCCATAATTTACACTATGTTTAGCTAACAGATTATTTCAACTGATTGTTTGTCCAATAGGAGCAGTATACAAAGAGAAGAGAAGGGGGCTAGGATGGATCCTTGAGGAACTCCAACAGTAAGGGGAAGATGAGCGGAAGAGGAGCCAGCGAAAGATACAGTAAAGGAGCGGTCAGAGAGGTAGGAGGAGAACCAGGAGAGAACTGTGTCCTTGAGGCCAATGGAGTGGAGCATGATGAGGAGGATGATCCACAGTGTCGAATGCTGCAGGGAGATAATAATCTTTATATAGTGCTAACATATTCCGCAGTGCTTTACAGTTTGCACACATTATCATCACTGTCCCTGATGGGCTCACAATCTAGATTCCCTACCAGTATGTTTTTGGAGTGTGGGAGGAAACCGGAGTACCCGGAGGGAACCCGCGCTAACTCGGGGAGAACATACAAACTCCTTGCAGATGTTATCCTTGGTGGGATTTGAACCCAGGATCCCAGTGCTGCAAGGCTGCAGTGCTAACTACTGAACCACCATGCCACCCTGAGAGCTCCATGAGAATTAGCATGGAGTAGTGACCTTTAGATTTAGCTGTTAGTAGATCATTAGAGACTTTAGTGAGGGCAGTTTCAGTAAAGAGTGGAAACCGAATTGAAGAGGGTCGAGAAGAGAGTTATCTGAGAGATAGCAGATCAGACAAGAGTGGACAAGGCATTCTAGGAGTGTCGAGATGAAGGGAAGATTAGAGACATGTCTATAGTTAGCAGCACAATTTTGGTTGAGGGATGGTTTTTTAAAGTAATGAATGTATGATGGCATGCTTAACCCCTTAGCGACCGCCGATACGCCTTTTACTTAAACCACAGCGCCGTTAATTAACGGCGCTGTGGAAAAAGTAAATAGCGCCCCCCAGAGTCGGATTTTCTCCGGGGACTCGGCTGCCAGGGGTAGCCGAGACCCCAGAGAACATGATTCGGGGGGGTTTTTAACCCACCCCGCATTTGCGATCGCCGGTAATTAACCGTTTACCGGCGATCGCAAAAAAAAAAAAACGCGATCTCTTTTTAATTTCTCTGTCCTCCGATGTGATCGCACATCGGAGGACAGAGAAAAGGGGTCCCAGGTAGCCCCCCAATACTTACCTATCTCCCCCGATGCTCCTCGTGGCTCCCGGTGGGCGCCGCCATCTTCAAAATGGCGGGCGCATGCGCAGTGCGCCCGCCGGCCGGCCCTGCGACAATCTTTGGGGTCTCGGCTGCTGGGCGTAGCCGAGACCCCAAAGAGCATGATCGGGGTCGGTTTTACCGACCCCTGTTTTGCGATCGCCGGTAATTAACTGTTTACCGGCGACCGCAAAAAAAAAAAAAAGTCAAAGTGTAATTCTCTGTCCTCTGATGTGATCGCACATCAGAGGACAGAGAAATAGCGGGATTCGGGGACCCTGCCATACTCACCTGTGTCCCTGGGTCCTCCTGCTGCTCCTCCTGGCCGCCGGCAAAAGAAAATGGCGGGCGCATGCGCAGTGCGCCCGCCATCTGTCTCCATCTGCCGGCCGGCAGGAGAAGAGCAGTTGGGGCTAAAATTAGGGGTAGGGGTAGGGTTAGGGGTAGGGTTAGGGGTAGGGTTAGGGGTAGGGTTAGGGGTAGGGCTAGGGGTAGGGTTAGGGTTAGGGGTAGGGTTAGGTGTAGGGTTAGGGCTAGGGTTAGGGGTAGGGTTAGGGCTAAGGGTAGGGTTAGGGGTAGGGTTAGGGCTAGGGGTAGGGTTAGGGGTAGGGTTAGGGCTAGGGGTAGGGTTAGGGCTAGGGTTAGGGGTAGGGGTAGGGTTATGGCTAGGATTAGGGTTAGGGCTAAATTTAGGGTTAGGGTTGGGGCTAAATTTAGGGTTAGGGTTGGGGCTAAATTTAGAGTTAGGGTTGGGTCTAAATTTAGGGTTAGGCTTCTTTCACACTTACGTCGGTACGGGGCCGTCGCAATGCATCGGCCCGACATACCGACGCACGTTGTGAAAATTGTGCACAACGTGGGCAGCGTATGTAGTTTTTCAACGCATCCGCTGCCCAATCTATGTCCTGGGGAGGAGGGGGCGGAGTTACGGCCACGCATGCGCGGTCAGAAATGGCGGATGCGACGTACAAAAAAACGTTACATTGAACGTTTTTTTGTGCTGACGGTCCGCCAAAACACTGATCCAGTGCACGACAGACGCGACGTGTGGCCATCCGTCACGATCCGTCGGCAATACAAGTCTATGGGCAAAAAACGCATCCTGCGGGCACATTTGCAGGATCCGTTTCTTGTCCAAAACGACGGATTGCGACGGATGCCAAACGACGCAAGTGTGAAAGTAGCCTTAAGGCTAGGGTTAGGGTTGGGGCTAAAGTTAGGGCTAGGGTTGGGGCTAAAGTTAGGGTTAGAGTTTGGATTAGGGTTAGGGTTTGGACTAGGGTTGGTATTAGGGTTAGGGTTGGCATTAGGGTTACGCTTGGGATTAGGGTTAGGTTTGGGATTAGGGTTAAGGTTAGGGTTGTGATTAGGGGTGTATTGGGATTAGGGTTAGGTTTGAGGTTAGGGTTGAGATTAGGATTAGGGGTGTGTTGGATTTAGGGTTTTGATTAGGGTTATGGTTAGGGTTGACATTAGGGTTGTTTTGGGGTAAGGGTTGTGATTATCGTTAGGGTTAGTGATTAGGATTATGGATCAGGTTGGGATTAGGGTTAGGGGTGTGTTGGGGTTAGGGTTGGAGCTAGAATTGGGGGGGTTCCACTGTTTAGGTACATCAGGGGGTCTCCAAACACGATAGCCAATTTTGAGCTCAAAAAGTCAAATGGTGCTCCCTCCCTTCTGAGTTCTGCCGTGCGCCCAAACAGTGGGTTACCCCCACATATGGGGCATCAGCGTACTCGGGATAAATTGGACAACAACTTCTGGGGTCCAATTTCTCTTGTTACCCTTGTGAAAATAAAAACTTGGGGGCTACAAAATCCTTTTTGTGGAAATATATATATATATATTTTTTTATGACTCTGCATTATAAACTTCTGTGAAGCACTTGGGCATTCAAAGTTCTCACCACACATCTATATAAGTTCCTTGGGGGGTCTAGTTTCCAAAACGGGGTCACTTGTGGGGGGTTACTACTGTTTAGGTACATCAGGGGCTCTGCAAACGCAACATAACGCCCACAGACCATTCTATCTAAGTCTGCATTCCAAAACGGCGCTCCTTCCCTTCCGAGCTCTGCCGTGCGCCCAAACAGTGGTTTACCCCCACATATGGGGCATCAGCATACTCAGGATAAATTGGACAACAACTTCAGTGGTCCAATTTCTCCTGTTACCCTTGTGAAAATAAAAACTTGGGGGGCTACAATATCTTTTTTGTGGAAAAAAAATATTTTTTATTTTCACGACTCTGCATTCTAAACTTCTGTGAAGCACTTGGGCATTCAAAGTTCTCACCACACATCTAGATAAGTTCCTTGGGGGGTCTAGTTTCCAAAATGGGGTCACTTGTTGAGGGTTTCTACTGATTAGGTACATCAGGGGCTCTGCAAACGCAACATAATGCCCGCAGACCATTCTATCAAAGTCTGCATTCCAAAATGGCGCTCCTTCCTTCCGAGCTCTGCCGTGCGCCCAAACAGTGGTTTACCCCCACATATGGGGTACCAGCATACTAAGGACAAATTGGACAACAACTCACCACACATCTAGATAAGTTCCATGGGGGGTCTAGTTTCCAAAATTGGGTCACTTGTGGGGGATTTCTACTGTTTAGGCACATCAGGGGCTCTCCAAACGCGACATGGCGTCCGATCTCAATTCCAGCCAATTCTACATTGAAAAAGTAAAACGGCACTCTTTCTCTTCCAAGCTCTGCGGTGCGCCCAAACAGTGGTTTACCCCCACATATTGGGTATAGACGTACTCAGGAGAAATTGCACAACTTTAGTGGTCTAATTTCTCCTGTTACCCTTGTGAAAATAAAAATTTGTGGGCAAAAAGATCATTTTTGTAGAAAAAATGCAATTTTTTTTTTCACGGCTCTACGTTATAAACTTCTGTGAAGCACATGTGAGTTTAAAGTGCTCACCACACATCTATATAAGTTCCTTAAGGGGTCTAGTTTCCAAAATGGTGTCACTTGTGGGGGGTTTCTACTGTTTAGGCACATCAGGGGCTCTCCAAACGCGACATGGTGTCCAATCTCAATTCCAGCCAATTCTACATTGAAAAAGTAAAACGGCACTCCTTCTGTTCCAAGCTCTGCGGTGCGCCCTAACAGTGGTTTAACCTCACATATGGGGTATCGACGTATTCAGGAGAAATCGCACAACAACTTTTGTGGTCTAATTTCTCCTGTTACCCTTGTGAAAATAAGAATTTGTGGGCGAAAAGATCATTTTTGTGTAAACAAAAGCGATTTTTTTATTTTCACGGCTCTACGTTATAAACTTCTGTAAAGCACTTGGGGGTTCAAAGTGCTCACCACACATCTAGATAAGTTCCTTAAGGGGTCTAGTTTCCAAAATGGTGTAACTTGTGGGGAGTTTCCACTGTTTAGGCACATCAGGGGCTCTCTAAACGTGACATGGCGTCCGATCTCAATTCCAGCCAATTCTGCATTGAAAAAGTCAAACGGCGCTCCTTCACTTCTAAGTTCTGCGGTGCGCCCAAAAAGTGGTTTACCCCCACATATGGGGTATTGGCGTATTCAGGAGAAATTGCATAACAAAATTTATGGTTACATTTCTGTGTTTACACTTGTGAAAATAAAAAAAATTGTTCTGAATTAAGATGTTTGCAAAAAAAAGTTAAATGTTCATTTTTTCCTTCCACATTGTTTCAGTTCCTGTGAAGCACGTAAAGGGTTAATAAACTTCTTGAATGTGGTTTTGAGCACCTTGAGGGGTGTAGTTTTTAGAATGGTGTCACACTTGGGTATTTTCTATCATTTAGACCCCTCAAAATGACTTCAAATGAGATGTGGTCCCTAAAAAAAAATGGTGTTGTAAAAATGAGAAATTGCTGGTCAACTTTTAACCCTTATAACTCCCTAACAAAAAAAATTTTGTTTCCAAAATTGTGCTGATGTAAAGTAGACATGTGGGAAATGTTATTTATTAACTATTTTTCATGACATATCTCTCTGATTTAAGGGCATAAAAATACAAAATTTGAAAATTGCAAAATTTTAAAAATTTTTTGCCATATTTCCGTTTTTTTCATAAATAATCGCAAGTAATATCGAAGAAATGTTACCACTAACATGAAGTACAATATGTTACGAAAAAACAATCTCAGAATCAGCGGGATCCGTTGAAGCGTTCCAGAGTTATAACCTCATAAAGTGACAGTGGTCAGAATTGCAAAAATTGGCTCGGTCATTAAGTACCAAATTGGCTCTGTCACTAAGGGGTTAAATGAGGAGCAGGGGTGGATTAAGGGTAGCCAGGACCCCGGGCTGTTCACACACTGTGGGCCCCCCCGGTCATGTGACGGGGGTCATGTGACGGGGGGGTCATGTGACGGGGGTCATGATACCAGATTATTCCAGAAAAATGGCCGGACCCTACTCTACTGTAACCTATTAAATATTTGTTAAAATCTGCAATACAATTTAGGTATATCTTGACCAATAATATCACATACAAGGAACAAATACCACCGCACCATGTCAAGACCACATATTACCACTTGGTGACCAAATAGCACATAGGAGGGACAAATACCATAAAACCATTTCCAGACCACATATTACCACCACATAGTGACTGAATACTACAATACTGATCAGTAATAAAAAAAAAAAAAAAACAATATACTATCACCATAAGTGCCAGTATTCACAGGAGATCTGTACTTAGTATGCAGTGTCTGTGTAGAGGTAATACAGAGATCACTGGTGGTATTATACACAGGAGCTCTGTATATAATGTATAGGTAATAGTGATCACTGGTGACATTGTACACAGGACCTCTGTATATAGTATATAGTGTATAGTGTCAGTGTATAGGTAACAGTGACGTCTCTAGGTGAAGTCCTTCATCTTTCATCCAGCACAGACCGCCATCATTTCTTCCAGCCAGGACTCGTTTCTGCAGGAAATAACAAAGTTATCTCGAGCTCCGCTTGTAGAACACATTACTTAATTTTTCACAACTTCTACATTACACCACATGAAGATAAAAAGGCGATATAGTGTCACTCTACACAGTAGCAGGACCGCCCCCCCATTTAAAACAGTATACTCAAAAAATAAAATAAATACATCACTGCAGTAATAATATCCCTTAATTAGCCCCTATGGTAATAATATTCCCCATCCTGGCCCCGTTTATCTCATTCCTGGCTCCAGCCATATGATCTCCCCATCCTGCCCTCATGAGTATCCATTCTACCCCATATGATCTCCCCATCCTGCCCCATTTGTCTCCATCGTATCCATCCTGCCCCATGATCCAATCTTGCCCCATGTCTCCAATCATGCCCCGTGTCTACATTCTGCCCATGCCTCCAGTCCTGCCCCCAGTGTGTCCAGCATATTACCCCCAGTGTGTCCAGCATATTACACCCAGTGTGTCCAGCAATCTGCCCCAGTATGTCCAGCATATTGCCCCCAGACAGTGTGTCCAGCAATCTGCCCCAGTGTGTCCAGCATATTACCACCAGTGTGTCCAGCAATCTGGCCTAGTGTCTCCAGCATTGCCCCAGTGTGTCCAGCAATCATCTGCCCCAGTGTGTCCAGCATATTACCCCCAGTGTGTCCAGCAATCTGCCCCAGTGTCTCCAGCATTGCCCCAGTGTCTCCAGCATTGCCCCCAGTGTCTCCAGCATTGCCCCCAGTGTGTCCTCCAGCAATCTGCCCCAGTGTCTCCAGCATTGCCCCCAGTGTATCCAGCAATCTGCCCCAGTGTCTCCAGCATTGCCCCCAGTGTGTCCTCCAATCTGCCCCAGTGTCTCCAGCATTACCCCCCAGTGTGTCCTCCAGCAATCTGCCCCAGTGTCTCCAGCATTGCCCCAGTGTCTCCAGCATTGCCCCACTGTCTCCAGCATTGCCCCACTGTCTCCAGCAATCTGCCCCACTGTCTCCAGCATTGCCCCACTGTCTCCAGCATTGCCCCACTGTCTCCAGCATTGCCCCACTGTCTCCAGCAATCTGCCCCACTGTCTCCAGCAATCTGCCCCACTGTCTCCAGCAATCTGCCCCACTGTCTCCAGCAATCTGCCCCACTGTCTCCAGCATTGCCCCACTGTCTCCAGCATTGCCCCACTGTCTCCAGCAATCTGCCCCACTGTCTCCAGCAATCTGCCCCACTGTCTCCAGCAATCTGCCCCACTGTCTCCAGCATTGCCCCACTGTCTCCAGCATTGCCCCACTGTCTCCAGCATTGCCCCACTGTCTCCAGCAATCTGCCCTACTGTCTCCAGCATTGCCCTACTGTCTCCAGCATTGCCCCACTGTCTCCAGCAATCTGCCCCACTGTCTCCAGCATTGCCCCACTGTCTCCAGCAATCTGCCCCACTGTCTCCAGCAATCTGCCCCACTGTCTCCAGCAATCTGCCCCACTGTCTCCAGCATTGCCCCCAGTGTGTCCTCCAATCTGCCCCAGTGTCTCCAGAATTGCCCCCCAGTGTGTCCTCCAGCAATCTGCCCCAGTGTCTCCAGCACTGCCCCACTGTCTCCAGCATTGCCCCACTGTCTCCAGCAATCTGCCCCACTGTCTCCTCCAGCATTGCCCCCCAGTGTGTCCTCCAGCATTGCCCCCCTGTGTGTCCACCGTTAAAGGTACCTTCGCACATAACGATATCGTTAACGATATCGTTGCTTTTTGTGACGTAGCAACGATATCGTTAAGGAAATCGTTATGTGTGACAGCGACCAAAGATCAGGCCCCTGCTGGGAGATCGTTGGTCGCTGAACAAAGTCCAGAACTTTATTTCGTCGCTGGATCTCCCGTGGACATCGCTGGATCGGCGTGTGTGACACCGATCCAGCGATGTCTTCACTGGTAACCAGGGTAAACATCGGGTAACTAAGCGCAGGGCCGTGCTTAGTAACCCGATGTTTACCCTGGTTACCAGCGTAAAAGTAAAAAAAAACAAACACTGCATACTTACCTACCGCTGTCTGTCCCTGGCGCTGTGCTCTGCACTCCTCCTGTACTGGCTGTGAGCGTCGGTCAGCCGGAAAGCAGAGCGGTGACGTCACCGCTCTGCTTTCCGGCCGCTGTGCTCACAGCCAGTACAGGAGGAGTGCAGAGAAGCACAGCGCCGGGGACAGACAGCGGTAGGTAAGTATGTAGTGTTTGGTTTTTTTACTTTTACGCTGGTAACCAGGGTAAACATCGGGTTACTAAGTGCGGCCCTGCACTTAGTAACCCGATGTTTACCCTGGTTACCCGGGGACATCAGGATCGTTGGTCGCTAGAGAGCTGTCTGTGTGACAGCTCTCCAGCGACCAAACATCGACGCTGCAGCGATCCGGATCGTTGTCGGTATCGCTGCAGCGTCGCTTAATGTGAAGGGGCCTTAACTGATCCCAAAAAACAAACAAAAAAAAAACAAACAAGCAGTCTCCTCATCTGTCCGCGCTCCAGGCGGCGAGCTCCCTGCAGCAGCGCACACTCGCCGGCGACTGACAATGACGTCAGACGCCGGCGACGTGTGCGCAGCGGCCGACTTCAGCTGCCAGCCTCCAATTGACTGGCGGCGTGTGCCCGCACGTCAATAGGAAACCGCTGCAGCGCCGGAAGGGGCCCGGTGAGCAGATGAGAAGGGGCCCGATGCAGGCCCCCTCTCTCTGCCAACCGGATCCGGGGGCACACAAATGCCGGCGGGCATTCAGACGATTAGCGGAGGGTCAATCTGTGCGGTAGCTCAGGGCCCCCCCAGACCACTGGGCCCTGGGCTACCGCCCATATTGACCCTCTGATAATCCGCCCCTGATGAGGAGGGAAATATACCAGAAGAGATAGAGAGGTTAAATATTTTTGTTAGGTGAGTGGTGACTGCAGGGGAAAGGGACTGGAGGAGATGTGACGGAATAGGGTCACTGGTGCCAGTAGTAGGACGAGAAGATGCAATGAGTCTGATCAGTAGTTCTTCTATGACTGGTTCAACATCAGAGAGTGAGCTAGATGCAGTGGGGGAGGGTAATAAGACATGTGGCTGTAAAAGATGTGACTGTAATAAGACATGAGACATTAATAGACATTTGACTGTAATAAGATGTATGACTGTGATAGTGTGAAATATTAATTATTGATTCTTGGCTTATTCTTATTCTCAAATTTGTACTGAGCACATTGCCTTTCGCTGACATTACATGTGCTATTTCTGTATATTTAGCTCAGAGTAAAAGTTAACATCATATAGAGAACACATGCTCTGTGAGATATATATATATATATATATATATATATATATATCCACTGCTCGTAGGAGGGGACGGTCACTTGGGGCTTTCTCCTTCACTCTCTACATACTTCAGTCTCCCAACAGATGGAATGAACAGCTGGTATGTGCATTAGCCATGATAACTTCTACCATAATCCATGACAGACACAGATGCCATTTACCATTCAGAATCTCAAGAAAGATGGGGAACTAACTTTGATAAGGACAAATGGACAATCTCTTTGTAACTATTTCATCTATTTTATGTTTTGCTGCAATGATGCTCTTTGGTGGGCAATCCAATAAACCACTACATTTTTTATGAGGCATCTGGTAAAGAGACCTGATTAAATAAATATATGAAATAAGCATATTTAACATTTGGCCAAGCCAGCCATACCTGATTTTTTTTGTGTGCTGTTTTTCATGGATTTCCTTCTATTTGCACATGGGGGAAGTGAAGAGCTTCGCTAAACGTCAATTGTGCAAGTTTTCAGGAATTCCACTACGATACATCAAGTCACAAGGATCAGACAGAACCTATGAGTGAGACTAACAGGTACCAGATGGATTGACAAGTACTAGAAGTACTACAAGTGCCAGACGTACTGAAGATAGATGTGCTGATGACCAGAGCCCAGCGTTGTCTAACAAAGGAACTACAAGCTAAGATATTTCAAGGTAAAAAAAATGGATATAATTAATTCTTATTCTAAGTTAAGTCAATTGAAATTTATATCTTTAAACGAGTCTAATTTAGAAGTCTTATGGCTTTCCTTATATGCAGAATGCAAGATAGCAAATCTAAAGATAGATTCTAAGCTGATGTCCTACCAGTGGTGTATCTAGGGGGGCAGCCGGGGCATGTGCCCCGGGGGGCAGTTGGCAGGGGGGCGCAGTCAGGCCGCCTAATGTGGCGGTCCACAGTGTCTCACCCGGCGGCTGCATTCTGCCGCCCCCAGTCTGGGAGTCAGCTGTTCTCTGTGCCAACTGTCAAGCTGACAGCTGGCACAAAGAAGCTGCAGAGCGCCGGCTCCCAACATGTGCGGAGATGGAGGGGGGCCCCTGCAGGGTGGCTGAGGCGGACAGGGAGATATCCCTGCAGCTCTGCTGCCTACAAGTGAAAATAGCAGCGATCTGTCTCCCTGCTTCCTGCCCGCACTTCATCATTCAGTAGCCGGCTGTGTCAGAGGAAAGCAATGGAGATGCTGCGGCAGAGCGTGAGGAGAGGTGAGAGGGGGGTGTGTGTGGCACGCTGCAGGGGAATGTGCAGAGAAGTAAATGGTGTGTGTGTGTAGGGGGAGGAGAGGGTAATGATGGGGCTGACGGGGAGATGGCAATGTTTGGGGAGGAGAGGGCAATGATGGGGATGGTGGGAGAGGAGAGGGCAATGATGGGGCTGACGGGGAGAGGGCAATGATGGGGATGGTGGGGGAGGAGAGGGCAAGGATGGGGCTGACGGGGAGAGAACAATTATGGGGATGGTGGTAGAGGAGGAAATGATGGAAGTGGTAGAATGGGCAAGGATAGGGATGGTGGGGGAGGAGGAAATGATGGAAGTGATGGAATGGGCAAGGATGAGGATGGTGGGGGAGGAGGAAATGGTGGAATGGGCAAGGATGGGGATGGTGGGGAGAAGGAAATGATGGAAGTGGTGGAATGGGCAAGGATGGGGATGGTGGGGGAGGAGGAAATGATGGAAATGGTGGAATGGGCAAGGATGGAGATGGTGGGGAGGAGGAAACGATGGATGTGGTGGAAAGGGCAATGATGGGATTGGGGAGAGGAAATGCTGGAGGTGGTGAAATCGGCAATGATGGGTGTGACAGAGAAGGCAATGATGGATGTGGTGAAGAGAGCAATGATGGGGTGGGGTAGGGGACAATAATATGTGTGTGGACAATTTGAGTGGGGATAGGGGGATTTATTATGTGTGGGGAGAATTTGGGGATGGGGGTGTTTATTATGTGTGGGGTGAGATTTGGAGTGGGGATTAGGGATTTAATGAGTGGGGGAGATTTGAGGACACAAAATGAAGAGCAAAAGGGGATGTGGGGGCATATATGAGGAAACAGAACAGGGGAATGGGGGGCATGTATTAGGAAACAATATGGGGGAATGGCGGGCATGTATGAGGAAACAGTATGAGGGAATGGGGGCATGTATGAGGAAGCAATATGGGAAATTTGGGGCATGTATGAGGAGCGATGCGAAAAATGTATGTGGAGAGAGTACGGGGAGCGACGGTGATGGGATGTGTGCAGACACAGTATGGGGAGTTAGGTGAGCAGGTATTATAGAAAGTGAGGGGGGAAATATATGAGGAGACAGTATGGTAAACGGGGATGTGAGAGGAGACAGTATGAAGAGGGAGGGGAATAGTGTGAGGAGACAGAATGGGGGTACAAAAGTGAATGGGCACAGAATAGAAACTGAATAGTGGGGGTGTAGCATGGAGGGACAGTGTGAGGGCACAGCCAGGAGAGGACAGTATACCAAGGAGGGGGAGTGTGATGATAGAGTACAGTATAAATACTGGGCCCTATAGGGGGGGACACAGTATGAGAGGACAGTGTGAAGAGGGGGTCGGTATGGAAAGGAGAGGTCAGTGTGAAGAGCATGTACCATAAGAGGGACAGTGTGGGGGTCATATTTTGCGCAGACAATATAGTGAGGGGCAATTTTTTATTCAGGAGCATTTTAATGACACTTGTATCTTTAAGGGCATCATGTGGAGATTTTCTGCAAAAGAGCGGAGAAGATGGAAGTCTGCAGAGACGAGCTGTGGATGAGAAAACGCATCATGGGATCTGGACAGGATGATGAAAAGAAGGAGATTGGCTCCAGAGATGACGTCATCTATAAGGTACCTGGATGTAAATGTTATGTGTGATGCTAACTAACTCTCATGTTTTTATTTATGTTAGGAGCTTTAAAGGGGTTGTCCAGGTTTGTAATGAGTCTGCAGTTATTCTTTGTGACTGGAGACTTCTGACTCACAGTGCGCCCTGCATGCTGTCAGGATTCTCTCATGCTGGCGATTTAGATACATGTCACATGCTGACTAGACATGTGTGGCCTCACTCAATGAAAATGAACTGAGTGAGGCCGGGCACGTCTAGTCTGAATGTGACCAGAGGTATACAAATCGCATGCTTGTGCTGACATGACTGTCCACAGGCAAGGGAGAATCCTAAAAGTGTGCAGTGCATGCGTTGTGAGAATTCAGAAGCCTGGAAGGACTCAGCTCTGCAGGTTCCAGTAGTCGTCACATGGACACTTCACTCATATGCAACTTTCATACTTGTGGTCCTGTGACAATGAGCTTCTCTTCCTGCTTCTCTCAGTTTTTCACTGATCATTGAGAGCATTAGGGAGAGGAGCTTGTCGGTACATGACTAAGTGTGCAAATCGCATATGTCCTTGGAGGGGGGGCACCAAAATGAATTCTTGCCCCGGGTGCCAGAAACCCTAGATACACCTCTGTGTCCTACAATAGAGAAAAAGAAAAATTGAAAAATATTTTACAGTTGGCCGATGTATTTCACAAGTTTGTGTCAGAGAAATCAAAAAAAGACTGTGTAGAAAGAGTGTCAAAGGAAAGTAGTGATGTTCCCAAGATTGACTGTGATGTGGAGAGTGAACAAGATGTGAGACACGTGTCTGTAATGGCCACTCAATGTGAACTTGTGTCTTATGATGTAAAAAAAGATGGAGGAAACGTGGGAGGAGACATGAGAACTGACGAAGATGACATACTAGGGACAGATGTACAAGGGCCACTAAAAATAGAAAACATCTCAGAGGCCCAACACCAAATTAAAGTTAGGAAAAACTTGTTAAAATTATGCAAAATCACTCCTGCATATGATAACAATATCTATGTGTGCAGAATTTCAGAGATATTTGAGAGTTTTGCTGCTAAGTTTGATTTAACTAATGAGTAGAAAAATCAGTTGTTTAAAATGTGGCTTCCAGTAACTTTTTCTAGAAGGTTAGCATTGAAAAAGCAGAATGATGATGAGTTACACAAAGAATTATCCAATATGGACAGATTAAGAATTCTGATGTTCTGTGGATTAAATGAAAATTATCCAGATATTGATATTCTTCAAAAATTAAGGATTGGCCCGGAAAGAATGTACTTTTACATTCATGTCCATATTTGAAAGGTTGTACAAAACTCTCATTAAAAACGTCAATACACAATCAATGATAAAATGTTTTGTAAACAAATTTGGATTCCTAAATTCTGTATCTCGTGTTATTGCATCACAAAAAGATTCTTTATTTGAATGTGCGCAATTACTTGATTTTTCTAGAAAACAGAATCTTGAAAGGAAAATAAATCATACTAAGTTTGTGAAAACAAGTAGAGTAAAATCTTATCAGAAGCCAAAATCAAAATTTCCAAAACTGATTTATTTCCAAAATCAAATCTATAAAGTACGAAGAAAATTACATAGTTGTTATAAGCCCTACCAAATGATCACAAGAGTCCACTGGAAAAGTTGCATTGAAAGAGTTAAAAATTCAAGGTTCTGACCTCTCATGGGAGATAAGCTGAAGACTCCATTATCGGAGCTCTGCAAAGAATCTGTAAGGGTACCGTAACACTGAAACGACGCTGCAGCGATACGACAACGATGTCGATCGCTGCAGCGTCGCTGTTTGGTCGCTGGAGAGCTGTCACACAGACAGCTCTCCAGCGACCAACGATCCCGAAGTCCCCTGGTAACCAGGGTAAACATCGGGTTACTAAGCGCAGGGCCGCGCTTAGTAACCCAATGTTTACCCTGGTTACCAGCGTAAATGTAAAAAAAACAAACACTACATACGTACCTTCCGTGTCTGTCCTCCGGCGCTGTGCTTTCCTCTGCACTGTCAGCGCCGGTCAGCCGTAAAGCAGAGCGGTGACGTGACCGCTGTGCTTTCCGGCTGGCCGGCGCTCACAGCCAGTGCAGAGAAGCACAGCACCGGGGGACAGACACCGGAATGTAAGTATGTAGTGTTTGTTTTTTAACGTTTACGCTGGTAACCAGGGTAAACATCGGGTTACTAAGCGCGGCCCTGCGCTTAGTAACCCGATGTTTACCCTGGTTACCAGTGAAGACATCGCTGAATCGGCGTCACACACGCCGATTCAGCGATGTCAGCGGTAGATCCAGCGACAAAATAAAGTTTCAAACGATCTGCTACGACGTACGATTCTCAGCGGGGTCCCTGATCGCAGTAGCGTGTCAGACACAGCGAGATCGTAACGATATCGCTGGAACGTCACGGATCGTGCCGTCCTAGCGATCAAAGTGCCACTGTGTGACGGTACCCTTAGTCTAAAAATGGCAATTTTAAATAGAGCTTTTCATTACATGATCGACAGAGAGATAACGATAACTTACTCACCTTTCACAGCAACTTTACCTTTTCTCTTCTTCACCATCTCCTGTGCACTGCAACCCTCTTCTTGCTTCTTTTTACTATCTGTATTCCCCATGTCTGCCTTTTTCTTCTCTCTCTTCTCTGGTTGATACTTTCCTGTAGTCCTAATGTGTAGCTCAGCTTGTACCTATTTCTTATGTCTGTCCTGTTGAGGGCAGAGCAAAGTACTGCAGTGCACAGATGCCGGGCCTCTCTGTCCTTTCCCTCAACAGGGCAGACAAAGTACGCCTGCGCCGGAGCCGCAGCGGGAAGACCAGAAGAGGATGTTATCTGATGAAGATGGGAGGCGCCGACCCGGACCAACAGCGGGACCGCCCCTGGGAGAGTATAATCTAACGTCTTTTTCTCATCTTTTAGGATACATCGGGGGCTTATTCCAGAATGCTGTAGATAAGCCCCTGATGCCGGTGGGCTTACCTCACCCGCGATTTTGGGGGTGAAAGGTTCCCTTTAAAAGGTTTGGCATTTTCACTTTTAAACACTAGGGGATGCAGCTACTGAAATTTGACAAAAACTTAATGTACAACTAGCTCACATTACAGCACTGCAGTAATTATGGGCGGAGTCTGCTGACGTGTGTGATGTCTCCTCTCCTCCCCTTCTGGGTGTTTGCTAAGGGATAAGAGCGGATGATATTCAGGAACCCAGTCAGCAGCCATTTTGTTGGTGACTGCAAAGTTATACTGACAAGTAGACAGTCAACGAGGATGGCAGGCAGCAAGGATTCTGGGAGATATATAGTGGAGGGAGCAGGGTGACAACAGCACAGAGTATTTCAGGAGAGCAGTGTGCTGGTCTATGGGGGGCTCCCTGTTCGGTGCGCGGAGCAGCCAGGGATTGTACATAGAGCGCTGTCTTTTATACACATGGATGGACCGTCTCCTCAGAAATCCAGGAAACATTTCTGTGGATTGATGGCCTGTTCTGATCCAGACTTTGCATGCTAAGACCCCATTCCCCTCCTCAGCTCCTGTCCTGGCGATGTGTGAAAGCGAGGCGACAGGCACAGTCGGGGTGATGCTGGGGGGAAATGTAGCCATATAGTAACGATAAAACGGACACCCCTCTCTTCAGCTGCCTCACCAGCCTTTCCCTGACTGCAAAAGGGGGGTATGTTCCAGCTCCAAAGTTTAAAATAAAGTCCTTTATTGATACATGATAAAAGCGTAAGCTGAATAACTCTCCACAGCACAATAGGAAACGAGCTACGCGTTTCAATCTTTGCAGATCTTTGTCAGAGCTACAAATGAATAAAACCAGGAATACTATATAGCCACCACCAGCCAATAGACAACAGTCTCAAAATCACATGACAGGAAAGAATCCCATTGGCGAAAACAATATAAAACAAAGAAGGAAAAATAATACACATATACATTAAAATTTGTGTGAACACATTAAACACATAAGAAAAACACACGTTAGTTTCACATGCTCATGACAGGGACACTAGTAATGATACACCAATTCATTGCGTTTGTTGAGACCAGCAGGGAAGCGAGTGCTCAGGTGATAAATCCAAAATGCCTCACGCATCAGTAGACAGCGTCTGGAATCCCCTCCCCGCACTGGTTTGTTAACTCGTTCTATTCCATAAGCACGGAAACTTTTAGTGCTACCAGAATGCTGAGTAATGAAATGCCTGGAGGCTGCCGACACTGAACGAACAGACTCACCAGACTTCCCTATATCGTGTAAATGTTCACTGATCCGAGTCTTCAACTTGCGAGAGGTACAGCCAACATAAGATAAGTTACAAATTGTACAGTCAATTTTATATACTACTGAAACAGTATTGCAATTAATATACCCCTTTATATTAAAGTGCTTGGAAGCACTAGAATCATCAAATGTCTTTGTGACTAATGCATGATCGCACGTCTTGCACCTATTGCTGCCACATTTATAGAAACCCGTATAATTTAACCAGGTTTTATTCTTATTTATACTGGAACAAAACATACTTGGTGAAACTTGGTGAAGACTCGGATCAGTGAACATTGTGAGTCTGTTCGTTCAGTGTCGGCAGCCTCCAGGCATTTCATTACTCAGCATTCTGGTAGCACTAAAAGTTTCCGTGCTTATGGAATAGAAAGAGTCAACAAACCAGTGCGGGGAGGGGATTCCAGACGCTGTCTACTGATGCGTGAGGCATTTTGGATTTATCACCTGAGCACTCGCTTCCCTGCTGGTCTCAACAAACGCAATGAATTGATGTATCATTACTAGTGTCCCTGTCATGAGCATGTGAAACTAACGTGTGTTTTTCTTATGTGTTTAATGTGTTCACACAAATTTTAATGTATATGTGTATTATTTTTCCTTCTTTGTTTTATATTGTTTTCGCCAATGGGATTCTTTCCTGTCATGTGATTTTGAGACTGTTGTCTATTGGCTGGTGGTGGCTATATAGTATTCCTGGTTTTATTCATTTGTAGCTCTGACAAAGATCTGCAAAGATCGAAACGCGTAGCTCGTTTCCTATTGTGCTGTGGAGAGTTATTCAGCTTACGCTTTTATCATGTATCAATAAAGGACTTTATTTTAAACTTTGGAGCTGGAACATACCCCCCTTTTTCGTCTTTCTATTTATACTACGTGGATCAACGTGGAAGTTCCGTGCACCTGCTGTAGCTGCCTGGTGAGCTGGCTTTTTGCTTTTCTCTATGTGTCTACAATTTTGATTGCCGTTGCTCCGAGGAATTACTCCCACGTGAATGTTTTGCATATTTTTTGCTCATATTTAAAGTACATGTATTAGGAAAAAGGAATTTTCCTTGAAAATTTAGCTATGGCTACTGATCTATGCCGAGACAGATCTCAGAAGGCAGCACACGTGTTTTCTCATGATACTATTGACTCTAACATCACACCAGACTTGCAGGACGGTGTGAACAGTTTAGAGAAATTGCTTTCACAAGAGACCAAAGTGTGGTGGGACCAAACTACTTTGAACAATTACCTAGCTAAGGATATGGTTCCGCGTGGCTTGCGTATAAAAAAACTACCCACCACTGTGTATTCATCTGACTTTATGGAAGAGTGGAATAATATCTTGAGCAATTGCTCGCTGAATTTAATGAAACTTATTGTCAAACATGAGGATATCAGACTCAAGGAAATACAAAAACAAATGGATGATGTGAATTCGTCCTTAATACAGTTTAAATCGTTATCACAGTTTGAGTCTCTCATTAACAAAATGCATGAAAATGTTTCAGTATTAGAGGAAGATATTATGGAAAGAAAGAAGAGGAAGTTCACCAGAGATCTGAACGATTATGCCACCAATAAGGTGTATGAATGGGGACAATGGGAGAATTTGAATAGAACCCCGAAGTCCATTTTAAAACGCAATCAGACTCACCGCAGGCATACAGCAGCGAAATCGCATGTGAATTTCACCTCGTCTGATCCAGACTCTTCAGATAACAATCCTAGTGTATCAGATGTATCTTTAAATGACACAGCAAATATGGGAAGAAGGAAATTTTTCCGCCACTCAAAAAACGTCAAAGACGCGGTGGTAGGAAACACCGCAGGAAATCAAGGAGTTGTCACCCGCAACAGGAAGCGTCTTTTCAAGTGAATGAAAATGTTTTGAATTTATCGTCTCATCCTCTAACTCAGGATCAACTTGCAGTTTTATCCTTAGGATTAAATTTTTTTCCAAGTCAAAGGTTTGATTTATTTACCACTCTTCTGGATATAAATAAATTTATACGTAATCTAACTATTAAAAAACACTTTTTAAATAATTCAGAGGTTCTGGACATCCAGCATCAGGAACATGAGGATACTGCACATATTAATGAATTCCGAGGTTTGGATTTTCAAGATCAAATTTCACTTGTCACCTTGCAGACATTAAGTAACGAAAATTTATCTGAGGAAGCAACAATTGATCAATCCCACAATTTCACCACTAAAAATCCATATTTTTATCCCATCCAGTCTAGATCTGATTGCATGGACAGATTCCAGGAGGTGTTGGAGCGAGAATTAAAAATCTTGGATGATGATGTAACCTCTGGTAGAATCAGGTCTACAAGTAATTTTTCGCGCAAACAATGGGATGCTTTACAGCAATTGCAAAATAATAAGGACATAATAATAAAAATGTCCGATAAGGGTGGAATTGTGGTGGTACTCAATACAATAGATTATCATTCTAAGATCATGGAACTTTTATCGGATGTGACAACATATACGGAACTTAAGGTTAATCCATCCAATGACTTTAAGAATAAAGCAGACAAAATAATAGAGGAAGGTTATAGCCTTGGTATTCTAACAAAGAAACAGTTCGATTATTTGGTGGTACAAGATCCCATCTGTCCCATTTTGCACGGACTACCAAAAGTGCACAAGAAGGAAGCTATTCCTCCTTTGAGACCAATTGTCTCAGGAATAGGCTCAGCCAATGAACATCTTTGTGAGTGGGTGGACTCGCTTTTGCAGCCTCTTGTGGGTAGAATCCCAGGCTATATTAAAGATTCAAAGGAAGTTTTGGGTTTATTTGCAGATAAAAAATGGACAGCTGAATCTACATGGCTCTGCTGTGATGTGGTTTCGTTATACACATGTATTCCCCACAGTGTAGCCATGCAAGGTCTCAAATTCCATCTTGATAATTTCAGCAATTATTCCATAGATTTGAAACAATATATTTTGCAAGTTACCTTTTTTCTCATGACACATAACTTTTTTACTTTTGATTCTCGTTATTATTTGCAGCGATCTGGAGTGGCCATGGGTGCCAAATTTTCACCTTCTTTGGCTAACCTTGTCATGGCTTTTTGGGAACATAATTATATATTTTCAGTTTCTAATCCTTTTCGTTCACAGATTGGTTGGTATGGCAGATACATCGACGATTTACTTATTATTTGGATCGCCGAGGTATCTGCCATACCTGACTTCATTAGTTACATCAATTCAAATGGGTATAATTTACGTTTCACATATAGACATGATCAGAAACAGATAAATTTTTTGGATTTGAGTTTGACTGGTGAGGCTGATCAGATGATAGAGACTAGAACCCATCACAAATTTCTCAGTGGCAACACCATACTCCATGCTGATAGTAATCACCTTGTGCACACCATCCAATCTATCCCCGTTGGGGAATTTACAAGAATTAAACGAAACTGCAGTAATAAGAACATTTTAAAAAATGAAATAAACATAGCTTCTGATAAACTAAAAAGCCGCAATTATCCATATTGGATGCTGAACAGGGCAGAGAAAATTGTTGCACGAAAAGATCGTGATGATTTAATTATACCTAAAACATCAATTTCTTCTGCACCTATTTCTGCCAAAACAAATAGTAAGCCATATATCTGTTTTCAGTTTAGTTCTCAGTTTAACCAAATAAAAAATATAGTTAATAAATTTTTACCAATTTTGTATGAAGACAGCAGTTTGGCCAAAATTTTAGATACAGGAATTAATGTAATATCAAGAAAAGCCCTCACTGTTGGGAATAGGGTTTCACCAAGTATGTTTTGTTCCAGTATAAATAAGAATAAAACCTGGTTAAATTATACGGGTTTCTATAAATGTGGCAGCAATAGGTGCAAGACGTGCGATCATGCATTAGTCACAAAGACATTTGATGATTCTAGTGCTTCCAAGCACTTTAATATAAAGGGGTATATTAATTGCAATACTGTTTCAGTAGTATATAAAATTGACTGTACAATTTGTAACTTATCTTATGTTGGCTGTACCTCTCGCAAGTTGAAGACTCGGATCAGTGAACATTTACACGATATAGGGAAGTCTGGTGAGTCTGTTCGTTCAGTGTCGGCAGCCTCCAGGCATTTCATTACTCAGCATTCTGGTAGCACTAAAAGTTTCCGTGCTTATGGAATAGAACGAGTTAACAAACCAGTGTGGGGAGGGGATTCCAGACGCTGTCTACTGATGCGTGAGGCATTTTGGATTTATCACCTGAGCACTCGCTTCCCTGCTGGTCTCAACAAGCGTAATGAATTGATGTATCATTACTAGTGTCCCTGTCATGAGCATGTGAAACTAACGTGTGTTTTTCTTATGTGTTTAATGTGTTCACACAAATTTTAATGTATATGTGTATTATTTTTCCTTCTTTGTTTTATATTGTTTTCGCCAATGGGATTCTTTCCTGTCGTGATTTTGAGACTGTTGTCTATTGGCTGGTGGTGGCTATATAGTATTCCTGGTTTTATTCATTTGTAGCTCTGACAAAGATCTGCAAAGATCGAAACGCGTAGCTCGTTTCCTATTGTGCTGTGGAGAGTTATTCAGCTTACGCTTTTATCATGTATCAATAAAGGACTTTATTTTAAACTTTGGAGCTGGAACATACCCCCCTTTTTCGTCTTTCTATTTATACTACGTGGATCAACGTGGAAGTTCCGTGCACCTGCTGTAGCTGCCTGGTGAGCTGGCTTTTTGCTTTTCTCTATGTGTCTACAATTTTGATTGCCGTTGCTCCGAGGAATTACTCCCACGTGAATGTTTTGCATATTTTTTGCTCATATTTAAAGTACATGTATTAGGAAAAAGGAATTTTCCTTGAAAATTTAGCTATGGCTACTGATCTATGCCGAGACAGATCTCAGAAGGCAGCACACGTGTTTTCTCATGATACTATTGACTCTAACATCACACCAGACTTGCAGGACGGTGTGAACAGTTTAGAGAAATTGCTTTCACAAGAGACCAAAGTGTGGTGGGACCAAACTACTTTGAACAATTACCTAGCTAAGGATATGGTTCCGCGTGGCTTGCGTATAAAAAAACTACCCACCACTGTGTATTCATCTGACTTTATGGAAGAGTGGAATAATATCTTGAGCAATTGCTCGCTGAATTTAATGAAACTTATTGTCAAACATGAGGATATCAGACTCAAGGAAATACAAAAACAAATGGATGATGTGAATTCGTCCTTAATACAGTTTAAATCGTTATCACAGTTTGAGTCTCTCATTAACAAAATGCATGAAAATGTTTCAGTATTAGAGGAAGATATTATGGAAAGAAAGAAGAGGAAGTTCACCAGAGATCTGAACGATTATGCCACCAATAAGGTGTATGAATGGGGACAATGGGAGAATTTGAATAGAACCCCGAAGTCCATTTTAAAACGCAATCAGACTCACCGCAGGCATACAGCAGCGAAATCGCATGTGAATTTCACCTCGTCTGATCCAGACTCTTCAGATAACAATCCTAGTGTATCAGATGTATCTTTAAATGACACAGCAAATATGGGAAGAAGGAAATTTTTCCGCCACTCAAAAAACGTCAAAGACGCGGTGGTAGGAAACACCGCAGGAAATCAAGGAGTTGTCACCCGCAACAGGAAGCGTCTTTTCAAGTGAATGAAAATGTTTTGAATTTATCGTCTCATCCTCTAACTCAGGATCAACTTGCAGTTTTATCCTTAGGATTAAATTTTGTTCCAAGTCAAAGGTTTGATTTATTTACCACTCTTCTGGATATAAATAAATTTATACGTAATCTAACTATTAAAAAACACTTTTTGAATAATTCAGAGGTTCTGGACATCCAGCATCAGGAACATGAGGATACTGCACATATTAATGAATTCCGAGGTTTGGATTTTCAAGATCAAATTTCACTTGTCACCTTGCAGACATTAAGTAACGAAAATTTATCTGAGGAAGCAACAATTGATCAATCCCACAATTTCACCACTAAAAATCCATATTTTTATCCCATCCAGTCTAGATCTGATTGCATGGACAGATTCCAGGAGGTGTTGGAGCGAGAATTAAAAATCTTGGATGATGATGTAACCTCTGGTAGAATCAGGTCTACAAGTAATTTTTCGCGCAAACAATGGGATGCTTTACAGCAATTGCAAAATAATAAGGACATAATAAAAAAAATGTCCGATAAGGGTGGAATTGTGGTGGTACTCAATACAATAGATTATCATTCTAAGATCATGGAACTTTTATCGGATGTGACAACATATACGGAACTTAAGGTTAATCCATCCAATGACTTTAAGAATAAAGCAGACAAAATAATAGAGGAAGGTTATAGCCTTGGTATTCTAACAAAGAAACAGTTCGATTATTTGGTGGTACAAGATCCCATCTGTCCCATTTTGCATGGACTACCAAAAGTGCACAAGAAGGAAGCTATTCCTCCTTTGAGACCAATTGTCTCAGGAATAGGCTCAGCCAATGAACATCTTTGTGAGTGGGTGGACTCGCTTTTGCAGCCTCTTGTGGGTAGAATCCCAGGCTATATTAAAGATTCAAAGGAAGTTTTGGGTTTATTTGCAGATAAAAAATGGACAGCTGAATCTACATGGCTCTGCTGTGATGTGGTTTCGTTATACACATGTATTCCCCACAGTGTAGCCATGCAAGGTCTCAAATTCCATCTTGATAATTTCAGCAATTATTCCATAGATTTGAAACAATATATTTTGCAAGTTACCTTTTTTCTCATGACACATAACTTTTTTACTTTTGATTCTCGTTATTATTTGCAGCGATCTGGAGTGGCCATGGGTGCCAAATTTTCACCTTCTTTGGCTAACCTTGTCATGGCTTTTTGGGAACATAATTATATATTTTCAGTTTCTAATCCTTTTCGTTCACAGATTGGTTGGTATGGCAGATACATCGACGATTTACTTATTATTTGGATCGCCGAGGTATCTGCCATACCTGACTTCATTAGTTACATCAATTCAAATGGGTATAATTTACGTTTCACATATAGACATGATCAGAAACAGATAAATTTTTTGGATTTGAGTTTGACTGGTGAGGCTGATCAGATGATAGAGACTAGAACCCATCACAAATTTCTCAGTGGCAACACCATACTCCATGCTGATAGTAATCACCTTGTGCACACCATCCAATCTATCCCCGTTGGGGAATTTACAAGAATTAAACGAAACTGCAGTAATAAGAACATTTTAAAAAATGAAATAAACATAGCTTCTGATAAACTAAAAAGCCGCAATTATCCATATTGGATGCTGAACAGGGCAGAGAAAATTGTTGCACGAAAAGATCGTGATGATTTAATTATACCTAAAACATCAATTTCTTCTGCACCTATTTCTGCCAAAACAAATAGTAAGCCATATATCTGTTTTCAGTTTAGTTCTCAGTTTAACCAAATAAAAAATATAGTTAATAAATTTTTACCAATTTTGTATGAAGACAGCAGTTTGGCCAAAATTTTAGATACAGGAATTAATGTAATATCAAGAAAAGCCCTCACTGTTGGGAATAGGGTTTCACCAAGTATGTTTTGTTCCAGTATAAATAAGAATAAAACCTGGTTAAATTATACGGGTTTCTATAAATGTGGCAGCAATAGGTGCAAGACGTGCGATCATGCATTAGTCACAAAGACATTTGATGATTCTAGTGCTTCCAAGCACTTTAATATAAAGGGGTATATTAATTGCAATACTGTTTCAGTAGTATATAAAATTGACTGTACAATTTGTAACTTATCTTATGTTGGCTGTACCTCTCGCAAGTTGAAGACTCGGATCAGTGAACATTTACACGATATAGGGAAGTCTGGTGAGTCTGTTCGTTCAGTGTCGGCAGCCTCCAGGCATTTCATTACTCAGCATTCTGGTAGCACTAAAAGTTTCCGTGCTTATGGAATAGAACGAGTTAACAAACCAGTGTGGGGAGGGGATTCCAGACGCTGTCTACTGATGCGTGAGGCATTTTGGATTTATCACCTGAGCACTCGCTTCCCTGCTGGTCTCAACAAGCGTAATGAATTGATGTATCATTACTAGTGTCCCTGTCATGAGCATGTGAAACTAACGTGTGTTTTTCTTATGTGTTTAATGTGTTAACACAAATTTTAATGTATATGTGTATTATTTTTCCTTCTTTGTTTTATATTGTTTTCGCCAATGGGATTCTTTCCTGTCATGTGATTTTGAGACTGTTGTCTATTGGCTGGTGGTGGCTATATAGTATTCCTGGTTTTATTCATTTGTAGCTCTGACAAAGATCTGCAAAGATCGAAACGCGTAGCTCGTTTCCTATTGTGCTGTGGAGAGTTATTCAGCTTACGCTTTTATCATGTATCAATAAAGGACTTTATTTTAAACTTTGGAGCTGGAACATACCCCCCTTTTTCGTCTTTCTATTTATACTACGTGGATCAACGTGGAAGTTCCGTGCACCTGCTGTAGCTGCCTGGTGAGCTGGCTTTTTGCTTTTCTCTATATTTCCCTGACTGCACCTAACTGGAGATCATGCTGCCCCCTCTATTAACTCAGACCCATGTACAGGTGCACAGCCAGAGCCACCCTAGAATGGGTCCCCTTTATGAAGATATACTGCCATATAGATCACACAAAATACTGTCCTATAGTTCTCACATAATACCATCATATAGATCGCAAGTAACAAGGCCATAGTATTCTCACATAATACCGCCACATAGATCTCACATAATACCGCCAGTGTTCTCACAATCCCGCCATATAGATCACACAAAATACCGCCACATACTTCTCACATAACGATGCCATATAGATCTCACATAATACCGCCATATAGATCACATATAATACCGCCATATAGATCACACCTAACAGAGGGGAGAGGAGTGCATAGGAGAGGATTAGGCTGTTTTCACACTTCCGTCGTTTGGGCTACGTCGCAATGCGTCGTTTTGGAGAAAAAACGCATCCTGCAAAGATGCCTGCAGGATGCAATTTTTCTCCATAGACTTGCATTAGCGACGCATTGCGACGTATGGCCACACGTCGCATCCGTCATGTGACAGATGCGTTGTGTTTTTGCGGACCGTCGGCACAAAAAACGTTCAATGTAACTTTTTTTGTGCGACGTGTCCGCCATTTTCGACTGCGTATGCGCGGCCGAAACTCCACCCCCTCCTCCCCACTCCTCACAATGGGCAGCAGATACGTTGTAAAACTGCATCCGCTGCCCACGTTGAGCTAAATTTAGCACAATGTCAGTCAGTACGTCGGGCTGACGGTTTGCAACGGCCCCGTACCGACGCAAATGTGAAAGTAGATACACGGCCCAGCAGTCAGTATCACACATGGGAGGATTAGATACACAGCTCAGCAGTCAGTATCACACAGAAGAGGATTAGATACACGTCTCAGCACAGTATCACACAGGGTAGGATTAGATACATGGCTCAGCAGACAGTATCACACAGGAGAGGATTAGATACACAGCTCAGTCAGTATCACACAGGATAGGATTAGATACATGGCTCAGCAGACAGCATCACACAGGAGAGGATTAGATACACATCTCAGCAGTATCATACAGGGTAGGATTAGATACATGGCTCAGCAGACAGTATCACACAGGAGAGGATTAGATACACGTCTCAGCACAGTATCACACAGGGTAGGATTAGATACACGTCTCAGCACAGTATCACACAGGGTAGGATTAGATACACGTCTCAGCACAGTATCACACAGGGTAGGATTAGATACATGGCTCAGCAGACCGCATCACACAGGAGAGGGTTAGATACACGGCTCAGTCAGTATCACACAGGGTAGGATTAGATACACGGCTCAGCAGACAGCATCACACAGGAGAGGATTAGATACACGGCTTGGCACAGTAACACACATGGGAGGAGATACACTGCTCAGAATCAGCATCACAAAGGATAGGATTAGATTGCCTCTCCCCCTCCCCCGCTGATACTTACTTCACTGCTCCAATGCAGAGTCCTTTCTCCCTCCCATCCTTGGTCTTCTCCTCCTATAACCGCAGGGCCCCTGCGATTATGCTGGGAAACTGGAGCTCACAGATACACTGTTAGCTCCAGAAAGAAGGCGCCGATCTCCTGCCTCTGCTGTGATGTGGACGGCTCAGGGGGCGTGGCCTGATCACAGCAGGGAGCAGCTCAATGTAAAGTATAGGGTCAGATGCCGACGGCCAATCTCTATGCCCAGGGCTGCCGTATTTGAAGAGTGTAAGTGTCCTGCAGCTACACTTACACTCCTGCAAAGCAAAATGGCGGCGCCCAGTGGCTGAAAAAATTATTAATAATAAAAAAAATGTTAAAGTTAAAAAATGTAAATTTATATTAAAAATAATTGTTTATATAAACAATGATTTTTAGTACAAAAAATAAAATGCGCCACCTTCCCTTTAAGCAATATAGTGTTTGTCTGTAGTTTCGGTCATGTACTGAAAGAATACAGTGATTCAGCAAGAGAGGTGAAACATAAGTCCCTGAATACCCTATGAGGACGCTTTAAATGGCTGAGAATGCCCATGGGACTAAACCCTGCTCCAGAGGTGTTCCAGCACAAATTGATACAGGCTTTGGAAGGACTTCCTGGAGTAAAAACAATAGCAGATGATATCCTAATGGTGGGAGGTGAAGATATGGAATCTGCAATCAAGGATCACGATCAGAAGTTGATAACATTTTTGCACAGATGCAGAGCAAATCAAATAAAGCTGAACATGGACAAATTCAAACTAAAAATGACAGAAGTTGAATAAATTGGACATTGACTTCAACCAGGGGCGGATTATAACAGGGTCAATCTGGTCGGTAGCCCAGGGCCCAGTGGTGTGTGTGGGGCCCTGGGCTACCGCTCAGATTGCCCGCCGCCATCAGGGCACTACTGCCCTGACTGGCGTATGGGCCCGGTGGGCAGAGGGGGCCTGCATCGGGCCCCTACCGGTGCTGCGGCAGTTTCACCTATTGACGTGTGGGCGCGCGCCCGCACGACAATAGTTAATAACAGCCACCTGCCAATTGGAGGCTGGCAGCTGAAGTCGGCTGCAGGCGCAGCGCACACAGGTCAGGTGAGGAGAACTCGGGATTTTTTTTTTTTGCCAACAGCAATCCGGGGGGCCTGGGCGGGCCAGAATGCTGGACACTGCCTGTGGGCAATATGCTGGACACACTGGGGCAGATTGCTGGTGGACACACTGGGGGCAATGCTGGACACACAGGGGCAGATTGCTGGACACATTGTCTGGGGGCAATGCTGGACACACTGGCAGATTGCTGGACACACTGTCTGGGGGAAATGCTGGACACACTGGGGCAGATTGTTGGACACACTGGGGGCAATATGCTGGAGTCAGACACTGGGGCAGATTGCTGGACACACTGTCTGGGGGCAATGCTGGACACTGTGGCAATATGCTGGACATACTGGGGGTAATATGCCGGACACACTGGGGGTAATATGCTGGATACACTGGGGCAGATTGCTGGACACACTGGAGGCAGGACTGGAGGCATGGGCAGAATGTAGATACGGGGCATGATTGGAGACACGGGGCAGAATGAAAGACATGGGGCAGGATTGGATCATGGGGCAGGATGGATACAGATGGGGCAGGATGGGGAGATCATATGGGGTAGAATGGATACTCATGAGGGCAGGATGCGAGAACATATGGCTGGAGCCAGGAATGAGATAAACGGGGCCAGGATGGGGAATATTATTGCCATAGGGGCTAATTAAGGGATATTATTACTGCAGTGATGTATTTATTTTATTTTTTGAGTATACTGTTTTAAATGGGGGGGTGGTCCTACCTTTTACTGTGCAGAGTGACACTATCGCCTTTTTTTCTTCATGTGGTGTAATGTACAAGTTGTGAAAAATTAAATAATGTGTTCTGCAAGTGGAGCTCGAGATAACTGTGTTATTTCCTGTAGAGACGAGTCCTGGCTGGAAGAAATGATGGCGGTCTGTGCTGGATGAAAGATGAAGGACTTCACCTAGAGACGTCACTGGTGAGTCAGTGTTACCTATACACTGACACTATACACTGTATACTATATACAGAGGTCCTGTGTACAATGTCACCAGTGATCACTGTATTACCTACACAAAAATTGGAAATTGTGTTGCAGTATTTGTCCCTTGTATGTGCTATTTGGTCACCAAGTGGTGGTAATATGTGGTCTTGACATGGTGTAGCGGTATTTGTTCCTTGTATGTGATATTATTCGATCACTGTTGTTGTAATATGTGGCCTGGTCATAGTGCGGTGGTATTTGTTCCTTGTATGTGATATTGGTCATTTTAAAAATTGAAAAATAAATCAAAATATACCTAAATTGTATTGCATATTTTAACAAATATTTAATAGGTTACAGTAGAGTAGGGCCCGGCCATTTTTCTGGAATAATCTGGTTCAGGTATATCATGACTCCCGTCACATGACCCCTGTCACGACAGGGGGGGGGGGGGGGGGGCCCACAGTGTCTGAACAGCCCAGGGCCCTGGCTACCCTTAATCCACCCCTGACTTCAACCGATGTAAAAGTGGATGCTGAAAAGATGAGAGCAATACAAAAGTTGCCCACCCCTACTGATGTTTGTGGAGTACAGTGATTTTTGGGCATGGTAAATTAGCTCTCCAAATTTTGCAGACATCTGTCAGACATGTGTGAGCCACTGAGACAGCTAACCCACAAAGATGTTCTCTGGGACTGGACAGAAAGCCAGGAAACTACTTTTTGATCAGTAAAGAAGGCTATTGCAGATGCAGCAACTCTAAAGTACTTTGATCCAGATTGAGAAGTGGTGGTTCAATGCGATGCTTCAGAAAAAGGCCTTGGAGCTACATTAATGAAGAACATCCACTCACATTTGCAAGCATAGCCCTTACAACAACAGAGCAGGGATATGCTTAGATTGAGAAGGAACTACTGGCTGAGGTATATGGGATGGAGAAGTTTCACCAGTACACCTATGGTCGACGGGTAAAAGTGCAGTCGGATCACAAACCTTTGGAGAGCATTACAAAGAAACCATTATTAAATGCCCCAAAGAGACTACAGCGTATGCTGATACCACTTCAAAAATATGATTTTGACATCAGGTACTGTCCAGGAAGAGACTTAATGATTGCAGATGAACTAAGCAGAGCTTACCTTCCTATAACAAATGATGAGGAGAAAGACTTTGAAACCATCAATATATGTAACTACCTTGCTGTGTCAAAAGAAATGTTGGAGCAAATACAGACTTGCACAGAAAAGGATAAAAGTCTCCAGAGTTTATAGACTGTCATCTTGCAGGGCTGGCCAAAATACAAGCAACATGCTCCAAGGGAAGTTTCTCCATTCTTCCACATAAGAGATGAATTGTCAGTGCAGCAAGGGATCATCTTTAAAGGAGACAGGGCTGGCGGAAGGCACCCAATAATATAATAGAAGCTATAAGGTGTGGTCGCAGCCCGGGGTCCACCATCCAGAGATATTACCTGCTGCTCGGTAATTGCGGAGAGTATATGGCAGTATAATGAGAACACACTGATTAACGTCACCCAGTATGTAAGGAGATGGACCTTGTTGCATTAGAGACACAATACCGCTGAGTGAAAGCTACGGTTTGGTCACAGGACTCTGACCCAAGGACACAAGGCCATGTATGAAATATCATATAAGTAGCTCACTTGCTCAAGGCTGTGGGCTAACAAGCCCCCCTTCCCTTTTCACTCAGCCAAGAGCTGCTTTGCCAATGTACTGGGGGGAGTTTTATGGCCGAAAGGTATTTACGACCGGCATTTCCGGCCGTGTAAGCTCTTGTCCAGCTATAAGTGAACTAGAAACTTCTAGGATCCATGAAAGATTCTTTGTTTGGTTTTTGTACGATATTATGCACAATGTTTACGTTAAGAACACGAAAACATATATTCGTATTCTCACTCGGCGGGCCTACCCATCCCCCGAAACACGGGCTTCTAACTCCGTCTGGTAAAGAAGTAGGGTTTTCTCTGTAAATATGTATCCCAGATCGGACATATTTGATCTCATTAGAATGCTCACGTTAATCCGAGATGAATGATGGGTTTGTTATGACTATGACATGTTTTGTAGCGAAGTTATAGAAATTAGAGAGAATAGTTTAACGTTTAGTCAGAATGTAGAGAGAGGAGGGTCTGAATAAACCAGCCTTTCTGTGATGTCACAGCCTTAAGGTTTTAAGTATCTGGCAGGCTCTGAGGAGTCACTTCTGCTTGATTTCTTGTCTTCTCCTGAAGCCAGCAGCACGTCCAATGAGCTGGGACGTATGGTTGCCTGCCATGCTTTGAACATGTGAGTTTTACATTTTCTCATTTAATCCCTGGTTATTTCATAATTACCCTTGTACATATTTGCAATTGTCTCATTTGTAATATCTTTATAAAATATTTTTGATAAAGCACTACCTAATTTTTTATGGGATATAATATTATATGTTAGTTCATTCTCCATGCTCTAAAAACCGTACCCTAAGTCTTCTGAAGGGAAATACACTACTGTTGTGTTGGATTAGCTTCGGACCCGTTTAATCGAAGCTGGTGGCAGCGATAGTGTGCTGACTTTTGGGGCTATGTTGTAGCGACTGCGGCATTGATAATTATTGTTCCTGCCTGAGTGGGAGTAGTTTACCGCGTCGCTGCAGTGTGCCCAATAGCCAGTACATAGCAGGCAGCCTGTCGGGCGACCAATTACCCAGGGTGCAGTACCTAATCTAACCTGAGAGTAAAGGGGGGCGCCAGAGAGCTGCAAGTGTTAAGTGGAACTGTAAGCGGGATATACATAAATCCCTGCAGTTTGTGGTATATTGAAAAGCAGTGGGATACCTAAAATAAGCCCCTGCTCTAAACTAAGAGGTCAATAGCCTTGTGTGTGTTTCATCACATCGTGGAGTGGAGGGATAACTAAGATAAGCCCCCCTGCACATGTGATAGCCGTCTGTTGTCCTAAAGTCACCTCGATCCGTGACGTAGGGGTGACGGTCACGGTGTGAATCGTGACAAATTGGTGACAGCGGTCAGGGGATTCCTGACACCTTGCGGTGTCAAAAGAAAAGTTGGAGCAAATACAGACTTGCACAGAAAAGGATAAAAGTCTCCAGAGTTTAAAGACTGTCATCTTGCAGGGCTGGCCAAAATGCAAGCAACATGCTCCAAGGGAAGTTTCTCCATTCTTCCACATAAGAGATGAATTGTCAGTGCAGCAAGGGATCATCTTTAAAGGAGACAGGGCTGGCGGAAGGCACCCAATAATATAATAGAAGCTATAAGGTGTAGTCGCAGCCCGGGGTCCACCATCCAGAGATATTACCTGCTGCTCGGTAATTGCGGAGACTATATGGCAGTATAATGAGAACACACTGATTAACGTCACCCAGTATGTAAGGAGATGGACCTTGTTGCATTAGAGACACAATACCGCTGAGTGAACGCTACGGTTTGGTCACAGGACTCTGCCCCAAGGACACAAGGCTAGAGTCCCTCTCGACCCACTAGCGCTATAACTAGATTTAGCGTGAGTGCGTGCAGTACCACTCTGTCGGACGCCACTAACTGCCCTAACTAGGGACCAGAAAGCGCACTAGCTGTGCACGACGCCACACTGGCGGACACTGCTGAATTGACGCTGTAAGATAGTGCCTCATGCTGGATGGCACAAACTGGCGCTAGTCAGCTCCAAACACCCAACCGCATACAACAATGTTAGGGAAGGGGATGATTAGGAGATAACATACGCACATCCACACACACAATTTCAGTTTATACTAGCGCATGGCCGAGCAGCTATGTGAACCTTTTGTAGTTGCAGCTTTCTGGGACCTTGCCAGTGGTCCAATAAGAGCCGCTTGAGGACCTGAGCTTGTGACCGCCCCACGGGCATGCTCAGTAGGCAAAAACAGGACTTAGTTCCTGGAGCGTCTGCTCGACGCTGACTAATGCTGGTTATAATAGCTAGACCTGGGATGGCACGAATAACCAAACGCATAGCATCAGCTTGAGCAAGACACTGGGCCCGATGTCTCTGCTGAGCAGGCTCCACTGCGGCTGGGGAAGAATGGGAGACTGCAGAGGATATGGCTTGAGATTCCCCCTGTGCAGCTGCGGGAACTCAACACCTAACAGCTGTTATACCAGAAGTTCTCAGAAGAGACTTACTGAAAACATTGCACTCTTCTCACTTAGACATGAAAGGATGTCTACAGTTGTGGCCAAAAGTATTGACACCCCTGCAATTCTGTCAGATAATACTCAGTTTCTTCCTGAAAATGATTGCAAACACAAATTCATTGTTATTATAATCTTCATTTAATTTGTCTTAAATTAAAAAACACAAAAAGAATTGTCCTAAAGCCAAATTGGATATAATTCCACACCAAACATAAAAAAGGGGGTGGACAAAAGTATTAGCACTGTCTGAAAAATCATGTGATGCTTCTCTAATTTGTGTAATTACCAGCACCTGTAACTTACCTGTGGCACCTAACAGGTGATGGCAATAACTAAATCACACTTGCAGGCAGTTGACATGGATTAAAGTTGACTCAACCCTGTCCTGTGTCCTTGTGTGTACCACATTGAGCATAGAGAAAAAAAGAAGACCAAAGAACTATCTTAGGACTTGAGAAACCAAATTGTGAAGTCCATCTCTAAAGACCTGAATGTTCCTGTGTCTACTGTGCGCAGTGTCATCAAGAAGTTTAAAGCCCATGGCACTGTGGCTAACCTCCCTAGATGTGGATGGAAAAGAAAAATTGCCAAGAGATTTCAACGCAAGATTGTGCGGATGTTGGATAAACAACCTCAACTAACATACAAACAAGTTTAAGCTGCCCTGCAGTCTGAGGGTACAACAGTGTCAACCCATAGTATCCGTCGGCGTCTGAAAGAAAAGGGACTGTATGGTAGGAGACCCAGGAAGACCCTACTTCTTAGGCCGGCCTCACACTCAGCGTTGAAAAATACGGTCCGTATTTTACGGCCGTAATACACTCCAAAATTAGAAATACGGTGGTCCGTAAGAACTCCGTAGGCAAGGTGTGGTCGCGTATTTTGCGCATGTAATGTTGCGTATGTAATCCGTATGCCCACCGTAATGCGTATTTTTCACGCAACCTGACAAAATGGACATATAACGGTTTTGGCGGATGAAATTGATTTAAATTACCCTCATCAACCCTATTTAAGGCCTCTACAACAGGTGTCTCACTCCCATATGGTCATTTTGTGGTTTTGAAACTGTTGGAGTGTTGTTGTAACATTTGGACCATGTCTGACCACCTGCAGTTCACCCCAGCGCAGCGTGTTTTTTTAACTGGCTATTGTCTCGTCGGTTTGGGCACCCATACCCTGGGATTGTGGATCCGCGAAGGAGGAGCAGAAGAATGTGGGTGCATCCTCTTCTGACTAAACGCCTCACTAAAGGCCATTTACATCGGCTATATACAGCTCTGCGGGAACATCCAGACAAGTTTTATCTGTACTGTCGCATGTCTATACAAACCTTTGACAGATTGTTGGAGATATTACGCCCAGGAATAACATTTCAGGACACAAGGCTGCGCAAAGCCATCTCTGCTGAGGAGCGTCTTCTCCTCACGTTACGGTATGTATTCTCCATCCTCACATACTGTATGTTGATGATCTTTTTTCTAAATGTTTCTTCTTTTTTAAATTTTTACCCATAATATGTGTACATTAAGGCCAAAGCAGATGTGACAACGTGACGTAACTGTTATATTTCAGCCCCTTAAGGCCATTTTTCCCATTTCAGTGTTAATTTAGTAGCCCACAAATGCAAATATGATTGGGCTTATTCATGTTTTGTGTGCACTCTTGAAACAAACCTAATTTATTGTGTTTGTTTCACTTACAGATTTCTGTCCACTGGATTGTCCTTTGCGGGTCTCCACCTTGAATTTTTGATTGGCCGCTCCACCATTTCTGGCATTGTGCGGTTAACCTGTCACCAAATATGGGATAGACTTAAGGACCTTGTGATGCCTGAGCCCAAACAGGCTGATTGGCTCAAAATAGCCCATGGGTTCAAGGTCAATTGTGACTTCCCAAACTGCATTGGAGCGGTGGATGGGAAACATATTAGGGTACGTAAGCCGCCGAACTCTGGCTCCCAATTCTACAACTATAAGCAGTTTTTCTCTGTAGTTCTGTTAGCTGTAGTTGACAGTAACTACAGGTTTATAATTGTAGACATTGGGGCCTATGGACGAACTGGAGACTCTAGGGTCTTCAATTCGTCTATAATGGGTCAGCGGCTACGTGAAAACCAGTTAGACCTCCCACCACCACAACAACTCCCAGGCTCCACTGCAGAAGCACTGCCTTTTTTTTGGTTGGAGATGAGGCCTTCCAACTCACCAGACACGTCATGAGGCCTTATCCCCGGCGCAACCTGGACCACCGTTGGAGGATATTTAATTTGCGCCTTTCTAGGGTGCGCAGACTGGTGGAGTGCGCCTTTGGTATTCTGGTGGCCAAATGGCGTGTCCTACAGACTGCCATGCAGCTCAGTGAGGCTACAGTCAATGAAGTAATCAAAGCATCAGTAATTTTGCACAACTATACCCGCATACATGATTGCTTCTCAGATGGTAATGATGAACAAATGTTGCGTAGTGTCATTAGTCCAACACCACATGGCCCACCTCCGCGCCGTCCCCTTTCTGGTATCAAAGTTAGGGATGGATTGACCAATTATTTTGTTTCTCCTCAGGGTTCTACTCCCTGGCAAGATTATGCTGTTTCTCAGTCGTGATTTTTTTTATTTTAAAGATATGTTTTTGTAATATATTATTATCAACCACTGAAAACGTACTGTGTGTGTTTTTTTACTTAATTACCATATGTTTCTGTTTTCTGAATATGTGTGTGATGCAAAAATGATTAGTCTACAAACATCAATTGCCTTTTTTGAAAACTTTTTACTAACTTTGCAACCCTTTTTTTTTGGTTGTAACCCCATATTTTAGCCATATGGTTTTTATAAGCCTTTTTTATGGGTTGCTTTATACCAAGGATCCACAACAAAGTGGAAATGTTTTTAAAACACAACATTAACATGGTAGCCAGCTACCAAAACAAAAACCAAAAAACAAAACAAAATTACAGATCCCTGTAAGTTGGTGGGGGAGATGTTGCCAGCTCTGGTTCCTGGTCTGGTGGCCTTTGTTGGGCCGATGGCAGTTCTTCCTGTGAGGATGCAGTGGCTTGTGGCCCAGAATACTGGCCTTGTCCATATTGGCCAGATGTGTGTTGACCAAAAGCCATTTGGCTCTGGGCATCATGCTGAGGTACAGATTGCCTTGCAGGTCCAGGTTGGGACCAGCCAACATCACTGTGTCTGGAGAAGTGGCCATATTGGGATTGGGGGTTGAAGCCTGCCATTTGGTACTCTAATGGCCTTTGTAGATTTTGGGATGGGAGGGGTTTAAGGGGAGGCATACGTGGAGTAGGTGCAGCAAATCCTGATTGATTTGGCTCCTGTTGAGGGAATTGAAGGTGCAAGAGGTTTGTTTGGCCAAGCTGCCTTCGCTCCAGGTATTCAAAAACCTCATAGGGGTTATTTGGAGGGGTGCTTAAATCAATCAGGATTTGCATACACCCTCTCACACGTAGCCTCACCTCACGGGGAAGGGGTCTAAGGTATCGGGCAAGGCTGCGGGCAAAGGCCTCCTCGCCATCATCTGTGGCTGCCCTGGCCAAATAGTTGAGGACCCCAGCATCAACTTCACTTAATCTGCCTTCAAGCTCTCTCCTTCGCCGGGATCTCCGTAAAGGCCCAGCTGCCTGTGGGGATGACACCAGTGGGCCTGTAGGGCTGCTGCTGTGCCCGTGTTCCACAGGCCTTGGTACATGTGCTGCTGAGGGTGGTGGTGCAGCATCTTCATCACTTGCTGCTGCCTGCAGTGATGATGCTGCTGATGGGTCTTCAATGATGGATGCTGATGCAGCCACAGATGGTCCTGCAACCTCTTCCTCCACACTTACAGGATCAATGATAGGGTCTGATTCTGATCCGGTTTCCCTCTCTGTGAGGTTTGACTGTGTTCTGTTAAGAAAACAATAAAATGAAATTAGTATTTTGACATTGTTTAATTAGACATCGGTGTGCAATATTAAAAAAAAAAAAAAAAAAAAGAGCAGCACAACATCTCCTTCTCTACTCCCCTATTATCTCATATTCACACAAGAATATACAAGATTTGTCTTGGAGAGCCCAACAAATGTAACAAACACTATCACGACACATCATAATGTGGCATACCATTTCAAGCTACACAAAAACCAGGCACAACCACCTCTTCAAACAATAAGATAACATGCAGTAACAACCCATACCACAAAACACTGCCTGAACATCTCTAAACTCGCATACTACATTCTCACCCATCCCTTGTTGAATCTTGGGATGCTTAGCGGCCAGGGTCCTCTCTCCTCCAGGACCCTTTTGGAATTTATGCTTGTTTACATTATTGTTTGCACTATATTGACACATCCTTACATGGAACTTGCAATGTCATAACCCTAATCCACAAAAAATACTAAGATTTATTTTAACACCTTTACCCCCAAGGGTGGTTTGCACGTTAATGACCGGGCCAATTTTTACAATTCTGACCACTATCCCTTTGTGAGGTTATAACTCTGGAACGCTTCAACGGATCCCAGTGATTCTGACAATGTTTTCTCGTGACATATTGTACTTCATCACAATGGTAAAATTTCTTTGATATTACCTGCGTTTATTTGTGAAAAAAACGGAAATATGACGAAAATTTTGAAAATTTCGCAATTTTCCAACTTTGAATTTTTATGCAATTAAATCACAGAGATATGTCACACAAAATACTTAATAAGTAACATTTCCCACATGTCTACTTTACATCAGCACAATTTTGGAACCAAAATTTTTTTTTGTTAGGGAGTTATAAGGGTTAAAAGTTGACCAGCAATTTCTCATTTCTACAACACCATTTTATTTTAGGGACCACATCTCATTTGAAGTCATTTTGAGGGGTCTATATGATAGAAAATACCCAAGTGTGACACCATTCTAAAAACTACACCCCTCAAGGTGCTCAAAACCATATTCAAGAAGTTTATTAACCCTTCTGGTGCTTCACAGTAATTTTTTGAATGTTTAAATAAAAATGAACATTTAACTTTTTTTCACCAATAATTTAATTCAGCTCCAATTTGTTTAATTTTACCAAGGGTAACAGGAGAAAATAGACCCCAAACATTGTTGTACAATTTGTCCTGAGCACGACAATACCCCACATGTGGGGGTAAACCACTGTTTGGGCGCATGGCAGAGCTCGGAAGCGAAGGAGCGCCATTTGACTTTTCAATGCAAACTTGACTGGAATTGAGATGGGACGCCATGTTTCGTTTGGAGAGCCCCTGATGTGCCTAAACATTGAAACCCCCCACAAGTGACACCATTTTGGAAAGTAGACCCCTTAAGGAACTTATCTAGATGTGTGGTGAGCACTTTGACCCACCAAGTGCTTCACAGAAGTTTATAATGTAGAACCGTAAAAATAAAAAATCATATTTTTTCACAAAAATTAACTTTCCGCCCCCAATTTTTTATTTTCCCAAGGGTAAGAGAAGAAATTGGACCCCAAAAGTTGTTGTACAATTTGTCCTGAGTACGCTGATACCCCATATGTGGGGGTAAACCACTGTTTGGGCGGATGGGAGAGCTCGGAAGGGAAGGAGCGCCGTTTGACTTTTCAATGCAAAATTGACAGGAATTGAGATGGGACGCCATGTTGCGTTTGGAGAGCCACTGATGTGCCTAAACATTGAAACCCCCACAAGTGACACCATTTTGGAAAGTAGACCCCCTAAGGAACTTATCTACATGTGTGGTGAGCACTTTGACCCACCAAGGGCTTCACAGAAGTTTATAATGGAGAGCCGTAAAAATAAAACAAAAAATTTTTCCCACAAAAATTATTTTTTAGCCCCCAGTTTTGTATTTTCCCGAGGGTAAGAGGAGAAATTGGACCCCAAAAGTTGTTGTCCAATTTGTCCTGAGTACGCTGATACCCCATATGTTGGGGGGAACCACCGTTTGGGCGCATGGGAGGGCTCGGAAGGGAAGGAGTGCCATTTGGAATGCAGACTTAGATGGAATGGTCTGCAGGCGTCACATTGCGTTTGCAGAACCCCTAATGTACCTAAACAGTAGAAATCCCCCACAAGTGACCCCATTTTGGAAACTAGACCCCCATGGAACTTATCTAGATGTGTTGTGAGAACTTTGAACCCCCAAGTGTTTCACTACAGTTTATAACGCAGAGCCGTGAAAATAAAAAATCCTTTTTTTTCCCACAAAAATTATTTTTTAGCCCCCAGTTTTGTATTTTCCCAAGGGTAACAGGAGAAATTGGACCCCAAAAGTTGTTGTCCTATTTGTCCTGAGTACGCTGATACCCCATATGTTGGGGTAAACCCCTGTTTGGGCACACGGGAGAGCTCGGAAGGGAAGGAGCACTGTTTTACTTTTTCAACACAGAATTGGCTGGAATTGAGATCGGACGCCATGTCGCGTTTGGAGAGCCCCTGATGTGCCTAAACAGTGGAAACCCCCCAATTATAACTGAAACCCTAATCCAAACACACCCCTAACCCTAATCCCAACAGTAACCCTTACCACACCTCTAACCCTGACACACACCTAACCCTAATCCCAACCCTATTCCCAACTGTAAATGTAATCTAAACCCTAACCGTAACTTTAGCCCCAACCCTAACTGTAGCCTTAACCCTAGCCCCAACCCTAACTTTAGCCCCAACCCAAACTGTAGCCCTAACCCTAGCCCTAACCATAGCCCTAACCCTAACTTTAGCCCCAACCCTAACTGTAGCCTTAACCCTAGCCCTAACCATAGCCCTAACCCTAGCCCTAACCCTAACCCTAGCCCTAACCCTAGCCCTAACCCTAGCCCTAGCCCTAACCCTAGCCCTAACCCTAGCCCTAACCCTAGCCCTAACCCTAGCCCTAAACCTAGCCCAAACCTTAGCCCTAGCCCTAACCCTAGCCCTAGCCCTAACCCTAATGGAAAAATGGAAATAAATACATTTTTTTAATTTTTCCCTAACTAAGGGGGTGATGAAGGGGGGTTTGATTTACTTTTATAGCGGGTTTTTTAGCAGATTTTTATGATTGGCAGCCGTCACACACTGAAAGACGCTTTTTATTGCAAAAAATATTTTTTGCGTTACCACATTTTGAGAGCTATAATTTTTCCATATTTTGGTTCACAGAGTCATGTGAGGTCTTGTTTTTTGCGGGACGAGTTGACATTTTTATTGGTAACATTTTCGGGCACGTTACATTTTTTGATCGCTTTTTATTCCGATTTTTGCTAGGCAGAATGACCAAAAACCAGCTATTCATGAATTTCTTTTGGGGGAGGCGTTTATACCTTTCCGCGTTTGGTAAAATTAATAAAGCAGTTTTATTCTTCGGGTCAGTACGATTACAGCGACACCTCATTTATATCATTTTTTTATGTTTTGGCGCTTTTATACGATAAAAACTATTTTATAGAAAAAATAATTATTTTTGCATCGCTTTATTCTCAGGACTATAACTTTTTTTTTTTTTGCTGATGATGCTGTATGGCGGCTCGTTTTTTGCGGGACAAGATGACGCTTTCAGCGGTACCATGGTTATTTATATCTGTCTTTTTGATCGCGTGTTATTCCACTTTTTGTTCGGTGGTAGGATAATAAAGCGTTGTTTTTTGCCTCGTTTTTTTTTTTTTCTTACGGTGTTTACTGAAGGGGTTAACTAGTGGGCCAGTTTTATAGGTTGGGTCGTTACGGACGCGGCAATACTAAATATGTGTACTTTTATTGTTTTTTTTTTAATTTAGATAAAGAAATGTATTTAGGGGAATAATATATATTTTTTTTTTTTCATTATTTAGGAATATTTTTTTTATTTTTTTTTACACATTTTGAAATTTTTTTTTTACTTTTTTACATTGTCCCAGGGGGGGGACATCACAGATCAGTGATCTGACAGTTTGCACAGCACTCTGTCAGATCACTGATCTGACATGCAGCGCTGCAGCCTTCACAGTGCCTGCTCTGAGCAGGCTCTGTGAAGCCACCTCCCTCCCTGCAGGACCCGGATCCGCGACCATCTTGGATCCGGGGCTGGAGGAAGCAGGGAGGGAGGTGAGACCCTCGCAGCAACGCGATCACATCGCGTTGCTGCGGGGGGCTCAGGGAAGCCCGCAGGGAGCCCCCTCCCTGCGGGAAGCTTCCCTATACCGCCGGCACATCGCGATCATCTTTGATCGCGGTGTGCCAGGGGTTAATGTGCCGGGGGCGGTCCGTGACCGCTCCTGGCACATAGTGCCGGATGTCAGCTGTGATAAACAGCTGACACCCGGCCGCGATCGGCGGCGCTCCCCCCGTGAGCGCCGCCGATCGCGCTGGACGTACTATCCCGTCCGTGGTCATGGGGGCCCACCCCACCTCGACGGGATAGTACGTCCCATGTCAGAAAGGGGTTAATTACAAATGTCTAGAGTGGTTTGTACTTACTGCCTAAGATCCATACTGGCATCCAAAAAGGAAAGACGGTCGTAATATATGTACTTCCTCTTCTTCAGTGGGGCTGCTGACCCACTCCTAGCCCGCTGCTGCCTTTCCCGCCGGTATTGGTCCCGGATGCTGCGCCATCTTGTCATAACATCATCCACTGCAATTACAAGGGCACAAATAATGTTCTATATCATTCTGAACATAGCTTAGTCCAGTTGTCAGACATATTTGTATTTTTAAAGCAAAAAGTGGCTATAGCACAATAATTTCCATGGTGAGTCAGATGATAAAGGGGTTACATGCAGAGGGCTATATATCGCCAAAAGTTAATAACTTGACAGTATCAGACTGGTAGAGAGGGGAGAGAACCCTGTCCTTGCAAACATACATTAGGTAAGATATGCTAGGAAAGGAAAGGAAAATGACTTGTGCTATAATGAGAATAATGCTCAAAATTATCTAAAAATAAGACAAGGGACAACAACCCTCTGGACGGAGTATGAGGCCAAGAAAAATATTTAGCAGGGCAAGATCAACATGAACTATGTCCAGAAACGCTTTGGCATGTTACTCAGCTTTAGAAAATGACAAATAAGGCCATAAATGACATATAAAGATAAAAAGGATTGCTCAAGTAATCATGTAGGGAAAGCATCTTTTAAAGTAAAATCTTGTGAATACATGAGTGTACTTACATAGACTTGTCTGCTCCGCACGTGGCCGTTGGGCATAATCAGGGAATAGTAGCCCACAGATGGCCCTCCAAGCTGCCTCTTTCCTGGCCCGGTTAGAATAGTTAGGATCCCGCTGGTCCCATATTTCAGGCCTTTCTTGGACCAGGATGAGGAGCATATCAACATTGATGATGTTTGCCATGCTGCTTGGAACTCTGTGGAGGCGAGCACCAGACTTCCGGGATGTCTGTGTGGCTTTTTGAGCTAATTAGCATGAGTTTCATGATTGAGGGCTTGGCTCAAATCCTTGCACCTGGCGATGTCTGGAGATGTCTGGCGTATTTAACGTAAGTCACACTGTTGGTCCGTGTGTAATCCGTATATTTCTCGCCCCCATAGACTTTCATTGGCGAATTTTTTGCGCAATATGGTGACAAACGCAGCATGCTGCGATTTTCTACGGCCGTGGAAGGCCGTATAATACGTATCCGTAAAATACGGCAGATAGAAGCTTGGCCATAGAGATGCATTGTACCGTGTGCAATCCGTATTTTCTGCACCTCTCTTACGTCCGTAAAACTCGCTAGTGTGAGGCCGGCCTTACCCCGAGACATAAAAATGCCAGGCTGGAGTTTGCCTTTTTGGGCAAAGGCATCAACATAGGGTTTACAGGAGGAAAAAAGAGGCATTGAAAGAAAAGAACACGGTCCCTACAGTCAAACATGGCGGAGGTTCCCTGATGTTTTGGGGTTGCTTTGCTGCCTCTGGCACTGGACTGCTTGACCGTGTGCATGGCATTATGAAGTCTGAAGACTACCAACAAATTTTTCAGCATAATGTAGGGCCCAGTGTGAGAAAGCTGAGTCTCCCTCAGAGGTCATGGGTCTTCCAGCAGGACAATGACCCAAAACACACTTCAAAAAGCACTAGAATGGGGGCGTGTCTAGAGCCTGAAGCATGAGGATGTGATTTCAGGAGCTCCAGAGACAATCATCCCAATCCAACTAATAATCGACTTATATCAAGCCATCCAGCCCCTAAAATATATTGGATTGACCCAAGACATAGTCTAGCCCCATTTGGGACGTTCATTTTTCACTTTTGTGGACTTTGGAAGCCGAGGCCTACAGAACAACATCGAGGCCGGGACCTAGATTTTCTCAGCAGGCCGGCTGCAGCGAAAACAACGCTGCCCTATACCCAGTAAAGCATACCCAGAACTGAGGAGGCACAAGCAGCTCTATCGGACCCCTTCCCCTGGCACCGGGACCGCCGAGACCGAGGTGAGACAGCACTCGGCGGCGGCAAGCAGGAGATCAAGGCCCTCCCAGCCCGCGCCGCGGCCAGGCGCGGTGAAGCGGCCGAAAAAAGCAACGCTCCGGAGATCCTGAGGCTCCGACTGGAGCGAGAAGCCCTGCTGGACCCCCGCCACGCCGGAGCCTTCTGGTGCGGGAGGAATCAGGCGCGGCGGTGAGTTACACCTCCCTCCCTGCCTGCGCTGGGACTGACGGCGTGGCCATCTTGAATCCTCGCGGCCCGTGCCGCGGCCAGACACAGCGAGGAGGAGAAAAGTAACAGAGCTCCGAACGGAGCAAGAAGCCCTGACAGCCCGCTGCCGCACCGGAGCCCTCAAGCACAGAGGGCGACGGGCGCTGCAGCTAGCGACGCCTCCCTCACTCTCTCCACTGTGACCGGCGGCACAGAGCGGAGCTCAAAGAGCCACTAAGTCCGTGCCGCGTCCTGGCACGGTGAAGCGGCTGAAGATCGGGGACAGCACGCTCTTCAAAGGAAGAGGCAGGAGACCTTACCAGAAGTCCCCCAACGCCAGAGCGACATCAGGAGTATGGCGAGCACCCGTACGGAGCCGCAGTGAGTACCAGAGCCTCCATATACAGGAGGTTAGAGCCCCCGGTCCCAGCACTCGAGGTGCAGATCACCTGCACACTATCAGTTGCTACGCTGCACCAGCTATAACTGACTTTGATGTCTCTGCACCCTATCTACTATATCACCACCGCTTAGTAACAGGAATCCCCCTCTCCTACAGGCACACATATAAGTGCCATGGAGCCATATCAAAGCCGCTCTAAAATACAATAAGAGCGGCGGCTCCCACACCGGTTATACCGGTATCATAATCACATTCTTTTGGGGACAAGGCACAATTGTCAACTTATCCTGAGCACCTGACAAACAGGCTGTGCCAGTTTAGAGACACAGTCATCACCAGTGGTTTCTAAACTGGAGGTTAGAGCCCCTCCTCCTGGTCCCAGCACTCGGCTAACAGACTCCTCATAAAGACATATCTGCAGCGTCGCGCTCAAGCGCTTTACTTCGCTCCAGAGATCCATTTACGACGCACCAGAGTTTTCTAACACCTCAGTGTTCCAAGGCGACACAGCGCCTATTTCATTATATCATCATCGCCTAATTGGAGGCTTTTCCCCTCCTTCCTCTACTGACACACACAAAAGTGACATTGAGCCTAGCATAGCCGCTAAAAGGGCAGCAACAGAGGCGGCTTTCACACCAGGGTATCTAGTACCAGAATAGCATAAATACCTAGAGGGTGACTGTAAAAAAGCTGCCTCCTACTTGAGCTTCTCACTGAGGAAGACACACATACCTCATACTGCGCTGCAGAAATCCCTGCATAAGTTGAGACATACAGCTGACAATATTCACTATGAGTTCCGTGAAAACTAAAGTGGGTTCTCAGCAACAACCCTCACCAAAATCCCAAAGCACTGCTAAGCAGAACAAACTTTATAGCAGCTATAAGCCACACAGAGACCAAGCAAACCTCACCAGTCCTATTAAGTCTAGGTCCCCTCCTAGAGACCTAAATCATCGTCCTGAAATTAAAAGGAAAACTAATTTGGATGACAGCCCCCATACACCTGATAAAATGGATTCATCCTATTCCTCAAAAAGAAACATGCCGGGAGCGGCGGGCGAAAAATAAGAGGATCTAAAAGACCACAGTGAGTCAGATGACTCCTCAAACGATTACAGCCCCAATAGGAGCCCGGTGAAACAAAGAATTAGAAGAGAGAGCCCTGTAAGATCTCAATCTGCTTTGAATCCGCAGAACCAAGACACCCAAGCAGACCTCATCAACAGGTTCAGCACAATGCTGGATAAAAAATTTCAAATACAAAAACAAGAAATCAATGAACAATTTGTGAAGTTCTGTGAGAAAGTTGATAAACAATTGGAAAGTCATGAAAAAAGGATTCAAAAATTAGAAAGAGGAGGTGCTGAATCTTCAGTTGACTTAGAATATATATCAGCAGAAGTTCATAAACTAAGATTAAAAATGGCAGACATTGAAGATAGGGGACGCCGGAACAATATCAAGATCAGGGGGCTCCCGGAGACAATAACACAGGATGATCTTTCTAATCATATCCAAGGCATTTTCAAATCTGCAATTCCGGACTTGACTCCTTCTGACCTCATCATCGATAGGGCACACAGACTCCCTCGACCTCCTAGAATAGCTCCGGACATCCCAAGAGACACCATTTTAAGAATTCACTTTTATCACACTAAGGAGAAAATTCTTAATTATCTGAGAATAAATAAATTTTTCCCTGAACCGTACAAGGACTTAAAAGTTTTCCCGGATTTGTCTAAAGATACATTAGAGGGCCGAAAGGAATTCAATAGGGTTACTTCAATCCTCAGAGAGGAAAGGATACCCTACAAATGGGGCTTCCCACTAAAATTATTGGTGAACTTTAGAGGTTGGATCATCCCAATCCATTCCCCAGGAGATGGAATGGACTTTATTCACTCAATTAAAGATTCCTTCACCAAAGCCAAAGATTGAAAATACTATTTGCATCGTTATAATAGGGGTTGTGTTGGCTTTGATGTTCAACTATTTGGATGTTGTCTCTGTTCTTTCCTTTTACAGGAGCTCCTTGCTGAGTGGCGGTAGTACCTCTTCGGGTCTACCTGGGCATCTGTTTTATTCTATCATATATTGTTAACTATTTTTGCTTTGCAGGTTACAAGTAAAATCGTTATATTCATAACATCAAGACAATTGTTACTGTTTATATAAACCTACTATTCTAAGCTACTGTACCACTGTTTATTTTTAGTTGTTTTTCATTTTTTTTTTCACGGAAAAGACTATGGAGCTGAACGTAGTGACATACAACGTCAGGGGTCTGAACAACCCTAGGAAAAGACACGCCCTCTGGAAAGAGCTGATCAAGTCCAAAGCTAACATTATATGCATTCAGGAGTCCAAATTCCTCGAAGGTAACCATCCATACTTCACCCATCACAAATTCCCCCATATTTTTGAGGCATGCAATACAAAGAAAAGAGCAGGGGTTCTCACAATAATAGATAGTTCCATCCCAATTGAAATAATAGAAGAACACAAGGATAATAAAGGCCGTTATCATATTCTGACATGTAAAATTAATGACCAGGAATGTACTATTGCCAACATATACGCACCAAACACTGGCCAAATATTTTTTTTAAATAAGGTCATGAGATTAATCGAGGAAATTAGGAGAGGGTATTTGTTTCTGATGGGTGACTTTAATATTACCCCAGACAACAAATTAGATTCCTCTTCAAAAAATAGACCTATCGCGGACTGCCTTAATGATTGGATGGATAAGAATGAGGTATTTGATACCTTCAGGTGCCTAAATTCAAATTCCAGAGAGTACACCCACGTCTCAGATGCTCACCAGACAGCTTCGCGAATTGACTTAATTCTTACCGACATATATTCCTTAACTAGAACTAAAGAGGTTTCAATCGGAGATAGAACAATCTCTGATCATGCCCCAGTCACCGGTAAAACTATAATAGGCCCCCCTCTTCTAAATACTAAACTCTGGAGATGCAGTTCAAAAATCCTACACAATCCAGAAAGCAAAACAATAATAAAAAAGCCATAACTAACTTTTTTGAGGACAACAAACCTGAAATGACAAACCCTTGCAATAACTGGTGTGCCCATAAAGCAGTAATTAGAGGAGTGATTATGGGCTTAGCTGCAAAAGAGAAAAAAGAGTCCAGGAAACAAATTCAAAACTTATCAAACAAAATTTGAGAATTGGAAAACAAATTACTTAAATTTACCACACCCCCCCAAAACTTGCAGACTGAATTATCTAAGTTGAGAACGGAACTCAGAGAGATTCTATTCTCACCTTACGATGCTATTGTGAAAATGTCAAACTACAAGTATTACACTTCCCATAACAGACCTACTAAATTTATGGCCAACAAAATTAAAAAGAAAAGAATTAATAATAGAATTAACAGGATTAATAAATTGGATGGGACGGGCAAAATTTCACACCCAAAAGAAGTAGCAAACGAGTTTGCAAAATTTTACTCAAAATTATATAATATTAATCCCAAAAATAATGACCCCATTGAGAAATTAGGAAAAATCAACAAAATCAAAGCTTTTTTGTCACAAATTAATCTTCCTACTCTAACTTCAGATGAACTCACCTACCTTAAGGCCCCAATTACCCCGAGCGAGATAGAAAGTGTAATCAAGGAAATCGGCCTTCATAAATCCCCTGGCCCTGATGGGTTCACAAACGCTTACTACAAAGCCTTTCCAGGTGCTCTTTCTCCACACTTGGCCGAGGTCTTTAATTATATTTTCCAAGGGGGATTTTTTCCACAGGAAATGCTAATGGCTACGGTCTCAGTTATTCCAAAATCTAAAGGTGATCCCGAGGCTATAGAAAATTTTAGACCCATTTCCTTGATTAACGTGGACTTGAAGATTTATTCAAAAATCTTAGCAGACAGGATTAGCCTTATACTTCCAAGACTGATACCCAATGATCAGATGGGGTTCGTGAAAGGTAGGCAACCGGCAGATGCAACCAGAAGAATTATAGACATCATGAGTTGGGCTAGGAAAAACAAAACACCCCTAGCCTTATTGTCTCTTGACGCCGAGAAGGCCTTTGACAGGGTTGACTGGGACTTCCTGAGAGAGAGCTTGGCTAAATTCGGGTTTGATGAACCCATGATATCATATATCATGGCACTTTATTCGAAACCTAAAGCCAGTATCTGCTGCAACTGTCAAATTTCAGATCCCTTCTGTATCAATAATGGTACCAGACAGGGTTGCCCCCTCTCACCCATTTTATTTAATATAGCTATAGAACCCTTAGCCGAGCTAATAAGATCTAACAACAAAATCACGGGCATCTCCACCTATACCAGACATCATAAAATTACACTTTTCGCATACGATTTAATATTAACCCTGTCAAACCCAGAAACCTCTATCCCTGAGGTGTTACTTAACATTGAAAGATTTTCTGCTCTTTCAAACTTTAAAATTAATGAAGTCAAATCTAATATCCTACCCTTAGGCCTAGATAAAGATCAAATCCAAACCATAAAAAATTCAACTATGTTGAACTGGTGTGACAAAGAGTTTATATACCTAGGCATTTTGATAAACAAAACCATGAAAGGGACAATAAAGTCAAATTTCAATCTCTTAAGCGAGATTATAAACAAAGAAAACATCGCTCATAGAGACAACACTCTATCATGGTGGGGTAGGACCCTTACAATGGGACTTTTCATCTTACCAAAACTCCTCTATGTTCTTAGGTGTATTCCCCTTCCACTCCCGGACATCAGCTTTACTCATCTACAAACACGGATTAAGGCCTTCATCTGGAACGCAAAAAAACCAAGAACAGCCACTCAAACTCTATATAAAAGAAAAACTAATGGGGGGATTAATGTCCCAAACCTCAAAGCACATTACCACATTCTTCTGATAAAGCAAAGTATTCACTGGCTTCAAAATACAGATCCTCCAGTATGGTTGGATTTAGAGATGGCTATAAACAATAACTGCCATCCAAAGTCAATTACCCACAAAGCTCTTTTCAACAACCTTCCAGACTCTGTATCATACCCCCTTTTCCAGGCGGTAGCAAAGCCTGGAAGAAACTATCTTACCAGAAAAATGGCATAAAACATTCTGATATCTTAAAAGACATTCCCATCTCCTTGGTTTATTCTATCATCAATCAAACTCTCCCTAAACTATGGGTAGACTCAAAAATCAAAAAAATAGGTGATATTTACTCGAACCAAACATTTGTAAATTTTCAGACCTTAAAAAGCAAATTCGGCATTCATACATCTTCCTTTTTGGAATATATGATTCTTAAAAAGAACATAGGGTCTTTCTTGGGAGACAAACCAAAACTATCAGAATCTTCAATTAAACTACTTAATAACATTGGTCACCGTATATTTTGGAGCCATAAATTTATTTATAATATTTTCAACTCAGACTTTGACCTATCCAAAAGCCCACCAATGATTAGGTGGGAACAAGATTTAAAGGAAACATTCAAAATTGAGGATTGGGAGGAAGCTTTCACCACTTCCTATCAATCAACTCTTTCCATGTCTCTCCAAGAAACCCATTTTAAGGTGATCTCGCGGTGGTACTACACCCCAAGCAGGCTGGCACACATGGGAACAACAAACTCCTCCCAATGTTGGAGAGGATGCGGTCAAAAAGGAGACATGATGCACATATTCTGGAGTTGCCCAATGATAAACCCTCTCTGGAAAAAACTCTCTAGAGAGATCATCAGTAAACTTACCAAGGCTCCCTTCACCTTACAACCTCAAAATGCTCTGTTGTCTATTGGACTTGATCAGCTCGACCATAACTTAAAATTAAATATAATCCATATATGTCTTGTGGTGAAGAATTTTATCGCTTTTCATTGGAAGAGTCAACAGATACCATCTTTAAAAGATATTGCACTAAGGATTTCTCAGCACAGGTCACATGAGTTTCATTTCTCAATAGCGAATAACCAGTGTTTAAAATTCATGAAAAAATGGTCCAGATGGGACGAAATATTTCCTACCCCAATTACTTGAAATGTTAATCAAGTTCAGGCTCCATTTATGAATCATTAAGCGATTACCTTGATGTATGTTTTCTGTGATCCTAGTTTACACACTTGGTTGCAGTTCAAGATGTTTATTAACATGCTTGCAAGAATATGTACATAGTTTTTGATATCACATTTGTCGTATACAAAGTTAATGTATGATCATCGTTATACCCCATTGTTAGGGGTTTGTTTTTCCCTACCTCCTTACCCTCCCCCCCCCCTCCCCCTCCTGACTTATCCCTCTCGGTTAAAGTTTAAAATTCAATAAAATATTTTGAAAGCAAAAAGCACTAGAAAATGGTTTGAGAGAAAGCACTGGAGACTTCTAAAGGTGGCCAGCAATGAGTCCAGACCTGAATCCCATAGAACACTTAGGGAGAGATCTAAAAATGGCTGTTTGGAGAAGGCACCCTTCAAATATCAGGGACCTGGAGCCGTTTGCCAAAGAAGAATGGTCTAAAATTCCAGCAGAGAAACTCATTGATGGTTACCGGAAGCGGTTGGTCGCAGTTATTTTGGCTAAAGGTTGTGCAACCAAGTAATAGGCTGAGGGTGCCAATACTTTTGTCTGGCCCATTTTTGGAGTTTTGTGTGAAATGATCAATGTTTTGCTTTTTGCTTCATTCTCTTTTGTGTTTTTTCATTTAAGACAAATTAAATGAAGATAATAATACCAAAGAATTCGTGATTGCAATCATTTTCAGGAAGAAACTGAGTATTATCTGACAGAATTGCAGGGGTGTCAATACTTTTGGCCACAACTGTACGTCGAGCACAAGAATCTGTTTATTGGCCAGGAATGAATGACATTAAATATTATATAGCACAATGTGAATCATGTGTGTCCTGCAGTTATAAACAACCAAAGGAGACATTGAAACCTTATGATATTCCACATAGGCAATGGTCAAAAATAGGAACGGACTTGTTCACATGGAATGACACAGAATACCTGATTACAGTGGACTATTTTTTGAACTTCTGGGAGGTTGATTTGTTGCAGGACACAAGGGCAAGAACAGTGATTAAAAAACTCAAGGTCTATTGTGCCAGGTATAGCATTCCAGATATCGTTTTCTTGGACAATGCGGCGCAGTTTACTTCGGAAGAGATCAAAGCCTTCAGCAAGAAATGGGAATTTGAACACCAGTCAAGATATCCTCAGAGTAATGGCAAAGCAGAGTCAGCAGTAAAAATGGCAAAAAAAAACTCATGCAGAAAGCAAAACAGACAGGTATGGATGTATATGGATCGCCCCCACGTAAGGGCAATGGGGTACTCGGTACCGGGTCCTTCAGATCACTCAGCGAGGATGTCACGGTGGCCCGACCCGGACCGTGGCCCTAGGAGGGTCGCCAAATAAAAGGCAGAGTTCGTAGATAACACTAGTGTTCGTGACGCCACCTGTGGTATTCGGTCAGGGTGACCGACGCTGCTTAGGGGTCCGCTGGGGTGGTGTTATGGCAGCTAGATGGTATACCTTCCCACAGGCGAAGTATATCCCCAGGGCTTCCCAGAAGTGTAGATGATGATGGTGGATGGTGCAAGGTGCGGTGAATAACGAGGACACAATGGGTGCAGTCTCTTTACCTTTACTGAAGGCTTCAGCATTCACAGTCCAGAGTGCCGGATGACAGGGTAGCAAGGTCTGACCCGTCTGATGGCAATTCCAGAGTCCCCTTATCCAGGTGGAAATCAGTAGCCTTCCCCTTGCGCACAGTAACGTAGTAGGTCCCTACTTGCATTAGCTACCATAAGGTCCTCACTGTTGTTACTTCTCTCTCTCTGTCCTCCAGATGGATAGGACAAACCCGTATGACGGTGATGGCATCAGGCTATTTTATGGGGACCCTAATGACACCCCTCCTCCGCTATTGCCACCGTGTCTGCTTAGGTGTTTAGGTCGGACAGCCAACTTGGAATTGACTACCCTGTCGGTCTCTGAAGTAAAGCGTAGAGTCTATTACTCCTCGGTGTTCCGACCACCTGATATGTGCCTCAGATGGAGGCAGCCTGCTTCTAGCTGGTCTCCCACTGATGTTTCACTCCTGTTGCTATGACTTCTTTGCTCACTCACTACAGCACAATTCCTTTCGTGTCCTTTCTTAGGAGGCTGCTGCATGGGTTGCAGGCGCAGCTCCGTGTCCTTCTTTCCTTCCTCCTCAGACTTCAGTCTGAATCTGACCAGGGATCACCCCAGCCAGCTCGACCTGGAGACCTTTCCTCGTCGGTTCCGAGCCAGGAGCTCTCCTTTCCTCCGACTCCCTCTGACTGACTATCTTCCTAACCAACCCACCAGTTTTACCCTATGTGAGGAGTGGCCTAGTGAACAGAACCCTTAGCTCCCCCTGGTGGACTGGCGTGTGAAGTGTGTGTGTGGCTGTGATACCTGGCAGGGTGAACTCCTTTGGTGCCATCAGACGTAACATCACTCCCCCTGGTGGAAGAACGACATTACTGCAACAACCAGGACTCTGGGGCGCTGCATATATCTGTCTATACTGGATCACAGTAACACATCCACCCAAGGCCTAGAGAGCAGTCCGGCACAGAGGCTCATGAGTAGGCGTACAAAGACACTCTTACCAACTGCTAGTCATCTGTTAAAGCCAAAGTTGTTGGGAAACATCAAAGCTAAATTACAGAAGAATCAATATAGGCAAGCTTTCTATTACAATAGCTTCAGAGAAATGACAACATTCGGCTGCAGCCAAGCAGCACATTTGACAAACACTGGCAAAAGGCAAATGTTGTCCAGAAACTAGGACTTCGGTCCTATGAAATTCTGACAGAGGAAGGAAGAAGACTAAGGAGGAATTAGAGATACCTGAGGAAAACGCAAGAAAGAGATGATTCATGGCCTTTTGAACAGTATCTGGACACCCAAGAAAATGAGGCAGTAAGTACAGGTCAAGTACCAACAGTGACAGCTGACCATCAGGGTGAGGATTCGGGCCAGAGACAGGCAATATCAGAAGGCATATTACCAGAATCAGAGGAACTACAAGATGTGGACAATGACATCTTATGTTACTAGAGCTGGTAGAATTATCAGAAAACCCACGCACTTCAAAGATTATATCTAACTGGACTTATTATTTTAGATTTCTAACTTGGTCATGTTATCCATTGTTTTATTAGTTTTTCTTTGTTCCACCAGTTAAAAGAGAAAGGATGTAGCAATGTGTTATGATGATTTGGCCTCTAGGGGTCTCACTATGTTTATGTGCGTGCAATTGTATGGTTGGAACTTGTTGATCTCTTGTGGGAGAGACTCATGTAATGGAGGATGACACTGCATGTAATAAATAGCCCGAAAATACCAACAGAGTGTGATCCATGACGGGAAGCAACAAACAGAACAATGGATAATGCTATAGTCTATTTTTTCGCCCCCCATAAAAAGAATATGGTGAACTGCCGCTCCTATATATTTAGCAATGGACTGCAAAGCGCTAAGCCCCACCTAGAGACTGAATTCAGCCACTCCCCTGCTCAGGCAACTGTCCCTCACTAGGCTAAATGCAGAATGTATCTCATACAGACAACAAAGCACAAGGTTAGCCCTAACAAGGACTGTTAATGTGATGGTTCAGCATCAGCACCAGTATCAACACTACAGGACTCTGATTTGTTATACTGTGCACACATAGGCCTGTACAACCACTCTCTTCCTCCAATAAGAACTGTCCCCGAGCTATGCACTGGCATCAGTGTGCCGAGCGTGGCGGCACCTGTTCTTTTATAACCCCTGATTATATAATACGGCCAGCCAATCACAGTAATGCCACTATTGAGATGGCTATGGCATTACAGTGACTGGCAGGGAATCCCCTGCATGTTTATTGGCCGTGTAACAGACACCAAACATGTGAAGTGGGGATTCGAACTTCAAATCCGAGCAACAGCTAATAATCACCGAGTATTTCCAAGCACCCAGATACTCAAGTGATATCCGAGTATCACCGAGCACGTTCGCTCATTCCTAGTAATTACACTTTCTCATTTAATTATAATACTATTTTATGCTTTTGCACAATTTGTCAATAACATATGTAGTTTCTGCCCTTCTGAGTTATTTGACGATCAACAAATTATGATTTTCTAGTAATTTATTTTTCACACTCTAGGTAGGATAATGGCATCTCTCTGTGTGGGATTTTATGTTTAAAAGGGATATCCACTACTTGGACAAACCCTTCTCACTGGAATGGAAAAAAATTATCCAGCTTCTACTCTACAAATCCAAGACATGTTTAAAGTTATGAATTCATTATTTTTTCAAAGTTAAAATATATATTCTTTTTTCTTTCTTGGTTGAAACATGTAGGAAAATAGTATTCAAAGATCATAAGGAACATAGAGAAAAGACTAATAGAATACAAAATGCATTTTGAAAGCAAGTACATTCTTAAACTTGGTTCACTGTCTTCACTTTTGGACATATCAAACAATAAGAGCAAGTCAGAGAGCAGCCACAGCCTTGGCTTCTTTTTGATGTTCAATACATCCGAAGGCAGGAACAGTAAAGCCAGTGCTGATTCGGCGCTGGGGTCATGTTGTTTAACAACCTCTAATTGTCCCAAAAGACTATATTAGATTGTGGTGAAATATGTGTATATATATGTCTATATGTGTGTAGTGACATATGTCTAGGGTTATATGTGTGACTCGCGTTGTGCCAGTAATTGGTTTAGATTGCCACCCCTGATACCCCCATGTATTCTATCAATGCCCCTTAAGGTACCGTCACACTCAGGGACGCTGCAGCGATACCGACAACGATCCGGATCGCTGCAGCGTCGCTGTTTGGTCGCTGGAGAGCTGTCACACAGACCGCTCTCCAGCGACCAACGATGCCGGTAACCAGGGTAAACATCGGGTTACTAAGCGCAGGGCCGCGCTTAGTAACCCGATGTTTACCCTGGTTACCATCGTAAAAGTTAAAAAAACAACCACTACATACTTACCTACCGCTGTCTGTCCCCGGCGCTCTGCTTCTCTGCTCTGACTGTAAGCACAGCAGCCGGAAAGCAGAGCGGTGACGTCACCGCTCTGCTTTCCGGCTGCCCGGCGCTCACAGCCAGAGCAGAGAAGCACAGCGCCGGGGACAGACAGCGCTTAGTAACCCGATGTTTACCCTGGTTACCAGCGAAGACATCGCTGAATCGGCGTCACACACGCCGATTCAGCGATGTCAGCGGGAGAGCCAGCGACAAAATAAAGTTCTGGCCTTTCTGCCCCGACCAGCGACATCACAGCAGGGGCCTGATCGCTGCTGCCTGTCACACTGGACGATATCGCTAGCCAGGATACACTCTTCGTGCATTATTATCTTGTGTTCTTCACTTAGTTTATGTCATATGGTCACTTGAGTATTAGGAAGTTTTCTTCCTATTTATTATTCATATTTCACTGTTATATACATGTAATAGTCATTTTTGTCTCATCGAATATTATATATCATATATCCTTTTTCTCATAGTCTCTGTTTTTTATAAAAAATTTTATTTGTTTCACTTTCACTGTATATGTCACATTATACTTTGAGTATGTGTATGGTATAAGGATAGATGTCTGGTTCCATGAACGTTCTCACAATTGACCGCTGTAGTTGTGGATGCACGGTGTACTGTCAGCGCTATTTACCCCCACAGCGGTATTCTTGCAGACTAAAGGTATCTCTTACAATATGGCCGCACCTACGGGCTACAGAAAAATGGCCGCTTTGGGTGCGCAGGCACAATGTGGGCCCAGTTCTCTCCACTCCTCCTGTGGTTATCTATACCTTTCATGTGCGCATGTCAAATGACGTCACGCGGAGGACTTCCGCCCTAATGCGCGCATGGCGGTGACGGCCACAGGGGCTGTGGAGCCTGGGTTCGCACGCGCAGGCGCCATACACCAGCGGCAGTTCCGGTTCTCGGACTATTTAAAGGTACTAGAACAGCTGATAATTAACCCCTTTTGAAAAAGCTTGGCGGCGAAACGTGCGTAAAGGGGCTCCTGGTGCGTAGTGGGAGAACTGTCCGGTCACATCATGGGTAAGCACGCATAGGCTATTTACTTGTTATGTTCCTCATGGGGTATTGTCTTTGGCACCTGGAGATTGTTTTGGAACTACCCTATAATTATAGGCTTTATTTGCAGTAGCCTAGTTGCTAGCAGCATGCTTGCCCCCAGATCTATATAGTGTCTCCCATTTACACTAGTATACCTACACTTTCTATATTTACTACCTGTATCGGTGCATCATTTTAATACATATTATCTTTTTGCTATGTATTTTTGTATCAATAAAGTTGTCTTTTCTACTATGATTTTTGGGATTATTGTACTCCTTTTTTTCGCTGTAGTCTATGATTGTTGGAGTTGTCCTGACAACCCAGTGTGTCTGGGTACTGATTCTGGGAGAGCTGTATTTTATTGCTCTCGGCCACACACTAAGTTTATGCTTCATGATTTCTTATTTAATTGTTGAAGGTTAACCATAAGAACAGCTTGCAGCATATTACATGGCATCAACAAAACACAGCTATTATTCATTTGATCCTGAAAATCCATAGTAGCATAGTAACATAGTAAGGCCGAAAAAAGACATTTGTCCATCCAGTTCAGCCTATATTCCATCATAATAAATCCCCAGATCTACGTCCTTCTACAGAACCTAATAATTGTATGATACAATATTGTTCTGCTCCAGGAAGACATCCAGGCCTCTCTTGAACACCTCGACTGAGTTCGCCATCACCACCTCCTCAGGCAAGCAATTCCAGATTCTTACCGCCCTAACAGTAAAGAATCCTCTTCTATGTTGGTGGAAAAACCTTCTCTCCTCCAGACGCAAAGAATGCCCTCTTGTGCCCGTCACCTTCCTTGGTATAAACAGATCCTCAGCGAGATATTTGTATTGTCCCCTTATATACTTATACATGGTTATTAGATCGCCCCTCAGTCGTCTTTTTTCTAGACTAAATAATCCTAATTTCGCTAATCTATCTGGGTATTGTAGTTCTCCCATCCCCTTTATTAATTTTGTTGCCCTCCTTTGTACTCTCTCTAGTTCCATTATATCCTTCCTGAGCACCGGTGCCCAAAACTGGACACAGTACTCCATGTGCGGTCTAACTAGGGATTTGTACAGAGGCAGTATAATGCTCTCATCATGTGTATCCAGACCTCTTTTAATGCACCCCATGATCCTGTTTGCCCTGGCAGCTGCTGCCTGGCCCTGGCTGCTCCAGGTAAGTTTATCATTAACTAGGATCCCCAAGTCCTTCTCCCTGTCAGATTTACCCAGTGGTTTCCGGTTCAGTGTGTAATGGTGATATTGATTCCTTCTTCCCATGTGTATAACCTTACATTTATCATTGTTAAACCTCATCTGCCACCTTTCAGCCCAAGTTTCCAACTTATCCAGATCCATCTGTAGCAGAATACTATCTTCTCTTGTATTAACTGCTTTACATAGTTTTGTATCATCTGCAAATATCGATATTTTACTGTGTAAACCTTCTACCAGATCATTAATGAATATGTTGAAGAGAACAGGTCCCAATACCGACCCCTGCGGTACCCCGCTGGTCACAGCAACCCAGTTAGAGACTATACCATTTATAACCACCCTCTGCTTTCTATCACTAAGCCAGTTACTAACCCATTTACACACATTTTCCCCCAGACCAAGCATTCTCATTTTGTGTACCAACCTCTTGTGCGGCACGGTATCAAACGCTTTGGAAAAATCGAGATATGCCACGTCCAATGACTCACCGTGGTCCAGCCTATAGCTTACCTCTTCATAAAAATTTATTAGATTGGTTTGACAGGAGCGATTTCTCATAAACCCATTCTCATGTTCATTCTTATTTTGTGTACCAACCTCTTGTGCGGCACGGTATCAAACGCTTTGGAAAAATCGAGATATGCCACGTCCAATGACTCACCGTGGTCCAGCCTATAGCTTACCTCTTCATAAAAACTGATTAGATTGGTTTGACAGGAGCGATTTCTCATAAACCCATGCTGATATGGAGTTAAACAGTTATTCTCATTGAGATAATCCAGAATAACATCCTTCAGAAACCCTTCAAATATTTTACCAACAATAGAGGTTAGACTTACTGGCCTATAATTTCCAGGTTCACTTTTAGAGCCCTTTTTGAATATTGGCACCACATTTGCTATGCGCCAGTCCTGCGGAACAGACCCCGTCGCTATAGAGTCCCTAAAAATAAGAAATAATGGTTTATCTATTACATTACTTAGTTCTCTTAGTACTCGTGGGTGTATGCCATCCGGACCCGGAGATTTATCTATTTTAATCTTATTTAGCTGGTTTCGCACCTCTTCTTGGGTTAGATTTGTGACCCTTAATATAGGGTTTTCATTGTTTCTTGGGATTTCACCTAGCATTTCATTTTCCACCGTGAATACCGTGGAGAAGAAGGTGTTTAATATGTTAGCTTTTTCCTCGTCATCTACAACCATTCTTTCCTCACTATTTTTTAAGGGGCCTACATTTTCAGTTTTTATTCTTTTACTATTGATATAGTTGAAGAACAGTTTGGGATTAGTTTTACTCTCCTTAGCAATGTGCTTCTGTTTCCTTTTTGGCAGCTTTAATTAGTTTTTTAGATAAAGTATTTTTCTCCCTATAGTTTTTTAGAGCTTCAATGGTGCCATCCTGCTTTAGTAGTGCAAATGCTTTCTTTTTACTGTTAATTGCCTGTCTTACTTCTTTGTTTAGCCACATTGGGTTTTTCCTATTTCTAGTCATTTCATTCCCACAAGGTATAAACCACTTACAGTGCCTATTTAGGATGTTCTTAAACATTTTCCATTTATTATCTGTATTCTTATTTCTGAGGGTATTGTCCCAGTCTACCAGATTAAGGGCATCTCTAAGCTGATCAAACTTTGCCTTCCTAAAGTTCAGTGTTTTTGTGACTCCCTGACAAGTCCCCCTAGTGAAAGACAGGTGAAACTGTACAATATTGTGGTCGCTATTTCCTAGATGCCTGACCACCTGCAGATTTGTTGTTCTGTCAGGTCTATTAGATAGTATTAGGTCTAAAAGTGCTGCTCCTCTGGTTGGATTCTGCACCAATTGTGAAAGATAATTTTTCTTGGTTATTAGCAGAAACCTGTTGCCTTTAAGGGTTTCACAGGTTTCTGTTTCCCAGTTAATATCCGGGTAGTTAAAGTCCCCCATAACCAGGACCTCATTATGGGTTGCGGCTTCATCTATCTGATTTAGAAGTAGACTTTCCATGATTTCTGTTATATTTGGGGGTTTGTAACAGACCCCAATGAGAATTTTGTTACCATTTTTCCCTCCATGAATTTCGACCCATATGGACTCGACATCCTCATTCCCTTCGCTAATATCCTCCCTTAAAGTGGACTTTAGACAAGACTTTACATAGAGACAAACCCCTCCTCCTCTCCGATTTTTACGATCCTTTCTAAACAGACTGTAACCCTGTAAGTTAACTGCCCAGTCATAGCTTTCATCTAACCATGTCTCAGTTATTCCCACTATGTCAAAGTTACCTGTAGATATTTCTGCTTCTAGTTCTTCCATCTTGTTTGTCAGGCTTCTGGCGTTTGCGAGCATGCAGTTTAGAGGATTTTGTTTTGTTCCAATCTCCTTGCTGTGGATTGTTTTAGAAATGTTCTTAAACATTTCTAAACATCCAGTATGCATTTGTGTAGTTTAAGCCCTTCCCGACCTGTGATGCCACGTAGGCGTCATGAACGTCGGTGCCAATCCGACCTGTGACGCCTATGTGGTGTCATGGTGGGATTGCGTTCCTGCCAGTCGGGAGAAAGGGGTAACTGAAATTTCACCCGACCTGCAGGAACTGGGGGAGTGGTACTCTAGCCCAGGGGGGTGACTTTGCCCCCACGTGGCTACGATCGCACTGATTGGCTGTTGAAAGTGAAAGTGTTATGATTTGGTGGTTTAGGAGCAACATGGAACGAGCTCTAAAGGAAGTGGTATCTGTACTGACCGCAGTCCCTAAGCTCAACACAACACTAGAAGTAGCCGTGGGATGCTCCTAACTCTCCCTAGGCACCTCGTCACAGCCTAAGATCTAACTACCCCTAAAGATAGAAACAGGAAAGCTATCTTGCCTCAGAGAAAATCCCCAAAGGATAGATTAGCCCCCCACAAATAATGACTGTGAGAGGAGAGGGAAAAAGACATACACAGAATGAAACCAGGATGAGCACAGGAGGCCAGTCTAGCTAGATAGAGAGGACAGGATGGAATACTGTGCGGTCAGTATAAAACACTACAAAAATCCACGCAGAGATTACAAAAATCTCCACACCTGACTAAAGGTGTGGAGGGTAAATCTGCTTCCCAGAGCTTCCAGCAACAGAATTAAATCATACTGACAAGCTGGACAAACATAGCAAGCACAGAACGGATAAGTCCACAACCTGTGGACAGAAAAGAGCAAGCAAGGACTTAGCTTTGCTGAACTGGTCAGGATAACAGGGAAATCCAAAGAGATATGAATCCAACCAGGAACCATTTACAAGTGGCACTAGTAGTGTATAATAGCCATGATCCGTCAAACTCAATCTGACAGGTGCCCCGCCCCTATCAAAGTGTATCAAAATGTGTAACCCCTCCCCTTGTCTGACGGCTGGTATCCAGCTGTCCCTCCTTGTTTGATTTCCCCTTTTGATATAGTTTAATATAGTTTAATTTGTTGTAGTTTTGATATTATTCCCGTATTTTGTGGAATAACACATGTTTATAATTATAGCCTAGTCGTGTATTTATTTTACACGTGGTTTATAACACCTTTCTCATTTGTTTTATATTAGATTTTATACGTAGCCCGAGACTGGTGTTTCTGTATGCAATCCTACATCCTGTTATGTGAAAAGTATTCTCATATTATACCAGTATTTCTTTTTATATTTTATTCACAGTGTATCCATATAGTGAATAGGGCTGATGTTTCTGTATGCAATCCTACATCCTGTTATGTGAAAAGTATTCTCAAACACTAACTAAATGGTGAACATTACCTAAATTAGGTTAACTGTGGGTCAGAGGTTCATAACACCTAGGTCAATTTATAGCACCTAGGTCAAGCAATTGTTGTTGTATTTGCGTACCCCATAAATGTTTATTTCCACAAACAGAAAAGTTATTGTGTCCTGAAGATGGCATCTGAGGTTATTTGTTTTTTGTATTAGCTTTCTCAGAAAACAGCTGTGTTATCTGAGGGTCAGATATTTTTGTACAAACTCATGCTGTTTGGTGATCTTTGTGAAGCAGAACTTTGTTTTATAACACATTTGTACTTGTATTGTACCTGAATTGATATTTGCTTTCTCTTTTTTGTGTCCTGAAGAATCACATTGTAGCAGATTTTCCCCTTGTGGCTGCCTTATATACACAGAAGCGATATGCAACAATGTCACAACACAAGTTATAATATGACCCAATGTTACAACACAAGTAAAACCAAAGACACGATATTGTAAAAAATTTAAAAAGATTTATTTCTCACAATAAAACAGCATCTCAAAGACATTTCATTACTATAAAAATTCATACAGAATATAAAAAGTAAAAACATTAAAATAGTACAATGAACATTCATCATTACACTTCTTACAAAATAATTAATATAGAGTTACAAGGCGAGTACAGCATTTTAGCCAGTACATTCTTTACATCGTGAGCCACATGGTTTGCAGCATCGGTAGAGACCTTTTTTTAGGTAGCAGAGTTCCACGTGTGGTACCTAATGACGGGGAATGTAAAGATTGAATTGTACGGGGAACCGCCGCTAACTTCAGCGGTGTAGATACAGAGCGTGTCTCACTGTTGGTAATTTTTAATTCATCTAAAAGTTTCCTAGTAGCAGTGTTACCCACAACTGTAGACGGCATATTTAGTTCGGCCATAGCCTGCATAAATGAATCCCAACCCGGGGGTAAATTTCTACTGTTCAGAGCATGGCTCTGCGTTGTACTACGTACCAAATCCAGTAAGTTAGACCCTGGTATTACGGATCCTTTGAAAATAAATTCAGCATTATTATTCCATGCTGTGACATTTTTATTCTGCAGCAGCCTGCTTAGTAAAAATTCAGCATTCTTTTTATATCTCTGGTTTATATGGCTGACAATTTCAGCGATCTCATGATTTTTATCAGAGTCGGTATGATTTTTATCAGAGTCGGTATTTGGCAATTGATATATATATATATATATATATATAATATGACCCAATGTTACAACACAAGCAAGTAAGAAGCGGTATGTTTTATACGAATAAAAAAACCAAAGACACGATATTGTAAAAATATAAAAAGATTTATTTCTCACAATAAAACAACAGCTCAAATTTTAACATGAAATAGACATTTAGGACTTATTTATGTTATTATCTTTATGCACGTTGCCTGTGCTGTCTATAATTTGACTCTATCCTTGTTTTGTTGAAAATAACTGGACATACATAAGAAACCGGGCAATATATCTTTATAGAAATAACACTTCTGCACTCTTTGTGCATTTCTATCAGTTTTATTCATGCATTTATAACACACCATGTTTGATATTGGTAATTTGATTCTGGGAACACATTTTAAGTTACTTCTGCACATGTATTACTGTTTTTTAGGCCATATAAATAGAAAATTATGTAGAAACCCAAAGTTTTGATAAGTGTATGAAAATACACCAATATTAACTATTTGTGCTATTTTAGGCGTAAATTTGTGCTATATGTATAGCAGTCAGGAGTTGGGGCGATGAAATATGTGTTACAAGCGTAGTGAATTGCAGATATATTCTACAGTGTATGTCATTTTGAGAAATGTGTTGCATAACCAATGTATACAGTAACAGGCGGAATGACTGAGTGTAATATTGCACTCAATACTGTGCAAAGGGTCTGAATACTTATGACCGTGTGATATTTCAGTTTTCTTTTTAATAAATTCGCAAAAAATCTACATTTCTGTTTTGTTCAGGCATGATGGCGTGCAGAGTGTACATTAATATATATATATATCTCAGAATGTAACTGAATAGTATTGCTAATTAGGCCATATAAATAGAAAATTATGTAGAAACCCAAAGTTTTGATAAGTGTATGAAAATACACCAATATTAACTATTTGTGCTATTTTAGGCGTAAATTTGTCCTATATGTATAGCAGTCAGGAGTTGGGGCGATGAAATATGTGTTACAAGCGTAGTGAATTGCAGATATATTCTACAGTGTATGTCATTTTGAGAAATGTGTGGCATAACTAATTACCTATTACGGACACATTTCTATGCAGTGTATTTTAGAACCAGTGTTTCTGGCTGCAGACTGTAATGTGTAAGGTATTCTCATTTTTATATATTGTATTTTATAACACACCATGCCGTTTATATAATAATCACAGTTGTGTCTCTACAGGACAACGTGGCTTACAAAGACATTTCATTAATATAAGTGTGAAACTGACAGACAAGCACACCTGTGTCTCTACAGGACATGCCGGTCACTAGACAGCCAGAGTTTCTGTGGGGGAGATATACTAACAGAGGTTCTGTTGACCCAATAAACCGGTGTAGAACGTACACAGAGAGCAACTTACAATATTTACTAAGGTAGCGGAAATGAGTTTACTGCAGTTATCAGAGCATTGTATTTTATTTGACAGCCACAAGTCACACAGGTCATGATGATAGTGTATCTGCAGCATGTTATTTGGAAATAAAGAAGCCTTTTTTGTATTCGCCCGCATTTTATATAAAATCTGCATAAAAAAAAATCTTCTTGGCTACACCAAAACACGTAAGAAACAAATGTATAACTTTTAGATCTACCGCATCCACAGATATTATTTCAGCGTTCTTTAATTCTACATTATTTTAGCACATATTAATTTCACAACTTTTATATGATATTTATAACACTCATTTTATATGAGTTTTCTAACACATTCTCACGGGAATATTATATATATATATTTTGTGTTTTGCGCAATTATTTGACACTGTAATTCGCATTTTATATAAAATATGCATAAAAAAATCTTCACATTCTCACGGGAATATTATATATATATTTTGTGCTCTGCATCATTATTTGACACTGTAATTCGCATTTTATATAAAATCTGCATAAAAAATCTTCTTGGCTGCACCAAAACACGTAAGAAACAAATGTATAACTTTTAGCGCTGTCGCATCCGCAGATATTATTCCAGCGTTCTTTAATTCTATATTATTTTATCACATATTCATTTCACAACTTTTATATGATATTTATAACACATTCTCATTTATAAGGGATTTATAACACAATATTGTAAAATCATTTATTGGTTCGCGGCCTTACTAATATCCTTTGAAAATAAATTCAGCATTATTATTCCATGCTGTAACATTTCTATTCTGCAGCCTCCTGTTTAGTAAAAATTCAGCATTCTTTTTATATCTTTGGTTTATATTATATTAGCTTTTTGATAATCCCGGGAGTGCCATCTATCTAGCCCTAGTATTTTTGTTATCTCAAAAGGGTGTGACACAATCCCATATATTATTCCAGCATTCTTTAATTCTACATTATTTTAGCACATATTAATTTCACAACTTTTATATGATATTTATAACACTCATTTTATATGAGTTTTCTAACACATTCTCACGGGGATATTATATATATATATATATATATATTTTGTGTTATGCACCATTATTTGACACTGTAATTCGCATTTTATATGCCGCTGCTTTTTCTTGTTTTTTGTGTAAAAATCTCTGGCAGACAGGCACAGCTGTATCTCTACAAGACATGCGGGACACATCAGAGACATTGGAAATTGGGGGTTATAATGTCGAATTCAGAAAATAACCATTTTATATTGAATGACTAATGATTTCTATAGGCCTACTTTACTATGAAATTATGCATAAAAAATCTTCTTGGTTAACCCAAAACCGTAAGAAACAAACGCATAACTTTTAGCTCGAGCACATCAGCATATATTATTACAGTTTTTTGCTGAATTAAAAATTATACAGTTATTTCATATTTTTGGGGCTTCATGACAGGAGAAATTATTGATAGAAACCCAGAGTTTTGATACGTGTATGAAAATACACCAATATTAACTATTTGTGCTATTTTAGGCACAAATTTGGTCTATATGCATAACAGGCAGGAGTTGGGGCGAAGAAATATGTGTTACATGCGTAGTGAATTGCAAATATATTCTGAAGTGTATGGCATTTTGAGAAATGTGTAGCATAACCAATTACCTATCACGGTCACTAGATGGCAGAATATCATATTAATTATACATTGGGGTTTACTTTTGGAAGCTTATAAAGGCGGTGTGTATGTGCACAGGATGACTTATTTTGTTTTTATAGTCACTAATATCCATATTAAATGACTCTTTAGCTTTATGAGTAAGAGACAACATACAAATAGAATCCTTTTCCCTAGTAGTTTTATATTCTATGTCTGATATATTTCTACACAAAGCTACAAAACTATTTTGTAGTTTATAATGTATCACAGTAGTTTCATGTGAAGTTACATCTTAGGGTCTGTTCAGACTATTGTAATATCTATAGCTTAAAATAGAGCCAAATAGCTACTTTCAAACACGGACATACACCATTGATTTTCGTCACAAATGGAGCCAATATATCTCGTGTCACGGTTTATTTTTACCGCGTTGCGGTTTAAAGTTATAAGCATTTAAATAATAATTTTCTCATTAGACATGTGACTCGCGATATTTATTTGCTTAGGTTAGATCATTTTCAGTTTAACAATACATTTTATCACAAAAATGACCTTATCTGGGGCCCTAGAAACAACATAGCAGCATTAGTAAGCCCCTTTCTTTTTAGATTATCAAGAATCCTTGGGTTAAGATAACGTAAGTTTATATGCATAAAGCATTTAATATAGTGCACCAAACATGATATGGTTTTTGATTTCTATGAACTGTCGCGAACAAATCATATAAGGTTAAAAATATGAATATTATTGAATATAATGTTTTACTATTGTTTACAGTATTTTATTTTCCGGGTGTTACTTTTGTTCATGTACTACTGGTTTCTTCCTCAGTTGTGATTTTTACCTTTTCTATATAAATATGGGTAAATGAATTGGCCATTATAGATTTATGGCGCTGTAAAGAGAGAGGAGAATTATAGAAAGGAGATGGCTGCAGGCAAACACACACACACAACAAACACACATAACATACAGAAAACACACAACACATACAACAAACATACATACACAACATACAGAACACACACACACACACAACACAGAACCCACACACCACAAACACACATAACATACAAAACACACACACACAACACATACAACAAACATACATACACAACATACAGAACACACACACACACACACACACAACATACAGAACACACACACACACACACACACAACAAACACACATAACATACAACAAACATACATACACAACATACAGAACACACACACACACACACAACACAGAACCCACACACCACAAGCACACATAACATACAAAACACACACACACACAACACATACAACAAACATACATACACAACATACAGAACACTATTATTGAATATAATGTTTTACTATTGTTTACAGTATTTTATTTTCCGGGTGTTACTTTTGTTCATGTACTACTGGTTTCTTCCTCAGTTGTGATTTTTACCTTTTCTATATAAATATGGGTAAATGAATTGGCCATTATAGATTTATGGCGCTGTAAAGAGAGAGGAGAATTACAGAAAGGAGATGGCTGCAGGCAAACACACACACACAACAAACACACATAACATACAGAAAACACACAACACATACAACAAACATACATACACAACATACAGAACACACACACACACACAACACAGAACCCACACACCACAAACACACATAACATACAAAACACACACACAACACATACAACAAACATACATACACAACATACAGAACACACACACACACACACAACATACAGAACACACACACACACACACAACAAACACACATAACATACAACAAACATACATACACAACATACAGAACACACACACACACACACACACAACACAGAACCCACACACCACAAGTACACATAACATACAAAACACACACACACACAACACATACAACAAACATACATACACAACATACAGAACACACACACACACAACAAACACACATAACATACAAAACACACACAACACATACAACACACACGACAAACATACACACACACACACACAACACACAGAACACATACAACACATGCATCACACACACAACACACATAGTGTATAGTGCGATTACATTTTAGACCGCGACAGTTCATAGAAATCAAAAACCATATCATGTTTGGTGCACTATATTAAATGCTTTATGCATATAAACTTACGTTATCTTAACCCAAGGATTCTTGATAATCTAAAAAGAAAGGGGCTTACTAATGCTGCTATGTTGTTTCTAGGGCCCCAGATAAGGTCATTTTTGTGATAAAATGTATTGTTAAACTGAAAATGATCTAACCTAAGCAAATAAATATCGCGAGTCACATGTCTAATGAGAAAATTATTATTTAAATGCTTATAACTTTAAACCGCAACGCGGTAAAAATAAACCGTGACACGAGATATATTGGCTCCATTTGTGACGAAAATCAATGGTGTATGTCCGTGTTTGAAAGTAGCTATTTGGCTCTATTTTAAGCTATAGATATTACAATAGTCTGAACAGACCCTAAGATGTAACTTCACATGAAACTACTGTGATACATTATAAACTACAAAATAGTTTTGTAGCTTTGTGTAGAAATATATCAGACATAGAATATAAAACTACTAGGGAAAAGGATTCTATTTGTATGTTGTCTCTTACTCATAAAGCTAAAGAGTCATTTAATATGGATATTAGTGACTATAAAAACAAAATAAGTCATCCTGTGCACATACACACCGCCTTTATAAGCTTCCAAAAGTAAACCCCAATGTATAATTAATATGATATTCTGCCATCTAGTGACCGTGATAGGTAATTGGTTATGCTACACATTTCTCAAAATGCCATACACTTCAGAATATATTTGCAATTCACTACGCATGTAACACATATTTCTTCGCCCCAACTCCTGCCTGTTATGCATATAGACCAAATTTGTGCCTAAAATAGCACAAATAGTTAATATTGGTGTATTTTCATACACGTATCAAAACTCTGGGTTTCTATCAATAATTTCTCCTGTCATGAAGCCCCAAAAATATGAAATAACTGTATAATTTTTAATTCAGCAAAAAACTGTAATAATATATGCTGATGTGCTCGAGCTAAAAGTTATGCGTTTGTTTCTTACGGTTTTGGGTTAACCAAGAAGATTTTTTATGCATAATTTCATAGTAAAGTAGGCCTATAGAAATCATTAGTCATTCAATATAAAATGGTTATTTTCTGAATTCGACATTATAACCCCCAATTTCCAATGTCTCTGATGTGTCCCGCATGTCTTGTAGAGATACAGCTGTGCCTGTCTGCCAGAGATTTTTACACAAAAAACAAGAAAAAGCAGCGGCATATAAAATGCGAATTACAGTGTCAAATAATGGTGCATAACACAAAATATATATATATATATATATATATAATATCCCCGTGAGAATGTGTTAGAAAACTCATATAAAATGAGTGTTATAAATATCATATAAAAGTTGTGAAATTAATATGTGCTAAAATAATGTAGAATTAAAGAATGCTGGAATAATATATGGGATTGTGTCACACCCTTTTGAGATAACAAAAATACTAGGGCTAGATAGATGGCACTCCCGGGATTATCAAAAAGCTAATATAATATAAACCAAAGATATAAAAAGAATGCTGAATTTTTACTAAACAGGAGGCTGCAGAATAGAAATGTTACAGCATGGAATAATAATGCTGAATTTATTTTCAAAGGATATTAGTAAGGCCGCGAACCAATAAATGATTTTACAATATTGTGTTATAAATCCCTTATAAATGAGAATGTGTTATAAATATCATATAAAAGTTGTGAAATGAATATGTGATAAAATAATATAGAATTAAAGAACGCTGGAATAATATCTGCGGATGCGACAGCGCTAAAAGTTATACATTTGTTTCTTACGTGTTTTGGTGCAGCCAAGAAGATTTTTTATGCAGATTTTATATAAAATGCGAATTACAGTGTCAAATAATGATGCAGAGCACAAAATATATATATAATATTCCCGTGAGAATGTGAAGATTTTTTTATGCATATTTTATATAAAATGCGAATTACAGTGTCAAATAATTGCGCAAAACACAAAATATATATATATAATATTCCCGTGAGAATGTGTTAGAAAACTCATATAAAATGAGTGTTATAAATATCATATAAAAGTTGTGAAATTAATATGTGCTAAAATAATGTAGAATTAAAGAACGCTGAAATAATATCTGTGGATGCGGTAGATCTAAAAGTTATACATTTGTTTCTTACGTGTTTTGGTGTAGCCAAGAAGATTTTTTTTTATGCAGATTTTATATAAAATGCGGGCGAATACAAAAAAGGCTTCTTTATTTCCAAATAACATGCTGCAGATACACTATCATCATGACCTGTGTGACTTGTGGCTGTCAAATAAAATACAATGCTCTGATAACTGCAGTAAACTCATTTCCGCTACCTTAGTAAATATTGTAAGTTGCTCTCTGTGTACGTTCTACACCGGTTTATTGGGTCAACAGAACCTCTGTTAGTATATCTCCCCCACAGAAACTCTGGCTGTCTAGTGACCGGCATGTCCTGTAGAGACACAGGTGTGCTTGTCTGTCAGTTTCACACTTATATTAATGAAATGTCTTTGTAAGCCACGTTGTCCTGTAGAGACACAACTGTGATTATTATATAAACGGCATGGTGTGTTATAAAATACAATATATAAAAATGAGAATACCTTACACATTACAGTCTGCAGCCAGAAACACTGGTTCTAAAATACACTGCATAGAAATGTGTCCGTAATAGGTAATTAGTTATGCCACACATTTCTCAAAATGACATACACTGTAGAATATATCTGCAATTCACTACGCTTGTAACACATATTTCATCGCCCCAACTCCTGACTGCTATACATATAGGACAAATTTACGCCTAAAATAGCACAAATAGTTAATATTGGTGTATTTTCATACACTTATCAAAACTTTGGGTTTCTACATAATTTTCTATTTATATGGCCTAATTAGCAATACTATTCAGTTACATTCTGAGATATATATATATATTAATGTACACTCTGCACGCCATCATGCCTGAACAAAACAGAAATGTAGATTTTTTGCGAATTTATTAAAAAGAAAACTGAAATATCACACGGTCATAAGTATTCAGACCCTTTGCACAGTATTGAGTGCAATATTACACTCAGTCATTCCGCCTGTTACTGTATACATTGGTTATGCAACACATTTCTCAAAATGACATACACTGTAGAATATATCTGCAATTCACTACGCTTGTAACACATATTTCATCGCCCCAACTCCTGACTGCTATACATATAGCACAAATTTACGCCTAAAATAGCACAAATAGTTAATATTGGTGTATTTTCATACACTTATCAAAACTTTGGGTTTCTACATAATTTTCTATTTATATGGCCTAAAAAACAGTAATACATGTGCAGAAGTAACTTAAAATGTGTTCCCAGAATCAAATTACCAATATCAAACATGGTGTGTTATAAATGCATGAATAAAACTGATAGAAATGCACAAAGAGTGCAGAAGTGTTATTTCTATAAAGATATATTGCCCGGTTTCTTATGTATGTCCAGTTATTTTCAACAAAACAAGGATAGAGTCAAATTATAGACAGCACAGGCAACGTGCATAAAGATAATAACATAAATAAGTCCTAAATGTCTATTTCATGTTAAAATTTGAGCTGTTGTTTTATTGTGAGAAATAAATCTTTTTATATTTTTACAATATCGTGTCTTTGGTTTTTTTATTCGTATAAAACATACCGCTTCTTACTTGCTTGTGTTGTAACATTGGGTCATATTATATATATATATATATATATATATCAATTGCCAAATACCGACTCTGATAAAAATCATACCGACTCTGATAAAAATCATGAGATCGCTGAAATTGTCAGCCATATAAACCAGAGATATAAAAAGAATGCTGAATTTTTACTAAGCAGGCTGCTGCAGAATAAAAATGTCACAGCATGGAATAATAATGCTGAATTTATTTTCAAAGGATCCGTAATACCAGGGTCTAACTTACTGGATTTGGTACGTAGTACAACGCAGAGCCATGCTCTGAACAGTAGAAATTTACCCCCGGGTTGGGATTCATTTATGCAGGCTATGGCCGAACTAAATATGCCGTCTACAGTTGTGGGTAACACTGCTACTAGGAAACTTTTAGATGAATTAAAAATTACCAACAGTGAGACACGCTCTGTATCTACACCGCTGAAGTTAGCGGCGGTTCCCCGTACAATTCAATCTTTACATTCCCCGTCATTAGGTACCACACGTGGAACTCTGCTACCTAAAAAAAGGTCTCTACCGATGCTGCAAACCATGTGGCTCACGATGTAAAGAATGTACTGGCTAAAATGCTGTACTCGCCTTGTAACTCTATATTAATTATTTTGTAAGAAGTGTAATGATGAATGTTCATTGTACTATTTTAATGTTTTTACTTTTTATATTCTGTATGAATTTTTATAGTAATGAAATGTCTTTGAGATGCTGTTTTATTGTGAGAAATAAATCTTTTTAAATTTTTTACAATATCGTGTCTTTGGTTTTACTTGTGTTGTAACATTGGGTCATATTATAACTTGTGTTGTGACATTGTTGCATATCGCTTCTGTGTATATAAGGCAGCCACAAGGGGAAAATCTGCTACAATGTGATTCTTCAGGACACAAAAAAGAGAAAGCAAATATCAATTCAGGTACAATACAAGTACAAATGTGTTATAAAACAAAGTTCTGCTTCACAAAGATCACCAAACAGCATGAGTTTGTACAAAAATATCTGACCCTCAGATAACACAGCTGTTTTCTGAGAAAGCTAATACAAAAAACAAATAACCTCAGATGCCATCTTCAGGACACAATAACTTTTCTGTTTGTGGAAATAAACATTTATGGGGTACGCAAATACAACAACAATTGCTTGACCTAGGTGCTATAAATTGACCTAGGTGTTATGAACCTCTGACCCACAGTTAACCTAATTTAGGTAATGTTCACCATTTAGTTAGTGTTTGAGAATACTTTTCACATAACAGGATGTAGGATTGCATACAGAAACATCAGCCCTATTCACTATATGGATACACTGTGAATAAAATATAAAAAGAAATACTGGTATAATATGAGAATACTTTTCACATAACAGGATGTAGGATTGCATACAGAAACACCAGTCTCGGGCTACGTATAAAATCTAATATAAAACAAATGAGAAAGGTGTTATAAACCACGTGTAAAATAAATACACGACTAGGCTATAATTATAAACATGTGTTATTCCACAAAATACGGGAATAATATCAAAACTACAACAAATTAAACTATATTAAACTATATCAAAAGGGGAAATCAAACAAGGAGGGACAGCTGGATACCAGCCGTCAGACAAGGGGAGGGGTTACACATTTTGATACACTTTGATAGGGGCGGGGCACCTGTCAGATTGAGTTTGACGGATCATGGCTATTATACACTACTGGCACTGGCTGAAGAAAGAGCCAGGCATAAATAGCCGAGCAGAAAAGACAATCAGTGGAAGCAGCTGAAGACAGCTAAATCCAAGGAGCAGCCATACCACTTGAAACCACAAGAGGGAGCCCAAGAACGGAATTCACAACAGTACCCCCCCTTGAGGAGGGGTCACCGAACCCTCACCAGAGCCCCCAGGCCGATCAGGACGAGCCAAGTGAAAAGCACGAACCAACTCGGTGGCATGGACATCGGAGGCAACAACCCAAGAATTATCCTCCTGGCCATAACCCTTCCACTTGACAAGATACTGAAGCCACCGCCTCGAAAAACGAGAATCCAAAATCTTCTCAACCTCATATTCCAACTCTCCCTCAACCAACATCAGGGCAGGAGGGTCAACCGAGGGAACAACGGGCACCACATATCTCCGCAACAAAGATTTATGGAAAACATTATGAATGGCAAAAGAGGCTGGAAGAGCCAAACGAAAAGACACCGGTTTAATAATTTCAGAAATTTTATAAGGACCAATAAACCGAGGCTTAAACTTAGGGGAAGAAACCTTCATAGGAACATGACGAGAAGACAACCAAACCAAATCCCCCACACGAAGCCGGGGACCAACACACCGACGGCGGTTAGCAAAACGTTGAACCCTTTCCTGAGACGTCAAATTGTCCACATGAGTCCAAATCTGCTGCAGCCTGTCCACCACAGAATCAACACCAGGACAATCAGAAGGCTCAACCTGCCCAGAAGAAAAACGAGGATGAAAACCAAAATTACAAAAGAAAGGTGAAACCAAAGTAGCCGAACTAGCCCGATTATTAAGGGCAAACTCGGCCAACGGCAAGAAAGACACCCAATCATCCTGATCAGCAGACACAAAGCATCTCAAATAGGTCTCCAAGGTCTGATTAGTACGCTCAGTTTGGCCATTAGTCTGAGGATGAAACGCCGAAGAAAAAGACAAATCAATGCCCATCCTAGCACAAAAGGCCCGCCAAAACCTAGAGACAAACTGAGAACCACTGTCAGACACAATATTCTCCGGAATGCCATGCAAACGAACCACATGCTGAAAAAACAACGGAGCCAGATCTGAGGAGGAAGGCAACTTAGGCAAAGGTACCAGATGGACCATTTTAGAGAACCGGTCACAAACAACCCAGATAACAGACATCTTCTGGGAAACAGGAAGATCCGAAATAAAATCCATGGAAATATGCGTCCAGGGCCTCTCAGGGACAGGCAAAGGCAAAAGCAACCCACTGGTGCGGGAACAGCAAGGCTTGGCTCGGGCGCAAGTCCCACAGGACTGCACAAAAGCACGGACATCGTGCGACAAGGAAGGCCACCAAAAGGACCTAGCAACCAAATCTCTGGTACCAAAAATCCCAGGATGACCAGCCAACACTGAACAATGAACCTCAGAAATCACCTTACTTGTCCATCCATCAGGAACAAACTGCTTCCCCACAGGACAGCGGTGAGGCCTATCAGCCTGAAATTCCTGAAGCACCCGTCGCAAATCAGGGGATATGGCAGAAAGAATCACCCCTTCCTTAAGAATGCCAGCCGGCTCAAGGACTCCAGGAGAATCAGGCGAAAAACTCCTAGAGAGGGCATCAGCCCTCTTAGATCCCGGAAGACACGAGACCACAAAATCAAAACGGGAGAAAAACAGGGACCATCGAGCCTGTCTAGGATTCAGCCGCTTGGCCGACTCGAGGTAAATCAGATTCTTATGATCAGTCAGGACCACAACGCGGTGCTTAGCTCCCTCAAGCCAATGTCGCCACTCCTCAAACGCCCACTTCATAGCCAACAACTCCCGATTGCCGACATCATAATTGCGTTCCGCAGGCGAAAACTTTCTGGAAAAAAAAGCGCACGGTTTCATCAAAGAACCATCAGATTCCCTCTGAGACAAAATGGCCCCTGCCCCAATCTCAGAAGCGTCGACCTCAACCTGAAAAGGAAGAGAAACATCCAGCTGACGCAACACAGGGGCAGAAGTAAATCGGCGTTTAAGCTCCTGAAAGGCCTCAACAGCCGCAGAGGACCAATTCGTCACATCAGCGCCTTTCTTCGTCAAATCAGGGGCTTAACCACACTGGAAAAGTTGGCAATGAAACGGCGATAGAAATTAGCAAAGCCCAAAAATTTTTGAAGGCCCTTCACAGATGTGGGTTGAATCCAATCATGAATAGCTTGGACCTTAACAGGATCCATTTCCATAGACGAGGGAGAAAAAACAAAACCCAAAAAAGAGACCTTCTGAACTCCGAATAGGCACTTAGACCCCTTCACAAACAAAGCATTATCACGAAGGATCTGGAACACCATCCTGACCTGCTTCACATGAGACTCCCAATCATCGGAAAAAATCAAAATATCATCCAAATATACAACCATGAATTTATCAAGATAATTGCGGAAAATATCATGCATGAAGGATTGGAACACAGATGGAGCATTAGAGAGCCCAAATGGCATCACAAGGTATTCAAAATGGCCTTCGGGCGTATTAAATGCAGTTTTCCATTCGTCACCCTGTTTAATACGAACAAGATTATATGCCCCTCGGAGGTCAATCTTAGTAAACCAACTAGCCCCCTTAATCTGAGCAAACAAATCAGAAAGCAAAGGCAAGGGGTATTGGAATTTGACCGTGATCTTATTAAGAAGACGATAATCTATACAGGGTCTCAAGGAGCCATCCTTCTTAGCAACAAAAAAGAAACCCGCTCCCAATGGTGACGAAGACGGCCGAATATGCCCCTTCTCCAAAGATTCCTTAACATAGCTCCGTATGGCGGCATGCTCTGGCACAGACAGATTGAAAAGTCGGCCCTTAGGGAACTTACAACCTGGAATCAAGTTAGTAAACCTACAAGGGGGGCAGTAAATATAAATACTCCGCCATAATGTATACAGTTAGGACCAGAAATATTTGGACAGTGACACAAGTTTTGTTATTTTAGCTGTTTACAAAAACATGTTCAGAAATACAATTATATATATAATATGGGCTGAAAGTGCACACTCCCAGCTGCAATATGATAGTTTCCACATCCAAATCGGAGAAAGGGTTTAGGAATCATAGCTCTGTAATGCATAGCGTCCTCTTTTTCAAGGGACCAAAAGTAATTGGACAATGGACTCTAAGGGCTGCAATTAACTCTGAAGGCGTCTCCCTCGTTAACCTGTAATCAATGAAGTAGTTAAAAGGTCAGGGGTGGATTCATGGTGTGTGGTTTTGCATTTGGAAGCTGTTGCTGAGAGCAGACAACATGCGGTCAAAGGAACTCTCAATTGAGGTGAAGCAGAACATCCTGAGGCTGAAAAAAAAGAAAAAATCCATCAGAGAGATAGCAGACATGCTTGGTGTAGCAAAATCAACAGTTGGGTACATTCTGAGAAAAAAGGAATTGACTGGTGAGCTTGGGAACTCAAAAAGGCCTGGGCGTCCACGGATGACAACAGTGGTGGATGATCGCCGCATACTTAATTTGGTGAAGAAGAACCCGTTCACAACATCAACTGAAGTCCAGAACACTCTCAGTGAAGTAGGTGTATCTGTCTCTAAGTCAACAGTAAAGAGAAGACTCCATGACAGTAAATACAAAGGGTTCACATCTAGATGCAAACCATTCATCAATACCAAAAATAGACAGGCCAGAGTTAAATTTGCAGAAAAACACCTCAAGAAGCCAGCTCAGTTCTGGAAAAGTATTCTATGGACAGATGAGACAAAGATCAACCTGTACCAGAATGATGGGAAGAAAAAAGTTTGGAGAAGAAAGGGAACGGCACATGATCCAAGGCACACCACATCCTCTGTAAAACATGGTGGAGGCAACGTGATGGCATGGGCAGGCATGGCTTTCAATGGCACTGGGTCACTTGTGTTTATTGATGACATAAGAGCAGACAAGAGTAGCCGGATGAATTCTGAAGTGTACCGGGATATACTTTCAGCCCAGATTCAGCCAAATGCTGCAAAGTTGATTGGACGGCGCTTCATAGTACAGATGGATAATGACCCCAAGCATACAGCCAAAGCTACCAAGGAGTTCATGAGTGCCAAAAAGTGGAACATTCTGCAATGGCCAAGTCAATCTCCAGATCTAAACCCAATTGAGCATGCATTTCACTTGCTCAAATCCAGACTTAAGACGGAAAGACCCACAAACAAGCAAGACCTGAAGGCTGCGGCTGTAAAGGCCTGGCAAAGCATTAAGAAGGAGGAAACCCAGCGTTTGGTGATGTCCATGGGTTCCAGACTTAAGGCAGTGATTGCCTCCAAAGGATTTGCAACAAAATATTGAAAATAAAAATATTTTGTTTGGGTTATGTTTATTTGTCCAATTACTTTTGACCTCCTAAAATGTGGAGTGTTTGTAAAGAAATGTGTACAATTCCTACATTTTCTATCAGATATTTTTGTTCAACCCTTCAAATTAAACGTTACAATCTGCACTTGAATTCTGTTGTAGAGGTTTCATTTCAAATCCAATGTGGTGGCATGCAGAGCCCAACTCGCGAAAATTGTGTCACTGTCCAAATATTTCTGGCCCTAACTGTACAATCAGATGATAATATCAATAGTTAAATCGAGCATAGAAATAGCCACACCACCAATGTACGGCTCCAAAGCATCATATATTCATAAGGAGGTTCAAAGCCTAAGCGTACATATGCAAAATATAAATATCTTATAAAATAAGTAAGGCCAGAATTTTTTCTTATAGGGTGGAAATTAGGAGTAAAAGTAAAGGCAGTGAACCAACCTGCTGCTCGTGCGTGGAAAAGGAAGGCCCCGACGCACGTTTCGCACACGTTGGAAGCAACGTGTGCGAAACGCGCGTCGGGGCCTTCCTTTTCCACGCACGAGCAGCAGGTTGGTTCACTGCCTTTACTTTTACTCCTAATTTCCATCCTTATTCTCTACCACCCTATAAGAAAAAATTCTGGCCTTACTTACTATACACTTATATATGGGACTTCCCGTAAAATATCGGTAGATATACGGTTGTGTATAAGGTATACAGGGTTCCTCATAGTATTCGCAGTGCAGTATATTTTGCATATGTACGCTTAGGGTTTGAACCTCCTTATGAATATATGATGCTTTGGAGCCGTACATTGGTGGTGTGGCTATTTCTATGCTCGATTTAACTATTGATATTATCATCTGATTGTATATAGTGTTATCAGGTCACCAACTTGGATTTCCTATTTAGCATTTATCAACATATTTATTTATATATATACAGGTATATGTTGTACGGCTCACCTGCTTAGTCTTCTTGTGCGTGGCACTAGTGTTGCCTTTCTTCTATCTTTTGCATCGTTTTTATTGTTGTTTGTATTTATGTATTTATATACTTTTTTAGAGTTTTGTCTTCAATAAAATTGCTTATTTTTAGCTCCCGTGTCCATCTTTTTTGGTTTTCTGGAATCAAGTTAATAGCACAATCACAGTCCCTATGTGGAGGAAGGGAACTGGACTTGGGCTCATCAAATACTTCCTGGAAATCCGACAAAAACTCAGGGACCTCAGAAGAGGGGGAAGAGGAAATTGAAATCAAAGGAACGTCACTATGTACCCCTTGACAACCCCAACTAGTCACAGACATAGTTTTCCAATCCAGCACCGGATTATGTTCCTGTAACCATGGAAAACCCAGTACAACAACATCATGCAGGTTATGCAACACCAGAAAACGGCAATTTTCCTGATGTGCAGGAGCCATGTACATGGTCATCTGCGTCCAGTACTGAGGTTTATCCTTGGCCAATGGAGTAGCATCACTGCCCCTCAAAGGAATAGGGCTCTGTAAAGGCTGCAAGGAAAAACCACAGCGCCTGGCGAATTCTAAGTCCATTAGGTTCAGGGCAGCGCCTGAATCCACAAATGCCATGACAGAAAAGGACGACAATGAGCAAATCAGGGTCACAGATAAGAGAAATTTAGGCTGTACAGTACTAATGGTAACAGACCTAGCGACCCTCCTAGTACGTTTAGGGCAATCAGAAATAACATGAGCAGAATCACCACAGTAAAAACACAGCCCATTCTGACGTCTGAATTCCTGCCGTCCTGTTTTAGTCAAAATCCTATCACATTGCATAGGTTCAGGACTCTGCTCAGAGGACACTGCCATATGGTGCACAGCTTTGCGCTCGCGCAAACGCCGATCAATCTGAATGGCTAGAGACATAGATTCGCTCAAACCAGTAGGCGTAGGGAAGCCCACCATAACATCTTTAAGGGCTTCAGAAAGACCCTTTCTGAAAATAGCAGCCAGAGCATCCTCATTCCATTTAGTGAGCACAGACCATTTCCTAAATTTCTGGCAGTATAATTCTGCCGCTTCCTGACCCTGACACAAGGCCAACAGGGTTTTTTCTGCATGATCCACAGAGTTAGGTTCATCATACAATAATCCGAGCGCTTGAAAAAATGCGTCTACATTCAGCAATGCCGGATCCCCCGATTCAAGGGAGAATGCCCAGTCCTGAGGGTCACCATGCAGCAAGGATATGATGATTTTAACTTACTGAATGGGATCACCAGAAGGGTTTCAAAGCAAAAAACAATTTGCAGTTATTTTTAAAGTTCAAAAACTTGGATCTGTCTCCAAAAAACAAATCAGGAGTAGGAATTTTAGGCTCCAAAGCCGGAGTCTGGACAACATAATCTTGGATACTCTGTACTCTTGCAGCAAGTTGATCCACACGAGAAAACAAACCCTGAACGTCCATGCCAGAGCACAAATCCTGCACCACCCAAATGTCAAGAGGAAAAAAAAGACAAAAGAGTGCACAGAAAAAAAAATGGCTCAGAATTTTTTCCTTCTTTTGAGATGCATTTAATTCATTTTTGGCCACTTGTACTATTATGATCTGGTGGTTTAGGAGCAACATGGAACGAGCTCTAAAGGAAGTGGTATCTGTACTGACCGCAGTCCCTAAGCTCAACACAACACTAAAAGTAGCCGTGGGATGCTCCTAACTCTCCCTAGGCACCTCGTCACAGCCTAAGATCTAACTACCCCTAAAGATAGAAACAGGAAAGCTATCTTGCCTCAGAGAAAATCCCCAAAGGATAGATTAGCCCCCCACAAATAATGACTGTGAGAGGAGAGGGAAAAAGACATACACAGAATGAAACCAGGATGAGCACAGGTGGCCAGTCTAGCTAGATAGAGAGGACAGGATGGAATACTGTGCGGTCAGTATAAAACACTACAAAAATCCACGCAGAGATTACAAAAATCTCCACACCTGACTAAAGGTGTGGAGGGTAAATCTGCTTCCCAGAGCTTTCAGCAACAGAATTAAATCATACTGACAAGCTGGACAAACATAGCAAGCACAGAACAGATAAGTCCACAACCTGTGGACAGAAAAGAGCAAGCAAGGACTTAGCTTTGCTGAACTGGTCAGGATAACAGGGAAATCCAAAGAGATGTGAATCCAACCAGGAACCATTTACAAGTGGCACTGGCTGAAGAAAGAGCCAGGCATAAATAGCCGAGCAGAAAAGACAATCAGTGGAAGCAGATGAAGACAGCTAAATCCAAGGAGCAGCCATACCACTTGAAACCGCAAGAGGGAGCCCAAGAACGGAATTCACAACAAACAGCCAATCAGACCAATTGTAGTATTTCACCAATGAAATTTGGTGAAAGATTACAATCCAGCCATGGCCGATGCTGCAATATCATCGGCTACGGCTGGAGACGGCGATCTGCCCCCTCACGACAAGCAGCAGCGATCTGCTGCCACCGTCAGTTTTTCCACCCCTCCGTCCTGTCCTCCGCTGCCCTCCGTCCTGTCCTGCGCTTCCCCGTGGTCCGATCGCCCCCCGGTACTTGCCGAGTCCCTCTGTCTCTCCCGGTGTCCTCCATCTTCCTCCATGGGCGCCGTCATCTTCCGGCCGGCAGATTCATTCATTTATTCCAGGTACATTTTGATCACTGTGATAGACCTATCACAGTGATCAAAATAAAAAAATAGTAAATAAACCTCACCCTTTATCACCCCCATAGGTGGGGGGTTAGAATTAGGGTTAGGGTTGGTATTAGGGTTAGAATTAGGGTTGGAATTAGGGTTAGGGTTGTGGTTAGGGTTATGGTTAGGGGTGTGTTGGGGTTAGGATTATGATTAGGGTCATGGTTAGGGTTGTGATTAGGGTTAGGGGTGTATTGGAGTTAGAATTGAGGAGTTTCCACTGTTTAGGCACATCAGTTGGTCTCCAAAGGGGGAATAGCGCCACCATTGATTCCAGCCACTCTTGCGTTCAAAAAGTCAAACGGTGCTCTCTCCCTTCCGAGCCCCGACATGCGCCCAAACAGTGGTTTACCCCAACATATGGGGCATCAGTGTACTCAGGACAAACTGAACAACAACTTTTGGGGTCCAATATCTCCTGTTACCCTTGTGAAAATAAAAAATTGTGGGCTAGAAAATAATTTTTTGAGGAAAACAATGATATTTTATTTTCACGGCTCTGCGTTATAAACTTCTGTGAAGCACTTTGGGGTTTAAAATACTCACCACACATCTAGATAAGTTCCTTGGGGGGTCTAGTTTCCAAAATGGGGTCAAGTGTGGGGAGTTTCTAATGGTTAGGCACATCAGGGGCTCTGCAAACATAACATGACGCCCGCAGACCATTCCATCACAGTCTGCATTTCAAAACGTCACTACTACCCTTCCGAGCCCCGACGTGTGCCCAAACAGTGGTTGCCCCCACATATGGGGTATCACCGTACTCAGGACAAACTGGACAACAACTTTTGCGGTCCAATTTCTCCTGTTACCCCTGAGAAAAGCAAAAATTGGGGGCTAAAAAATCATTTTTTGAGGAAAAAAAAAGATTTTTTATTTTCACGACTCTGCGTTATAAACTTCTGTGAAGCACTTGGGGGTTCAAAGTGCTCACCACACATCTAGATAAGTTTCCTGGGGGGTCTAGTTTCTAAAATGGGGGTCACTTGTGAGGAAGTTCCAAAGTTTTAACACAGGGGCTCTCCATACGCAACATGGTGTCCTCTAACGATTGGAGCTAATTTTCCCTTCAAAAACTCAAATGGCGCTCCTTCCCTTCAGAGCCCTGATGTGCACCCAAACAGTGGTTTATGACCACATATGAGGTATCGGTGTACTCAGGAGAAATTGCCCAACAAATTTAGGGATCCATTTTATCCTGCTGCCCATGTGAAAATGAAAAAATTGAGGCTAAAAGAAAATTTTTGTGAAAAGTACTTTTCCATTTTTATGGATCAATTTGTGAAGCACCTGGGGGTTCAAAGTGCTCACTATGCATCTAGATAAATTCCTTAGGGGGTATAGTTTCCAAAATGGGATCACTTGTGGGGGAGCTCCAATGTTTAGGCACACAGGGGCTCTCCAAACGCAACATGGTGTCCACTAATGATTGGAGCTAATTTTCCATTCAAAAAGTCAAATGGTGCTCCTTCTCTTCCGAGCCCTGCTGTACGCCCAAACAGTGGTTCCCCCCCACATATGGGGTTTCAGCGTACTCAAGACAAATTGGACAACAACTTTTGTGGTCCATTTCTTCCTTTTACCCTTGGGAAAATAAAAAAATTGTTGCTAAAAGATCATTTTTGTGACTAAAAAGTTAAACGTTCATTTTTTCCTTCCATGTTGCTTCTGCTGCTGTGAAACACCCGAAGGGTTAATAGACTTCTTGAATGTGGTTTTGATCAGCTTGAGGGGTGCAGTTTTAAGAATGGTGTAACTTTTGGGTATTTTCTGTCATATTGACCCCCCCAAAAGTCACTTCAAATGTGATTTGGTCCCTAAAAAAATGGTTTTGCAAATTTTGCTGTAAAAATGAGATATCGCTGATCAACTTGTAACCCTTATAACTTCCTAACAAAAACAAATTTTGTTTCCAAAATTATGCTGATGTAAAGTAGACATGTGGAAAATGTTATTTATTAACTATGTTGTGTCACATAAGTCTCTGGTTTACCAGAATAAAAATTCAAAATTTGAAAATTGCGAAATTTTCAAAATTTTTGTCAAATTTTCAATTTTTTTCACAAATAAACGCAAACATTATCGACCTAAGTATACCACTAACATGAAGCCCAATGTGTCACAAAAAAACAGTCTCAGAATCGCTAGGATCCGTTGAAATGATCCAGAGTTATTACCTCAAAGGGACACTGGTCAGAATTGCAAAAAATGGCCAGATCGTTAAGGTTAAAATAGGCTGGGTCATGAAGGGGTTAATATTACATTGGATATTTTCCTGGTGTATTTAGCATGACGGTTTCAGGAATTTTTCATATGCATTTTGTTTGATGTTATCTAATATAGTCTTTTGGGACAATTAGGTGACTATTAGAGGGATTTAGCACGGCAAACCATTTGTAATCATTTATATTTATGTATGGGATCTCACACACAGGATCCTGAGCTTTGCCAGCAGCAAGCATATCCTATTTGCCAACTAGAATTGTTCCTTAAGGTACCCCATCACTAAGGGCGCTGGTGTAATTGATTTCTAATTCATGTAACAACCTCACATGAGCCCAGGGAACGTGTCAAGACCACTTGAACAGCACCGGCATGGAAAAAGAGTATGGCCGGCGTCACACACAGCGTAAAACAATACGGTCCGTATATTACGGCCGTAATACGCTGAAAAGTCCCGAAAAAAGTGGTCCGTAGCTCCTCCGTAGGCAGGGTGTGTCAGCGTTTTTTGCGCATGGCATCCTCCGTATGTAATCCGTATGGCATCCGTACTGCGTGGTTTTCTCGCAGGCTAGCAAAACCAACATACCGCTATAGAAGTGATCCATGTGTCCCAAAAAGAAAAGAAAATATATATATACTGTCTATATATATATATATATATATATATATATATATATATATATATATATGTGTGTGTCAGTAGACACATATATTAGAGAGAAAAGCCGGTAATTCAGTGCGGTGTACAGTAAAATCACACTGACAGCTTACAGTAGAATAGGTAGAATAAATGTGTACACTAGGCTTTCTAGGTAATTTCCCACGATCTATGAACAGCCAGCAGAGGGCGCCTCACCGCAAATAAAGCTAAATATAGATCCTTGATCTATTTTTAGCCTCATTCCCTGGGGTTTTGCAGCGAGGAGCAGCCTGCATTAGCACAGCTCCTTGCTGCAAAATGTTTTAACCCCTTCAGAAGGATTTACATCGTTGGACGTTACAGATCTGCGGAGGGTAAGTATATTGTTGGTTTATTATGTTTTTTTACTCACAGAACGAGGGTCTTCAGTGACTGGATTGGGCGTTGAATAAAATACTGCAACAACCATTGTTTTTATTTCATTAAAATAATTTTAAATAATGTGTTTGTGTTTTATTTAACCCTTCACTACAATTGGATTAATAATGGATAGGTGTCATAATTGACGCCTCTCCATTATTAATTAGGCTTAATGTCACCTTACAATAGCAAGGTGGCATTAACCCTTCATTACCCCATATCCCACCGCTACACGGGAATGGGAAGAGAGTGGCCAAGTGCCAGAATAGGCGCATCTTCCAGATGTGCCTTTTCTGGGGTGGCTGGGGGCAGATATTTTTAGCCAGGGGGGGGCCAATAACCGTGGACCCTCTCCAGGCTATTAATATCTGCCCTCAGTCACTGGCTTTACTACTCTGGCGGAGAAAATTGCGCGGGAGCCCACGCCAATTTTTTCCGCCATTTAACCCTCTATTTTAAGAGCTAGAATGGCCAAATTTTGCAGATACACACTACTGACATTAGTAGTGTGGAATCTGCAAAAAAAATGGAGAGAAGACATGGTTTACTGTATGTAAACCATGTCTCAAATCATGTCGGGTTTTAGGAAGGAGAAAGAAAAAGCCGGTATTGGAATTACCGGCTTTCAAGCTGTATAGCGCTGGAATAAATATTAATATATATACATATATATGTCTCACTGACATATATATATATATATATATATATATATACCTATTCTATGTGTACACATTTATTCTACCTATTGGACTGTAAGCTGTCAGTGTGATTTTACTGTACACCGCACTGAATTGCCGGCTTTTCTCTCTAACAGCGCTGCGTATTTCTCGCAAGTCACACTGCTTGTCCGTGTGTAATCCGTATTTTTCACGCTTCCATAGACTTTCATTGGCGTATTTCTTGCGCAGTACGGTGACAAACGCAGCATGCTGCGATTTTGTACGGCCGTAGAAAGCCGTATAATACTGATCAGTAAAATACGGCAAATAGGAGCAGGGGCATAGAGAATAATTGTGCCGTATTTTTTGCGAGTTTTACGGACGTAGATTCTGCGCTCTTACGTCCGTAAAACTCGCAAGTGTGACGCCGGCCTATGAGTGTTTTTATTTGAAATCTGACAAACATGAACAATGACAAGGTGTTGTCCTAGTAATGGACAATCCCTTTAAGAAATACAGTTTTTAGTTAAAACATTTCCTACATTATGAACATGGGTTCTTTGGTGTGTAACAAGATTACATTTCTTATTAAAACATTTTTCACATTCTGAACAGGAAAAAGTCCTCTTCCCTGAGTGGGTTCTCTGGTGCTTAACCAAAGCCGATTTCTCGATAAAACATTTCCCACATTCTAAACATGAAAAAGTTTTCTCCCCTGTGTGGGTTCTTTGGTGTATAACAAGATCTTTTTTCTCGTTAAAACATTTCCCACATTCTGAACAAGAAAAAGTCTTCTCCCCTGTGTGACTTCTCTCGTGAACAACAAGATCTTTTTTCCTGTTAAAACATTTCTCACATTCTGAACATGAAAAAGGTTTTTCCCCTGTGTGGGTTCTTTGGTGTGTAACAAGACTACCTTTCCTAATAAAACATTTCCCACATTCTGAACAGGAAAAAGGCTTCTCCCCTGTGTGAGTTCTCTCGTGAATAACAAGATCTTTTTTCTCATTAAAACATTTCCCACATTCTGAACAGGAAAAAGGCTTCTCCCCTGTGTGAGTTCTCTGGTGAATAACAAGATCTTTTTTCCTGTTAAAACATTTCTCACATTCTGAACATGAAAAAGGTTTTACCCCTGTGTGGGTTCTTTGGTGTGTAACAAGACTACATTTCCTAATAAAACATTTCTCACATTCTGAACAGGAAAAAGGTTTCTCCCCTGTGTGGGTTCTTTGGTGTATAACAAGTTTGCACTTCTGGCTAAAATATTTCCCACATTCTGAACAGGAAAAAGGCTTCTCCCCTGTGTGAGTTCTCTGGTGAACAACAAGTTTGCGCTTTTCGGAAAAACATTTCTCACATTCTGAACAGGAAAAAGGTTTCTCCCCTGTGTGAGTTCTCTGGTGACTAACAAGTTCTGATTTGAATTTAAAACATTTTCCACACTTGGAACAAGAAAATCTTTTCTCCACTGTGTGAATTTTTGGATGTTTAAGAAAAGACTCGTCAATGGGAAAACTGTTTTTATATTCTGAACATGAAAATGGCTTCTTTGATTTAGGAGTATTTCCGTTTTTAATGCTTATATTGTGACTCTGATTTTCTTTAGTTGTCGCCAATGAATCAGAAGACAGGACCTGTTTCAAAGGATCAGATGAGAGATCTTTGCTGTGAAGGGATGATGGTATATCTGGAGTAATGGCATTAACTTCAATTGTATCCAGTGGGATCCCAATATCATCTGATTTAAAAATTGAAGATGTCAGCTGTTCCTTGAATCTCCTGGTACAGTCATCTGCCAAGATATAAAGCAATTATTATTTTTGAATAAAATATCTTTGAATGTCATTTACCATTACTAACTTCAACTGACTGTAAAAAATGGCAAGTTATGTAAAAATACTGACTTCTTCACCAAGACAATGACAGCTCACAGTCTAATAGAAAATCTCATAAGATGAACCAGTGGAGCATGGCGTTCAACTGTTTGTTCATTCAGCCTTCCAAATATGGAATAAAAAGCCACAAAGAAATATTATGTTGATGAACCTAATACCAATAAAAACTTCTATTCATCCAAAAAAAAAAAACAAGTCCCCAACTCAGGTCCATCATCTGTCAGTGGAAAAACAGAGGTTTCCACATTATTAGTGGCTCAAAGGCTCTTGAAAAGTAATATGGCTTCCATTAACCAATCCAGCAATATCTACTCTGCCAAAGTCAAACTTCACCCTCACTTTTGAGCCTTTCAATGTGCCCGTACCACATGTATTTGGCATTACTATAGTGAGAAGAACCCACTTAATTTACAGTGTGTGTGTCTTCTGGAGCACTATCAGGGCACTATGTATTGGGTAATAAAATGGCATATTTGGTATTTTTTCTCCCACATCCACTGTGTGCTAATTTCCGGAAAGTGCCTGTGGAATCAAAAATAGTCACTACTCCAATACATTAGTACTCTGAGGGTTATTTCCAAAATGGAGTCATTTTATGGGGATGGCCACAGCTTCGATTTTCTGAAATTTTGTCATTTTAGGGCTTTTGCAGATGGTGTATCAAATCTTTTTTGGAATCTGCTCCTATGACGTCACCAGGCATGTCCTTATTCATATGGCAGGCCGGGCTTCAAATGGTGTAGACATTGGTACCAGAAAGTCTGGATGAAATAGGCTCGATTCAGCCACTAAGATTAGGGTGCCTGGGACAAGTAGTACCATCCCGTCTGGCAGTATAGGTGTTGTGCTGTCCAGCTCAAGTAATCTGCTCCTTGATTCAGCCAATTTCTTTCCTTTTATGACAGAATCACTGACTGGGTGGATCAGGGAAATGTTGTAGATATAGTATATCTTGACTTCAGCAAAACATTTGACAAATATTTAAAATAGAAAAAGGCCCAGGATGGTGCCTTGCCCTACTACTAGGCCTCAAAACATCCCTGCCTGACAGCGGAGGTTGGCACCCTATGTCCTGCCCAGTGGCGCCCCTGCTCCACGTAGGCTCGCCCTTCTAATCCCTGTACACCCTATAGGAAGCAGGGAGAAAACACCTTATAAAATGTGGAATTTTTAAGGAAGGGAATGGGATTAAAGATTGTAGGAGATTGATAACGGGCCGTATTCTACAAAGACCCTATTCTGTCCCTGCCTGGCAGCGGAGGTTGGCACCCTATTAAATATAAACGCTAATGGCGCCCCACTCCTCCTCGTCTGTCCCAGACAAAACCCTAATGCCTCGATTATGGTAAGGTTGTTAGTAGAGCTAAAGTGCTACAGTGCTCTTATAAAGACAATGGACAAAAATGTGAATAGAGAAAAGGACATAAAAATACTGGGAAAGCATGATATACAAAATGTCAATATATAAACCGGTTCATCACATATAGATTGCCATATAAATCATTTACCAAGTTGGAGTCTTCCCCCAAAAGCTCCTATTCAACAAAGCAATTTGTGCCAGAAAACATTCTTCACAATAAGCGTATAACACAGCGTTACAATTCCCCGTATTCACATGAGCCCATATCACCATGTACAGTCATGGCCAAAAGTATTAACACCCCTGCAATTCTGTCAGATAATACTCAGTTTCTTCCTGAAAATGATTGCAATCACAAATTCTTTGGTATTATTATCTTCATTTAATTTGTCTTAAATGAAAAAACACAAAAAGAATTGTCCTAAAGCCAAATTGGATATAATTCCACACCAAACATAAAAAAGGGGGTGGACAAAAGTATTGGCACCCTTCAAAAAATCATGTGATGCTTCTCTAATTTGTGTAATTAACAGCATCTGTAACTTACCTGTGGCACCTAACAGGTGTTGGCAATAACTAAATCATACTTGCAGCCAGTTGACATGGATTAAAGTTGACTCAACCTCTGTCCTGTGTCCTTGTGTGTACCACATTGAGCATGGAGAAAAGAAAGAAGACCAAAGAACTGTCTGAGGACTTGAGAAACCAAATTGTGAGGAAGCATGAGCAATCTCAAGGCTACAAGTCCATCTCCAAAGACCAGAATGTTCCTGTATCTACCGTGCGCAGTGTCCTCAAGAAGTGTAAAACCCATGGCACTGTGGCTAACCTCCCTAGATGTGGATTGAAAAGAAAAATCGACAAGAGATTTCAATGCAAGATTGTGCGGATGTTGGATAAAGAACCTAGACTAACATCCAAACAGGTTCAAGCTGCCCTGCAGCCCGAGGGTACAACAGTGTCAACCCGTACTATCCGTCGGCGTCTGAATGAAAAGGGACTGTATGGTAGGAGACCCAGGAAGACCCCACTTCTTACCCCGAGACATAAAAAAGCCAGACTGGAGTTTGCCAAAACTTACCTGAAAAAGCCTAAATTGTTTTGGAAGAATGTTCTCTGGTTAGATGAGACAAAAGTATAGCTTTTAGGGCAAAGGCATCAACATAGAGTTTACAGGAGAAAAAAAAGAGGCATTCAAAGAAAAGAACACGGTCCCTACAGTCAAATATGGCGAAGGTTCCCTGATGTTTTGGGGTTGCTTTGCTGCCTCTGGCACTGGACTGCTTGACCGTGTGCATGGCATTATGAAGTCTGAAGACTACCAGCAAATTTTGCAGCATAATGTAGGGCCCAGTGTGAGAAAGCTGGGTCTCCCTCAGAGGTCATGGGTCTTACAGCAGGACAATGACCAAAAACACACTTCAAAAAGCACTAGAAAATGGTTTGAGAGAAAGCCCTGGAGACTTCTAAGGTGGCCAGCAATGAGTCCAGACCTGAATCCCATAGAACACCTGTGGAGAGATCTAAAAATGGCAGTTTGGAGAAGGCACCCTTCAAATATCAGGGACCTCAAGCAGTTTGCCAAAGAAGAATGGTCTAAAATTCCAGCAGAGCATTGTAAGAAACTCATTGATGGTTACCGGAAGCGGTTGGTCGCAGTTATTTTGGCTAAAGGTTGTGCAACCAAGTATTAGGCTGAGGGTGCCAATACTTTTGTCTGGCCCATTTTTGGAGTTTTGTGTGAAATGATCAATGTTTTGCTTTTTGCTTCATTCTCTTTTGTGTTTTTTCATTTAAGACAAATTAAATGAAGATAATAATACCAAAGAATTTGTGTTTGCAGTCTTTTTCAGGAAGAAACTGAGTATTACCTGACAGAATTGCAAGGGTGTTAATACTTTTGGCCATGACTGTATATAAAACTCGACGCGTTTCCCCTCAATGTATGAGGTTCATCAGGAGTATACATTTCATTGAAGATAACTTAGCTCAATCATCATTGATCCATTCATAGCGATATGGTACAGGTCACAGGGTAAGTCTCCTCTTGATAATGTGCAGTGGACAGCAACTAACAGAATGTTTTTTTTTAACAGGGAAAAATGCAAAGTACTACATCTGGGCAATAAAAGTGAAAAAAGCACATAAAGAATGGGAGGAATAGGGCTAAGCAACAGCACATGTAAAAAAAAAGACTTGGGTATACTAATAGATCACATACTGAACATGAGTCAACAGTGTGATGCAGCAGCGAAAAAAGGCAAATACAATTCTGGTTTGTATTAACAGAAGCATATAGTCTAGATCACATTAAGTCATTGTTGCCATCTACTCCTCTTTGGTTAGACCTCATCTGGAATACTGGGTTCAGTTTTGGGCACCATATTTTAATAAAGACATCAACAAACTGGAGCAAGTTCAGAGAAAAGCGAGCTGAATGGTGACCGGTCTGCAAACCATGTCCTATGAGGAACGTTTACAGAATTTTGGAATGTTTAGCTTGCAAAAAGAGGAGACTTAACAGCTGTCTACAAATATACCAAGGGCTGTCACATTGTAGAAGGATCATCTTTATTCTCATTTGCACAAGGAAAGACTAGAAGCAATGGGATGAAACTGAATGGGAGTTGACACAGATTAGATATTAGAAACAACTTTTTGAAAGTTATGGTGATCAATGAATGGAACAGGCTGCCACGAGAGGTGGTGAGTTCTCCTTCAATGGAAGTCTTCAAACAGACACTGGACAGATATCTGTCTGGGATGATTTAGTGAATCCTGCTTTGATCAGGGGGTTGGACCAGATGACCCAGGAGGTCCCTTTTAACTCTACCATTCTATGATTCAATTGGATAGCACCATATTCTATGAAAGCTCTAAGCATATTGAAGGAAGCCAGATACAGCCTTGTTCTCCTCTGATTCAGGCCTCCATGCTCAGCTCATGACTTATGTATTTGTTTCCTATTGTGATCCCAGTCCGTTTTCTGACTACTCTTATGTCTTCTGATTTTGTATGTTCTCTGCCTTACTGGTTCTGACCCGGCTACCTGACTATTGTTCTTCCCATTTCACACCACTGAACAGCAGGCAACACTGTGGCCCAAGCCAGGGAGGTCTCGATGCAAGTCCAGATCCATGTAGTGGTGTTAAAGGGTGATGAGAAAGATAATCCCTGGGGTCAGGTAATTGGAGTAGATAGCACTAAGCCTTTTCATGGTGGCCATCTTTTGAGCAGCCAAGTGGCCACAAACACTGCTCTTAATACATTGTTTCTGCAAACTATACCAGTAAGATATGGATTAAAATAGCAAAATGGCGTGCTTTCCCTTCTCAACCCTGAAATGTGCCCAAACAGTAATGTACAACCGTATATAGGGTATTGTCGGATAAAAGAGAAGTTGTAAAATAATTTGTGAGGTCCATCTGTTTGCTATTACCCTTTGTGAAAGTAAAAAAAAATTGGGCTCATATTTTGTAAAGAGTTCTAAAATTATCACCACCTGAAGTGACACACGTCAGATTTGAAAAAAGGGCCCTGATTGATTAGGAGGGGGTGCAGGGGTGCATTCGTGCACTGTTATTCGTGTATTTTTTATTCAAAGTACTTTTTTTTCTAAGTACTCGGCAGTTATAACATGGCAGAATATAATCAAGCATCTCTTCTCTCTTCATACAGGTAAACATATCATTCATTCTCTGAGCTGAAATATCCTGCATGTCTATTGCTCCAGTCCCTGACAGCAAGCAGCTTGGATGGTATCTGAGTCATTCTATCTTCGGCATTGAATCCTGCATGTATCTATATATGTTAGTCATCCTATTATGCCTTTGTTTGTGTTTATAGATATTTAACTCACTTTTGCATGTCCTTACTCAGAGAGATCACATAACTGTTTCAAAGTGCTTTATGATCCATGTAGACCTGGACATTTGTTTATCTGATCACTACATTTATTGTGTCCTGTTGTCTCAACTGAGTTAGATTGATTGCTAACGAGCTTTAACACAAAAAAAAAAAAAAAAAAAAGAGATCTAAGGGCTAGCCTTCTATAAATGTAGATGTAGCTTGGGGATGCATTCGTGCAGGGGTGCATTCGTGCAGGGGTGCATTCGTGCACTGTTATTCGTGTATTTTTTATTCAAAGTACTTTTTTTTCTAAGTACTCGGCAGTTATAACATGGCAGTTAGACAGGGCAGGAGACAGGTAAGAAAAACTAAATTTAATCCATATTCACTTGAAACAGCACAAATACTCACCATATTTATTTGTATAATCTATATTCTGGCTGCTGCATTCACTCACATTCACCGCCCTCGCATTAACTCTCTACACTCCATCCATATCGGCCCCTCTGTCCTTGCCTCTCCTATGTATAGCACTCATGCTCTATTCATATTGCTTAACAGCACAGATCCATTCAGTCCCAACATCCAACACAAGAGACGCTCTCACAAATCACTTAACCATCTGCTCACTCTTTCGATCCTCCTTCTCCTAGTCGCTAGAGACATATCTCCAAACCCCGGCCCCCCATGTTATAGCCAGTCAAACCTCCCAATTGCTACACCCAGAAACCCCTCTAACCTTATTAATATTCCCTGCATGCCTGCTGTCTCTTTCAATTGTGCCCTTTGGAATTCTCGCTCTGTGTGTAATAAACTCTCCTTCATTCATGACTTCTTCCTTTCTAATTCTCTTAATCTCCTGGCTCTTACTGAAACCTGGATCCAGCAGTCAGACACCACCGCTGCTGCTGCTCTTTCATATGGTGGACTACACTTTTCTCATACCCCAAGATCAGACAACAGAGCAGGTGGAGGCGTTGGTCTGCTCCTTTCACCCAAATGTACTTTCCAAGTTATCCCCCAAGTACCCTCACTTGTCTTCCCTTCCTTTGAGGTCCATGTGGTCAGACTCTACGTCCCCTTCTCCATGCGAGTGGCGGTGGTGTATCGTCCTCCCGGCCCCTCTCATCAGTTCCTGGATCACTTTGCCACCTGGCTTCCACACTTTCTCTCCTGTGACACCCCCACCCTTATCATGGGTGATTTCAACATCCCCATTGCCTCTCCCCTCTCCCCATCTGCTTCTCACCTTTTATCTCTATCCTCCTCTTTTGGCCTCTCGCAGCATACTAACTCTCCAACACATGAAGATGGAAACTCCCTTGACTTGGTCTTCTCCCGACTTTGCTCAGTGGATGACTTCACAAACTCCCCTCTCCCGCTCTCTGACCACAACCTTCTTTCATTCTCTATCAAGAACTGCCATCCCGCTCAGGTCACCCCCACTTTCCACACCTATAGAAACATACAGGCCATTAACACCCAGAAACTTATGATGAACTTGCAGTCCTCATTGGCCCCTATTTCCTCCATCTCATGTCCTGATTCTGCATTGAAGCATTACAATGAAACCCTGCAAAGTGCTCTGGATGAAGCTGCTCCTCCTATACATAAAACAACTCGGCACAGACGGCAACAACCGTGGCACACGCTGCAAACACGTTTCCTGCAGCGGTGCTCCAGGTGCGCAGAACGTCTGTGGCGAAAATCTAATCTACCCGAAGATTTCATCAATTATAAGTTCATGCTAAAGACATACAATTCTGCCCTTCACCTCTCCAAACAAACCTACTTCAACACCCTCATCACCTCCCTGTCCAATAACCCTAAACGTCTCTTTGACACGTTCCAGTCCCTACTCAACCCAAGAGAGCAGGCCCCAACCACGGATCTCCGTGCTGACGATCTGGCCAATTACTTCAAAGAAAAAATTGACCACATTCGACAGGAAATCATCTCCCAATCTCTTCATACCATGCACTGTCCTCCCTCCCCCACTGCATCTAGTTCACTCTCTGACTTTGAAGCAGTTACAGAAGAAGAAGTAAGCAGGCTCCTTGCATCTTCTCGCCCGACCACTTGCACCAGTGACCCCATTCCGTCACATCTCCTCCAGTCCCTTTCCCCGGCTATCACCTCTCACCTAACAAAAATATTCAACCTTTCCCTCACTTCCGGTATTTTTCCCTCCTCATTTAAGCATGCCATCATACATCCATTACTTAAAAAACCATCCCTCGATCAAAACTGTGCCGCTAATTATAGACCTGTCTCTAATCTTCCCTTCATCTCTAAACTCCTCGAACGCCTGGTCCACTCCCGTCTTACCCGCTATCTCTCAGATAACTCTCTTCTCGACCCTCTTCAATCTGGCTTCCGCTCTTTACACGCTACTGAAACTGCCCTCATTAAAGTCTCTAATGACCTACTAACAGCTAAATCTAATGGTCACTACTCCATGCTAATTCTCTTGGATCTCTCTGCAGCATTCGACACTGTGGATCATCAGCTCCTCCTCACTATGCTCCGCTCCATCGGCCTCAAGGACACCGTTCTCTCCTGGTTCTCCTCCTATCTCTCTGACCGATCCTTCACTGTATGTTTTGCTGGTTCCTCCTCCTCTCACCTTCCCCTTACTGTTGGGGTTCCTCAAGGATCAGTCCTAGGCCCCCTACTCTTCTCGTTGTATACTGCCCCTATTGGACAAACAATCAGTAGATTTGGTTTCCAGTACCATCTCTATGCTGACGACACCCAATTATACACTTCTGCTCCCGATATCACACCGACCTTTTTAGAAAACACCAGTGATTGTCTTACCGCTGTCTCTAACATCATGTCCTCCCTCTATCTGAAACTAAACCTGTCAAAAACTGAACTCCTCGTGTTCTCTCCCTCTACTAACCTACCTTTGCCTGACATTGCCATCTCCGTGTGCGGTTCCACCATTACTCCAAAGCAACATGCCCGCTGCCTTGGGGTCATCCTTGATTCTGACCTTTCATTCACCCCCTACATCCGATCACTGGCTCGCTCTTCTTACCTGCATCTCAAAAACATTTCTAGAATTCACCCTTTTCTTAATTTCGACTCTGCAAAAACTCTGACTGTTTCACTTATTCATTCTCGTCTGGACTATTGTAACTCTCTACTAATCGGTCTCCCTCTTGCAAAACTCTCCCCGCTCCAATCTGTCCTGAATGCTGCAGCCAGGATCATATTCCTCACCAACCGTTACACCGATGCCTCTACCCTGTGCCAGTCATTACACTGGCTACCCATCCACTCCAGAATCCAGTACAAAACTACTACCCTCATCCACAAAGCACTCCATGGCTCAGCACCACCCTACATCTCCTCCCTGGTATCAGTCTACCACCCTACCCGTGCCCTCCGCTCCGCTAATGACCTCAGGTTAGCATCCTCAATAATCAGAACCTCCCACTCCCGTCTCCAAGACTTTACACGTGCTGCGCCGATTCTTTGGAATGCACTACCTAGGTTAATACGATTAATCCCCAATCCCCACAGTTTTAAGCGTGCCCTAAAAACTCATTTGTTCAGACTGGCCTACCGCCTCAATGCATTAACCTAACGATCCCTGTGTGGCCTATTTATAATAAAAAAAAAAAAAAAAAAAGGTTCCTCGCATCATGTTCTCATACACTTTATGCAGTATTAGCCCTCTGTGTCTGTACTGCTACATACTTAGGCAGGTAACTGGTTCATGCAGCTTTACATGAACACCTGAGCCTTACACTATAGCTGGTCCGAATAACTAAAGCAATTGTTACCATCCACCTCTCGTGTCTCCCCTTTTCCCCATAGTTTGTAAGCTTGCGAGCAGGGCCCTCACTCCTCCTGGTATCTGTTTTGAACTGTATTTCTGTTATGCTGTAATGTCTATTGTCTGTACAAGTCCCCTCTATAATTTGTAAAGCGCTGCGGAATATGTTGGCGCTATATAAATAAAATTATTATTATTATTATTATTATTATTATTATTATTAGGAACACAGAACTGGCTGCAAGAACTGTTAATCAAATATTTTGTGAACTACTGTAGTCAAAAACTGTGAATATAGACAATAGCACATCAACTGAAATGATCAAACTCAACCATCTTCATCAATAAAAAAGGAGAAACTAGTGGTGAAACCTCTCTGGAGTTGTTAGGCTATGTGCACAGGTTGTGGATTTTGATGCGTTTCCGCAGCGTTTTTGGTGAAACGGATTCGCATCAAATCCGCAGTGTAGTGCACAGCCAATGTTAGTCTATGGGAAATTGACATTTGTTGTGCACATGCTGCGGAATCACGGCTTTTTTTTTTTCCCCTGCAGCATGTCAATTCGTTTGGCGGATCTGCAGCATTTCTGCACCCATCGACTTCCATTGAGTCAGGCACATCCACAGTAAACCCGCAGATGTAAAAAAGATCTGCGGTTTTACTGTGGATGAAATGCTGCAGATTGGGTGTTGGGGAGTGTGTGGGCGGAGTGTAGGCAGAGCTATGTGCATGTATGTGTGTGTGTGTGGGGGTCTGCGTGTATTATGTGTGTGCGCGGGTCTGTGTATGTGCGTGTCTGTGTAAGCAGCCGTGGTCTGATAGGACTACTGCTCCCATCCGGCAATGAATGCTCACAATGACAGCATTGCCGATGATGGGAAAGTAGTCCCATCAGACAATGCATGTCTTCAGTAATAAAAAAACAATAAAAAAAAAACATACAACATACAGTATATACACATAACATAGAGTGCATACTTACCAAACTCCTAGTCGCCTAAGCCCTCTATTCTCCTGTGATTATATAACATAATAAAACAACCTGTACTTACCTTTCCGCCGTAGTCCAGTTAATAACGCGTGTGTCACGACGATCTCCCGTGTAGAACACTGACATCGGGTGATGTCAGCGCTCTACAGGGGCCCCTCGATGAACTGACAGCTAGGGTAATCCTCCGTGATGTATATCCCTCCACCACTGCATGGAGAGAGGTCACTTACCTAAGTTCATTCTCTCACCGGCAACGCTGTGTGAGAAAATTGCCATGCAGCATTGCCGTAAAGCGAGAGAATGAACTAAGGTATCCACTTCAGTGATGCACTGCAGGAGCCATTATCTCCTGTCAGTGCATCACAGGAGGCCTATAGAGCAGTGACGTCACCCAATTTCACTGTTCTATAGGGGAGGTCGTCGTTATTATTACTAAAACTCGGGCTTGGTTTTATAGATAGATCATTAGATAGCTATATCTATAGATAGATATATCTATATAGATAGATAGATATATCTGTAGATAGATAGATATATCTATATAGATAGATGGATAGATATAATCTGTCGATAGATATATCTAGAAACCAAGTGAAAAAGAGGTGGCTCTCACCGGAATAAAATCCAAACTTTTTTGGTCCAAAAACTGTTTAAGGCTACGTTCACATTAGCGTTGCGCGCCGGTGCATCGGCGACGCAACGCACGACGTACAAAAAACGCGCGCAAAACACGCGCAAAAACGCTGCGTTTTGCGACGCGTGCGTAGTTTTTTGACGAAAATCGGACGCACGAAAAATGCAACTTGTTGCATTTTCTTGCGTCCGACGCTAGCGTCGGAAACGACGCACGTGTCGAAAAACGCTACCAAAAAAACGCACGCGTCCCCTATGTTAAACATAGGGGCGCGTCGCCGCTGCGTCGCCGACGCAACAGCGACGCACATTAGCTGAACGCTAATGTGAACGTAGCCTAAAACATCTCAGGCAAAGTATATCTGTAGATAGATATATCTATATAGATAGATGGATAGATATATCTGTAGATAGATCTATCCTATGAGGCAGTGACCCCTGTTACAGCTATATGGCACTGTATGTGCTCTCCAGAATGTGCATGGAAGTGTAGTGAGGCCATGAGGGCGTAATGCAGACACAGGTGTGGCTGTAATCAGAATAGTGAAGCAGTGACTGATTAAAAGCACTGTGGTAGAGGGAGAGGTGTGTCAGTGTTGGTCTGGAAGCAGACAGAGAAGTGGTCTGCAGAGCTCTTTGTGTGTTAAGCAACACAGGGGCAAAAGGAACTGACACCCTTCGTCCTGGGCTGTCTTGTGTTGCCAGGCTGCAATCCGGAGGATAGCGTGATGTGCACGGCGTGAATAAAGATACTTGGTATCAGCGGGCGGTCGCCCCAGGGAAACTGGACAAAGGGAAGTCTGGCCTGTGTAGGGACTGCAAAGGTAAAGCCGGTTACTGTGTATTTCTCATGGACTCTGTGAACAAGCCGTGTACTGTATATTTTCCTTTGGCCTGGATGAAGAAGCCATTTACTATGTATTGCTAAAAGACTGTGTGAAGTAACACAATAAAGAAACGCTTTGTTTGAACTTGCTTGGGTCACTGCCATTTCACTGCATATGGTCATACCGCTGCATTACAATCCATATAGATAGATGGATAGATATATCTATAGATAGATGGATAGATATATCTGTAGATAGATATATCTATATAGATAGATGGATAGATATATCATACCACTGCAAATCTGCCAAAACCCGGCCATCCCTCTAAACTTTCATCTCAAACAAGGAGAAGACTAATCAGAGATGCAGCCAAGAGGACCATGATAACTCTGGATGAAGTGCAGAGATCTACAGCTGAGGTGGGACAGTCTGTCCACAGGACAACAATCAGTCGTACACTGCACAAATCTGGCCTTTATGGAAGATAAAAGATATCCATAAAAAGTCTTGTTTAAGGTTTGCAACAAGCCACCTGGGAGACACACCAAACATGTGGAAGAAGGTGCTTTCACCAGATGAAACCAAAATCGAACGTTTTGGCAGCAATGCTGAACGATATGTTTGACGTAAAGGCAACACAGCTCATCACCCTGAACACACCATCCCCACTGTCAAACATGGTGGTGGCAGCATCATGATTTGGGCCTGCTTTTCTTCAGCAGGGATAGGGAAGATGGTTAAAATTTATAGGAAGATGGATGGAGCCAAATACAGGACCATTCTTGAAGAAAACCTGTTGGAGTCTGCAAAAGACCTGAGACTGGGATGGAGATTTGTCTTCCAACAACACAATGATCCCAAACAAAGCAAAATCTACAATGGAATGGTTCACAAATAAACATATCCAGGTGTTAGAATGGCCAAGTCAAAGTCCAGACCTCAATCCAATCGAGAATCTGTGGAAAGAGCTGAAAACTGCTGATCACAAACGATCTCCATCAAACCTCACTGAGCGTGAGCTGTTTGCCAAGGAAAAATGACATACCCCAAGCGACTTGCAGCTGTAATCACAGCAAAAGGTGGCGCAACAAAGTATTAAGTTAAAGGGGACGAATAATATTGCACGCCCCACTTTTCAGTTTTTGAATTTCCACAAAAATGTAAAATAACCAATAAATTTCGTTCTACTTCACAGTTGTGTTCCACTTGTTGTTGATTCTTCACCAAAAATTTACATTTGGTATCTTTATGTTTGAAGCACGATATGTGGGAAAAGGTTGAAAAGTTTCAGGGAGCCGAATACTTTAACAAGGCACTGTATCTCTATAGATAGATAGATATATCTATAGATAGATATATAGATCTATCTATCTATCATCTATCTATCTGTGTGTGTAAACATTCTTCAATGGACTATGTAAATGAAGAGGTTAAACAAGAAATGACATCACAATTCTTTTTTTTGTTCAATAGTAGATCTTTATTTAGCTTTCAAAAACGCATACAAATCCGCATGGGGAAAAGAAAAAAAAAAAAAAAAAATCGCATCAAATCCGCACCTACGTTTTCTGCCAAGAGGAAGAATTTGCACAGAAATTCCAAAGGCAAATCTGCAACATGTGTGCATACCCTTACAGTATGGGGCTTGGTGGTCCTTGGCAATCTAAATTATCGTCATTTTCTGTCAGCTAAGTGTCAAGAAGAAATAGTGGTCAAAGATAAGAGTAGAGAAAATATTAGCGCCCCCATTTTAGGAGGGATTGTGCAGTAATCTGAATTCCTTAGGATTGAAAACATAATGGAATTTATGTGAAAAACAGATGAATTCCAGCGGGAAACGACGATTTCATAAAAAATTCTACATATTTGCATATTATATTTGCATATTATATTTCCCAGAGGAGCATTGCACGGCGAATAAGCCTCCTTACCTTGACAACCTAGAGATGGTATGTCACTCTCCATAAGGAAAAGCGATACCCCTTAGACCCCAGTCCAGAGCCTCTTACCTAGCCAACTCAGTTCTCATGCTTCGCACTGACGAGGGCCAACAGCCCGAAACAAAGTGTCTGCGAATTGAGATACTGATTTGGCTTTTATCCTAAGTCATATTGCACGACTCGTTAAAGGATTGATTGTGACTTGTAGGATCGCTACTTCCAACAGGTGGCGCTATAGAGTTTAAGTCCTCTTTTTTCTCAGGAGAGGCAATTTGCATATTACATTTATTTGCACATATTAGGCCGGCGTCACACACAGCGTAAAACAATACGGTCCGTATATTACGGCCGTAATACGCTGAAAAGTCCCCAAAATAGTGGTCCGTAGCTCCTCCGTAGGCAGGGTGTGTCAGCGTTTTTTGCGCATGGCATCCTCCGTATGTAATCCGTATGGCATCCGTACTGCGTGTTTTTCTCGCAGGCTTGCAAAACCAACATAGTGCTATAGAAGGGATCCATGTGTCACCAAAAAAAATATATATATATATATATACTGTCTATATATATATATATATATATATATATATATATATATATATATATATATATATATATAATGTCAGTAGACACATATACTGTATATATTAATATTTCTTCCAGCGCGAGATAGCTTTAAAGCCGGTAATTCAATTACCGGCTTTTGCTCTCTCCTTCCTAAACCCGACATGATTTGAGACATGGTTTACATACAGTAAACCATGTCATATCCCCCTTTTTTTTTGCATATTCCACACTACTAATGTTAGTAGTGTGTATATGCAAAATTTGGCCGTTCTATCTACTAAATTAAAGGATTAAATGGCGGAAAAAATTGGCGTGGGCTCCCGCGCAATTTTCTCCGCCAGAGTAGTAAAGCCAGTGACTGAGGGCAGATATTAATAGCCTGGAGAGGGTCCACGGTTATTGGCCCCCCCCCTGGCTAAAAACACCTGCCCCCAGCCACCCCAGAAAAGGCACATCTGTAAGATGCGTGTTGTGAATTCTGTTGTTAAGCTCCCTCCTGTGGTCATGAATGGTATTTCGGCTGGTTCTGTCCATGGGCTTCCTCTGGTGGTTGTGAGTGGGGCTGCGGCTTCTGAGGTTCCTTCCACAGGTGACAAGGTTAATTCGTTAGCTGGCTGCTCTATTTAACTCCACCTAGATCTTTGCTCCATGCCACCTGTCAATGTTCCAGTATTGGTCTAGTTCGCTCCTGGATCATTCTTGTGACCTGTCTTCTCAGCAGAAGCTAAGTTCCTGCTTGTTTTTCTCTGTTTGCTATTTTTTCTGTCCAGGTTGCTATTTTGATCTTTGTCTTGCTTGCTGGAAGTTCTGGGACGCAGAGGGAGCGCCTCCGCACCGTGAGTCGGTGCGGAGGGTCTTTTTGCGCCCTCTGCGTGGTCTTTTTGTAGTTTTTTGTGCTGACCGCAAAGTTACCTTTCCTATCCTCTGTCTGTTCAGTAAGTCGGGCCTCACTTTGCTAAATCTATTTCATCTCTGTGTTTGTAATTTTCATCTTAACTCACAGTCATTATATGTGGGGGGCTGCCTGTTCCTTTGGGGAATTTCTCTGAGGCAAGGTAGGCTTTATTTTTCTATCTCTAGGGCTAGCTAGTTCCTTAGGCTGTGACGAGTTGCATAGGGAGTGTTAGGAGCAATTCACGGCTATTTCTAGTGTGTGTGATAGGATTAGGGATTGCGGTCAGCAGAGTTCCCACGTCTCAGAGCTTGTACTGTATTATTTGTAACTATCAGGTCATTCCGTGTGCTCTTAACCACCAGTTCCATTATTGTCCTCACCACCAGGTCATAACAGTACAGGTGGCCCAAAAAGTATTAATGCATCTCAATAGAGGGATAAGAGAAGTTCTGAGACCATTTTTTTTTCTTTGCAGTGTGTTTTGTCTCTCTTTTCCCCTTTACCTCTGGGTGGTTCAGGATACAGGTGTAGATATGGACATTCAAGGTCTGTCCTCTTGTATGGATAATCTCACTGCAAGGGTACAAAACATTCAAGATTTTGTGGTTCAGAATCCGATGTTAGAGCCTAGGATTCCAATTCCTGATTTGTTTTTTGGGGATAGATCTAAGTTTCTGAATTTCAAAAATAATTGTAAATTGTTTCTTGCTTTGAAACCTCGCTCCTCAGGTGACCCTGTTCAACAAGTGAAAATCATTATTTCATTGTTACGTGGCGACCCTCAAGACTGGGCATTTTCCCTTGCGCCAGGAGATCCGGCATTGCGTGATGTTGATGCGTTTTTTCTGGCGCTTGGATTGCTTTATGATGACCCAAATTCAGTGGATCAGGCAGAGAAAATCTTGCTGGCTCTGTGTCAGGGTCAGGATGAGGTAGAGATATATTGTCAGAAGTTTAGGAAGTGGTCTGTACTCACTCAGTGGAATGAATGTGCGCTGGCAGCAATTTTCAGAAAGGGTCTCTCTGAAGCCCTTAAGGATGTCATGGTGGGATTTCCCATGCCTGCTGGTCTGAATGAGTCTATGTCTTTGGCCATTCAGATCGATCGACGCGTGTGAGCGTAAAGTTGTGCCCCATTTGGCGGTATTATCTGAGCATAGACCTGAGCCTATGCAATGTGATAGGACTTTGACCAGAGCTGAACGGCAAGAACACAGACGTCGGAATGGGCTGTGTTTTTACTGTGGTGATTCCACTCATGCTATCTCCGATTGTCCTAAGCGCACTAAGCGTTTCGCTAGGTCTGCCACCATTGGTACGGTACAGTCGAAATTTCTTTTGTCCGTTACTCTGATTTGCTCTTTGTCATCCTATTCTGTTATGGCATTTGTGGATTCAGGCGCTGCCCTGAATTTGATGGACTTGGAGTTTGCTAGGCGCTGTGGTTTCTTCTTGGAGCCCTTGCAGTATCCTATTCCATTGAGAGGAATTGATGCTACGCCTTTGGCCAAGAATAAGCCCCAGTACTGGACCCAATTGACCATGTGCATGGCTCCTGCACATCAGGAGGATATTCGCTTTTTGGTGTTGCATAATCTGCATGATGTGGTCATTTTGGGGTTGCCATGGCTACAGGTCCATAATCCAGTATTGGATTGGAAATCTATGTCTGTGTCCAGCTGGGGTTGTCAGGGGGTACATGGTGATGTTCCATTTTTGTCTATTTCGTCATCCACCCCTTCTGAAGTCCCGGAGTTTTTGTCGGATTACCGGGATGTATTTGATGAGCCCAAATCCAGTGCCCTACCTCCTCATAGGGATTGCGATTGTGCTATCAATTTGATTCCTGGTAGTAAGTTTCCTAAGGGCCGACTGTTCAATTTATCTGTGCCAGAACACGCCGCTATGCGGAGTTATATAAAGGAATCCTTGGAGAAGGGTCATATTCGCCCGTCGTCGTCACCATTGGGAGCAGGGTTCTTTTTTGTGGCCAAGAAGGATGGTTCTTTGAGACCTTGTATTGATTACCGCCTTCTTAATAAGATCACAGTCAAATTTCAGTACCCTTTGCCGCTGCTGTCTGATTTATTTGCTCGGATTAAGGGGGCTAGTTGGTTCACCAAGATAGATCTTCGTGGTGCGTATAATCTTGTGCGTATTAAACAGGGCGATGAATGGAAAACAGCATTTAATACGCCCGAGGGCCATTTTGAGTACCTGGTTATGCCATTCGGGCTTTCCAATGCTCCATCAGTATTTCAGTCCTTTATGCATGACATCTTCCGAGAGTACCTGGATAAATTCCTGATTGTATATTTGGATGATATTTTGGTCTTTTCGGATGATTGGGAGTCTCACGTGAAGCAGGTCAGAATGGTGTTCCAGGTCCTTCGTGCTAATTCTTTGTTTGTGAAGGGGTCTAAGTGTCTCTTTGGGGTTCAGAAGGTTTCATTTTTGGGTTTCATTTTTTCCCCTTCTACTATCGAGATGGACCCTGTTAAAGTCCAGGCCATTTATGATTGGACTCAGCCGACATCTGTGAAGAGTCTGCAAAAGTTCCTGGGCTTTGCTAATTTTTATCGTCGCTTCATCAGTAATTTTTCTAGTGTTGCTAAACCGTTGACTGATTTGACCAAGAAGGGTGCTGATGTGGTCAATTGGTCTTCTGCGGCTGTGGAAGTTTTTCTGGAGTTGAAGCGTCGTTTTTCTTCTGCCCCTGTGTTGTGCCAGCCAGATGTTTCGCTCCCGTTTCAGGTCGAGGTTGATGCTTCTGAGATTGGAGCAGGAGCTGTTTTGTCGCAAAGAAGTTCTGATGGCTCGGTGATGAAACCATGTGCCTTCTTTTCTAGAAAGTTTTCGCCTGCTGAGCGCAATTATGATGTTGGCAATCGAGAGTTGTTGGCCATGAAGTGGGCATTCGAGGAGTGGCGTCATTGGCTTGAAGGAGCCAAGCATCGCGTGGTGGTCTTGACGGATCACAAGAATTTGACTTATCTCGAGTCTGCCAAACGGTTGAATCCTAGACCGGCTCGTTGGTCGCTATTTTTCTCCCGTTTTGATTTTGTGGTTTCGTACCTTCCGGGCTCTAAGAATGTGAAGGCTGATGCCCTGTCAAGGAGTTTTGTGCCCGACTCTCCGGGTGTTTTTGAGCCGGCGGGTATTCTCAAAGAGGGGGTAATTTTGTCTGCCATCTCCCCTGATTTGCGGCGGGTGCTGCAAAAATTTCAGGCTGATAGACCTGACCGTTGCCCAGCGGAGAAACTGTTTGTCCCTGATAGATGGACTAGTAGAGTTATCTCTGAGGTTCATTGTTCGGTGTTGGCTGGTCATCCTGGAATCTTTGGTACCAGAGATTTGGTGGCTAGATCCTTTTGGTGGCCATCTTTGTCGCGGGATGTGCGTTCTTTTGTGCAGTCCTGTGGGACTTGTGCTCGGGCTAAGCCCTGCTGTTCTCGTGCCAGTGGGTTGCTTTTGCCCTTGCGGGTCCCGAAGAGGCCCTGGACGCATATTTCTATGGATTTTATTTCGGATCTCCCTGTCTCTCAAAAGATGTCGGTCATTTGGGTGGTTTGTGATCGCTTCTCTAAGATGGTCCATTTGGTACCCTTGTCTAAATTGCCTTCCTCCTCTGATTTGGTGCCGTTGTTTTTCCAGCATGTGGTTCGTTTACATGGCATTCCGGAGAACATCATTTCGGACAGAGGTTCCCAGTTTGTTTTGAGGTTTTGGCGATCCTTTTGTGCTAGGATGGGCATTGATTTGTCTTTTTCCTCGGCTTTCCATCCTCAGACAAATGGCCAAACCGAACGTACTAATCAGACTTTGGAAACATATCTGAGATGCTTCGTTTCTGCTGATCAGGATGATTGGGTGTCCTTTTTGCCTTTGGCTGAGTTCGCCCTTAATAATCGGGCCAGCTCGGCTACTTTGGTTTCGCCGTTTTTCTGCAATTCTGGTTTCCATCCTCGTTTCTCTTCAGGGCAGGTTGAGTCTTCGGACTGTCCTGGTGTAGATACTGTGGTGGATAGGTTGCAGCAGATTTGGACTCATGTGGTGGACAATTTGACATTGTCCCAGGAGAAGGCTCAATGTTTTGCTAACCGCCGGCGCTGTGTGGGTCCCCGACTTTGTGTTGGGGATTTGGTTTGGTTGTCGTCTCGTTATGTTCCTATGAAGGTTTCCTCTCCTAAGTTTAAGCCTCATTTCATTGGTACGTATAAGATTTCTGAGGTTCTCAATCCTGTGTCATTTCGTTTGACCCTTCCAGCTTCTTTTGCCATCCATAATGTATTCCATAGGTCGTTGTTGCGGAGATACGTGGCGCCTGTGGTTCCATCCGTTGATCCTCCTGCCCCGGTGTTGGTTGAGGGGGAGTTGGAGTATGTGGTGGAGAAGATTTTGGATTCTCGTATTTCGAGACGGAAACTCCAGTACCTGGTCAAGTGGAAGGGTTATGGTCAGGAAGATAATTCCTTGGTCTTTGCCTCTGATGTTCATGCTGCCGATCTGGTTCGTGCCTTTCATTTGGCTCGTCCTGGTCGGCTTGGGGGCTCTGGTGAGGGTTCGGTGACCCCTCCTCAAGGGGGGGGTACTGTTGTGAATTCTGTTGTTAAGCTCCCTCCTGTGGTCATGAATGGTACTTCGGCTGGTTCTGTCCATGGGCTTCCTCTGGTGGTTGTGAGTGGGGCTGCGGCTTCTGAGATTCCTTCCACAGGTGACGAGGTTAATTCGTTAGCTGGCTGCTCTATTTAACTCCACCTAGATCTTTGCTCCATGCCACCTGTCAATGTTCCAGTATTGGTCTAGTTCGCTCCTGGATCATTCTTGTGACCTGTCTTCTCAGCAGAAGCTAAGTTCCTGCTTGTTTTTCTCTGTTTGCTATTTTTTCTGTCCAGCTTGCTATTTTGATTTTTGTCTTGCCTGCTGGAAGTTCTGGGATGCAGAGGGAGCGCCTCCGCACCGTGAGTCGGTGCAGAGGGTCTTTTTGCGCCCTCTGCGTGGTCTTTTTGTAGTTTTTTGTGCTGACCGCAAAGTTACCTTTCCTATCCTCTGTCTGTTCAGTAAGTCGGGCCTCACTTTGCTAAATCTATTTCATCTCTGTGTTTGTAATTTTCATCTTAACTCACAGTCATTATATGTGGGGGGCTGCCTGTTCCTTTGGGGAATTTCTCTGAGGCAAGGTAGGCTTTATTTTTCTATCTCTAGGGCTAGCTAGTTCCTTAGGCTGTGACGAGTTGCATAGGGAGCGTTAGGAGCAATCCACGGCTATTTCTAGTGTGTGTGATAGGATTAGGGATTGCGGTCAGCAGAGTTCCCACGTCTCAGAGCTTGTCCTGTATTATTTGTAACTATCAGGTCATTCCGTGTGCTCTTAACCACCAGGTCCATTATTGTCCTCACCACCAGGTCATAACAGATGCGCCTATTCTGGCACTTGGCCACTCTCTTCCCATTCCCGTGTAGTGGTGGGATATGGGGTAATGAAGGGTTAATGCCACCTTGCTATTGTAAGGTGACATTAAGCCAAATTAACGCCCAATCCAATCACTGAAGACCCTCGTTCTGTAACAAAAAAAAACATAATAAACCAACATTATCCTTACCTTCCGCAGATCTGTAAAGTCCAACGATGTAAATCCATCTTGAAGGGGTTAAAATATTTTGCAGCCACGAGCTTTGCTAATGCAACGTTGTTCGTGGCTGCAAAACCCCAGGGAATGAAGGTAAAGTAGGTCAATGACCTATATTTACCTTCATTTGCGGTGAGACGCCCTCTGCTGGTTGTTCCTAGATCGTGGGAACTTTCCTAGAAAGCTCCCAGGCTCGAGTTCATATGAGGACAACCAGCAGAGGGCGCCTCTTATGAACTCGAGCCTGGGAGCTTTCTAGGAAAGTTCCCACGATCTAGGAACAACCAGCAGAGGGCGCCTCACTGCAAATGAAGGTAAATATAGGTCATTGACCTACTTTACCTTCATTCCCCGGGGTTTTGCAGCCACGAACAACATTGCATTAGCAAAGCTCGTGGCTGCAAAATATTTTAACCCCTTCAGATGGATTTACATCGTTGGACTTTACAGATCTGCGGAAGGTAAGGATATTGTTGGTTTATAATGTTTTTTTTGTTACAGAACGAGGGTCTTCAGTGATTGGATTGGGCGTTGAATAAAATATTACAACAACCTTTGTTTTTATTTCATTAAAATAGTTTTTAATAATGTGTTTGTGTATTTTTTCAACCCTTTACTAGTATTGGATTAATAATGGATAGGTGTCATAATTGATGCCTCTCCATTATTAATTTGGCTTAATGTCACCTTACAATAGCAAGGTGGCATTAACCCTTCATTACCCCATATCCCACCGCTACACGGGAATGGGATGAGAGTGGCCAAGTGCCAGAATAGGCGCATCTTACAGATGTGCCTTTTCTGGGGTGGCTGGGGGCAGATGTTTTTAGCCGGGGGGGCCAATAACCGTGGACCCTCTCCAGGCTATTAATATCTGCCCTCAGTCACTGGCTTTACTACTCTGGCGGAGAAAATTGTGCGGGAGCCCACGCCAATTTTTTCCGCCATTTAACCCTTTAATTTAGTAGATAGAACGGCCAAATTTTGCATATACACACTACTAACATTAGTAGTGTGGAATATGCAAAAAAAAGGGGGATATGACATGGTTTACTGTATGTAAACCATGTCTCAAATCATGTCGGGTTTAGGAAGGAGAGAGCAAAAGCCGGTAATTGAATTACCGGCTTTAAAGCTATCTCGCGCTGGAAGAAATATTTATATATATATATATATATATATATATATATATATATATATATATATATATATGTGTCTCACTGACATATATATATATATATATATATATATATATATACCTATTCTATGTGTACACATTTATTTTACCTATTCTTCTGTAAGCTGTCAGTGTGATTTTACTGTACACCGCAATGAATTGCCGGCTTTTCTCTCTAACACCGCTGCGTATTTCTCGCAAGTCACACTCCTGGTCCGTGTGTAATCCGTATTTTTCAGGCTTCCATAGACTTTCATTGGCGTATTTCTTGCGCAGTACGGTGACAAACGCAGCATGCTGCGATTTTCTACGGCCGTAGACAGCCGTATAATACGGATCAGTAAAATACGGCAGATAGGAGCAGGGGCATAGAGAATAATTGTGCCGTTTGTTTTGCGAGTTTTACGGACGTATTTTCTGCGCTCATACGTCCGTAAAACTCGCAAGTGTGACGGCGGCCTTAAAATATCCATCCCTGTGGTACACCACCAAATTAAGTGAGAACAGCACTGTGCACAATCCACCATTAAACGCAGTATTTACCAATGCGTTTCAATGTGAATCTTAATCATGGTTATGGTTTAGACCATGATCAACCCCTTAGTGACAGAGCCAATTTGGTATTTAATGACCGAGCCAATTTTTACAATTCTGACCACTGTCACTTTATGAGGTTATAACTCTGGAACGCTTTAACGGATCCCGCTGATTCAGAGTGTTTTTTCGTGACATATTGTACTTCATGATAGTGGTAACATTTCTTTGATATTACTTGCGATTATTTATGAAAAAAACGTAAATATGGCGAAAATTTTTGCCATTTTCAAACTTTGCATTTTTATGCCTTTAAATCAGAGCAGTATGTCACACAAAATAGTTAATAAATAACATTTCCAACATGTCTCCTTTACAGAAGCACAATTTTGGAACCAACTTTTTTTTGGTTAGGGAGTTATAAGGGTTAAAAGTTGACAAGCGATTTCTCATTTTTACAACAAAATTTGCAAAACCATTTTTTTTAGGGACCACCTCACATTTAAAGTCACGTTGAGGGGTGTACATGACAGAAAATACCCAAACTTGACACAATTCTAAAAAACTGCACCCCTCAAGGTGCTCAAAACCGCATTCAAGAAGTTTATTAACCCTTTATGTGCTTCACAGGAACTGAAACGTGGAAGGAAAAAATGAACATTTAACTTTTTTTATGCAAACATTTTATTTCAGAACCAATTTTTTTTTATTTTCACAGGTGTAAAAAGAGAAAATGAACCACAAAAGGTGTTGTGCAATTTCTCCTGAATACGCTGATACCCCATATGTGGGGGTAAACCACTGTTTGGGGGCACGGCAGGGCTCGGAAGAAAAGGAGCGGCGTTTGACTTTTTCAATGAAAAAGAAAGATTAGTTCCAGCTCCTTAAAATTCTTCTTTATTTCATAACTAGCTGAAGAGCCCGGCGTTGCCTGGGCATAGTAAATATCTGTGGTTAGTTATAGCACCTCACTTCTCTTATTTTTCCAATCACATCTTTAATTTTCCCCCTCACATCTCTCATTTTCTCCCTCACACCTCTCATTTTCTCCCTCACTCCTCTCATTCCCGCCTAACACTTGTCATTTCGACCTCACATCTCTCATTTTCCGATCACTACACTATTTTCCCTCACTCCTCTCATTTTGCACTCACACCTTTTTATTTTCACCTCACACCTCTCATTTTCACCTCAGTATATACATGTTTGTCATCTCCCTTATATATAGTATACACCTGTATGTCATCTCCTGTATATAGTATATACCTGTATGTCATCTCCTCTGTATATAGTATATACCTGCTGTGTGTCATCTCCCCTGTATATAGTATATACCTGTATGTCATCTCCTCCTATATATAGTATATACCTGTATGTCATCTCCTCCTATAAATAGTATATACCTGTATGTCATCTCCTCCTATATATAGTATATACCTGTATGTCATCTCCTTCTATATATAGTATATACCTGTATGTGTTAGGACTGGCGGAACGCACCAAGACAGATGGTATAGATGTGTTCGCAGTCCGGGGTCCACCGTGCAGGTGAAAACCTGCTGCTAGCAATTAGCAGACTATATGGCGGTACACTAGAGTATACACGCGTGGGTTAACCTCACCCAGCGTGAAAGAAGCAATCCTGTTAAGGCACAGGACCGCGGTACCGCGAGCAAGTAGTCAGCGAACTCAACCCCAACTGGGATTGAAGTCCGATTAGACCCTTGCTGGCGCAACACCGCAACTGGGTGTGAAATGAAACAGAAGAGCATGCAGTGCCGCACTGACGAACGCCACTAACCACCCAGGCTTGGGTAAGGAAAGCACAGAGGAAGTGCACGGCGCCGTACTGGCGGTCACAGCAACTGGACGCTATAATGTGTGACTAGTGCTGTAGGATAAGTCGGGCGCTAGGTAGCAGCCATACACCTTCCGCGAACAGTCATACTATAGGGTAGGGGTATCCAAGGACGACTTGCACTCACAACATACACACATTAGCAATTGTTTGACAATACTAGCGCATGGCCGTGCGGTCATGCGCAGTTTATATAGCAGCAGCACAGGAAGTGGCCACAGCACTTTTGCCCTTCTAGGACCTGCCAAGAGGACCAATGGAATGTGCTGCAGAGCCTGAGCACATGACCCTCGATCTCCAACGGGAGACCTTACGCTGGGCATGCTCAGTACGTGCAGACAAGGACTTAGTCCCAGAGAAGTCCGCTCGCTGCTGACCAGCACAGACTTTAATAGCAGAGACTGGAGAAGCAGCAGTAACTCTCAGAACAGAGTGAGAATGAGCAAGACGCTGGGACCGACGTCCTTGCTGAGCAGACTCCACTGCGGCTGGACAAGAATGGGAGACCGCAGCGGAGGTGGCTCGAGATTCCCCCTGTGCAGAAGCGGGAACTCGACCCCTAACATTACCCCCCCTCCTAGGGCCCCCCCTCCTTGGGCCTCGCTACGTTCGAAGGCAGCAATGAGCTGCGGAGCCCGAATGTGCTCAACAGGCTCCCAGGACCTGTCCTCGGGGCCATAACCCTTCCAGTCCACCAAGTAAAATTTTTTACCACGCACCACCTTGCACCCCAAAATAGCGTTCACCTCATAATCGTCCGAAGACGAACCCGATGTCCCAGCAGATGACTCGGAGAACCGGGACATATACACGGGTTTCAAGAGGGACACATGAAAGGTGTCGGTAATACCCAGGCGTGGCGGAAGGGCCAAATGATAGACCACAGGATTAACCTGCTCGAGGACCTTGAAAGGACCCAAGTAGCGAGGAGCAAATTTAGTGGACTCAACTCGCAGCCTGATGTTACGGGCGGAGAGCCACACCAAGTCGCCAGGAGCAAAGGTCGGAGCGGGGCACCGATGAGCATCGGCGGAGGACCTCATTCTCTCCTTAGAGGCCCGAATGGCATCCTGAGTGCGGTCCCAAATATCCCGTGCCTCCACAGCCCAGTCTGCCACCCTGGAGTCGGCGGAAGACACGGGCATAGGCACAGGTACCCGTGGATGCTGACCATAGTTGAGGAGGAATGGGATTTGTCCAGTGGAGTCGGCTACGGCGTTGTTCAGTGCAAACTCTGCCCATGATAGCAAGGATGCCCAGTCATCCTGCCTGGCTGAAACAAAATGTCGCAGGTATGTGACCAAGGTCTGGTTGGCCCTTTCTACCAACCCATTCGTCTCGGGATGATAAGCGGAAGAGAGATTCAACTCAATACTGAGAAGACGACACAGCTCTCTCCAGAACCGAGACGCAAACTGGGGACCCCGGTCACTGACAATTTTGTCAGGCATACCATGTAGGCGGAAGATGTGCTTAATGAACAACGCAGCCAAGGCCCGTGCAGAAGGTAACCGTGGTAGCGGAACCAAATGCACCATTTTCGAGAAATGATCAGTGATGGCCCAAATGATGGTACAGCCGCGAGACTTGGGCAAACCCACGACAAAGTCCATCCCGACCATCTCCCAGGGCCTATCTGCCACCGGCAAGGGATAGAGCAACCCAGATGGCCTTTGACGCGGAGATTTATTTTTGGCGCAGGAGACACATGCCAGAATATAATCCCTGACATCCTGGACCATATGCGGCCACCAGTACGTCCTCACCAGTAGCTCAGATGTCCTCTTTGTCCCAAAGTGTCCACCCACTCTGGACGAATGAGCCCAAGAGAGAACCTCCGGTCGCAAATTAATGGGCACAAAAGTCTTGCCCGGAGGCACAGACTCAAGCGAAACCGGTGCTACGGTTCTCAGGCTCTCAGAGGGAACAATAAGCCGAGGCTCCTCTTCCTCCTCTTCAGTTGACATAAGGGAGCGAGAGAGAGCATCAGCACAAATATTCTTCTCCCCGGCGAGAAAATGAAGAGAAAAGTGGAACCGGGAAAAGAACAAGGACCATCTGGCTTGGCGAGAATTTAGCCGCTGGGCTGTCTGTAAGTAGAACAAATTTTTGTGGTCAGTGTAAACCTGGAAGGGAAACCGCGCACCTTCCAGAAGATGTCTCCACTCTGAAAAGGCCAACTTCATTGCTAGCAGCTCCCTATCCCCGATGGAGTAGTTTCTTTCTGCTGGCGAGAAAGTCTTAGAGAAGAAGAAGCATGGATGCTTCCGACCTTGAGCATCCTTCTGGTAGAGGACTGCTCCAGCACCAACGGACGAGGCATCCACCTCCATTAGGAATGGCTTATCCACATCGGGACGATGTAAGATGGGAGCGCTAGCAAAGTGGGACTTAATAGAAGTGAAGGCCTTGGAGACCTCTTCCGACAACAATTTAGGATTCGCTCCCTTCTTGGTGAGGGCTACCAAGGGAGCTACCAGAGTTGAGAAGTGGGGAATGAACTGGCGGTAATAGTTAATGAACCCCATAAAGTGCTGCACCGCTTTAAGAGAATGGGGCTCTTGCCAGTCCATCACAGCCTGTAGTTTGGCAGGATCCATAGCCAATCCCTGGGCGGAGATGATATAGCCCAGGAACGGCAAAGACTCCTGCTCAAACATACACTTCTCCAACTTAGCGTAAAGAGAGTTTGCCCGTAGGAGGTCGAAGACTCTGCCAACATCTCTCCGGTGGGAGTCAATATCTGGAGAAAAGATGAGAATATCATCCAGATAGACTACAACTGAGGTGGAAAGCATATCCCGGAAGATGTCGTTGACAAAGTCTTGAAAAACGGCTGGGGCATTACAGAGCCCGAAGGGCATCACCAGATACTCATAGTGCCCATCTCTGGTGTTAAACGCCGTTTTCCATTCGTCCCCCTCACGGATGCGAATCAGGATGTAAGCACCCCGCAGATCTAATTTAGTAAATACCCTTGCTCCCCGAAGCCTATCGAAGAGCTCAGATATCAAGGGCAAAGGATACTTGTTCTTAACGGTGATAGCGTTAAGACCCCTGTAGTCTATGCATGGACGTAGCTCCCCATTCTTCTTCTGCACGAAGAAGAACCCTGCCCCAGCAGGTGACACTGACTTCCTGATAAACCCTCTTGCCAGATTCTCTTGAATGTACTGAGACATGGCCTCCGTTTCCGGGAGAGATAATGGATAAACTCGACCCCGGGGAGGCTCCGCACCAGGTAAGAGATCGATAGGACAGTCATAGGGGCGATGGGGCGGAAGGGTCTCCGCCGCTTTCTTGGAGAACACGTCTGCGTAAGACCAATATTGCTTGGGGAGAGAGGATAGATCTGCGGGTACCTCAGTAATAGCAACCTGAACGCACTCTCGGTGACACCTACCCCCACATGATTCACCCCATCCCAGAATTCTGCCTGAGGACCACTCGATGTGAGGAGAGTGGTACCGTAGCCAAGGTATCCCCAACAGGACCTCATCAATACCCTCAGGAATGACGAGCAGAGAAATAATCTCCTGATGGGATGGCGACAGGGACAGAGTAACAGGGATGGTCTGATGTGTTATCTGTGCGGGGAGTGTCGACCCATTCACCACTCGTACCGTTACTGGTTGAGATAGCATAACCAGGGGTATTGCGTGACGTTGGGCGAAGGCAGAAGACATAAAATTGCCCTCCGCCCCAGAATCCACGCAGAGGTCTACCGAGTGGGAGGATGAGCCAAAGGTAATTGTCCCCTTAAAGGACAATTTGGAGGCAAACGTCGCAGTGTCTAGTGCATCTCCACCTACTACCACTAGACGCTGACGTTTCCTCGACCGCTGATGACATCTGGTGGCAAGATGTCCTGACTGTTGGCAAACATGGCAACCCTGGAGTGCACAAGCGGTCTGGGACTTAGATTCCGCTCGTGACACCACCTTAGGTTCCTGGAACTCAGGAGCCTGGACTGGAGATTCCAAAGGTTTGGCGAAGGTGGGAGCCAGCCGAAACCTCTGCCTACACTGGGCTCGTTCTAACCTCCGCTCGTGAAAACGGAGGTCAATGCGAGTAGATACTGCTATTAACTCCTCCAGTGTGGCGGGAATCTCCCCAGTGGCCAGAGCATCCTTAACGTGGTCAGCCAGCCCCCTCCAAAATACAGGGATAAGGGCTTTATCCGACCACTCCAGCTCAGATGCCAGAGTGCGGAAATGGAGAGGAAAAAAGGCTGACCAAGGACGAGCCCTGAGTCAGTGCCAACAGTTGGAGCGCCGTGTCATGGGTGACACGAGGTCCTAGAAAGACCTGTTTCAGAGTGCTCAGGAATAACGGAGCACTCTGCACCACATGATCGCCACGCTCCCACAGCGGCGTAGCCCACTGCAACGCCCTGTCCGACAATAAGGAAATTATAAAGCCCACCTTAGCCCGCTCTGTAGGGAAACGAGAGGCCAGAAGCTCGAGATGTATTGAGCACTGACTCACGAAACCCCTATAGGACTTACTGTCACCAGAAAATTTCTCTGGTAGCGGCAGGCGAGATAGCGTCGGTACAGGAGCGACAGTGGACAAGGTAGCTGCAGCCACACTTGCAGCCTGAACAGCGACAGCAGTAACATCCACAGCTGAGGTTGAACGCTCAAGAGCCGCCAACCTTCCCTCCAGCTGCTGGATGTACCGCTGTAAACGCTGGTTGTCCGCCATTTTACTAGCCAGACCCTGGCGCTAGTATTCTGTTAGGACTGGCGGAACGCACCAAGACAGATGGTATAGATGCGTTCGCAGTCCGGGGTCCACCGTGCAGGTGAAAACCTGCTGCTAGCAATTAGCAGACTATATGGCGGTACACTAGAGTATACACGCGTGGGTTAACCTCACCCAGCGTGAAAGAAGCAATCCTGTTAAGGCACAGGACCGCGGTACCGCACCTAAAGCGCGAGCAAGTAGTCAGCGAACTCAACCCCAACTGGGATTGAAGTCCGATTAGACCCTTGCTGGCGCAACACCGCAACTGGGTGTGAAATGAAACAGAAGAGCATGCAGTGCCGCACTGACGAACGCCACTAACCACCCAGGCTTGGGTAAGGAAAGCACAGAGGAAGTGCACGGCGCCGTACTGGCGGTCACAGCAACTGGACGCTATAATGTGTGACTAGTGCTGTAGGATAAGTCGGGCGCTAGGTAGCAGCCATACACCTTCCGCGAACAGTCATACTATAGGGTAGGGGTATCCAAGGACGACTTGCACTCACAACATACACACATTAGCAATTGTTTGACAATACTAGCGCATGGCCGTGCGGTCATGCGCAGTTTATATAGCAGCAGCACAGGAAGTGGCCACAGCACTTTTGCCCTTCTAGGACCTGCCAAGAGGACCAATGGAATGTGCTGCAGAGCCTGAGCACATGACCCTCGATCTCCAACGGGAGACCTTACGCTGGGCATGCTCAGTACGTGCAGACAAGGACTTAGTCCCAGAGAAGTCCGCTCGCTGCTGACCAGCACAGACTTTAATAGCAGAGACTGGAGAAGCAGCAGTAACTCTCAGAACAGAGTGAGAATGAGCAAGACGCTGGGACCGACGTCCTTGCTGAGCAGACTCCACTGCGGCTGGACAAGAATGGGAGACCGCAGCGGAGGTGGCTCGAGATTCCCCCTGTGCAGAAGCGGGAACTCGACCCCTAACAGTATGTCATCTCCTCCTGTATATAGTATATACCTGTGTGTCATCTCCCCTGTATATAGTATATATCTGTGTGTCATCTCCTCCTGTATATAGTATATACCTGTATGTCATCTTCTATATATAGCATATACAGTGGGGCAAAAAAGTATTTAGTCAGTCAGCAATAGTGCAAGTTCCACCACTTAAAAAGATGAGAGGCGTCTGTAATTTACATCATAGGTAGACCTCAACTATGGGAGACAAACTGAGAAAAAAAAATCCATAAAATCACATTGTCTGTTTTTTTAACATTTTATTTGCATATTGTGGTGGAAAATAAGTATTTGGTCAGAAACAAACAAGCAAGATTTCTGGCTCTCACAGACCTGTAACTTCTTCTTTAAGAGTCTCCTCTTTCCTCCACTCATTACCTGTAGTAATGGCACCTGTTTAAACTTGTTATCAGTATAAAAAGACACCTGTGCACACCCTCAAACAGTCTGACTCCAAACTCCACTATGGTGAAGACCAAAGAGCTGTCAAAGGACACCAGAAACAAAATTGTAGCCCTGCACCAGGCTGGGAAGACTGAATCTGCAATAGCCAACCAGCTTGGAGTGAAGAAATCAACAGTGGGAGCAATAATTAGAAAATGGAAGACATACAAGACCACTGATAATCTCCCTCGATCTGGGGCTCCACGCAAAATCCCACCCCGTGGGGTCAGAATGATCACAAGAACGGTGAGCAAAAATCCCAGAACCACGCGGGGGGACCTAGTGAATGAACTGCAGAGAGCTGGGACCAATGTAACAAGGCCTACCACAAGTAACACACTACGCCACCATGGACTCAGATCCTGCAGTTCCAGACGTGTCCCACTGCTTAAGCCAGTACATGTCCGGGCCCGTCTGAAGTTTGCTAGAGAGCATTTGGATGATCCAGAGGAGTTTGGGGAGAATGTCCTATGGTCTGATGAAACCAAACTGGAACTGTTTGGTAGAAACACAACTTGTCGTGTTTGGAGGAAAAAGAATACTGAGGTGCATCCATCAAACACCATACCTACTGTAAAGCATGGTGGTGGAAACATCATGCTTTGGGGCTGTTTCTCTGCAAAGGGGCCAGGACGACTGATCCGGGTACATGAAAGAATGAATGGGGCCATGTATCGTGAGATTTTGAGTGCAAACCTCCTTCCATCAGCAAGGGCATTGAAGATGAAACGTGGCTGGGTCTTTCAACATGACAATGATCCAAAGCACACCGCCAGGGCAACGAAGGAGTGGCTTCGTAAGAAGCATTTCAAGCTCCTGGAGTGGCCTAGCCAGTCTCCAGATCTCAACCCTATAGAAAACCTTTGGAGGGAGTTGAAAGTCCGTGTTGCCAAGCGAAAAGCCAAAAACATCACTGCTCTAGAGGAGATCTGCATTGAGGAATGGGCCAACATACCAACAACAGTGTGTGGCAACCTTGTGAAGACTTACAGAAAACGTTTGAACTCTGTCATTGCCAACAAAGGATATATTACAAAGTATTGAGATGAAATTTTGTTTCTGACCAAATACTTATTTTCCACCATAATATGCAAATAAAATGTTAAAAAAAACAGACAATGTGATTTTCTGGATTTTTTTTTCTCAGTTTGTCTCCCATAGTTGAGGTCTACCTATGATGTAAATTACAGACGCCTCTCATCTTTTTAAGTGGTGGAACTTGCACTATTGCTGACTGACTAAATACTTTTTTGCCCCACTGTACCTGTATGTCATCTCCTCCTGTATATAGTATATACCTATAGGTAATCTGCTCCTGTATATAGTATATACCTGTGTGTCATCTCCTCCTGTATATAGTATATACCTGTATGTCATCTCCTCCTGTATATAGTATGTACCTGTATGTCATCTCCTCCTTTATATAGTATATACCTGTGTGTCATCTCCCCTGTATATAGTATATACCTGTGTGATCTCCTGTATTAGACCTCGTTAACACGTTATTTGCTCAGTATTTTTACCTCAGTATTTGTAAGATAAATTGGCAGCCTGATAAATCCCCAGCCAACAGGAAGCCCTCCCCCTGGCAGTATATATTAGCTCACACATACACATAATAGACAGGTTATGTGACTGACAGCTGCCGTATTTCCTATATGGTACATTTGTTGCTCTTGTAGTTTGTCTGCTTATTAATCAGAATTTTATTTTTGAAGGCTAATACCAGACTTGTGTGTGTTTTAGGGCGAGTTTCGTTTGTCAAGTTGTGTGTGTTGAGTTGTGTGTGGCGACATGCATGTAGCGACTTCTGTGAGATGAGTTTTGTGTGGCAACATGCGTGTAGCAACTTTTTGTGTGTCGAGTTGCATGTGACAGGTTAGTGTAGCAAGTTGTGTGCAGCAAGTTTTGCGCATGGCGAGTTTTGCGCGTGGTGAGTTTTATGTCTGGTGCCTTTTGAGTATGTGCAAGTTTTGTGTGAGGCAACTTTTGCATGTGTTGCAAATTTTGTGCATGTGGCAATTTTTCCGCATGTGCAAGTTTTGCGTGTGGCGAGTTTTCCATGAGGTGAGTTTTGCACTTGTGGCGAGTTTTGCGTGAGCCTATTTTTTGCATGTGGCGAGTTTTGCGCGTGGTGAATTTTGAGCGGCGACTTTTGTGTTTCGACTTTTATGTGGCGAGGTTGGTGTATGTGTGGTGAACTGTGTGCTGAGGGTGGTATATGCGTTCAAGCACGTGGTAGTTTGTGGCGCCTTTTGTGTGTGTGTTCATATCCCCGTGTGTGGGGAGTATCCCATGTCGGGGTCCCACCTTAGCAACTGTACGGTATATACTCTTTGGCGCCATCGCTCTCACTCTTTAAGTCCCCCTTGTTCACATCTGGCAGCTGTCAATTTGCCTCCAACACTTTTCCTTTCACTTTTCCCCATTATGTAGATAGGGGAAAAATAGTTTGGTGAATTGGAAAGCGCGGGGTTAAAAATTCACCTCACAACGTAGCCTATGACGCTCTCAGGGTCCAGACGTGTGACTGTGCAAAATTTTGTTTCTGTAGCTGCGACGCCTCCAACACTTTTCCTTTCACTTTTTTCCCCATCATGTAGATAGGGGCAAAATTGTTTGGTGAATTGGAAAGCGCGGGGTTAAAATTTCACCTCACAACGTAGCCTATGACGCTCTCAGGGTCCAGACGTGTGACTGTGCAAAATTTTGTTGCTGTAGCTGCGACGCTTCCAACACTTTTCCTTTCACTTTTTTCCCCATTATGTAGATAGGGACAAAATTGTTTGGTGAATTGGAACGCGCGGGGTTAAAATTTCGCCTCACAATATAGCATATGACGCTCTCGGGGTCCAGATGTGTGGCTGTAGCTGCGATGGTGCAGATGCCAATCCCGGACATACACACACACATACACACACACACAGCTTTCAGCTTTATATAGTAGATTAAAAGTAAAAATAAATGAACATGGTGTACATGCTCACTAGAGTATATGCCAAACACGGACCAAGGCAACGCGTTTCGATCTCACCGATCTTTGTCAAAGCCATACCATAGTCTATATACACCCACCCCATATACAGGGGAGTCTCCAATAGAAAACAAAGTTATCACATGACATAATGAAACGTCCTTCTTGTTAAAAATAGATACAAATTCATAAAATCTTTCACAAATTACATATCACAGTCAATAATAATGCAGAATTAAGGCTACTTTCACACATCAGGCTTTTTGTTTCAGGCAAAATCCAGCTAATGTTTAAAAAAACGGATGCAACATAAATTGCGAAAAACTGATGCGCCGGATCCGTTCGCCTTTAATGCGCATGGATTTTTTTTTGGGTGACTTCCTGATTCCGGGGGAAAGAGAAAGAGAGAAGGAGAAATAGAAAGAGAGAAAGAGAAAAAGAGAAAGAAAAAGAGAAAGAGAGAAAGAGAAAGAGAAAAAGAGAAAGAGAAAAAGAGAAAGAGAAAAAGAGAAAAAGCGAAAGAGAGAAAAAGAAAGAGAAAAAGAGAAAAAGAGAGAGAGAGATAGAATCCTTCAGGGAATCTACTATTCTACTATATCACAAAAATCTTCTATAACACGGACAGTGCAGCTAGCTTTAATATCAAACAATATATTAATTGTAGTTCTACAAATGTAGTCTATAAAATACATTTATAGACTACAAAGCTTGCAATCTATCATTTGTGGGATACTCGAGTATATACGGTACTTATTTTCCACCATAAAATGCAAATAAAAAAAACAGACAATGTGATTTTCTGGATTTTTTTTTCTCAGTTTGTCTCCCATAGTTGAGGTCTACCTATGATGTAAATTACAGACGCCTCTCATCTTTTTAAGTGGTGGAACTTGCACTATTGCTGACTGACTAAATACTTTTTTGCCCCACTGTACATTCACAAAGGTAAAGACACGAATCAGGGAACACTTATAGGACATGAGTAACACTAACAACACAGATAGGAAAGTGTCAGCAGCGGCCAGACATTTTATTACGCACCATGCCCGCAGCACAGCACATTTTCAAGTCCAAGGAATAGAACATGTCAGTATGCCGGCTCGAGGGGGAGATATCAGACGAGATAGAGAAGCTTACTGGATATACCACCTGAATATTAGATTCCCTGAAAGATTAAATAACCGAAATGAATCAATGCTGCATTATTGTTGACTGTGATATGTAATTTGTGAAAGATTTTATAAATTTGTATCTATTTTTAACAAGAAGGACGTTTCATTATGTCATGTGATAACAACTGTGTTTTCTATTGGAGACTCCCCTGTATATAGGGTAGGTGTATATAGACTATGGTATGGCTTTGACAAAGATCGGTGAGATCGAAACAAGTTGCCTTGGTCCGTGTTTGGCATATACTCTAGGGAGCATGTACACCATGTGTATTTATTTTTACTTTTAATGATGAAATAAAGAAGAATTTTAAGGAGCTGGAACTAATCTTTCTTTTTCTATGAACACTACGTTTGCTTGCTACGGAGTTCCTGGCACCTGCGGTGATTACTGGTGAGCTGGCTTTTTCTCCTTTTTTGTTGTTGACATTTTCAATGCAGAATTGGCTGGAATTGAAATCGGACGCCATGTTGCATTTGGAAAGCCCCTGATGTGCCTAAACAGTGGAAACACCCCACAAGTGACACCATTTTGGAAACTAGACCCCTTAAGGAACTTATCTAGATGTGTGGTGAGCACTTTGAACCCCCAAGTGCTTCACAGAAGTTTATAATGTAGAACCGTGAAAATAAAAAATCGCATTCTTTCTACATAAATGATCTTTCGCCCCAAATTTTTATTTTCACAAGGGTAAAAGGAGAAATTTGACCACGAAAGTTGTTGTGCAATTTCTCCTGAGTACGTCAATTCCCCATATGTGGGGGTAAACTGCTGTTTGGGTGCATGGCAGAGCTTAGAAGAGGAGTGCAGTTTTACTTTTTCAATGCAGAATTGGCTGGAATTGAGATCGGACGCCATGTCGCGTTTGGAGAGCCTCTGATGTGCCTAAACAGTGGAAACCCCCACAAGTGACACTATTTTGGAAACCAGACCCATTAAGGAACTTATCTAGATGTGTGGTGAGCACTTTGTACCCCCAAGTGCTTCACAGAAATTTATAACATAGAGCCGTGAAAATAAAAAATCCTTTCCCACAAAAATCATTTTTTTAGCCCCCAATTTTTTTTATTTTCGCAAGGGTAGCAGGAGAAACTGCACCTCAAAAGTTGTTGTCCAATGAGTCCTGAGTACGCTGATGCCCCATATGTGGGGGAAAACCACTGTTTAGGCACACGGCAGAGCTCAGTAGGGAGGGAGCACCATTTGACTTTTTGAGCGCAAAATTGGCTGTCGCGTTTGGAGACACCCTGATGTACCTAAACAGTGGACACCCCCATTTCTAACTCCAACCTTAACCCAAACACACCCCTAACCCCCACCCGATCCACAATCCTAATCTCAACCCTAACCTCAAACCTAACCCTAATACACCCCTAACCCTAGTACCAATCCTAACCTTAACCCTAATCCCTAACCTAAACCGTAATCCCAAACGTAACCCTAATGCCAAACCTAATCCTAATGTCAATCCTAACCCTAATCCCAACCCTAACTTTAGCCCCAACCCTAACCCCAACTTTAGCCCCAACCCTAACTTTAGCCCCAACCCTAAGTTTAGCCTCAACCCTAACCCTAGTCCCAACCCTAACCCTAAATTTAGCCCGAACCCTAACTTTACCCCAACCCTAACCCTAACTTTAGCCCCAACTCTAACCCTAGCCTCAACCTTAACCCTAGCCCCAACCCTAACCCTAATTTAACCCCAACCCTAACCCTAACTTTAGCCCCAACCCTAACTTTAGCCCCCACCCTAACCCTAACTTTAGCCCCAACCCTAACCCTAACTTTAGCCCCAACCCTAACTTTACCCCAACCCTAACCCTAACTTTAGCCCCAACCCTAACTTTAGCCCCAACTCTAACCCTAGCCTCAACCCTAACCCTAGCCCCAACCCTAACCGTAATTTTAGCCCCAACCCTAACTTTAGCCCCAACTCTAACCCTAACTTTAGCCCCAACCCTAGCCGTAACTTTAGCCCCAACCCTAACCCTAACTATAGCCCCAACCCTAACCCTAACTTTAGCCCCAACTCTAACCCTAGCCCCAACCCGCCCACCATTTTCTTACCAGAGGAAGAAGCTGGCGGCCAGGAGGGGATGCAGGAGAACCCAGGGACACCGGTAAGTATAACAGGGTCCCCGATCCCCCTATTTCTCTGTCCTCTGATGTGCGATCACATTAGAGGATAGAGAATGACACATCGCTTTTTTTTTTTTGCGGCCGCCAGTAAACAGTTAATTACCGGCGATCGCAAAACAGGGGTCGGTAAAAACCGCCGATCATGTTCTTTGGGGTCTCGGCTACCCCCGGCAGCCGAGACCCCAAAGATCTTCCAGGTGCCGACCGGCGGGCGCACTGCGCATGCACCCGCCATTTTTTTGCAGGAAGAAGGCAGCGCCCATCAGGAGCCACAAAGAGCATCGGGGGAGACGGGTGAGTATCGGGGGTAATCGGGGACCCCATTTCTCTGTTCTCTGATGTGAGATCACATCGGAGGACAGAGAAATTAAATGGGAAATCGCGTTTTTTTTGTGGCGAACGGTAAACGGCGATGGGGGGGGGGGAGGTCATTAAAACCCCCCCGAATCATTATCTTTGTGGTCTCGGCTAGCCTACGGCAACTGAGACCCCAGAGAAAATCCGACTCTGGGGGGCGCTATTCACTTTTTCCACAGCGCCGTTAATTAACGGCGATCTGGTTTAAGTACCCTTAACTACCGCCGTTAAAAGGCGTATCGGCGGTCGTTAAGGGGTTAAGACTCACGTCGAAACATGTTGGTAAACGCTGCGTTTAACGCTGGATTGTGCACACTGCTGTTCTCACTTAATTTGGTGGTGTACCATAGGGATGGATATTTTAATATGTGCAAATAAATGTAGAATTTTTTATGAAATCTTCATTTCCTGCTGGAATTCATCTGTTTTTTACATATTGGACCCGCTGCTCAACCTTTTCCCGTGCGGGAAGGAGTGAAGAGAAATCCATATAATGGGTGAGCTGACTAACATTTTCTTTGTTTCATAAAGGAATTTATGACGTGGAGTGAATCCATGAAACCAGGGCTCGAGCCAACACATCTCCTGCAGGCGGGAATAAATGTATATTACAGCCATCAGCCACGCACAGCTTAGAGATATATCATGGCACAGGTGTAATTGTTTTTGTATAGTTTATCAAAATCTTGTTTGAAAGCAGTCAGTTTTAAAAGATACGGAAAAGTCAGAAAAGTCAGGATAAAAGCAAGGAAACTCTGTTATTGTACAGAAATTCACACTTGGCCTCACTGTGCATTTAATGTTGTCGATCATAAAAGTGAAGTTTGGCCAAAAAGACAGGACCTGGTCTTGTAGGGACCATATGAGCACATACAGCAGCACAGAAGGGAGAGAAGGTAGATTCATCCAATAAGATATCAGGGTTCTAGGTATCCAACAGCATCATTACATTCCGAATTCTCTTAGGCTATGTGCACACGATGCGGGTTCCGCAGCGTTTTTTTCTGCGCAGAGATGCTGCAGATCCGCACTGTGATTTACAGTACAATGTAAATCAATGACCAAAAAAAAAAAAAAGTTGTGGAGATGATGCGGAAAAATCAGTGCGGAATTGCTGCGGATTTAAAATAAGTGCATGTCACTTCTTTTGTGCGGATCTGCAGCGTTTCTGCAACCCTCCATGATAGAAATCCGCAGTGGCAAAAACTGCAGAAAATCCGCACAAAATCTGCATCAATTCGGCGGCAAATCCGCACAAAATCCGCTGCAAATCCGCAGCTGCGGATTCTGCCAGGAGATGCGGATTTAGTGCAGAAAATTCTGCACCACATTTCCTGCGTGTGCACATAGCCTTACAGGCCCATCATAATATTTTTCTTCAAGTGATTTTCTAACTTGTCAGCACATTCTACGTCATTTTGCTTTGTAGTTTACAGATCTGGGCAGGTAATGGGCAGCATCTCCTAATCACAGGGGGTAGGTGGATCCTTCAGGTTGTACGTTCTATAGAGAAAAATTTAACAATTTCTCAAAGTAATTTCAACATTTCCAAATGGAGCAGAATGTTGTGGTCTAGAGGCAAAATGGCGATCACACAATTGTGATATGACCAGAATAGGCAATCGATAAAGCAGCCACAGCCAGAGACTGAGAAGAATCTATGACTTCTCTGTGTTTAGTAGTTACTACTCACCTCGGTAGTCATATGTGGGAATCTCCTCTTTACACCGCTCATCACCCCTCACATATGTCGCTGCAGTATTAATATGGGTCAGATCTTTACCCTGAAACAAATATTGTAAAAGTCACAGACAGATGGAGAAGTCACATCTATGATCAGCTCTAATCCTTCCATCTCCACCGTTCTCATTACACAAGTATAAAACATATAATACTGGTGGATAAAACAAGACTGAGCACAAGACCTTCACAACCGTCTACACATCATAGAGGGTAGATCTCATAACATCTTCTCTCCATCTACCTGATGATCCTGAGGAACATTTGGATATTCTAGTTTACAGTCCTGTGGAAGAAGGGGACGGGGACATCTCTCTGGTGTTGTCCTCTTACTGGATTGAACTGGAGAAAACACATACAGGGATTTAATTCATTCTTTACAGACATAATTATAGGCCGTGTGTTTAGTCCTGTCTATTACCTGGTGAGGTGAGGGGTTGAGGAACCTGCATCATGACGTCCTTGTACAGATCTTTGTGTCCTTCTAAATACTCCCACTCCTCCATGGAGAAATAGATGGAGACATCCTGATACCTTACAGGAATCTGACACATAGAATTATACCGTCATCCCCGGATCCCTTCATAGCATTACTTATAATGTCCCAGCATTCCCAGCAGTGTCACCTCTCCAGTCAGCAGCTCAATCATCTTGTAGGTGAGTTCTAGGATCTTCTGGTCATTGATGTCCTCATATACCAGGGGGTTACATGGAGGTCTTGGGATTGGACTCAGGGGTCTTCCCCATCCCTCGGACACAGGGTCCTGACAGCGCTCACTAGACGTCTTCTTCACTACTGTGTAATCCTGGTTATGGAGAGACACATTAATAAATCTCACTACAGACATTTCCAGAGTCCTCACCTCTCCAGTTCTGTCCATCTGTTGTTCCCATAGATAAGAATGATGTAATGTGACGCCATCAGAATCTCTCACCTCTCCAGTAAGCCGGAAGAGGATCTCTAGGGTGAGGTGTAATATCCTCTCCGCCATCTTGTCTCTGTCCATATCCATCTTTGATGGGTAAATCAGGAAAATTCACTTAAATAGAAGATCTTCACGGAGATGATCCGATATTGTAGAGACCTGAATGAGATGAGCCAATGTAACATCATAAAAATCCTGTGTAATAATACAATTACTGGAAATATTAAAGGAAACATATAAAGAGATAGAACGTGCAGATGTTGCATTCTCTAGTCTTGTATGGACTGTAACATAAGCTGAATTTCTGAGTAGGAAATCTCCTCCATACTCCCAATCACGGGCTGTTACTCACTGCTTCAGCAACTTGTTAGGTTGGTCTCAAGCGGACCAGAGTATATTGGATGGTTTCCAAATATTATTAGGAGGACGCTCGAGCAGATGATGAATTCACACAGAGACAAATTGTATCTGCATAGAAAACAATCATAACTCCTTTATTCCATAGCTCACATTATATACCCTTTCACATTAGGGCATTCACATCAATGTGGTATACAAACTATTGATTGGATAAAAACATATTCTCACATGGAAAAGTACCTTTCATATACAGAAAGTAGATAATTAGTACAATTAAGGTGGACAACGCTCATTAATCATTACTATCTAATAACTCCCACCACCAACACCGTTATTAACTATTCCCTTAAGCAATATAGGGTTTGTCAGTAGCTCACGCTACTGAAAGAATGTGGTGATTCAGTAGGAGCAGTGAAACACAAGTCATGTAAGGATTCATATATATGTGTGTGAACTATGGGGGTCCCTGAATACCCTATCAAACTGATTGGCTGTAGGAATAACAAGTTTGTTTAGAATGACGAGAAAATACAGAGACTGGCGGTGACCCAAGCAGTAATAGCATTTTTATTTTTTTAAACATAATGCGTTTTTCCCTGACATCTACTAATAAAACCTATATATTTAGGCCACAGACAACAAGCAGCTTCTTCCTCGGAGTCGGCAGCTGAATACGTTTCTCATAGACTCATCTTCCATAACGCTAATTCTCGTCTCATTTACCGACACTGGAATCGGCATTAGCAATACTGCAGGAGATATTCATTACACGTGACAGGACAAATAACTACTTCATGATGAGGACGACATCTTCATCTTCTACTACGGCTCTAGAAACAGATTTGTCCAGAGTCCATCACTGACTCCATCACCACCGGCCGTCTATATGAAGGTTTCCCGTCTTCCCCGCACTGTAATCTTCTATCACGTTCGATCTCAGGTCTGATTCACACACAGAAGTTTGGGGCTTTTATAAAAGATTGTAAGAACATCAAGACAGGAGATGTTTGATAACAATGTCTACATGAACAGTGTTTTATTTTCTCTTTATATTATGTTTTTTTTTAGTATTTTCTTGTAGGCTTCCATATATTACATGAAAAACACCCCCCAAAGACTGGGGATGGAGGTACTGTGGAAAAATTATACTGTGGGTGAGAACTAAGAAAGTGGCTGTATGGTATCAAGAATGGGTATAAGTGAGGATTTATTATCTAGTGTTTTGGGTGGCAGCATATTGTGTGGGACATCTTGTACTATCATAATGTGTGGAGGATACTGGGGGAACATTATACTGTGTCTGGGGCCAAGAAAGAGGCCCTGTACTATGAGAGTAATACATGTTTCCTTGGTTCTGTTAGGGTGGTCTGCGAGTCAGACCCTCAGGGATATTGGATGGTTGCCAAATATGAGGATGCTCGAGCAATGATGGGACAGAGACAGATGGTGGTCTGTTTCAGATGCCATCATTGCTTACAATATGATGCTAACCCCAAGAAAGTGCGTACATGTTGAATCCCTGTGGGAGGCTTCAGTAGTTCAATTGCCTTTTCCTATCCTCTGTCAGGTGGCATGCTCCCTGTGATATGCAATATCCCAGGAATACAACCTTTAGTTGACAAAACTGTAATTTCTCTCTTGAGGCTTTACAGCCTTTTGAAGCAAGGTGTTGAAGCAGTGAGATTGTAGCTTCACTGCATACATCTCTATTTGGGGCACAAAGGAGTACGTCATCCACATACTGGAGTAGAACTACCTCAGCATGTGGAATGATCCAATCCTGCAAAACAAGTTGCAATGCAGCATTATACATGGTTGGGGAGTTGTGAGCACCTTGTGGTAACACCATCCAAATATGCTGCTGGCCCCTGAAAGTGAAAGCAAAAAGATATTGACAGTCGTGAAGTAGCGGCACAGAGAAGTAGGCATTAGCGAGGTCAATGCAGGTGAAGCAAGCAGTCGTTGTCGGGATCTGTGACATAATTGTGTGTGGATTTGGTACCACTGGTGTGAGTAATTCAGTGACTGCATTTATGGCCCTAAGATCATGGACCATTCTGTAAGTGACCGGCTCCCCTTTCCTACCCTTTTTCTTTACTGGAAATAAGGGAGTGTTTGCTACAGACTTTGTGGATTTTTTGGCCCCAGAAGCAATTAGATCTGTGATATTATTTCCTTTTGCTTCTTCCTGAGCAGCACTTAAAGGGTACTGTCTAACTTGAGGTGGCTTTGCTCCTGGTTTCTAGTTAATCATTACCAGAGGAACTGGCATATGTTCGATATCAGTCTTAGACTTTGCCCATAGCAGGTCTGGGACCTGTGCCAGTGACTCATCGCCTTCAGGTGGGGAGGGGGAGTCTGATACAGGCAGGCACGCCAATATCTTACACAGTGCGGGATTCTGGAATACCAGCTGTCAACTTAACTGTACCGTCAGGTTTATACATGATATGTGCTTGTATTGCTTGTAGTACGTCAGAACCTAGCAAGTTAACAGGTGATTTGTCACTGATCAGTAGCCTTGTGAGACATGTGTGGTCAACTAAACAGACAGGCAATGGTTTAGTCAATTTACATTCTTGGATCAGTCCCTAAAAACCTTGAGTGTAGAGGGTATCGTCTGATATGTCTGATGAGTTGATATGTTCCTGGCGGATAACTGTTTTGGCTGCCCCCGTATCCACCAGGAATAGAAGGCCATGGGTAAGTCATATGGGTCTGGGGCGTCCTTGATCAGTGTCATGTGGTCCTTTGGGCTCCATGGTTTGTAATGGAAGACAGTCGTAGTATTCATGGGTACAGTTGGACGTCTGGGGGTAGATGTGGCAGCTGCGGTGCCGGTGGCGTCCATAGTCTGGAGAGTTGGAGGTTGATACTCTCCATCGTCTAAAGTGTTGGGTGTGACCAGACTTTCTTCTGGTTTTATTGTCACATTGTACCCAGGTTCTTGTGTCCTAGTGTGAGCGTGAATGACAGGATAAAGTCCTGTTGCCCCGTAGGGTCTTGGCCTCCCGCAGGCAGAACATTGTTCACGCCAGTCGGGGTTTTGCTGTCCACACACACACCCATCCTTCCAGACCTGGCAGCGCAGGAGCCATGAGATGAGGTTGATATGGCGGAGGCATTTTTGCTGTCGGTATCTCATCCCTTGCGGTGTTTCTACCTTAACCTAACCTCCTCTTTTCAACTCCTTTGCTACATCCGCCCAAGCCCTTGCTTGTATTACTAACTTATTGTCCGTAATACATCCCATACTCCCTGCTAGAGCGGAGTCCCAGAGGGAAGAATCTAGCGGGTCACTCTTCATCCCCAAACCCTTTAACAACTTACTCGAATCCTCCATAGCAACTTTACCTTTCCTTTTCTTCACTATCTCCTGGGCGCTGCACCCCTCCCTGTGCTCTTTGCTATCTGTATTTCTCATTTCTGCCTGCTCTCTCTCTCTCTCTCATGTTCTCTGGTTTCTCCAGCTTCTGTTCTCCTAATGTGTAGCCTTCCTTTTTGTGCCCACTTCTCCCGGCCCCTCCTTTTCCTATGGCGCTAGCACCCCAACTATCCACACTTCCGTAACCTATACTGCTCTCACAGCTCAGGTGTGTAGAAACGTAATTCCCCTTCTATACTCATTTAGCAACCTATACTGAACTCTCAGCTTATAGGTGTGCAGACTACTAGGATAATGATTAGTGTTTTGGCCCTTGTGACCGCCGCAGCATCACTTCACTAATCCCACTGAGGCCTCCTAGTAAGAGAATGGCACGCTCAAGTTTAATATGGCGCACACAGAAACCCTATATATTAACCAGAGAACAAGACTAACTAGCAGTAGGCAGATTAATGTGATCAAAATTCTCTCTCGATCTACTGGCACCATCTGGGGGGGCAGCTTGTGCGTACATACAGAAGTCAGATAGACACAGACGGACTGACCCCTGACTCAGGATGCCCCAAGGAGTCACCGGAGAGAACTGCAGGGGTCCTATCCCGATTTGATCGGCTTTTTACACCGTATCTCTATCACTCCCCAAGAGGACGTCTCATCAGGGATATTGGATGGTTGCCAAATATGAGGATGCTTGAGCAATGATGGCACAGAGACAGATGGTGGTCTGTTTAAGATGCCATAAAGTTTACTGGTCACATGCAGTTATATACTCTTTTGAGTAGGCGTATACATTATGTTTGTGCACGAATCAGCTGTTTATTACATATGACATCATTCCTAATTCATCAGGTGATTTTTACATAAGAAGTGAACTGTGGACAGATGTGTAGTGTTGGAAGGTCCCAATGTTCATTTACAGTAATTCCTGTCAGCAGTCTTAATCAAAGGTCAGAATGACATAGCAAAACTAGAAATATATATGTGAATTAAAGAATATATCGAAGTGGTCCCTGGTTTCCCCATCAGATCTCGTCTTTCATATTTGGATCATTTGTTTGTATCCTTCAGCGGAAACGGAACAAAACCATTGTGATTCTTATAAGGAGACAATACAAAACCCCTAAATATAACATTGTATAACAACCGCACAATCTGTGACTCTTCAGGGTAAATCGCTCTTTCACCATTGGATTAGAGCTGATCCTTTAGCTTCATAGTGACTAAACAGACTTTCTGTCACCTCCATAAAGGGGCACTTCTCAGTGTTTGTCAGAACTGTCCGAGGATTATTAGGGTAAGTTCACACAGGGCGTTTTTGCTGTGGTTTTTTTTATGTTAATTTTCAGCTGCTTTTTCCATTACCAGCAAAGCCTATGAGATTTCAGAAATCTCATTCACACACATTGGTTTTTTGTGTCCTCGGGATTTTGTGCTTTGCTGCATTTTTTTGGACAGAGCATGTCACTTCTTTCAGCATTTTTGCAGCGTTTTTCACCCATTGGCTTGAATGAGTGTTGGAAAAAAAAAAAAAACGCTGCAAAAATGCAGGTATCATTACTTGCTGCTTTTCGGTACAGAAAAGTCATGGCCAGCAGGAAGTGACCTCACAGCCGAGAGCTATTGTGAGGTAGTGTCTGGTAGTAGTGAGCTGTGAAGAGCTATCATGAGGCAGTGTCAGATAGTGAGGTGTCCTGATAGTGGTCTATTGTGAGGTAGTGTCTGGTGGTAGTGAGGTGTGAAGAGCTATCATGAGGCAGTGTCAGGTAGTGAGGTGTCCTGATAGTGGTCTATTGTGAGGGAGTGTCTAATAGTAGTGAGGTGCTCGCCATGTCTTGGTATAGGTGGATGAGGCCCCTTTCACACATCAAATTTTTTTTCAATCAGTCGCAATCCGTCGAATTTTGAAAAAAACAACGGATTCGGCGACTGATGCCGCCAAATCAGTTTTTTTTCTCATAGACTTGTATTAGTGATGGATGGCCTCACGTTTCATCCGTCGTTCGCCGGATCCGTTGAAAATTGTTTGTCCGGCGGCTGGAGACGACGAACAAAGTTATGTTTTTGCTTCTGTTGAAAATCGTCCAGCGACGGATCCGGCGTTTGCTAGAATGGAAGCCTATGGGCACTGAATCCATCAAATAACTGAATCCAGTGCCGGATTTCGTTTTTTTTAATCTGCGCATGCTCAAATTTAATTAGGATACAATTGGCCAGCCCCCAATTAGGAAATGTTGCCAGGTAGGGCTTCACTCATCCATTTACCAGCCATCCAGCAAGCAAGACAGCCCAAGACCAGCCAGCCTGAGACCAGCCAGCCAGCCACAGCCTACCAGGCCAGCCAGCCGGTCTCGATGTCTTCTTCTGGGAGCCCTCCCTCACATCATCAGCGCAGTGAGGTAAATAAATATATATATATATATATATATACATATATATATTTTGGTGATGTTAACATTTTTTGTACACATACTAATATGCATTAATTCTTGTTTAACAGGAAACTGCAGCATCAGAGGTGCTTCCAGAAGGAGACGGATGGGGTGGAGAAGTGGAGTAATACCAGGAGCGGGCTCGCACTTTGTAAGTTACATGCAACGCAGAACCAAATCATCACAAACATCACAGTACACACAAACCATAAGCCTACATTCAAGCACAAAATGTTTTTTATTTATTTATTTTTTTATTTCTAGTCTTCAGATTCTGGGGCTCGATATAGAGGTCCTCAAAGCGCCTCCCAGGGTCATCGGTGTGACCATCGGGGCGTTCGCCATCAAGTTTTTTTTTTTTTTTTTTAATTCATGTTGAGGATTTGAGTATATTGTTTTCGCTTTTTGTCTTTTTTTTTTTTTTTTTTTAAATAGGCTGCACAGCGTGCTCTGGACTCTGAGGCCGGGTCACACTTAGCGTAGGGAAATACGGTCCGTTGTTTTACAGGCGTAATACGCAGAAATGATCCCGAAACAGTGATCCGTATGTCATCCGTAGGCAAGGTGTGGCTGGGCTGCGTATTTTGTGCATGTAAACCTCCGTATGTAATCCGTATGGCATCTGTACAGCGAGATTTTCTCACCGGCTTGCAAAATGGACATAGAATGGATCCATGGGCTCCAATATTCGTGAAAACATATATACAGTCTCTCTCTATATATACAGTATAGACCTAAAGTTTGGACACACCTTCTCATTTAAAGATTTTTCTGTATTTTCATGACTATGAAAATTGTACATTCACACTGAAGGCATCAAAACTATGAATTAACACATGTGGAATTATATACTTAACAAAAAAGTGTGAAAGAACTGAAAATATGTCTTATATTCTAGGTTCTTCAAAGTAGCCACCTTTTGCTTTGATGACTGCTTTGCACACTCTTGGCATTCTCTTGATGAGCTTCAAGAGGTAGTCACCGGGAATGGTCTTCCAACAATCTTGAAGGAGTTCCCAGAGATGCTTAGCACTTGTTGCCCCTTTTTCCTCCACTCTGCGGTCCAGCTCACCCCAAACCATCTCGATTGGGTTCAGGTCTGTGACTGGAGGCCAGGTCATCTGGCGTAGCACCCCATCACTCTCCTTCTTGGTCAAATAGCCCTTACACAGCCTGGAGGTGTGTTTGGGGTGATTGTCCTGTTGAAAAATAAATGATGGTCCAACTAAACGCAAACCGGATGGAATTGCATGCCGCTGCAAGATGCTGTGGTAGCCATGCTGGTTCAGTATGCCTTCAATTTTGAATAAATCCCAAACATTGTCACCAGCAAAGCACTCCCACACCATCACACCTCCTCCCCCATGCTTCACAGTGGGAACCAGGCATGTAGAGTCCATCCGTTCACCTTTTCTGGGTCGCACAAAGACACGGTGGTTAGAACCGAAGATCTCAAAGTTGGACTCATCAGACCAAAGCACAGATTTCCACTGGTCTAATGTCCATTCCTTGTGTTCTTTAGCCCAAACAAGTCTCTTCTGCTTGTTGCCTGTCCTTAGCAGTGGTTTCCTAGCAGCTATTTTACCATGAAGGCCTGCTGCACAAAGTCTCCTCTTAACAATTGTTGTAGAGATGTGTCTGCTGCTAGAACTCTGTGTGGCATTGACCTGGTCTCTAATCTGAGCTGCTGTTAACCTGCGATTTCTGAAGCTGGTGACTCGGATAAACTTAAGGTACCTTCACACATAACGTAAAGCAAAGCACAGCGGTGACGTCACCGCTGCTTTACGGCCGGCGCTGACACAGTGCAGGGAAAGCTCTCGGCAGCAGCGCGTGCATTAGCAGCGCTCCTGCCGAAAGCAGTTTTAACCCTGTGGACGCCGGGGGACGTGACAGACATCGGAATGTGAGTATGTACTGTTTTTTTTTTTTTACTTTTACAATGGTAACCAGGGTAAATATCAGGTTACTAAGCGCGGCCCGGCGCTTAGTAACCCGATGTTTACCCTTGTTACCCGGGGACTTCGGCATCGTTGAAGACAGTTTCAACGATGCCGAAGTTGTTCCCCGGATCGTTGGTCGCTGGAGAGAGCTGTCTGTGTGACAGCTCCCCAGAGACCACACGACTTACCAACGATCACGGCCAGGTCGTATAGCTGGTCGTGATCGTTGGTAAGTCGTTTAGTGTAACGGTACCTTTATCCTCAGAAGCAGAGTTGACTCTCGGTCTTCCTTTCCTGGGGAGGTCCTCATGTGAGCCGGTTTCTTTGTAGCGCTTGATGGTTTTTGTCACTGTACTTGGGGACACTTTCAAAGTTTATAAAATGAAAAAGAGTGGTATTCACCTGCGCTATCTACAAAAACGAACAATATGATGAAAAATAGATGAATAAATGAATAACAGAGCACTTACTTAATGAGTAATCATTGGTTATGCAGTGGATGTTGTAATAGGTCCTTAAAGTACTACCAGAATCTTAGGGGAATGAGTAGAGGAAAAAGTAAAAATAAAAAGGGTAAATGTTTGTATTGGTGAATATAGTGAGACTAAATAGATTTATAATATATACTCACTCAGATATTAAATGGAAATGTGCAATGAAGAGACGTGATCCCTGTGTATCTGCAATTGATGCGGGTATTGTGATGACCACGGTTGCTTAATCTTCAGAGGTTTATAGTAGATGCCCCTGCTTAAATAAATGTACAACCTTTATAGGTGTGGTTTTAAATAAATGCGGTCTAGTTTTCCCAGTACACAATAAACTTACTGCTGGTGAGAGTAGCGCAGGATTCTGTTAGGTTAAGGTAGTAAAATGACCATCAGGTGCTGGCTGACAAAGACTACTGTGATTAGAATTGATTGCCCATATGTTGAGATGAGGAGAAATGCTTCCCTAGTATGTTGGAGCACTAATATGCCACAATTGCTATGTGCACATAAAATATGCTGTACTCACTGCAGTGCTGAGTGCGGAGGGAAGCGGTTCCGGAAAGTCTGAGCCACCGCTAGGTGTACCGCTATGACAGAGCGGTGGGTTAAGGAGAGAGTGGCGGCAGAAGCCATGCGACCGCGAGACCTCGCGTGCCCCGGCCGGATGCAACGCTGAGGTAGCGGTCGGAGAGGGTGGGAGGAGCTGCTGGTGACGTCACCACGCTACGGGGCTAAAGAGGACAGGTGTGCTAGTATAGCTAGTCAGCAAACCAATGCATTTCAAGGGCTCTGGCCCTCTTCATCTTAAGTAAGTGCTCTCTTAATCATTTATTCATCTATTTTTCATCATATTGTTCGTTTTTGTAGACAGCTGTTGTGAATTCTGTGGCCAAGCTTGTGGTCGAGAGTGGTACTTCAGCTGGTTCTGTCTCGGAGCTTCCTTTGGTGGATGAGAGTGGTACTGCGGCTTCTGAGTTTCCTTCCTCAGGTGATGAGGTTAAGTCATTAGGTGCTGCTCTATTTAACTCCACCTGGTGCTTTGATCCTGGCCTCCAGTCAATGTTCTAGTATTGGTCTTGCTTCCTCCTGGATCGTTCCTGTGGCCTGTCTATCCTGCATAAGCTAAGTTTTGCTTGTGTTATATTTGCTTGCTATTTTTTCTGTCCAGCTTGCTTTATTGGTTTTTCTTGCTTGCTGGAAGCTCTGAGACGCAGAGGGAGCACCTCTGTACCGTTAGTCGGTGCGGAGGGTCTTTTTGCCCCTCTGCGTGGTTGTTTGTAGGTTTTTGTGTTGACCGCAAAGCTATCTTTCCTATCCTCGGTCTATTCAGTAAGTCGGGCCTCACTTTGCTAAATCTATTTCATCTCTGTGTTTGTATTTTCATCTTACTCACAGGCATTATATGTGGGGGGCTGCCTTTTCCTTTGGGGAATTTCTCTGAGGCAAGGTAGGCTTATTTTTCTATCTTCAGGGCTAGTTAGTTTCGCAGGCTGTGCCGAGTTGCATAGGGAGCGTTAGGCGCAATCCACGGCTACCTCTAGTGTGGTGTGTTAGGATTAGGGATTGCAGTCAGCAGAGTTCCCACGTCTCAGAGCTCGTCCTTTGTTTTTGGTAATTGTCAGGTCACTTTGTGTGCTCTGAACTTCAATGTCCATTGTGGTTCTGAATTACCTGTTCATAACAGACAGCGCAGGTGAATACCACTCTTTTTCATTTTATATACTTTACAGGTCTACACAGAACCTGTCACAATCACCAGCAGCACTCTACATTAAGCAATTTTGTTTCCCCACTAGGGACTATCAGGAGCGCCAGTGCTTTTTACTTTCAAAGTTTGCCCAATTTTTCGGACTGACTGACCTTCATTTCTTAAAGTAATGATGGCCACTCGTTTTTCTTTACTTAGAATTTGTTTTATGGCAAGAAAAAAGCAGCTAACAGTCTATTCAGTAGGACTATCAGCTGTGTCTCCACCAGACTTCTGCACAACACAACATTAGACCAGTGGAAATCTGTACTTTGGTCTGAGGAGTCCAAATTTGAGATCTTTGGTTCCAACCACCGTGTCTTTGTGCGACCCAGAAAAGGTGAACGGATGGACTCTACATGCCTGGTTCCCACCGTGAAGCATTGAGGAGGAGGTGTGATGGTGTGGGGGTGCTTTGCTGGTGACACTGTTGGGGATTTATTCAAAATTGAAGGCATACTGAACCAGCATGGCTACCACAGCATCTTGCAGCGGCATGCTATTCCATCCGGTTTGCGTTTAGTTGGACCATCATTTATTTTTCAACAGGACAATGACCCCAAACACACCTCCAAGTCTGTTGGCATCAATCCACTACTTGCGTACGACTTCAACAGGTGTTCTGAGATTGGAACGCTTCATCTCGAACACATACAAACGGCATCGGTGGGCCAGAGGCTTGAGGAAAGGGTCTTGGTGGTGGAAATTAGAAGCTGTTTACATATAAATGACACCCCATTGCAGACAATTTAAAAACTTGAGAGGCATTGGAGCTGCCATAGGCCCCAATATCGACCGCTATAAACTTGTATGTGCGTCTGCAATGGCTATGAGCACGATGGAGAAATATTTCTTGCAGCTGAAATATTCTGAGCCTGATGCAGCAGGTATGAGGATCCAAATATGTTTCCTGTCCACTGCACCCAAGCAATTTGGAAACTGACATTTTTTGAAAGTTTTCTGCAATCTCCAGTCAACTCTCCGTTATGGGATGTGGCATAAATTCTTCATGCAAACAGTCCCACAATGCGCGACAGGTGTGTCTAACAATCTCTGATATAGTGGAAATCTCAAGTCTGAATTGAAAATGGAGTGAGGAAAGGGATTCGCCAGTTGCAAGGAATCTGTGAAAAAAGGCAAGGTAATAATTACTACAAAATACCAGCAACAACATTACAGTTATAAGTCAGCTTTAACAGGAGGAGATACAATAAAAATGGCTTACCGAAGAGTCACAATCAAACGCTCTGCCGGTGAAATTGAGAAGCGGTAATAGGTATAATTTCTCCGGATGATGTGTCCAATACGTTCCACCAAAAAAAAAAAAAAAAAATCAAAGTTCTCCACTTTTATCCGAACGTAGTTAAAAACAAACAAAAAAAAAACACTTTGCGGGGTCTCCTTGCAACTTCATATGTAATGTAGAATACACCCCACGTGTCATTCTTTGTGCTGTAATTGCGTGGATCCAAAAACGCCGTCGCCACAGACGCATGATGCGTTGCTGTCTCTCTGGCTCCTTCTCCAGAACGATCGCTTCCAAATGATTCGCCTCAAAAGTGAAATCCACAGAAATCTTCACAATGTTCACCATAACAACTTACATCTTTGCCACTTGCTCTACAACCTGTCAGAGATGGGCTGTAGAAACACTGTATATATAGGTTTTCAGTAGTCAATCACGTTTGGGAGCCTCCCATGGGTATTTAAAAAACCGATCCTTCGTAATCCGTTGTAAAACAGATGAAAAACTGATGCAACAGATCTGTTTTTTGGAGGATCCGCTAGTCAGATCTGGCGAAAAAACGGATCCGTCACATCAGTTTTTCACATTCTGCGACGGATCCGTCAAGCCAACGAATTGTGACTGATATCAGGTTTTTTTGGCGTGTGAAAGGAGTCTGAGCATTAAAGGGAATCTGTCATCCCAAAAATCGTATATGAGCTAAGGCCACCGGCATCAGGGGCTTATCTACAGCATTCTGTAATGCTGTAGATAAGCCCCCCATGTAACCTGAAAGGTAAGAAAAACAGGTTATATTATACTCACCCAGGGGCGGTCCAGTCTGATAGTCATCGTGGTCCGGGTCCGGCGCCTCCTATCTTCATACGATGACGTCCTCTTCTTGTCTTCCTGCCGCAGCTCCGGAGCAGGCGTAATTTGTCTGCACTGTTGAGGGCAGAGCAAAGTACTGCAATGAGCAGGTGCCAGGAAAGGTCAGAGAGGGTCCAGTGTATTACTGCTGAGAAAGTCTGCTTGGGTATTGGCAGACCCATTGGGTATTGGCAGACCGCCGTGATAGAGAGGAGGTGTCTTTCTGCCCAGGAAAAAAATTCTTGAAGCCAGTGATTTTAGTTTGTCGAATCTCGTGCCCCCCTGATGACCAAGGTACGCTACAGTGGTCATGTTGTCGGAGTATATCCTGACGTGGTGACCCTGAACGAGAGCTGATGCGGCCTTTAAGGCATCTTCCACTGCCTCTGAAGGTCGAAGAGCTGGCTCTGGTGTCTAAAGACCATATGCCCTGGAAGTGAGTTCCGTCGACTATGGCTCCCCATCCCCTCTGACTAGCATCTGATGTGAGTATTTTTAGTGGGACATGGTCCCAGCTGACACCATGTTGGAGGTTCCGGTGACATATCCACCATGTTAGGGATGTTCTGACATGATTGGGGAGAACTTTCTTGGATAGGGAGCTCTGCTGCCTGTCCCAGGATGACAGAATGTGTGACTGAAGAACTCTTGTGTGGGCCTGGGCCCATAATACCATCTGGATACAGGATGTTAGGGACCCCAGAATGGACATGGAGTGTCACAGAGTGGGAGCTTTCAGGGCTCTGAATTTCATTATCTTCTGTACGAGATCGAGCTGGCGCACTCTAGGTAGAAAGGATTTCCTTAATTCTGAGTCCAGTAGGACCCCTAGGAATTTTTTCCTTGTGGAAGGAAGCAGATCCGATTTCTCTCAGTTTGGGATCCATTCCAAGGATTCCAGGATCTCTAGAGTCCTTGCTACGTCCGTATTTAGACGGGAGATGGATGGAGCGACGACGAGCAGGTCGTCTAAATATGGTACTATGCAAATCCCCTGAAGTCATTTGAAAATCACTGCCTCCATCATGATCTTTGTGAACACTCAAGGTGCCGATGAGTTTCCAATGGGGAGGGCGTTGAACTGATAATGTGTTATCAGTTGATTCTGAGAGATTGTAAATCTTAGGAACTTTCGGAATTTTTGATGGATGGGGACGTGATAATATGCATCCCCCAAATCTACCGTAGCCATCACCCAGCTCTGACCTATCAAGGAAATCGCAGACCTGATTGATTCCATCTTAAATCTTCTGTAAGTAATTACAGGTTGATGATTATTTGGTGCTTCCCTGAAGGCTTTTTGATTAGAAATAGGCGACAGTAGTGTCCTCTGCCTCTCTCCTGATAAGGTACTGGGGAAATCACTCCTGCTTGGGAGTAATTCTTGAAGGCCGGAAAGAAATGCATCCAGAGGGCTGAGATTCTGTAATGGAACGATTCCTAGGGGGCAAGGTGGAGGGCTCTCGAACTCCAGTTTTAACCATCCTGGATAGTAAAGAGTACCCACCGGTTTGAGGAGATGGATCTCCACTGGCTGATAAAGCTCAAGAGCCAACCCCTGACACCCTGGGCGTAGTCACTGCTTGTCAGGTGTCTGCTGGGACTGGGAGACGAGGATATTCCTACCCTTCCCCCCCTTTTAAATAGCTCCAGCGGCCTGGCTTGCCTTTCCCCTTGAATTCTCTTTGAGAAGTCTGATCTTTTGAGGGACGAAAAAAAACGCTTTTTCGGATTCCTCTGTTCAGGAAGAGCTTTCTTTTTGTCTGTGGCCTTGTCTAATATATCATCCAGGGCCTGACCGAACAAATAGTGATCCTGGAAAGGAATGGCAGAAAGCTTTGTTTTAGATGTGATGTCGCCACTCCAGGATTTCAGTCATAGAGCCCTCCTGGCTGAGTTAGAAAGGACTGCAGACTTGACTGCCACTCTAACAGATTCTGCCAAAGCGTCGGCAAGTAATCCCGTAGCCTTCTGAAGAAGGGGAAAGGAATCAAGAAGTAGCCTGGGTAAGGTGATCTTCTAGAGTGTGGAGCCAGCGAAACAGAGACCTAGCCACACAGGTGAACGCTATATTTGATCTAAGGAGGTTCGTGGAGGTATCCCAAGATCTCCTTAGGAGACTTTCCATTTTACGGTCCATCGGGTCCCTGAGTTGGGATGAGTCCTCAAATGGGAGGGCTGTCTTTTTCGTCACTGTAGACACCTGTACATCTACCTTCGGAGTATCCCATAGAGAAAGGTCTCCATCTAAAGGGAAGAGGTTGTTTTTTAGTTCAGATGGAACGCTAAGCCCTTTTTCAGGGGACTCCCATTCATGAAATATGTGGCTCTGTACATTTTCATGCACCCGGAATCCCTTCAATTTTTTAGGTTTTAGGCCAACAAAAATTTTGTTCTGCAATAACTGCTTCACCTCCTCTTCCTCAACACCCGTTGTCCCCCTGAGCATACTAATTAACTCTTGTATGTCTTCAGAGGAAAAATATTTTTTTATTATCCTCTTTGGGGGGTAGAAGTGGAGCCCTCATTCTCCCACAAATCCTCTGAGTCAGAAGAACGTAATTCACCAGAGTCTGAGTCAGAAACTACCGTCGATAATTTTCTCTTTTTGGGAGGAGGTGCCTGCAGTAACAGAGACTGGGAAAGGGTCGATACTGAGGACTGAACTTCTTGTCTAATGAGGGATTTAATGCTTTTGAACAGAGATGGTTGTTCTGAGCTCAACACCTCATCAGTGCAGGTTTGGCAAAGCTTCTTCTTGTATGAGGAAGGAAGCCTTGATGCACACACACCACACTTGCGGTCTTCCATTTTTCTGGAAGTTTTGTCCTTCTTAGGGGCAGAGACCTTGTCTCCCTAAAAAAGAGAGAGCAGGGGACTAAGTCTCATTGCCACCTAGAAGTAAAAGGGACCTTAGACCGCTACTCAGAGTAGGAGGGTGGACGCAGGGCTCGGCAGATGCAGAGAGGGGTCTATCACCATCCATGGTCAGTCGGTCCACAGTAGTCACACGCAGATAGAGGGCCTTACCTGGAGGTGAAGCCTAACCAGGGTTAAATAACCGAGGTTACCGCTTCAGAAAAGCGTGCTCCTCCTCTCCCTGGTCCGCAGGTGTAGGGGGAAGAGGGGAACCCAAACAGGAACGCACCACATGGCAGCCGAATGCAGCGCTGGTGCTGAGCGGGCATGCAATCCACGGTGGAAAGCACAGGAAGTGAACCGGTAGTTCGGGAACATCACTTCCGGTTCACGCGTATTCAGAATCCGGCGCCAAGTCGGGAGAGGAAGAAGCCGGGGAGCCGCGAGGGGACCCCAGCCACACATCACCGCTCCGCTTTACCCCAGAAGACGTGCGGGAGGAGCGGGAATAAGGTCCCTAGTCCATGATAAGATGGAGATGGGAGCAGCTCTGCAGGGAGGAGAGCATCGCACCCGACCCCAGCTGCCTGGCTAAAAGTGAGTAGGATTGGGTGCTCTTATCGCCTGCCATGGCAGCACTACAGCAGGACCTCTTCATGCCCCATAGGGGACAAGAAAAACACTGGAGGCTACAGGATGGGGAGGGTATTTAACCTCTTTATGTTTCCTGTCCCCATTAGGGTGGGGAGACATACTCATGTACCGCTGTCGTGGAAGGTGACTGGAGAAAAAAATGCACCTTTTTGTTTGGTCTCTGTTGGCCCAGCGGTCCTAAAATCCTTCCTCTTATTAAACACAGGTTTCTGGAATGCTCTCCTATAAGACAGAAAATAATTATTGGGGAACCCCTTTTTCCTCTCACCCACCTTGGTGAGAATCTCATCCAGTTTTGTACCAAACAGGTACTCACCCTGGCATGGTAGGCTACAGAGTTTGGATTTAGTCTGCGCATCTACTTCCCAACCTTTTAGCCAAAGTGCTCGGTGTTCTGCATTGTTCAGGCCTGCCGATTTGGCTGCTAAACTAATAGAGTCAGTAGAGGAATCCACCAGGAAGGCTGTAGCGCCTCTAATCAAAAAGTATTGAGATTAATTTATCTCTGGAGAGGCCGCCTTTTATGCCTTCCTCCATGTCACGATATGGTATGAAATATCATAAGTAGTTCTCTTGCTAGCCTGCGTGGGCTAAGCCCCCCTTCTTGGAGTGATGCTGCAACAGTTTGTAGCTTCAAATTCCTGACTTTCAACTCCCAAGCCCCCTTCCCTTTCATTCAGCCAAGAGCTGCTTTGCCAATGTACTGGGGGGAGTTTTATGGCCGAAAGGTATTTACGACGGCATTTCCTGCCGTGTAAGCTCTTGTCCAGCTATAAGTGAACTAGAAACTTCCAGAAATCCATGGAAGTTCTTTGTTTAGTTTTTTTAAGATATTAGGCCGACCGTTTACGTTACAAGCACGAAAATATATATTGTTAGAGTCCGTCGGAGGATCTATACATCGCTCGAAACACAGGCTTTTAACTCCATCTGGTAAAGAAGTAGGGTTTTCTCTGTAAATATGTATCCCAGATAGGACATATTTGATCTCATTAGAATGCTCACGTTAATCCGAGATGAATGATGGGTTTGTTATGACTATGACATGTTTTGTAGCGGAGTTATCGAAAGTAGATATAGATTAGGATAAAATGAGTTAACTGAAGAGGTAGGAGGGACGAGGTGATCCAACCCCTTTCTGGGATGTTACAGGCTGTGCTATAACTGTCTGCCCACAACCCTAGCTGTTCTCTTGCCGTTTTCCTGGAAGAGCTGAGCACATCCCATGAACTGGGACATATGGAAAACTGCACTAGCCTGGGTGCCTGCCATGCTTTGAACATGTGAGTGTTAGCTTTTCTCCTTTATTCCCTTTATGTTCAAATTACCGTGTACATATTTGCAATTGTCTCATTTGTAACATCTTTGTAAAATATTTTGATAAAACCCTGCCTGAAACTTTTGATGGGGTATATTATTTGATACTAGTTCTTTCTCCTGTTCTAAACTGTACCCTAAGTCTCTTGAAGGTAAAATACGCTACTGTATTTTTGGGTTAGCTTCGGACCCGTTTAATCGAAGCTGGTGGCAGCATACATTTTGTACTGGGTAGTTGGGTGGCGTTATAGCGACTGCGGCGTTGATAATTATTGATCCTGCCTAAGTGGGAGTAGTTTATCGCGTCGCTGCAGCGTGCCCAATAGCCAGTACATAGCAGGCAGCCTTTCTGGCGACTAATTACCCAGGGTGCAGTACCTAATCTGACCTAAGAGTAAGGGGGGCGCCAGAGAGCTGCAAGTGTTAAGTGGAACTGTAAGCGGGATATACATAAATCCCTGCAGTTCGTGGTACATAGAAAAGCAGTGGGATACCTAAAATAAGCCCCTGCTGTAAACTAAGAGGTCAATAGCCTTGTGTGTGGGTTTTCATCACATCGGGGAGTGGAGGGATAACTAAGATAAGCCCCCCTGCACATGTGATAGCAGTCTGTTGGCCTAAAGTCACCTCGATCCGTCCGTGACGTAGGGGTGACGGTCACGGTGTGAATCGTGACAAATTGGTGGCAAGGCGGTGGGATATCTTAGAGCATTAGTGATTTGGTTTGAGTAATCATTCCTCTCACTAAAAACTTGCAGAAAGTTCTTGCGAGGACTCTGCGCAAATAAGTTTACAGAACGAACTCAGTGTTTTATTAGTCTTGAGACAATTGCGTACTGGTAATTATCCACTCCCTTCTCTTCGTTTTTCTATCCTATCTTTTATTTGGCAACCATGGCTGCGAAAGGGGAAGCCTGGTACAACCAGCAGAAGAAGGACATTCTTGCTGGGATATGCATGTACCACGGCCTGAACCCCCAGGACAAGTCCAAGGCTCAAATGGTCGCTGACCTGGTGCAATTTGAAGCCGACCAAGCCAGGTCACAGAGCCCAGAGGCCGCAGAAGCCAGCACCAGCGAACATGGTGCTGCAGCAGAGGTCCAACCACTGAATGCTGGCCCTGTTAGCGATCCGGGCAAATTGGACCCCCACCTGCAGGCGGCCTTGAAAGAATTCCCCACTGACGACCATAAGGGACGTCGGCAGCTGATTCAGCAATACCGGCAGGAGGCCCAGCAAGCCGAGAGAGAGGCCCGAGCCGAGCGGCAAGCAGAGCGGGAGTACCAGCTGCAGTTAGCCCAACTGCAAAGGCAGGGGTTGTCCCAGACCAACCGTGAGCCCAGCAGCGCTCAGACACTGAAGCCCCGGCCCGATCACTTCCCTGTTATGGAGAAGGATGGAGACTTGGACACTTTTCTGCGGGCCTTTGAGAAAGCCTGCAGACAGTACCGGCTGCCTACAGATGAATGGGCACAATACCTGACACCAGGGCTGAGAGGCAAAGCTCTGGAGGCGTATGCTGCCCTCCCTCAAGAAAAAGATGGTGACTATGAGGCCATCAAGCAGGCTCTGATAGCCAAGTACCAGCTTACACCCGAGGTGTACCGTAGAAAGTTCCAGACCCTCCAACGTGTCCCACACGAGTTACAGTGATGTGGTGCATGGACTGGGGACCCACTTTGACCAGTGGACCCAATGACTGTCAGTGACCACCTTTCCACAGCTGCGAGACCTGATGATCAAAGACCAGTTCTTTCATCTTTGCCCAGCTGAGGTGCGACAGTTCCTGATGGACAGAGAACCCAAAGACGTGACGAAAGCAGCACAGATTGCCGATGCCTATGAGGCCAACCGTAGATCGGAAGTGCGGAAGCCAGTCACCACCAGCTGGAGAGGGGGTAAGCCTGCAACCAATGCCAGTACCCCTGCCAGCCAACACATCAGAGGTCCTGGCCCCGTGGCCAACAGCACCAGACCAACCACCGAACCTTGCAAGTGTTACACCTGCAATCAGACTGGTCATCTCAGTTCCTCCTGCCCAACCAAGCAGAAGAACACCCCAGCCAAGGCCCCAGGGCCTAATGCAGCAGTTCTTTTGGTGGGTGGTGTGGTTGGGAGGGTGTGTGACAACGTACAGCACGTCACTGTGGGAGGCCATGTTGCTACAGGCCTCAAGGACACCGGGGCTGAACGAACCCTCATCCGACCCGAACTGGCGGCCCCTGAAGAAATCATTCCGGGGAAAACCCTAACTGTCACTGGGATTGGGGGCATCAGCTGTCCCTTACCAATGGCCCGGGTTTTTATTGATTGGGGTGCCGGGAGCGGGGTGAAGGAAGTGGGGCTGTCTGATAATTTGCCCACTGATGTTTAGTTGGGGACTGATTTGGGGAGGATGGTTGCATACTACGTCCCTGACATCCCTCCCCAATCTACTAATGAGGGTAAAGTTAACCCTGATGATGATGATGATGATGGGAAATCGCATGTGTTACCTGACCATGCTTTATCTTGTAATGATGCATCTATTAACCATTTTTTTCCTAGGATTGATGGTGAAAATGTTGTACCTGTGCCAGCTGAACCTGATAATGATTTTTCTGTGAAAGTTGATGTGTCCATAGGTACAGGAGTGCTCAGCCACATCGCTCTGCGGAGTCAGACGGCTGAGGAAGCCCTAACAGGGGCAAGTGTCGGTGCTACAGGAAATGGGGAGATGCATGGGAACCGTGAGGAAGGTGATGCCATGAAAGTGACCAGTGCCACCGAGGAAGGTAACTGGCCCATAAGTAGCACTGCCCCTGGAGTTTTGGGGGTGGATGGGGAGGTAGAGCCCATAGCAGCGCCGGCTGATGGGACTGTAGAAACCCCCGGGGAGACAGCCTACGTAGCTGCTGTCACCCGCAGTCAGAGTGCCCGGAACGCAGATAACTGTCTGCCTTCTGGACCCTCCTCAGTCATCACTGTGACTGAACGAGAGGTGGACCCAGAGCAGGTTCAAGAGGGTTCCCGTGGGGAAGGGACCCTGACGTCGCTTTTGGCTTCCCCTAGCCAGGAGTTTCAGGCCGCTCTGCACACAGATGCAAGCCTAGAGAGTTTGAGACAACTTGCCGGGACGCTCTTCTCCGAGGCTGATAAGGAGAAGGTGTTCTGGGAACGAGGAAGGTTGTACCGGGAGACAGTACCCGGAGAATCACAAAAGGAGTGGTTGAGGGAAAGACAGCTGGTCGTCCCGCAGCAATTCCGGGGTGAGTTGTTGCGGATTGCCCATGAGATCCCGCTAGCTGGACACTTGGGGATCAGCAAAACTAAGGCCCGGCTGTCTCAACACTTCTATTGGCCTAAGATGGGGACAGATGTGTCAAACTACTGCCGCTCCTGTGTCACCTGTCAAAGAGTGGGGAAGGCGGGGCCTGCTCTTAAGGCTCCCCTGATCCCGTTGCCAGTGATAGAGGAGCCTTTCCAGAGGATCGCGGTGGACATTGTGGGCCCGCTGGCTGTCCCCAGCAGCTCTGGAAAGCAATATATCCTTACTGTGGTAGACTACGCTACCCGGTACCCAGAGGCAGTAGCTCTGTCGTCAACTAGGGCAGATAAGGTGGCGGATGCCCTGTTGGCTATCTTTTCACGTGTAGGATTTCCCATGGAAATGCTTACTGATCAAGGGACCCAATTTATGTCTCGCCTAATGGAGGCTCTCTGTAAGAGAATGCAGGTGAAGCACCTGGTATCTAGTGCGTATCACCCACAGACCAATGGCTTGTGTGAACGCTTCAATGGTACCCTCAAACAGATGCTACGCATGCTGGTTGAGACTCAAGGGCGCGACTGGGAGCAGTACCTCCCACACCTGTTGTTCGCTTACCGAGAGGTTCCGCAGGCCTCGACGGGGTTCTCCCCCTTCGAGCTCCTGTACGGCAGGCGAGTTCAGGGACCCCTTGGGTTGGTAAGAGAATCCTGGGAAGAGGAGCCGAACCCTTCTGAAGTGTCCACAGTGGAGTATGTCATGCGCTTCCGTGACAAGATGCAGACCTTGACGCAGTTGGTGCATGACAACATGACGCAGGCTCAGGCTGATCAGAAGCACTGGTACGACCAGAACGCCCGGGAGCGGACCTACCATGTGGGTCAAAAAGTGTGGGTGCTGGTCCCCGTACCAACGGATAAGCTTCAGGCAGCCTGGGAGGGCCCGTACGTCGTCCACCAAAAGCTCAACCCGGTCACTTACGTGGTCACGCTTGACCACGCTCGGGGTAGGCGAAAGGCCTTTCACGTCAACATGTTGAAGGCTCATCACGAACGTGAACCTTTCGTCCTACCGGTCTGCAGCTTGCCCGAAGACGGTGAGGAAGACACCCTCCTGGACATGCTGGCCCAAGCCAAGGCCAATGGGTCCATCGAGGACGTGGAGGTAAGCGCCTCGTTAACTGAACCCCAGCGGTTGCAGTTGCAAACCCCACTGGAACCCTTCCGGGTCGTGTTCTCCAACCGACCTGGGAGGACTAAGTTAGCAGTCCACGAGGTGGACACCGGGAATCACGCCCCACTACGGCGAACACCCTATCGAATCTCTGACCAGGTGCAGCAGACTATGTGCCAAGAGATCGATGAGATGTTACAGCTGGGGGTGATTCGACGGTCAAAGAGCGCGTGGGCATCACCTGTAGTTCTCGTGCCAAAGAATGACCGGACCACCCGGTTCTGCGTGGACTACAGGGGGCTCAACGCCATCACAGCCTCGGATGCGCACCCAATGCCGCGCATCGAGGAGCTGCTTGAGAAGTTAGCTGGCGCAAATTACCTAACAATAATGGATCTGAGTCAAGGATACTGGCAGATTCCCCTGAGCCCTGATGCACAGGAGAAGTCCGCCTTTATCACACCCTTTGGACTGTACGAGTCCACGGTCATGCCCTTCGGCATGAAGAATGCCCCGGCCACTTTCCAGCGGATGGTCAACCTCCTGCTTCAGGGACTGGAGAAGTACGCCGTGGCGTACTTGGATGACATTGCCATCTTCAGTCCCTCCTGGGAGGAACACCTGCAGCATCTCGAGGAGGTGCTCAGGCGAATTCACCAAGCAGGACTGACTATCAAGCCCGCAAAGTGCCAGATGGGCATGAGGGAGGTTCACTACCTGGGGCACCGGGTAGGCGGGAACACCCTGAAGCCAGAGCCTGACAAAGTGGGAGTGATCGTGAACTGGCCCACTCCCGTGACCAAGAAACAGGTGATATCCTTCTTGGGCACTGCAGGGTACTATAGGCGCTTCGTACAGCACTATAGTAGCCTGGCAAAACCTTTGACGGACCTCACCAGGAAGAAGCTACCCCACATCGTCAACTGGACAGATGGCTGTGAGGGCGCCTTCCAGGCGTTGAAAACCGCACTGTGCAACGCCCCTGTGTTGAAAACAGTCGACAGCAGTCGACCGTTCTTGGTGCAGACCGACGCCAGCGAGTTTGGCCTTGGTGCTGTACTCAGCCAGGTTGACTCGGAGGACCAAGAGCACCCCGTGTTATACCTGAGCCGGAAACTTTTGACGAGGGAAGTGACCTACTCCACCATCGAGAAGGAGTGCCTGGCCATAGTCTGGGCCCTGCAGCGCTTGCAGGCCTACTTGTACGGTCACACCTTCACTGTGTTGACCGACCACGACCCTCTGCACTGGCTAAACACCATGTGTGGAACCAACGGCAGGTTGCTACGCTGGAGCCTTGCCCTTCAGCAGTTTGACTTCACCATTGAACACAAAACGGGCAGGGAGCATGGGAATGCAGATGGACTGTCCCGCCAGGATGAACCTACTGAGGTGCTCATGGAGGCATACCGTCGGGTTCTACCTCCCTAGCGCACACCAAAAGGGGGAGGTGTCACGATATGGTATGAAATATCATAAGTAGTTCTCTTGCTAGCCTGCGTGGGCTAAGCCCCCCTTCTTGGAGTGATGCTGCAACAGTTTGTAGCTTCAAATTCCTGACTTTCAACTCCCAAGCCCCCTTCCCTTTCATTCAGCCAAGAGCTGCTTTGCCAATGTACTGGGGGGAGTTTTATGGCCGAAAGGTATTTACGACGGCATTTCCTGCCGTGTAAGCTCTTGTCCAGCTATAAGTGACCTAGAAACTTCCAGAAATCCATGGAAGTTCTTTGTTTAGTTTTTCTAAGATATTAGGCCGACCGTTTACGTTACAAGCACGAAAATATATATTGTTAGAGTCCGTCGGAGGATCTATACATCGCTCGAAACACGGGCTTCTAACTCCATCTGGTAAAGAAGTAGGGTTTTCTCTGTAAATATGTATCCCAGATAGGACATATTTGATCTCATTAGAATGCTCACGTTAATCCGAGATGAATGATGGGTTTGTTATGACTATGACATGTTTTGTAGCGGAGTTATCGAAAGTAGATATAGATTAGGATAAAATGAGTTAACTGAAGAGGTAGGAGGGACGAGGTGATCCAACCCCTTTCTGGGATGTTACAGGCTGTGCTATAACTGTCTGCCCACATCCCCAGCTGTTCTCTTGTCTTATTTTCCTGGAAGAGCTGAGCACATCCCATGAACTGGGACGTATGGAAAACTGCACTAGCCTGGGTGCCTGCCATGCTTTGAACATGTGAGTGTTAGCTTTTCTCCTTTATTCCCTTTATGTTCTAATTACCGTGTACATATTTGCAATTGTCTCATTTGTAACATCTTTGTAAAATATTTTGATAAAACACTGCCTGAAACTTTTGATGGGGTATATTATTTGATACTAGTTCTTTCTCCTGTTCTAAACCGTACCCTAAGTCTCTTGAAGGGAAAATACGCTACTGTTGTTTTGGGTTAGCTTCGGACCCGTTTAATCGAAGCTGGTGGCAGCATACATTTTGTACTGGGTAGTTGGGTGGCGTTATAGCGACTGCGGCGTTGATAATTATTGATCCTGCCTAAGTGGGAGTAGTTTATCGCGTCGCTGCAGCGTGCCCAATAGCCAGTACATAGCAGGCAGCCTTTCTGGCGACTAATTACCCAGGGTGCAGTACCTAATCTGACCTAAGAGTAAGGGGGGCGCCAGAGAGCTGCAAGTGTTAAGTGGAACTGTAAGCGGGATATACATAAATCCCTGCATAGAAAAGCAGTGGGATAGCAGTGGTACATAGAAAAGCAGTGGGATACCTAAAATAAGCCCCTGCTGTAAACTAAGAGGTCAATAGCCTTGTGTGTGGGTTTTCATCACATCGGGGAGTGGAGGGATAACTAAGATAAGCCCCCCTGCACTTGTAATAGCCGTCTGTTGGCCTAAAGTCACCTCGATCCGTGACGTAGGAGTGACGGTCACGGTGGGAATCGTGACACTCCATATCATTGAACCAGACTAACATGGATCTTGCCAAACATGTTGCTGATATTGCTGGTTTAAATGACCCTGTACATGATTCCCAAGATCTCTTTAGAAGGGAGTCAGCTTTACGATCCAACGGGTCTTGTAAGGAACCCGAGTCCTCTACTAGTAACAAGGATTTTCTGGATGTGGACGCTACAGCTGCATCTACTTTTGGGGCTTTTGTCCAGGTAGACAGATCCTCATCATTAAAGGGGTAGCGCCTTTTGGATGAAGGCAAACCTTTTTGTCCCTGACTTTCCCATTTTTTTGACCAAATTTTTAATTGCTGTAATCACTGGAAAGGTTGGTCTTTTTCTCTCAGATAAACTTGCGAACATGTTATCCTGTGGGGTTTTGGGGTCTTTGGTATCTGTTATACCCATGGTATCTCGGACTGATTTAACGAGATTATCAATACTTTCCGTTGGAAAACATGTGTGCTGTTCTCCATCTGAAGAAAGGTAATCTTGGGAAATATCTGTATTCCTATCATCATTATCCGTGGTATGGTAGGATTTTGGCGAACCATATCTTTTATTGGATTTTATTTCTGGAATACTATCTGATTCTTTTAAAGGCCCTTAATTCCTCTCTGATCATTAGGCTGATATCGTCCGTTCTTATTGAGGATTCTTCATGTAGGGTGTTCTCAATGCATGTATGACACATCCCCTTTGTATAGCTATGCGGGAGGGGTTGGAAGCATAAAGCACATTGTTTGTGTTTAGATTTTTCAGTTCTTTTTGCCTAGGGTGCATAGAAGAAAAATGGGGGAACAATCAGCTTAATAGGGTGAGAAACACACTCACCCCAGTGAAGCTTTCTGTCAAAGTAACGGTTGATGAGGAGACAAAAGCACAGGCTGTGATGTGGAACATTCGGATCTTTTGTCCTTAGCACTCCTTGTAGAGGATCTACTCTGCTTGGAGCGTCTGCTGCTGCTTGTATGGCTGCGAACCGCTATCGCTGTGTCTTCTAAGGAAGGCACAGCTGAGTCCTTGGGGGATGCCATTTTGGACACCTGAGGAATCACCGCTGGTGTCTTTTATACCGGAGTCCACCATTTCTTCTGTGCCCGGAAGTACTCGTCACTTCCGGGTCATGGCCACGCAACATGCCACAACATCCAGCAGCACCATCTGATAAGGTCGGTACAACCAGATGCCAGAGTTATAGCATGGTGGAAGAGTATGTGTCCATGTCCACACGTCTGCATGTACTAAGTGATGGGTCTGCCCATTTAACTTTTTGGTTTCCAAACTGGACACATGGCCTAGGCTTGTACTTTTTGACTTGGAAGTGCTGGCATGCCCCGTGGCAAGTGTAATGTTGGAACATGTGTTTATCACAGCAGGGGATGTAATCATCACACAAAAGGCGCATCCACATGTCCAAAGCCAACGTGGGCACTCTCGCATTCATTAAAATAAACCAGGAGTGGAGCCCACAGGACTTGTCTGTACCTTTGCCTGGCCAGACAAATGTACTGTCTGCACCCAGACATTGTTATATTCTTTTTGCCATTCCTTTTATTTTGGGGCCTCACCAAAAAGGAAGAGAAAAAAAATTCACAAAAATAATGTTGGATACCAACTTCCCTGCCTCTTCCACCAACACCGCAATGTCCACCTATTACTGGTCCACCTACACCACCTTATCCTCCACTAGGACATCTGACTACTGTATCTACATTGTTCATTTTTATTTTATACTATGTTCTTTTAAGTGCTGTCCCTGGAAAGGGGGAAAAAAAACAAAACAAAAACTGTTGGATACTAGTGATGAGCGAGTATACTCGTTGCTCTTTTTTTCCCTAGCACGCTCGGGTGACCTCCGAGTATTTAGGACTGCACGGAGATTTAGTTTTCATCCTGGCAGGTGAATGATTTACAGCTACTAGCCTGCTTGATTACATGTGGGGATTTCCTAGCAACCAGGCAACCCCCACATGTACTTAGGCTGGCTACTAGCTGTAAGTCATTCAGCTGCGGCGATGAAAACTAAATTTCTGAGCAGTCATAAATACTCGGAGGTCACCCGAGAGCAACGAGTACACTCGCTCATCACCATTGGATTCCTCATCCCCTGCCTCTTCCACCTTCACCGCCACATCCATGTCACGCTCATCCACCTACTACATTTGGACCTACACCTCTTTTTTCAAGATTATTACTTTTTATTCTCTGTTATTTTAAGTGATCTCACTACCCACATTTGTTTTCAGGGCTATTGTCCTGCTTACCCCCATTTTGTTCAATTTTTCAGCTTTACCCCTTACAACGCCCATTTTACAGCACAAAAGTTCGAGACCATATTGGCTTCTATTGGCTGTGAGCTGGTATCATTATGCTGGGAAGGGCCCAATAAACATGAATCTTTTCAGCCTATTAATCAGTCAACAGCTGTCTGCTTTTTCTTTTTTGCTGGTTATTAAAAAATGGGTGTATTCACCCAAAAAATTAATTGGGGGTCCCCTCCATTTTTAATAACCAGCTAAGGGCTGATATTAAAAAGCTCTGAAGGCCCATGGATATTGGCCCATTCCAACACTAATAAGACTAGTCCTCAGCCACACGAGAAATGAAGCATCTATTAAAATGCTAATCCTTGTGCGTCGCCTCAGCTCTTTCTGATTGCTTTTGTGAAGTGGCAATTGGGGTAATATATACAGCTCTGGCAACAATTAAGAGACCACCACATCAAAATCCTGCCATGGGCAGCCCAATCTCCAGACCTGAACCCCATTGAAAACCTCTGGAATGTAATCAGGAGGATGATGGATAGTCACAAGCCATCAGAGAATTGCTTACATTTTTGCGCCAGAAGCAGTGTGAAAGACTGGTGGAAAGCATGCCAAGACACATGAAAGCTGGGATTAAAATCATGGTTATTCCACAAAATACTGATTTCTGAACTCTTCCTGAGTTAAAACATTAGTATTGTTGTTTCCAAATGATTATGAACTTGTTTCTTTGCATTATTTGAGGTCTGAAAGCAATGTGTTTTTTTTTTTAATTTTGACTTTTTTTGTCAGACAAAAAAATACAAAATTTATTTCTTGAAAATTCGGAGACATGTTGTCAGAAGTTTATAGAATAAAAGAACAATTTACATTTTACTCAAAAATATACCTATAAACAGAAAAAAAAACCAGACAAACTGGACATTTTGCAGTGGTCTCTTAATTTTTGCCAGAGCTGTAAGTATAATTACAACTGTGATTTGTCAAAAATCACAGCTGACATCAAGCCCAGGGTTAGTAATAGAGAGGTGTCTATGAAACACCAAGTTTACTAACACTAAGTAAAAATAAAGAAACACAGATTAAAAACATGTAATTTAAAAATAAAAACTGACACCCTCATTCACCCATTTATTTATCCAAAAAAAAACACCTGTAGGTCCAATGAGATCCACATGGTCACGCGTAATCCACATCGAGGTCCCAAGACGATCCCCTGCTCCAATACATACAGAAGCCACAGTGACATCATAAAACGTGATCCCTCCCCGTGTCCGCCGTACACACACTAAGGGTGGAATGGAAGCCGTCACCTGTGAGATCACTGGAGATTACAGTTTGCGGTTATCACAGTACCCTCTGTGTGAGCCGCCAACTGTCACTTGAGGTGAACTCAAGGAGCACAGTGACCGGCAATACGCATAACCTGGCAGAAACATTGTAGTAGGTTGGATTGCCGGACTGCCCCCTGCGTGACACAGGGGCACTACAGTACGGAAGTCTGACAGTGAACCAGTGGAATCATTACAGTGCATCAGATTGGTGAATCACTGTTGGACTGCATTGCCCACTAGAATGTTATATAAAGCAAACTAAATCTAAGTGGGCAGAAGGACCTGGTCTTTTAGCTTACTAAGTCTGGTATTAAACTACTCCAAGGGACCTGGTACTTTATCCCACTTGATTTAGCCTTCTCACAGTGAGCAGGCTCAATCCAAGAGGATAGAAGGGCCTGGTCCTTTAGCTTACTAAGTCTGTTATTAAACCACTCCTAGGGAACTGGTTCTTTAGCTTACCAAGTCTGGTATTAAACCACTCCTAGGGACCTGGTCCTTTAGCTTACCAAGTCTGGTAATAAACCACTCCTAGGGACCTGGTCCTTTAGCTTACTAAGTCTGGTATTAAACCACTCCTAGGGACCTGGTCCTTTAGCTTACTAAGTCTGGTATTAAACCACTCCTAGGGACCTGGTCCTTTAGCTTACTAAGTCTGGTATTAAACCACTCCTAGGGACCTGGTCCTTTAGCTTACTAAGTCTGGAATTAAACCACTCCTAGGGACCTGGTCATTTAGCTTACTAAGTCTGTTATTAAACCACTCCTAGGGATCTGGTCCTTTAGCTTACTAAGTCTGGTATTAAACCACTCCTAGGGACCTGGTCCTTTAGCTTACTAAGTCTGGTATTAAACCACTCCTAGGGACCTGGTCCTTTAGCTTACCAAGTCTGGTATTAAACCACTCCTAGGGACCTGGTCCTTTAGCTTACCAAGTCTGGTAATAAACCACTCCTAGGGACCTGGTCCTTTAGCTTACCAAGTCTGGTAATAAACCACTCCTAGGGACCTGGTCCTTTAGCTTACTAAGTCTGGTATTAAACCACTCCTAGGGACCTGGTCCTTTAGCTTACTAAGTCTGTTATTAAACCACTCCTAGGGACCTGGTCCTTTAGCTTACTAAGTCTGTTATTAAACCACTCCTAGGGACCTGGTCCTTTAGCTTACTAAGTCTGGTATTAAACCACTCCTAGGGACCTGGTCCTTTAGCTTACTAAGTCTGTTATTAAACCACTCCTAGGGACCTGGTCCTTTAGCTTACCAAGTCTGTTATTAAACCACTCCTAGGGACCTGGTCCTTTAGCTTACTAAGTCTGGTATTAAACTACTCCAAGGGACCTGGTAATTTATCCCACTTGATTTAGCCTTCTCACAGTGAGCAGGCTCAATCCAAGAGGATAGAAGGGCCTGGTCCTTTAGCTTACCAAGTCTGTTATTAAACCACTCCTTGGGACCTGGTCCTTTAGCTTACTAAGTCTGTTATTAAACCACTCCTAGGGACCTGGTCCTTTAGCTTACTAAGTCTGTTATTAAACCACTCCTAGGGACCTGGTCCTTTAGCTTACTAAGTCTGGTATTAAACTACTCCCAGAAATGTCCGATCCATCAAAATAGAAAATTAATACAACTGGTAAATGGTGTAACAAGAGAAAATATCGAAATGTGAGAACTACAGTATTTTTGGCATCCACAACATTGCAATAAAGTACAACAAGAGGCGATCAAATCATTGTATCCACTGTCAGCTGAGGACGCAAAAGAAAAAAAAAAGCCCTCATACAGTGATATGAATAGAATAATAATAAAGCTCTTGAAAGAATGGGAGGAAAAACGGAAAAAAAAAAAAAAAAAAAAACAACGCAAAATCGCCCGGGGGTGAAGGAGGTTGGTCGGGGAGGGGGAGGGTTTGGGGGGGGGGGGGGTGTTGCTTGGGCTGCATGGAAAAATTTGTGGTCATCTAAATCCACAAAAATGATTAGTGCTAGATGAGACGGGACGCGGATGTAATGGGTGCAGTGTATTTTATGTGCTGAAATCAGTGGGAAGATACTGGTGTTTAAAAGTAACCGAAAAATAAACATCGGTGATCAGACTTCATATCTTGTTGTTTACGCACTATTTACTGCGAAAAAAAAATGCCCGGATTCCTATATATTTATGTACAATAGGTGTCCTATAGCCCACTGGGAAATAGCCGACTCACTGTGAGAAAGCTGAATCCCAGTGGTGTAAAGGACCATGTCCCTCTGGTCAATTGGATTTAGCCACAAACCCACATATACCATACCTCCCAACTTTTGAAGAAGAGAAAGAGGGACAAAGTTTGTGGCGCGCGCAGCGGCAAATTTTAGGCTATGCCTCTGACCATACCCATTACACAACTAGTCACACCCATATCCACATCCTAACCACACCCATTTAGCAATGTTGATCACACTGTTTCATAAACAATTTTAAACAAGAAAATATGGCCACACATGATGCTCCATACTGTATAATGGCCACACATGATGTTCCATACTGTATAATGGCCACACATGATGCTCCATACTGTATAATGGCCGCACATGCTCCATACTGTATAATGGCCACACATGATGCTCCATACTGTATAATGGCCCCACATGATGCTCCATACTGTGTAATAGCCGCACATGATGCTCCATACTGTATAATGACTGCACATGATGCTCCATACTGTATAATGACCGCACATGATGCTCCATACTGTATAATGGCCACACATGATGCTCCATACTGTATAATGACCGCACATGATGCTCCATACTGTATAATGACCGCACATGATGCTCCATACTGTATAATGACCGCACATGATGCTCCATACTGTATAATGACCGCACATGATGCTCCATACTGTATAATGACTGCACATGATGCTCCATACTGTATAATGGCCACACATGATGCTCCATACTGTATAATGGCCGCACATGCTCCATACTGTATAATGGCCGCACATGCTCCATACTGTATAATGGCCCCACATGATGCTCCATACTGTATAATGGCCCCACATGATGCTCCATACTGTGTAATAGCCGCACATGATGCTCCATACTGTATAATGACTGCACATGATGCTCCATACTGTATAATGGCCGCACATGCTCCATACTGTATAATGACCGCACATGATGCTCCATACTGTATAATGACTGCACATGATGCTCCATACTGTATAATGGCCACACATGACGCTCCATACTGTATAATGGCCACACTTGATGCTCCATACTGTATAATAGCCACATATGATGCTCCATACTGTATAATGGCCACACATGATGCTCCATACTGTATAATGGCCACACATGATGCTCCATACTGTATAATGGCCACATATGATGCTCCATACTGTATAATAGCCACATATGATGCTCCATACTGTATAATGGCCACATATGATGCTCCATACTGTATAATGACTGCACATGATGCTCCATACTGTATAATGACCGCACATGATGCTCCATACTGTATAATGGCCACACATGATGCTCCATACTGTATAATGGCCACACATGATGCTCCATACTGTATAATGACCGCACATGATGCTCCATACTGTATAATGGCCACACATGATGCTCCATACTGTATAATGGCCACACATGATGCTCCATACTGTATAATGGCCACACATGATATTGCGTACAGTATAATGGCCAGTTATTCCTACACACGTGGCTGCACTCCGTACACCTCACACACACGGCTCTGCTACATCCACACTGTAAACCCCTCCTGACCCCACAAATAAGCTTACCCTTATCCAGCACGGCAAAGTCCTGCCAAACACGGAGGCCCCTGATCATGTGACTCCTGACTCCTCCCCTCCTGTGACCTCATCACAGGCCCTGTGTGCACAGAGCAGCGGCAGCCATACATGTGGTGTGCTGCACTGCGTGTGGAGGGATGCGGCTCTGCAGTGTGGGACAAGTACCGTCCCGCCCGTGACCACGGGGCAGACGCAAAAATCGGGACTGCCCGCGAGATACAGGACGATTGGGAGGTATGCATATATGGCTGCTCTGTGCGCACAGGACCTGTGGTGAGGTCACAGGAGGGGAGGAGTCAGGAGTCACATGATCAGGGGCCTCAGTGTATGCAGGACTCTGCTGTGCTGGTTGTCATGGTGCCGGAGGAGGGGAAGTTTATGTGTGGGGTCAGGAGGGGTTAACAGTGTGGATGTAGCAGAGCCGTGTGTGTACGAGGTGTACGGAGCAGAGCCGTGTGTGTACGAGGTGTACAGAGCGGAGCCGTGTGTGTACGAGGTGTACGGAGCAGAGCCGTGTGTGTACGAGGTGTACGGAGCAGAGCCGTGTGTGTACGAGGTGTACGGAGCGGAGCCGTGTGTGTACGAGGTGTACGGAGCGGAGCCGTGTGTGTACGAGGTGTACGGAGCAGAGCCGTGTGTGTACGAGGTGTACAGAGCGGAGCCGTGTGTGTACGAGGTGTACGGAGCAGAGCCGTGTGTGTACGAGGTGTACGGAGCGGAGCCGTGTGTGTACGAGGTGTACGGAGCGGAGCCGTGTGTGTACGAGGTGTACGGAGCAGAGCCGTGTGTGTACGAGGTGTACGGAGCGGAGCCGTGTGTGTACGAGGTGTACGGAGCGGAGCCGTGTGTGTACGAGGTGTACGGAGCGGAGCCGTGTGTACGAGGTGTACGGAGCGGAGCCGTGTGTGTACGAGGTGTACGGAGCGGAGCCGTGTGTGTACGAGGTGTACGGAGCGGAGCCGTGTGTGTACGAGGTGTACGGAGCGGAGCCGTGTGTGTACGAGGTGTACGGAGCGGAGCCGTGTGTGTACGAGGTGTACGGAGCGGAGCCGTGTGTGTACGAGGTGTACGGAGCGGAGCCGTGTGTGTACGAGGTGTACGGAGCGGAGCCGTGTGTGTACGAGGTGTACGGAGCGGAGCCGTGTGTGTACGAGGTGTACGGAGCGGAGCCGTGTGTGTACGAGGTGTACGGAGCGGAGCCGTGTGTGTACGAGGTGTACGGAGCGGAGCCGTGTGTGTACGAGGTGTACGGAGCGGAGCCGTGTGTGTACGAGGTGTACGGAGCGGAGCCGTGTGTGTACGAGGTGTACGGAGCGGAGCTGTGTGTGTACGAGGTGTACGGAGTGGAGCCTTTTCTGTGAGCAGAGTTGTGTCTGTATTGAGCCGAGTGTGTGCAGAACAGATCCTTATGTGTGCGAAGCCCTGTGTGCACTGAGCACTGTGCAGAGTGGAGCTGTGTGTGTATGGAGCCATGTGTGTATGGAGTGAAACTGTGCGCGGAGCAGAGCCGTGTGTGTGGAGCAGTGTTTGTGCAGACCTGTGTATTCATGAGGTGTATGAAGTGGAACCATGTACATAGCAGAGGCATATGTGTGGAGCCTTGTGTGTGCGGAGGAGTGTGCATGGAGCAGTGTGTGCGGAGCCTTGTGTGTACGGTGGAGTGTATACGCAGCCTTGTGTGCAGAGACTTGTATGTATGGTGAACTGTGTATGGAGGTGTGTGCGGAGGAGTGTGCATGGAGCTGTGTGTGCGGAGCCTTGTGTGTACGGTGGAGTGTATATGCAGCCTTGTGTGCGGAGCCTTGCGTGTACGGTAGAGTGTATACGCAGCCTTGTGTGTGCGGAGCCTTGTGTGTATGGTGGAGTGTATATGCAGCCTTGTGTGCGGAGCCTTGTGTGTACGGTGGAGTGTATATGCAGCCTTGTGTGTGCGGAGCCTTGTGTGTACGGTGGAGTGTATATGCAGCCTTGTGTGCGGAGCCTTGTGTGTACGGTGGAGTGTATATGCAGCCTTGTGTGCGGAGCCTTGCGTGTACGGTGGAGTGTATACGCAGCCTTGTGTGTGCGGAGCCTTGTGTGTACGGTGGAGTGTATACGCAGCCTTGTGTGTGCGGAGCCTTGTGTGTACGGTGGAGTGTATATGCAGCCTTGTGTGCGCGGAGCCTTGTGTGTATGGTGGAGTGTATATGCAGCCTTGTGTGTGCGGAGCCTTGTGTGTATGGTGGAGTGTATACGCAGCCTTGTGTGTGCGGAGCCTTGTGTGTACGGTGGAGTGTATATGCAGCCTTGTGTGTGCGGAGCCTTGTGTGTACGGTGGAGTGTATATGCAGCCTTGTGTGTGCAGAGCCTTGTGTGTGCGCGGAGCAGTGTATATGCTGCCTTGTGTTTGCAGAGCCTTGTGTGTACGGAGGAGTGTGTATGGAGCTGTGTGTGCGGAGGGGTGTATAAGCAGCCTTGTGTGTACATTGTATTGTATACGCAGCCTTGTGTGCGCAGAGCCTTATGTGTGCGGAGGAGTGTGCATGAAGCTGTGTGTGCGGAGCCTTGTGTGTATGGTGGAGTGTATATCGCGAGACCGCTAAGTCTTCTGGGTAATTTCGCAATGCATCTTTGGGAACGGAAGATGGCAGCTGGCGGGAGCGCATCGTCCGACGATGGAAGGTGAGAATAGCAGGTTTTTTGGGTTTTTTTTTAAATTATTTTTAACATTACATCTTTTTACTATTGATGCTGCATAGGCAGCATCAATAGTAAAAAAGTTGTGGACACACAGGGTTAATAGCAGCGGTAACGGAGTGCGGTACCCGCGGCCCGTTACTGCTGGCATTAACCCTGTGTGAGCGGTGACTGGAGGGGATTACGGAGCGGGCGCCGGGCACTGACTGTAGGGGAGGGACTAATCGGACCGTGCCCGTCGCTGATTGGTCGCGGCAGCCATGATAGGCAGCTGGTGAGACCAATCAGCGACGCGGGAATTTCCGTTACGGAAGTTGCCGACAGAAAGACGGAAGTACCCCTTAGACAAATAAATAAATTATATATATAGTTTCATTTTGGGTGTTTATTCTTGATGTATTGTTATTAAGTCACACCTGACGGTATATTTTAACAGGGTGGATAAAATTCTATGGGAAGGCACTAGTGCACGCCAAAAGTCTGTGTGGCACCCTGCTTCCTGTTCCATTTCAATGGTTTTAATTTTTAAAATGTGAGAGTTTCTGATTTATTAAAAGCTGTCGCCACCACCTACAATTTACAAAGTCGTTTGACAATATGAAGTAAAAACACAAAGGGGCATGAAACGTAAGAGCATCTGGTGTGTGGTGCAGTATGGTGTGGGGTGCAGTGTGGTGTGGGGTGCAGTATGGTGTGGGGTGCAGTATGGTGTGGGGTGCAGTATGGTGTGTGGTGCAGTATGGTGTGGGGTGCAGTATGGTGTGGGGAGCAGTATGGTGTGGGGTGCAGTATGGTGTGGGGTGCAGTATGGTGTGGGGAGCAGTATGGTGTGGGGTGCAGTATGGTGTGGGGTGCAGTATGGTGTGGGGGTGCAGTATGGTGTGTTGTGCAGTATGGTGTGTTGTGCAGTATGGTGTGGGGTGCAGTATGGTGTGTGGTGCAGTATGGTGTGGGGTGCAGTATGGTGTGGGGTGCAGTATGGTGTGGGGTGCAGTATGGTGTGGGGTGCAGTATGGTGTGGGGAGCAGTATGGTGTGGGGTGCAGTATGGTGTGGGGTGCAGTATGGTGTGGGGTGCAGTATGGTGTGGGGTGCAGTATGGTGTGGGGTGCAGTATGGTGTGTGGTGCAGTATGGTGTGGTGCAGTATGGTGTGTGGTACAGTATGGTGTGGGGTGCAGTATGGTGTGGGGTGCAGTATGGTGTGGGGTGCAGTATGGTGTGGGGTGCAGTATGGTGTGGGGTGCAGTATGGTGTGTGGTGCAGTATGGTGTGTGGTGCAGGACTAGTACAGGCTTCCTGCTCTCTGACTTGGCATAAAACATTCCAATTCGCTTTCCTTTGATTTTAAAGCAATATGTAAGTAATCATGCTGTCTTATGTGTACACTTATACACTGCTTTATAAGGGCTAGTACACACAGTCCGATTTTTACATCCGAATTCGACCGATTATTTATTCCGACTGTGTGTACTAGCCCTAAGGCTACGTGCACACGTTCAGGATTCCTCGCAGAAAATTCCTGAGAAAAAAAACAGACATTTTCTGCAAGAAATCCGCAAGAAAACCGCATGCATTTCTGCCGCGATTTTGCCGCGGTTTTGCCGCGTTTTTTTCCGGACACTTCCCAATGCATTTTGTAGTGGGAAATCCGCCCAAAAAACCCGCAAAATTAATGAACATGCTGCGATTTTTACCGCGATGCGTTTTTTTAGCGGAAAAAAACGCATCATATGCACAAAACATGCGGAATTCATTCTAAATGATGGGATGCTTATTGTATGCGGTTTTTTTTTTTTTGCAGTTTTATAGCGTTTTTATCGGGAAAAACCCACGAAAAAAACGCAACGTGTGCACACAGCCTTAAGGTGACTTCATTAGCTACATAAAAGTAGTTTGTTTCCATTATGGCCATCCCTATTAAAATCTGCCAAAAGCAGACAGACTTCACATTAGAAAAATCAAAGAAAAAAGGTCAGACGCACAATCAGCTCCGACACACCTGTGCTCCACCTCCAGACAGCTGAGCGTTGTATTTGCCACTACAGAATTGGGTGCTCGTAGAAAACAGAAAAAAATATCTCCAATAGTGCAATAAACAAGAAGACGAGCACTCACCATCTGTGCAAAAAGTCTGTCCTTTATTGAGGATACAGCAGGGAGAACCTGAGGTTCCTATGACGACGATCGTTTCGCTCTAGTGAGCTTCTACATTAGCGGAGTCTACCTGTGAGAACTTGCTGCTAGAGAGATTATTCGTTGCAATCAGAATTCCTAGTGAAATCAATAAATCAAACTGAGCAGCCACAATTTCTTACATACAGACTCTGCCCAGGACAGGCTGCCCGTTCTTCACAAGTGTCCGGACCCCGATCATTTCATCATTGTGGGTCCCAGCGTCCCCTTGAAGCAAATGGTGGTGACATCACACAGGTCCTTTAGCCTGCACCCAATATTATATGATGGTGACATCACTCCCATTGGCTGCATATACAACCCATCCCAGGTTGTGCCATCGCTATACACAACATTCATATTCTAACGTTACTTTCTTACAGTCCACACCTGATACACTGCTGTAAAGCCGACAGCGCTGTTCAAGCACCATGTATTTCCTTCAGGAAATGCCCATCTAGTTACATATGAGATCATTCTTAATTCATCAGGTGATTTTCCATTAGAAGTGAACTGTGAACAGATGTGTAATGTTGTAGAGGCCCAAGGTCCATCTAATTAGCCTCACCCATCTCAATATAACTAAGGCGTAGTCATGTCAACAACTCTAATCAAAGGTCAGAATGACGTAGCAAGCCGGACATGTCTTGTTAGAATAAGAAATATATATGTGAATTAAAGAATATGCCAAGGTGGTCCCTGATTTCCCCATCAGGTGGAGTGTGCATGAAGCAGTGTGTGCGGAGCCTTGTGTGTACAGTGGAGTGTATGCGCATACTTGTGTGTGTACGGTGGAGTGTGTATGGAGCTGTGTGTGCGGAGCCTTGTGTGCATGGTGGAATGTATGCACAGCCTTGTGTGTGTGGAGCCTTGTGTGTACGGTGGAGTGTATGCGCAGCCTTGTATGTGCGGAGGAGTGTGTATGTAGCAGTGTGTGCAGAGCCTTGTGTGTACGGTGGAGTGTGTATGGAGCTGTGTGTGCGGAGCCTTGTGTGTACGGTGGATGGATTTTTCCTCTCTGAACCCTGTTCACACAGGTAATATACAGATGATCAGGTTTTTAAATACATCAGATAGGGATTGCATACATTAGTTAGGACTGCTCTGATATGGGTATACCGTGAAGATTGGTAGAGCAGCTTAGTATACATTTTTTGCAAAAAACGTATCAACCAAATACCCTGTTATTTACATCTTTTACTAGCACTTGCGGATTACTGCAAACATTTTTTCAAACTGAGTGTTTTTGGTTTTACCATTCTCTTTTGTGTCTTCATGTAGCAGTGTGTGCAGAGCCTTGTGTGTACGGTGGAGTGTGTATGGAGCTGTGTGTGCGGAGCCTTGTGTGTACGTTGGAGTGTATACGCAGCCTTTGGTGTGCGGAGGAGTGTGTATGGAGCTGTGTGTGCAGAGCCTTGTGGGTGCGGAGGAGTGTGTATAGTGGAGTGTATACGCAGCCTTCGGTGTGCGGAGCCTTGTGTGTACGGAGAAGTGTGCATGGAGCTGTGTGTGCGGAGGAGTGTGTATGCGGAGCCTTGTGTGTGTGGAGGAGTGTGTATGGAGCTGTGTGTGCGGAGCCTTGTGTGTACGGAGGAGTGTGTATGAAACAGTGTGTGCAGAGCCTTGTGTGTGTGGAGGAGTGTGTATGAAGCTGTGTATGCAGAGAAGTGTGCATGCGGAGCCTTGTGTGTGTGGAGGAGTGTGTATGCAGCTGTGTATGCGGAGAAGTGTGCATGCGGAGCCTTGTGTGTACGGAGGAGTGTGTATGAAGCAGTGTGTGCGGAGGAGTGTGTATGGAGCTGTGTATGCGGAGAAGTGTGTATGTGGAGCCTTGTGTGTGTGGAGGAGTGTGTATGAAGCGGTGTATGTGGAGCCTTGTGTGTGTGGAGGAGTGTGTATGAAGCTGTGTATGCGGAGCCTTGTGTGTGTGGAGGAGTGTGTATGAAGCTGTATATGCGGAGCCTTGTGTGTGTGGAGGAGTGTGTATGAAGCTGTGTATGTGAAGCCTTGTGTGTGTGGAGGAGTGTGTATGAAGCTGTGTATGTGGAGCCTTGTGTGTGTGGAGGAGTGTGTATGAAGCTGTGTATGTGGAGCCTTGTGTGTGTGGAGGAGTGTGTATGAAGCTGTGTATGTGGAGCCTTGTGTGTGTGGAGGAGTGTGTATGAAGCTGTGTATGTGGAGCCTTGTGTGTGTGGAGGAGTGTGTATGAAGCTGTGTATGCGGAGCCTTGTGTGTGTGGAGGAGTGTGTATGAAGCTGTGTATGTGGAGCCTTGTGTGTGTGGAGGAGTGTGTATTCGACACTGTGGATCATCAGCTCCTCCTCACTATGCTCCGCTCCATCGGCCTCAAGGACACCGTTCTCTCCTGGTTCTCCTCCTATCTCTCTGACCGATCCTTCACTGTATGTTTTGCTGGTTCCTCCTCCTCTCACCTTCCCCTTACTGTTGGGGTTCCTCAAGGATCAGTCCTAGGCCCCCTACTCTTCTCGTTGTATACTGCCCCTATTGGACAAACAATCAGTAGATTTGGTTTCCAGTACCATCTCTATGCTGACGACACCCAATTATACACTTCTGCTCCCGATATCACACCGACCTTTTTAGAAAACACCAGTGATTGTCTTACCGCTGTCTCTAACATCATGTCCTCCCTCTATCTGAAACTAAACCTGTCAAAAACTGAACTCCTCGTGTTCTCTCCCTCTACTAACCTACCTTTGCCTGACATTGCCATCTCCGTGTGCGGTTCCACCATTACTCCAAAGCAACATGCCCGCTGCCTTGGGGTCATCCTTGATTCTGACCTTTCATTCACCCCCTACATCCGATCACTGGCTCGCTCTTCTTACCTGCATCTCAAAAACATTTCTAGAATTCGCCCTTTTCTTAATTTCGACTCTGCAAAAACTCTGACTGTTTCACTTATTCATTCTCGTCTGGACTATTGTAACTCTCTACTAATCGGTCTCCCTCTTGCAAAACTCTCCCCGCTCCAATCTGTCCTGAATGCTGCAGCCAGGATCATATTCCTCACCAACCGTTACACCGATGCCTCTACCCTGTGCCAGTCATTACACTGGCTACCCATCCACTCCAGAATCCAGTACAAAACTACTACCCTCATCCACAAAGCACTCCATGGCTCAGCACCACCCTACATCTCCTCCCTGGTATCAGTCTACCACCCTACCCGTGCCCTCCGCTCCGCTAATGACCTCAGGTTAGCATCCTCAATAATCAGAACCTCCCACTCCCGTCTCCAAGACTTTACACGTGCTGCGCCGATTCTTTGGAATGCACTACCTAGGTTAATACGATTAATCCCCAATCCCCACAGTTTTAAGCGTGCCCTAAAAACTCATTTGTTCAGACTGGCCTACCGCCTCAATGCATTAACCTAACGATCCCTGTGTGGCCTATTTATAATAAAAAAAAAAAAAAAAAAGGTTCCTCGCATCATGTTCTCATACACTTTATGCAGTATTAGCCCTCTGTGTCTGTACTGCTACATACTTAGGCAGGTAACTGGTTCATGCAGCTTTACATGAACACCTGAGCCTTACACTATAGCTGGTCCGAATAACTAAAGCAATTGTTACCATCCACCTCTCGTGTCTCCCCTTTTCCCCATAGTTTGTAAGCTTGCGAGCAGGGCCCTCACTCCTCCTGGTATCTGTTTTGAACTGTATTTCTGTTATGCTGTAATGTCTATTGTCTGTACAAGTCCCCTCTATAATTTGTAAAGCGCTGCGGAATATGTTGGCGCTATATAAATAAAATTATTATTATTATTATTATTATTATGAAGCTGTGTATGTGGAGCCTGGTGTGTGTGGAGGAGTGTGTATGAAGCTGTGTATGTGGAGCCTTGTGTGTGTGGAGGAGTGTGTATGAAGCTGTGTATGTGGAGCCTTGTGTGTGTGGAGGAGTGTGTATGAAGCAGTGTGTGCGGAGAAGTGTGTATGCGGAGCCTTGTGTGTATGAAGCAGAGTGTGCGGAGCCTGGTGTGTGTGGAGGAGTGTGTATGGAGCGGTGTATGCGGAGAAGTGTGTATGTGGAGCCTTGTGTGTGTGGAGGAGTGTGTATGAAGCTGTGTATGTGGAGCCTTGTGTGTGTGGAGGAGTGTGTATGAAGCTGTGTATGCGGAGCCTTGTGTGTGTGGAGGAGTGTGTATGAAGCTGTGTATGCGGAGCCTTGTGTGTGTGGAGGAGTGTGTATGAAGCTGTGTATGTGGAGCCTTGTGTGTGTGGAGGAGTGTGTATGAAGCTGTGTATGTGGAGCCTTGTGTGTGTGGAGGAGTGTGTATGAAGCTGTGTATGCGAAGCCTTGTGTGTACGGAGGAGTGTGTATGAAGCAGAGTGTGCGGAGCCTGGTGTGTGTGGAGGAGTGTGTATGAAGCAGTGTGTGCGGAGAAGTGTGTATGCGGAGCCTTGTGTGTATGAAGCAGAGTGTGCGGAGTCTGGTGTGTGTGGAGGAGTGTGTATGGAGCGGTGTATGCGGAGAAGTGTGTATGTGGAGCCTTGTGTGTGTGGAGGAGTGTGTATGAAGCTGTGTATGCGGAGCCTTGTGTGTGTGGAGGAGTGTGAATGAAGCTGTGTATGCGGAGCCTTGTGTGTGTGGAGGAGTGTGTATGAAGCTGTGTATGCGGAGCCTTGTGTGTGTGGAGGAGTGTGTATGAAGCTGTGTATGCGGAGCCTTGTGTGTGTGGAGGAGTGTGTATGAAGCTGTGTATGTGGAGCCTTGTGTGTGTGGAGGAGTGTGTATGAAGCTGTGTATGTGGAGCCTTGTGTGTGTGGAGGAGTGTGTATGAAGCTGTGTATGTGGAGCCTTGTGTGTGTGGAGGAGTGTGTATGAAGCTGTGTATGCGGAGCCTTGTGTGTGTGGAGGAGTGTGTATGAAGCTGTGTATGCGGAGCCTTGTGTGTATGAAGCAGAGTGTGCGGAGCCTGGTGTGTGTGGAGGAGTGTGTATGGAGCGGTGTATGCGGAGAAGTGTGTATGTGGAGCCTTGTGTGTGTGGAGGAGTGTGTATGAAGCTGTGTATGTGGAGCCTTGTGTGTGTGGAGGAGTGTGAATGAAGCTGTGTATGCGGAGCCTTGTGTGTGTGGAGGAGTGTGTATGAAGCTGTGTATGTGGAGCCTTGTGTGTGTGGAGGAGTGTGTATGAAGCAGAGTGTGCGGAGCCTGGTGTGTGTGGAGAAGTGTGTATGAAGCAGTGTGTGCGGAGAAGTGTGTATGCGGAGCCTTGTGTGTATGAAGCAGAGTGTGCGGAGCCTGGTGTGTGTGGAGGAGTGTGTATGGAGCGGTGTATGCGGAGAAGTGTGTATGTGGAGCCTTGTGTGTGTGGAGGAGTGTGTATGAAGCTGTGTATGTGGAGCCTTGTGTGTGTGGAGGAGTGTGTATGAAGCTGTGTATGCGGAGCCTTGTGTGTGTGGAGGAGTGTGTATGAAGCTGTGTATGCGGAGCCTTGTGTGTGTGGAGTAGTGTGTATGAAGCTGTGTATGCGGAGCCTTGTGTGTGTGGAGGAGTGTGTATGAAGCTGTGTATGCGGAGCCTTGTGTGTGTGGAGGAGTGTGTATGAAGCTGTGTATGTGGAGCCTTGTGTGTGTGGAGGAGTGTGTATGAAGCTGTGTATGTGGAGCCTTGTG